>NC_135154.1:3372272-3997272 GCF_050948215.1 Halictus rubicundus
TAACAGATTTCCACCGATCCAGAGGTGTAGAATCACGCTATAGTAACCGTGACATATAATTTTTATACGCCCTGTACATACATATAACGTGTGTCTTGAACCGAAAGACGGAACTTATTATTTAACCGTTGGTAGATACAACTGTATAATTTTGCAACCAACTGTATCATTTAGGAATGGATCTCTGTTCCCTCTCGGAAAATGGACCGATCGACCGGATCTTCTTCGCATGTCGAAGAATTCTAATATCGTCGCACGAAGAAAACGAAAGAAAACGAGCAGGTTCCCTAATTCGATCTTCCCATTGGCTGTTTCATTTCTATTGTTAGATAAAATTCGTTTAGCTTAGCCTAACTATAACCTATTAAAGTTTTCCACTAGCTATGGAAGAGCTCCCTCTCGAGCGACTGTTCTTTTTTGGTACGTGCCAGTTCCTCGTGTACACGCGCACATACGGCTCATAGAGATCTCCAACAGAAATAATAGGCACACGTATATACCGTACATACGTACAAACACGTGGGGCATGCATGAATGCATACGTGATATACGTATGAATAAATGCATATAGACACTATACAATATATCACAACGATAAAACGCTAGTTTTTTTGTTTCTTTCTCTCTCTCTCTCTCTCTCTTTCTTCCTCTCACGTTCGCCGATCTTTCACGCTATAATAGAGACTCCAATTAGATAACGGATGTACAATTATATATAAATTGCATTAATAATGCTTCCGGTGGGGCGGACGTGGAAGTATCTCGATACTTACATTATATATATAATCGTAATGCGTGCGGATAGAAGAGACGGACACGAGGGTCAAGAACGTTAATGCGCGTCCCGTCGCCCCCCCCCCCCACATGGACCGGCCGAGAATCGATTTCCGTCCCTTCTTTCCCGTTTCCCGTCCGCCATGTTTTTTTTTTCCGTTGTCCACGCGCATCCGCCGCGCGGCGAGACGAATAACAATATCTTTTCCTTGCCGAGAATATATCCGACAAAAATAATAAAGTGTGGATGGTCGAGTGCCACGAGGAAAGCGGGTCCGAGCGACGAAATTCGGGCCGAGCCTGGCGCGCGGCGTCGCTAATGGCCGTCGTTAATCGAGAAACGTATCCTTAACCTGCGCGACGACGACGCGGCCCTCGGGGTCGGCAACGGAACGGCAAAAAACACGAGAACTTCCCTCGGCCACTTCTTCCGTATACATTCGAGGGGGATGGCGACCAAGGAGATCCTCGAGCAAGATTACCTACTTTTATAAAGAATTCTCGCGGAGTACCAAGGCAAGAAGCTCCTTATTAAATGCACAATGAGCAAAGAGCGTCTGGCAAACGGACTGTTTGGCGATTGCAGAGAAGAGTGGGCGGCGGAGACCGGCAGAAGAGAACGGGGGTGCGGAAAGGAGGAGAGAGGGAGAGAGAGAGAGAGAAAGAGAGAGAGAGAGAGTGTGATAGGAGAGTAGCGCGGTTGCCGAGGATCGGGCGAGAGGGAGAGAAACAGATATGTTCTCGGAGACAGAGAGGAGAAAGAGGGTGGGTTGGGCGTGTCAGCTGGTCGATATCCTGAATGGCAAGCTTCCACGACCCAGTCTGCAGCCAGCAACCACCGCTGAAAGAGACAGAAGAGGGAAAAAGGGGATGAGGTGAGGCACACGAGAACGATGGAGATAGGGAATAGAGAGAGCTAGCGGGGCGAAGAATGAGAGAACTAGAGACGCGTGTAGGGGGTGCGAGGGGAATCTGTCCCATGTGTGCGGGGGAACTCGCCGTCCGTGAACGAGCGAGAGAGGTGCGCGCGCGCGCACACACACACGCACGCAGAGAAAGAGAGAGAGAGAGAGAGAGAGAGAGAGAGAGAGAAAGAGAGAGTGCGGCGGGAATAGAAAAACGCGCGCAGGCAGCATGCAGTGTCCAAAAGACGGAAGTAGAACGGCATACAATTGACGTTAATTAACTCAGCAAAAACGCACCGACGGAACAGCTATCGGGGAAGACGAAGAGTCTCACCGCGGAAACACCACGCCGCGGTTGTACGCGAGTTCGAGCCTGATGTTGAACCACGGGCGAGGATAAACCGTGATCGCGACACATTCTCCATCGTCGCGTTCGTTCCTCTGATAACCACTGGGGGCCTTGTTCTCTCCTGGATGGGACTTTCGTTCGAACGATTCAGCCGGATTTGACGCGAAAAACTTTCAGTCAGGAGCGAAAGAAAGACAACTCTAAGGGATAGGGGTCTCTTTTTCTAAGCTTCTTATTCTCGGTCGCTCTTTCCCCTTTTTTTTTCTCTCTCTCTCTCTCTCTCTCTCACTCTCTCTCTCTCTCTCTCTCTCTCTCTCTCTCTCTCTCCCTCTCACCCTCTCCTTTTCTGCTCCCTTTTTGGCCTGTTCGCGACGATGGTGTCCGTGATCTTCCGCACTCGGATGGGGGAAACAGAATCGCTTCGTTTTGTTCTAATTTGACCCGAGAAACACGGTCCTTCCGTCCGACAATCAGCGGTTCGGACAAAGGACACCGAAACTCGTGGGCAACGGAGTGTATGTATACTATATTCGAGAGCGTGTTGTTCACCTTGGATCGCCATCCCTCTCGAGCTGCAACTCGATTCAGGCTACACGTTATATCCAATCGAATCGTACGTCCCGGGGAGCGTAATATCTCTACGTAAACATTATCATCGCGACTACGTAGTTATATGGGCTAAGGTAACTCTCCCCGTTTTGTTGAGCCACGTACACGAACACGTACAGGGCGGTCGCGTGTCGCGACGATTCCACGGAAGTTACAGAGAAGTGACAGAGAAGTGACGGAAATTACAAAAGTCTTCGCATTTCGTCCGACGAGATTCTCCTATAAATGGTAAAAAACTGGTATAAAATGAAACGGACACATAACGTTCGTGGCAATAAAAAAGACGTTCGTGAATATCGGCTCCGCCTCGAAATGATGTGACTCGCGTCGAAGGCTGTTTTTTTTTGTGTTCTTTGCTTGTCTGCTTTGTTTGTATGTTTGCTTGTTTGTTCGTTTATTCGTTTATTCGTTCGCCCGTGCTCGGAGTATTGTTGTTCCTTCGTTCGCCAATTCTCTTAGAACGTTCGCTCGCGACAAAATCTCGATCATGCTCGCGGCGGCGCGTCAAGGATCAGGCCACCGTCAACGCGCGGATAATCGTGTACGTGTGTGTCTCTGCACACAATTGTATGGCTAACACGGATACGCATGTATACGAATTCCGTGCATACATACGCGCACCGTTCCCCTCACATACATTGATACTTAGAATGTACTTATTTAAGGTATTTAGTCGTACCAGTCTCCGGTAGTGTACCGTATTATATTTTTGTTTTTCCTCGTCTTCTATCGAAATAAAAACCATCCTCGGCTCGCTTGTACAACTTTTTCCCCGACTTGTCTCTCTCTTCCGCTAGAGGCACGCATACCGCACACGCATGCACGTAGGACAGTAAACGCTCGTACACATGCACATACACACACGCACACACGCACGCACATGCAATAGCCCATGCGTACATTTCCGATTCACGCAACACTTTTCTCTTTTCCTTGATCTTATACACGCGAGCGCCATTCGAGCGACGATCCTTGGATTCTTGATCGTTTCTCTATAGTGTTCTCGTCGTCATGGCTGTTTGCGTTCTTTTTTCTATGTTTTTTTTTTTTACGTTTTTGTTGTCAGTTGAATTTTTCCCTTCGTGGGTCGGTGTCCCAATTCGAGCATTGCAATTTCTCTTACGTTTAGTTAACTTTACTATATTTATAATATGTATGTATATAATGGTAGCTAAATTGACAAGTGTTTATATCGAAGGTATTCTCTCTTTCTTCTCTTTTTTGTTTAAGAGCTACGTACCTAGACTGGCAATGTGTTAAAGGTATGCACGCTCGTGGAATTCGCCGTTCAGTGAATTTCGTTTCTCGTTGCTCTCTTCTATCTCTCTTCCTGTTGCACCGGTCCCCTCCCCCCTTCCCCCACAGGGCGCGTTCAAAGCCCCCGTTCTCCAGTTTCCGTTGTGGCGCGACACTGCACAGCGCTGCAACGCACTGCGCATCGCGTGCCGTGACGCGGATTGAACATCTCCACCGGTCTTCCCACAAATCAACGAGTAGGGAAATCGGCGGGAATCGAAGATCACTTCGCACGGGGAATCTTTACGATCGGAATTGTACAGTCTGAAAATGTCACGAAGTTATTCACAGCGCGCGGTTTTTAGTTGTCCCGGTATATCATATCGGTCTGACTGACGACTGTCTTTTTCTTTTTTTTTTCTTTTTTTTTTTGTTTATCGGCTAATCGAAGCACCGCTCGTTCTCGGAATCTCCAGCGACGTGTTTCTTTGGTCTGACCACTTTCTATCTTGCGAATCGAGTCTAACCGCTCTTCCCGCCTCCCGCAACTTTCTTTCTATATTATACTTCTCTTGCCATCCGTTTCTCATTGTTTCTATTATTAATCGTCGATCCTCCGAGGTTAACTTATACGATTCTTCTACCTGCTTTCGTCACGTAATAATCACAGCGTTATTTTTAGTCCGTTCCTCCCGCGGAACATATTAATTTCCGATTTTCGTAATTTTCTAGTTCTTCGGCGCGAACTGATCTCACCGTCTGCCCCAGCCTTAGTTCCTTTTCGATTTCTTTCTTGTGTGTTTGTTGTTCATGTGTGTGTATATACGCGTGTATATGTGTATGCGTGTGTATGCGTGTGTGGGCGCGTGCGAGTGTACTCGTGTACACGCGACCCTCTGCGTGCGTGTTTACGGTGTGTATGCGTACGCGTGTATATGTTCGTTTGTTTGTTTCTTTATTTGGTTTTTAATACTTTCGTCTCTGTCTTTTATTGCACGTCCCTTTTAATGGTACTCGCGCACCGATCGTCCCGTTTCTCCGTTTACTTCGCCTCCTCGAGAAGCACCAGATCGTCCGCCACGACGTCGCTGATGTGCAGATATATGATCCAATACATTAGGTTGAAACAGACGAAGCATACCGGGAACACGATGCGGGAATACTTGTCGATATCCGACGGCGTAATACCTGGCAACAGAGGAGAATCAATGTATTATCCAGTTCCTTTTAACGCTGAAATCGGAAACCAGCATTCCCTTCCTATAGGTACACTGAACGGAATCGGTAACGCGATTACAGCGCAGATGTAGATACGATTTTATGACGGTTCGATAGATCGATCGCAAGTCTCTCTCTCCCATTATCAGCCCCCTCCACACAGGCTATGCGCATAGTATTTATGAAAGAGAAAAATTGCATACAGGGTCCCAAAAATGTTCTACTTCCTTGAAAGGGATAATTCCTAAGATCATTTGAAGCAACCTTTTCCTTTGCGAAAATGTTCTTCGCGGCTTTATTAAGGAGTTATTAACGAAAAACTCGGACCAATCAGAGCGCGGCAATAGCAGTGGGATCCCGGCTCGGCGACACCACTCGCTGAGTGATAATCCGCCAGCTGTATCCACGTTCTGATTGGTCTGTGTTTCTCGGTAATAATTCCTTAACAAAGCCACGAAGGAAAAAGTTACTTCAAATTGCGTCAGGAATCACAACAATCTGTGTCAAGTACATACAACATTTTTGGGTCACTCTGTATATCTCTTTCTTAATTGCATTTATTAGATGAAAATATTTCGAAATTGGTACATACGAATATCTATATGAAAATTTTTGACTCTAGATTAATTTTATATTTTTACTCTATTTAATGTACCTTGCATATTTAAAAGAAATGGAACAATGACATATGTAATTTTTAATATTTTTCTGTTTTCATCGTCAGCATAAATATTGTATTCTCATAAACTGTATGTTATGTAAACTCATTCTTGATTTTAGTACACATGACAAGTTTATCATTATTAAATACGATAGGTTTAATCTAATTTTTACTATTAACATTCAGTATACAGGGTGTTCGACTACATGTGGCAGAAAGTTTAAGGGGCGGTTCTCCATGACAATATAAGACGAAAATGCAAAATAAAGAATTGCAATTTCGGCTTTATTTTTCAGTTATTAACAATTAAAAATCCGCCTTGAATGTGGCAACCCTACCAACGGACGTGTACATTGCATACGTCATAGAGGCGCGCGACAGTCACGTGCACAAATATGTGCATTTTTATGGTGCATTTATACACCAAATAATTAAATAATTATTTTTTATGCATGATATATGGAAACCATTTTATAGTGATTACGAGTAAATTATTTATGTGACCCTGATTCTAAATTGAAAATACATTGATCCCTTCTACTCGATAATTCCATAGGGCGGACATTATTTTTTAAATGCCCATGTGGATTTTAACGAGCTTCAATGTTGGCCAACGGTTAATTTGTCAATCCTTAAAATATTTTAACTTCCCTGAGGACCCAAATGAGATCTAAGGTAAGCATGTATCTGTCACGTGAGACGTGACGTGACGTACACCACTGTTGGTCGGGTTGCCGCATTTTAGACAGATTTTTAATTGTTAATAGCTAAAAAATAAAGCCGAAAATGCAATTTTTTTATTCTTCATTGTCGTCTTATATTGTCATGACATACTTTAACTTTTTTCTCATCTGTGGTCGAACTTCCTGTATATAACTTCCCTGTCAATCTCATTTAGAATGTACAGTGTTTATTCTATATATGTCCCAAATGCCTAGCCGATAAAAGTCCCAGAACTATCCCCACTGCCGCGGGGTATACCCCGTGAGGGGCCAAGAATCGAGGCCTCTAGAGCTTCGCTGTCCTCTTCTACATTCGGCGTGGATCAAAGAATAGTATCTCCTGGCTGATATATGTCCCTGGCTAGACGTGTGTTTTTGACATATATCGAGTAAACACTAACTTGTGTACCAAAATCTCACTAAGAAGCAGTTTAAAAAAATTGTCAAGAAATTGCGCTTCTCTGATGGATTAACCAGTGCTCTAAATAAACTACGATGCTTACGAATGCGTAAAATTCGGTATAATACAGCTTCGATAAACGGCGACAGTAAAAACACACATTCGCAGAATCCGAACGTGGGGTCAGATTATTTGTATCGATTGATAAAGTATCTGTTTTAGGCGTTGAACAGGAATATGTTTATATTTTATTAATTTTGCAGGTCGATTAACGCATAAATCGAGTTTCAGCTACCATCTGGGTTTGATAGTTGGAGTGGGTTTCATTGGAAAGAGCTATCCAATATCTCTCGTTGCTGGAAAATTTTAGTACCGAAACTTTTATAAGCGTCTCAAATGATTTAATTAAAATTTTCCGGTGGAAGTTTTTTCCCGTGTTCTTCGTATACAGGGAGAGAGCTTAAACGCGGGTTCCGGTGGTTAAAAGGTTTGCGTAATACACAAATGAAAGGTGCAACAATCAGAGCAAGAAACGATTTTCTGCTTCAGCAACGGGAGCGATTTACTTCGTTCTTTTTCTTTGTGTTTAATGTGAAAACAAAGGATTACGTGCGTTCGCGAGACGTTGTATCCATTAAGAAAGATTGCTTCTATTTGTACCGTTTTTATTTTTACTGCAATGAGTTATAGCGTTTAGTGGAATGAAAAGTTGGTGTTCGCTTTAGTAGAGACGGTTTGCGTTCCTTTGCTTTCATAATCGATAGTGCAGTTTACCGTTACTCGGAATCAAGAGCTAATAACGTATTCGTCTGATCTAAATTGACGCCTTTTTTTAAAATTGTAGCTGTGACATAAGTGGGAATTTAATGTATATTTAAAATTCTAATTACACATTTTTGAAGCAATATTCTTCGTAGCAATCTTCAGGATAAATATACAGCACGGAATAAAATTTTTTCATATAAAGTTTTAAAATTCGGCGAACACACACACGCGTGTTATTGAATAGGAGCCGTCAGACGCGTCTGTTATAGAGTACAATTTCTTCGAAACCAAAGCCTCATATCAACGAATTTTATTCTACATTTTCGACTTATTTTTTTATGTAGAATTATGTTGTACTACCGGTTACGGATCACCATGTATATTCGAAATATTTAGGACAATTCGCTGCATTATTCATCAATTGTTTTAAACATGCTTTTGGAGATACTTCTTGTTTATTCAATTTAATCGCCAGAAACTGATGAGAAATTACATAACGATTTTAATATTCTCAGTCAAAATAGATGTACTAAGGTGTAATTACACCGTAATGCATGTTTACTTAATTTCCGAAATTTTATTGATTTGCATGACGACAGGTATGAAGCAGTGAACTTCTGTATAATAAAAAAAAATATGTTTAGCGATTCAAATTAACATTTTGTTTATATTGTGTGTGTGTGAGATATCGCAGTCCTAAGAAAACTTTGGAAATATTTCGTTCGGCAAGTTTTTGTGTACGTTTTCATTAGCTGGGGATGTGTTTGCACCCCTGTACGCAGCGTGAAGGTTAAAAACTTCTTAACCATATAATCGTCGGTATAGAGGGCGCCTCATGTAAGTGCGACCCCCCAGAATATCTTCTTTAATATTGACAAAGTAAAAAATTTTTTATGTGTAATTTAAATGGTATCAAGTGGTCAGTATCCCACTGAGGTTGTTTTTTTCTAAATGTTGTTTTTTCTCGTAGTTTTCAAGGTCATCGGTTTTTTTTTAAATAACTACGTATCTTTACGTACTGCATCGCATAGCTCATAAAGAAATATATTCAATTGTATACTGTGGCACGACCTTCAAATGATCTTGAACTTAAAAACTCAGAAAACTTAAATAGGACTTTAAAATATAACCTCTGCGGGATACTAACCTACTTGTAAAATGTTTTACTTCGTCAAAATTAAAGAAGATTTTCTGGAGGTTGCACTTACGTGAGTCACCCTGCATAATGTATTAACACGTTCACGGAAAGTAAAAATTTCAGTGAGCTGCAAAAATAGACAGGCAATTTTTCTTGAAACTAGTTGTGCTATCCGAAATCTGATTAGACATAAACAATAATAATAAACTTATTATTACAGTTACTGTAAACTTATAATTATGACAGTAAACGATAATAAACTTATTATTATGACAGTTAACTACTGTCATTAGTAATGACAGTTGGTCATTACTTTGAAATGTATATTAATTACAAAAACTTAAGGTTGTATAAAATTAAATGAATAAAAATTGGCTTTAACATTTGAATGCTATAGCATTCATGTCATTTTGCATCACTATGAAAATGAATGCTATAGCATTCACGTCCGCGAACGTGTTTAGGAAGAGGGAGGGGGTGGGGCGTTTGTATTCGTACCGTAAAGTTTGCTGATATCCTTTCCAGGATGAATGAGATGTTGCGGCGCGGGCGCTGCCTCCTCGTCGGCTCGTCCATTTATGGTGTTCTCGAGTGTCCCACCTTTGCTGTGTGCCTTTGGGTCGTGTACCTTGAACCGCACCTCCTGGACAACACGGGACCACTTACAAGAGACACGGCAGTTCGGCGTGGGGTGTCCTTCTCCGAGGAGAACCCCTTACTTTGATAGATTGGCATGCGACATCGAGGATAGGCTAACGTGTCTTTCACTATTCCTTCGTCTTTTTCTCTCTTATTCGATACAACTAGACTACTTAACCTTCGAATGTTGAATTGTGCGTGGTTAAGACTGGGCAATCATTTAATAATGAAACTACCAAACAGCACCAGTGACCAGCTCATGGTATAGTACGTTTTACAAGAGCACGAATATGGGTAAAACTTGATATTCAACGAAAAAGAGATTGCGGTAGTATAGACATATGCAGTCTCCTCCAATACCTGTTTTATTAAAATCTGTTGGCATCAGTATTGCCATTCAGAAGTACAATAATCTCTGGATACGTGTATGTGAGAATTTCGTGGCTAAATTGTTCCTGGCTTAAATTCACCTTGGCAACCTAGAAATTTTGAACTTTTTGGTATATAATCCTGTACATCTTGATGAGAAAATGCCAAAAATCAATGTTTTAAGGCGTGGAATTCGCTGGTTTAAAAGTTGTGCGTGTTTAAAGTTGAGCGATTACACTTTGTACTGGGACAAGCTTGTCATCGAACAGTAATTAAAATACAGAGAATCATATACGGGATCTCAAAAGGAAGGTATAATCCAAGTTGGTTTAGATTAGGTTGTTAGGGGGGCGGAGGGGGGGGGGGGCTGACGGCAGGCCCGATCTCGCTTGCATATGTACAAAATCGACATCAGCGCGTGCTTGTGCTGTCATTAAACAACGCGCAGTACCGATTAACATAGCAGCGCTCCTACCTGTCAAAAACGCTCAACAGCACTATGTTGGTCCCAGGGGTCCGACATCAAACGGCGCGCGGTCGACTCGAAAGTCCATGGATACAAGCTCCGCGCTTAACGTGTTAAAATCGTTAAATTTTAAACACGCATAACTATTGAATCTAACTAAGGATTACGTGGAAAAAAGTTAAAAATTTCAGGGTTGCCAAGGTGAAGTTTTAACCTCTTTTTTGGTTCTTTACTGTTTGCAATGATAAAACTCGTTTGTTTTGAAACGACATCAAACACGGCACAGGTTGGATCGCATTTGCTTATTTGATTCACGATACTGTATAACCTGGAATATACTAACTAATCATAGTGGAACGCGAATGTTCCGATAGCAGAGCCGTTATATAACTACAACGCTATATTAAATCGTTGCTCGTTTGTACAATAAATTGTACTGAATATGGTTTCCTTTAGATTTAACTGTTTGCATGTGATAAACGTTTTCATATGCCAACATGCAAGTGTGCTTTGAATTATGTCATGTTTCGTCTCGTTTTAATCAGAAAAAGGTCACAAATACATATGCTAGTACAAATTACATAAAATAATAATTAAGAACGAATATCGTTATATTGTAAATAATCAAGCTATTTACTTAATTTATTTTGGTTGAGATTGTAGCCACATTCATATTGATTAAAATATTTTCTAATTTGTTTGTTTTCAATCAGCAGAATGACCGTAATTATGGCGCCAGGTAATACGCATTTTTTTCTAAATCATACTCTATAAAAAAGTGTATAACAACATCATGTAAGCTTGCTTGTTTTTACTAAAAGAAATAATTTAGGTGCTTTAAACATCCATAAATGTGTGTGTAGAATTCTAATGTAAAAAATTTAAACGTTCTTCCGAAAAAAATTCCTAAACATTGGTAAAAAAGTGGTATTAAAAAATCAGAATACCACCTTAAAAATCCTGTGCCTATAGATTACGTAAAACCTGGGACGCAACTACGCGATACACAAACTCGAACATCAGAAAAATTTACCTGACTGTGAATAGATCGATTTTTACTATTTCCCGTTTGATTCAGTGCATTTATTCTTCCTCGAATCCGTGTTTAGAAGGGTAATTGGATTTACTTGCGGTGTACAGGGTGCTTGCCGCATTAATGCTCGTTCCGTGCTCGCGTTTAATCACGTTTAAAAGTAGGAAATAGAGGAGGAGACTAACGACGTCGTTTTTGTCCACGCGTCATTTTCATTAATGTCGCCCGGTGCTATTTTTCCAAACCCGTAAAAACGTCGGATGAAATGAGCGAGCGACGCCGCGCCGCGCCGCGCCGGGAAACCCCAGGGCGGTGCGCGCGCGTGCGATTTGAAAGAACAAGTTCGTCCGGAATTAATTAAAAGCCTTATTCGAGCGACATTTAACGCGATACATCGACCACTGTCCGGTCCGGTCCGTTCGCCTCCTTTTTCGACCTTCTTCTCTCGTTCCTGTCGCATTCTCGCCCCCTTTCATATTTTCCGTTCCCGTTTCACAATCCCCGAGATTAAAAGAAAATTTATAGTGCATCGCTTCGTTCCCGTGCACCAGACCCGTCTCCGAATAGAAATTCATTTCCCCGAACCTTTTAGCTTTTGACCTTTCCGCGATTCGATTATATATTTTTTTTTTTTTTTCGAGTGAGAGGAAAAACAATATTTTCGGGCAGAGAAGGTTTGAATCGTGGATCTCTAACGCGAGATCCCGGCCAACTTCGCGGTGAATTGGTGGTGTATGGCCATTGAACAATAGCACGAGAGGACGGGGGTAGAGCGAGGGAGAAGTCTAAAAAATAGCAGAAACGAGGAGATACCGTACAATACGAAACGCATTCGGTTCCTGTCGGAATTAGAGATTTTTGTTGAATTTTCCTCGCAACAAGTGCGCCTGATTGCACTTTTCTTTGCTTCAAATTGATGGAAAGAACGTATTCGAGTGCTTACAATTTAGTAGGTACAGTAGAGCCTCACTCGTTGCACAAAACGGCACCGAAAATACATGCAAAAATCGAGGTTGTACCGATGTACCGGTTCCCCTATTATCAACTGTTTCATATTGCCCTTACCGTGTTTTGCCTCGCGTGACCGCGTGACTGCGAATACAGTGTTTACTCTATAATATGCCCTAAATGCCTAGCCAATAAAAGTCCAAGAACTATCCCCACTGCCGTGGGGACTACCCCGTGAGGGACCATGATCCGAGGCCTCGAGAGCTTCGCTGTCCTTCATATTCTGATATATATTAGTATATTCAAGTACATTCTGGTATATTCTAGTATATTCAAGTATATCCTGGTATATTCTTGCGTATTTTGCTATATTCAAGTATATTCCGTTATATTCTAGTGTGTTCTGTCCTTCTGGTGTATTCTGCTATATTCTAGTTTATTCAAGTATATTCTGGTATATTCTATGGTATTCTGCTATATTCTAGCTTATTCAAGTATATTCTGGTATATTCTAGTGTATTCTGTTATATTCTAGTTTATTCAAGTATATTCTGGTACATTCTAGTGTATTCTGCTATATTCTGGTACATTCAAGTATACTCTGGTATATTCTAGTGTATTCTGCTATATTGCAGTGTATTCTGCTATATTGCAGTGTATTCTGCTATATTTTAGTATATAGCAGATCAAAGCGCGTGAATCAAAGAAAAGTATCTCTTGGCCGATATATGTCCCTGGCTAGACCCATATTTTGGACATACATCGAGTAAACACTGTATATGCGTGTACACCTGCAGTCCACAGGAGCGTGGTGGGGAGGGACTAGGAGTAGGGAGAGGAGTCATCTGTGGCTTGCGAGCCGCAAGTTACCCAGGCCTGGCCTGCGTAACCATCACAATCCTCACCACGAGTTCCAGAACTTCTAACAATCTGTGGTGGGAGTCGCTAGTATGCAACGAACGAGGAATCCGTGCAATAAACGTGGTTGCCAACGGGCGAGGTTCTACCGTAAATGTTTGAACGTGAAGCGAAAAATCTGTTGGAATCGAATACTTTCTTCCGGAACTTTTCGTTGGCTAATCTCCGTTAGAAAGCCATTCTGCGAGAAAGCTTTTCGTGACAGGCTATTTGGGTTCGGGCAATGGCAAGCTCGAAAAGGGCGGAATTCATGAAATGTAGCAAGAAAAGTCGAAGCGAGCGCGAGACTTTTTTCGTACATCCAAGAAAATTTGCATTTAACAAGCACGTTCTCGTGTTCGTTCGATACCTCCTCCTAGATGGCAAACATGAATCAAAAGAATCGATCGATGAAGAGGCAAAGTAACAGCATCGATTTGCTTGGTAACGGCGCGGCGGAGCTTCTACCGCTCTCTGTGAAAACCGTCGAAATTTCATCGGCCTACATAGCGAAAGGCGCAAATGTGTGTTCATGTCGACGGCAACAGAAAGGTTCTAATTGGAAAGAAAGACAAAAGGGATGTGACAGGTTGGCCGATGTTACTCACAGTTTGCTTAGGCGCGTGGTCTCCGTGATCACCGGGTACTCCGGGCGGTCCTGGATTCTCTCTCGCCGCCTTCATACTTTCTGCTATTTTTTGGAAGCGATTCTTCCTCATTTGGATCCTCTTTGCCATGTAGCCCACCGTCGCGTATTCTGCGAAGTCAGAGAACCCACGCAAATAATGAGATATGACAGGCTGGAAGAATGACATAGCGTGGAGGCAATGTCGCCGTTTCTGTGCCACTGAATGAATTCATCCTTTTGGCGTCGAGGAGGATCAGACTCTGATCCTTTTACCAAAGAATAAACGTATGGCCAGTCACGAGAGTCCACATACTCCTATTAAATCTCAAAACGAAAGAGGTAAAAATTTTGCGCGTTTCATGGAAGATCAAGTTCAAGACTCCTACTTTGATGAACATAAATATACGGTAATGACTCTATGTCTTTCAAACAGATGTACACGATTTTTGTGCAAAATTTGTCTTCACATTTTTCTGATTAAAATGAGACCAAACATGACCCAATTCGAAGCATATTTTCTTGTTCAATTGGCGGTTTAACGAGAACCTCGATTATCGGAACCGAAGATGTCTAAATTTAGTAAAAGCAGTTCCATTTGAAGCGATCTATATACAACATGATGCATTGTATAAATCAGTATAGGTTTAACGTAGTGATTGTTCTATTATCCGAACGGTCATGTTTTATCTATTAGTTCGGATAATGGAGGTTGTACTATATCGTGAATCAAATAAGTAAATCTAATCTAAATTACGTCGTGCTTGATCTCATTTTGATCAGAAAGATACCACGAATATGTTGGTGAAGGTTTCATGAAATAATAATTAAAAACAAAGCAGTTTTGTCGCTTTATCACGTCTTAAGGAGCAGACTATAACTTGGATATTTTGTTCTATTTCTTTAATAAGTTTTTGTTGTCGTTGTTGTTTTTGTTTTCTTTTTTTAATGCTTTCTTGTCAAAGCATATGGAAATACAATAGCTAAATAATTTTTTTTTAAATTTGTCTAATTTGAAGTAGCGATGAAAACCTTTATTTCTTCGTTTCGAATATATGAAATTTGGCATATGCAGACTTTTGCGACTAATTGTATGTATATACGTTTACCAACTGTATTTTTTGAGTGGGGTGTGTGTTCTTCGCTTACGTCAGGATTACAGTGTAAACTTTGTACCTGTGCTAAAAACAGATTTTGTCAATGAAACCTGAAGATAACACTTATACAGGATGGGAAGGTAGTCATTCCTTATTTTTAAATTCTTATATGCGATAAATTGTTTTATTGTGTCGTGTATGTTGCTGTTCATGCCGCACTTAGTGTTTCGAATCGCTATGAAATTCCTGAGAAGACAGAATAACAAAAAGTTGCACAGGGATTGTAAAGGAGGACAATATTTTGACGGGTGATGCTTCGTCTTTTTATTTGTAAAAATTGCGAACAAATATTTGTAAAGATAAAGATGAGTACAAGAGTATTTTGGGTCTATATGATTCTCAATGCACCCTTACTGTCTCTTGAGAAAAGAATAAAAATGATAAAAAACGAGGTGTGACGGCACAGCTTTCATGCTGTTTTGGATGAAAAAAAGAAAATAATAATCGGGAACGCTCACACAAAAAAATGAAGCAGTCGATCGAAACCTCGATGCGCATTGGTAATTTCCAGCAGATTTCACAGGGGTCTGAAATACTGAAAACAGCATGAATAATGACATACACGATACAATGAGACAATATACATCTCATTCGAATACCTGCATCACACATTATCGAATGTAAGGTAAATCACCAGGGTTAGATTTAATAACAACGCCGTTAAAACGCGCCGAGTCACGTCCATTCACACCATCATTACCCTCATTATCATCCACAATGAGTCCATGGAATAGAAAATTATATACAATAGTTTATAAGCATCAATGCTATCCCTATTGCTTCCCTTTTGTAGTTTCAACGACTGTTTGCACCATGAAGGCGAATGACTGTTAATATCATTACTATAAAAATTTCGAAATACGGAGTGACGCCTCATCCATTTTGTAGTCCCTAGGCGAACCAAGTCTTCGCGTGCGACCAACTATCAACTGTAGCCGTGAATTCATTTTTTTCCTATGCGAAAGCGAATGAAATACATTTTGGCTGGGCATTGTTACCAACGGGACAAGGTGTAACGGAGCTCGTCAAATTTTTCGGAGAGAAACATTTCAGCACATGATTTTTTCGGTGAGATGAAACGCTTCAGAAAAATTTGCCACGGGAAAGACACGAAACACGTACAGGACCGTGTACGAAGCAAATCTACACGAAGGTTATTTCTGTCGGTCTCATTGCGTGTTCTGTTAATTGCACTGAATCCTAATATAGGATGACATATACACGCTCGAGCCCTTTGGAGTCCAGAGTAAGGCCTGGTTAGATCTCGCTTCATCAATGATGCCGCACTGCAGGATGGTAATTTCACGAGTTCGCTATACCTTGTTCAATATCCAACCAAGAACACGTACAAGGTGTATCAGTCGACTCTATCACCTCAAATTAACTGTAAACCGTTTGGTATATGAAAAATGTTTCGAAAAGTCGTATGGCATGGCTTGCGTTATAATTAGACTGCGGATGTTATGTGATAATGACGAAAGTGAGTAAGTGGAATACGAAACAGTGAATATGTATATGAGAAGAATTTAAACGTACCGTTACAATTATTCCCAACCTATTATAACTATTAAGAATGGAAGAAAATACAGTGTTTACTCGGTATATATCCAAAACACGAGTCTAGCCAGAGACATATATCGGCCAGAAGATACTATTATTTAATTCACGCCGAACATAGAAAAGGACAGCGAAAGGTATACCCCGCGGCAGTGGGGATAGTTTTGGGTCTTTCATCGGCTAGGCATTTGGGACATATATAGAGTAAACACTGTCCTGAACTCCCCTGTTCATTGCAATTGAGGTCGCAGTTTTATTTTGCACGAATATTTGCAGTCTAGTTATAATCAGATTTTCGTTATTTTATTCATACAAAGAAATGGCCATTCAATTTTATAAAATGCGACGTGTAATATTGACATTACGATTTGAAAGATTATTGAATGTTGAATAAAAATGGTAACATACATATTTTCTAATTTCAACGATTTAGTTGCGACTCAATATTGCAAATGGAGATAATCGACTACTTATAGTCAACGATTTTATAATCAATGGATTGTAATTCTCTACTTTGATAAAATAACCGAACGAATTTATGTAACGACCCAACATATGAGCTCAAAAAATATTGGATGTCCTTTTAAGGCAGTGTCGCCAGATCAAGGCTTGTTCCCCCACTCTAATTTCCCTTTTTACCGCGCCATTCCCCACGCTTTCGTCGCGGCCTGGTCACGTGAGGGTAACTTTTTCTCCTCCATTCGTGCTCCCTCCCCTCATCTGGCGACACTGTTTTAAGGTGATCAAAATATCGTCCATTTATTTCAGCGGTAGCCTTCATAGTCACAATATTCTATTAAATGCAATGTATCCTCTTGTGAAATATGAAAAAAATATTGTCACGTTATAAATTTTCCGAATGTTATGTTGTGCGTTCTAATTATGAATAACGACATGCGAAGCAGTTCTTTATGATGTGATATGAACAATTCTATCTTCATATACATATACGTGATGCTAGTCGTGAACGTGTTAACCATTAATTTATTATTAATCTTGCAATAATATCCTGGTGTCTCTCACGACCCCAACAAAATTTCTGTACGATAATTTGCTATACTGTGTTGCACAACAATTGCAAATACGAAGTTTCCTTAACTTCTTTGTGGAGCAATTTAAAGGATTTTAGAAAGGTTCCAGCACGATGCTTTGCAGTTCGAGTGAACAAGGTGTCGTTCAAAGAAATTTTCTTTAATTTTAGACAATTATTAGGTCTCTTTACTGTTATGCAATTTGCAAAAGCGAGAAGAGATCTTCATGTATCGATGAAAGTGCAACGTGACAAAAAGATATTACAATGTAAGCTCTCCGTGATATTGTACGACTTTTGTTGGGAATAGTTCGTAGAATAACAAAGGGAACGCTAGTAACTTGAAGTGGTAGAATCGTAGGACTCCACCGGTAGATTTCATTCGTTTTCGTATGGGAAAGAATTCATTCGCAATTAAAGCCGACGTTTGGTCGCGCGTGAAGACTTGGCTGGACTATCCCTGACAAAAAGTGTTGAATCAAAATCGTCAGCTGCTGAATAAATTATTTTCACACATATTAAACATGGAAAATAATATTATATATTTGTTCATTAAAGAAATTGAATAGAACATGCCAATGCTACATCAAGAATCTTTTCTCCTCACCGAGTGCAGAGTCCTGGTGCTCTCCAATTATGTGTGGAAAAAACTCTATTAACCCTTGAACGACAAACGATTCTGGGAATCGATGATATTTCGGATCATTCACTGTCTTATTTATGAATGATTTAGAACATATTTGTGAAGGTAGTAGGCTCGTTAATTTTTCTATCGTTTCTAATGTTGTACCTGTTCATTTAATTCGAAACCGAGCGATCCAGTAACGATTTGGACATCTGGGTCAACACAGACCCGGACTCCGCCCGGCGTCGGAGGGTTAAGTAGCTGGTGAAAGCACCGTTCAAAGTGACTTTTTGCTATTCCATTTCTTAATCTGAACAAACATATTCATTCACATATCAGTGTATATACTCGACGACCGGTCATTGCATTTCACCATTAATGAAAATATTTCCATGTCTAACATGGGAATAATCATTATGACGCTTGGTTTCTTCGATCGAACACTCATTGCCAGGGATAGCGGTCGACGATGCCAGCAGAGAAGGTTTTTCTGGTCGAGCACGGGGTGTGCGAGTGTCACGCGTGGAAGAGTACACAGCGGTACTCACCGAGCAACGAGGCGAACACCATGACGAAACAGGTTCCCAAATAGACGTCGATGGACTTCACGTAGGAGATTTTCGGTAACGCCGCGTTCGTCGAGGACATTAGAGTGGTCATGGTGAGCACAGTGGTTACTCCGAGGGCCACCCGAGCGGGGGTCGCGTTTCGGTTCAGCCAAAAGCTCACCCATGAGATAATGACGATCAAGCCCGAGGGAATGTAGATTTGAATCAGGTAGTAGCCCATCGACCGTACGAACTGGATCTCGCAGGCCAGCCGCGAATAATTTCCTACGATTAAAAGATCGACAGTTAGGACAGGGGGACGGAGAGGCGCCATGAAATGTCTCTTTAATGTCTCTCTCTCTTTCTCTCTTTCTCTCTCTCTCTCTCTCTCTCTCTCTTTCTCTCTGCCCTTTCTTTGTATACATACATATATATATATAATATATATATATAATATAATATATACATATATATATATAAATTTTTTTACTTCCCTCCTATTATATCTCTCTCTTTCTCCGATGATGTGTATATTTTTGTTCAACATTCTCTTTTCGCCGGCTCTCACCGGCCCCTGTTTGGGCCAGGAAAAGCGGACTCGTAGGCTCGCAAGCGACTCTCCCTCTACCTTCCTGTCTCTCTCTTTCCCTCTCACCGTTTGTTTCCTTTTTTTTTTTTTTTGGTTTCGCGCAAGACGAACACACGACGCACGAGAGCTGGCGAGATGTTATGCAAAGTTCGTGCTGTCGATGAAACCTTCAGTGCTCGTATACGCAACTGTATACACACGGATCGGAAGTATATCTGCGAGCATATGCGAGCGAGACTCGCGACCGGCAGGCGAAGAGAACGAGGAATCGATCGGGGATGGAAAAATCTAGTTGCTCGTCGCTACCAGCAGTCTCGAGGAGCGAGATCGGGCCAATTTACAGTTCGCCTTGATCGCTTGAAGAACCGTCGCCCTCGGAAAATGGAATATATTTGTAGCTCTGATTACTTACTCGCTGAACGGCGAGAGGCATCGTTCGCTTCGAAATTCGAGCATCGATGGGGGGGAAAGCGAGCCGGGGAATCACGATCACAGGTGGATTGAGAGAAAATGACTCGCGGAGACCTTTACAAATGATGTTTACCCTCGACAAAACGCCTCGTGTGTCGATAGAATGAAATCTATGGAAATTTCGAGCAGCAGCCAGAGAGAGCCTTCTAGGCTGCTTCAATGAATATTGAAACGACGCAATTCTGATAAATTTCCTACTTGAGCGACTCTACCAAGACACTATTCGACCATACCTACAGTTCAAAATATACTTCGACCATACAGCGTCGGATATTTAAAAAGAATTTCGAATAATAAACCTAAATTGTATCGTGGTGAACGTTTCGGTGTCTTCAAGTTTCGGGACGGCGAGTTTTTGTCACTGCTGTTCAGTTGCAACTGTAATTCCTCATTAACGATTATACAAAGTTTGGATTCTCGGATGATGCTCCGTGAGTTGCACGTGCACTATTCACCAGTGATTCCTGTTGGTGGAGTAATTTAGGCTTCTGCCATTCAGAGTGTAAACACACGGTCAGCAGCTCCGTCTACATTCTGAGTAGGCCAAGCCTAAATAGGCCTCATCCTCCTGTCATGAATTGTTAGTGGGCTATTCTAGGCACGGTGGAAATATTTAGTTTCGTTCATTACACGGCAAAATGTTGAATTTATGCTCAGCCAGTATACAGGTTTAACTGAAAAGCGTCTAACTACTAGCTGTTGATGCAGAAAGGCTAATACTCTTAACGATGCTGCTCATGTATATATATATATATATATATATATATATATATATATATATATATATATATACACACACATATATACATATACATATAAATATACATATATATACATATACGTATACGTATCTTTAAATTTTCAATTATTCCAAGAGCGACGAGGCGAATGGCTTACGTATCGAAGGATTTACACAGAGACCTAATTTCTACACATTTCTATATTGATTTAAGGATAGCATTCACGGACAACATAGCGTTACCTGAAAGTTCATCACCGGACGTATCCGTGCATCACGTCTTGTTTTATATCTTGCGAAAGCAATGGATTCAGCCTCTTGCGCGCGAGCAGACGAACAAGTACACAGCAGACAAACGATGATGATTTATGTAACACGGATTTCAATGGTACAATCGAAGACAATGGGGAGGCCGCGTGATACGTTCGCCGCGTTCCAACAAGGACCCAACGTATTGTGGAATCAAGCGACATCGTGCCTAATCGCTCGGTAACATCCACCAGCCTCGTATGTCCGCGCGGACGACGAGATCGCGAGAAAGAGAGAGATACTGATCGATCGATCGACGATTACTGGACGCGGTTAACGTCCTTACGAGGTGACATCGCGGCTGCGGACATCGGATAGCGCTCACGTGTCTCTCCACCTTACCCATACCGTTAAAAGCGAGGGTTGAATGATTATTTTTTTTTTTATATATTTTTTATTATTTTTTTCGGTTTGTTGGTTGGGGGTGGGGTTCTATTCATACGTTACCGGTAGTTAGACTAATCTCCATGGCTCGTTGACGGTGACCAAGGACCTTGAACTGAGGGAGGGAGACCTCGTTGCTGACACCGACGCTGTTCGGGCCCTCGTTCCACTTGTACCGGATGTCCCTCATGGTGTATCCGACTGAAAAAATAGAGAGACCCCCCGCGGTTGGTACGTACCTTCGCGGAAGCCCTCAAACGCGTTTCAGCTCCGAGGGGGCCTCCACTTACCTCGCACCCCCGTTCAAACACCCCAAACATATTCTATATAGTCCGCTCTCTTTCTTTCGATTCCTCTCAATTCTATATATGTATATATATATTTCTCTTTCATTCTCTTACAATCGCTTTCGTTCCATTTCTCTCTCTCTCTCTCTCTCTCTCTCTCTATGCTTTTTATTTCTCTCTCTCTCTCTCTCTCTCTCTCGTTTTCTCATCTCCCTTCATCCCTGTTCATAAATTTCTGTCTGTCCCTCGTTTATTCTCTTTATCGTGAGAACACTGGTCGTGTTTATCCCATACAGGGGGGACGACGAACCAGACCAAAGATCGAACGATAGAGGACGTGTGAGCAGAGTTTTTTTCGCTTTTTGCGCCTCTCGTTTCGCTTCCACTTTTGCCGGTGCGATCTGGTCGCGCGACGACCGTTTTTCCGGCCGACGGATTACCGTTTTCCCTGAGAGCCCGTCGTGTCGGTTTGATCTAATGTTGTGGATGGCAGGAGCCGGAGTTCCACTCGGTACTATTCTTCGAGGTTTCGCCTCTCTTGCCCACCGCGAAACCAAAGAACTCATCGATGCAAACCGGACTGTAAACCTCCGTTCCGAAATCACGATGCGCTAGACTCGTGAATAGTACCTCGTCAACCCCGGATCATGATAAAAGGACCAAATCGGGATAAGCGATGGATTCGTATGACTCAGGAGTTAACGTTTTCGTCCTTCCGTTCCGTGGATCAAAATCGATGAAGTCGATCGGTCGATTGGTCGAATGAATTGGCAAACGGGAACGATTTCGTGCGGGCGGGCAATTTCTTCTTTGATCGGAAATCGTTGAACGTGTTTGCAGGTAGGGCAACACGGTGACATAATACGGTGCATACGGTGCGAGACAAAGGGAAACAGAAAAACTGACAACGCAAGAGATAACGAGAAAAACAAATAACAAAAAAAAAGGAAACAATAAAGAAACGAACGGAAGAACCATTGAAACGAAACGAAAAGTAGAACGGAAAAATGATTCAGAAATATCGAACTGTTTTGACGTTGTGGGTGGACACGCGTGTGAACATCAGTTACAGCTTACACGTCGATCATTGACCCATCTACGCGAGCCTCTGGACGAAGTTCAGAAGGAAGAACTAATAAGAGGGGGATATCTACCTGTAGATAGGTGTATGGTTGAATGTCGTTGCCTGTGACCGAGCACGCGAAACTGCGGTAGTTCCACCTCGTTCGAGATGCCGACCGACTGTAGGCCGGCGTTCCATTTGTACCGAATATCGCGCATTGTGTATCCAACTGCCGGGAGAACAAGAACACAAATATCTTCGCTCTAACATACAATAATTAGACACTCAAGTTTTGTGTTTGGATCGGGCCGGATTTCGGGGATAAACGGGTATACTCCAAATTGGGGTTCAGTGGGGCGGGGCGTGAGGGTGGAGGAGAAGGGGTCGATAGTGGAAAATTGTAGACAAAAGCAAAAATATTACCGAGCACTCTAAACCGCCCCATTTTTCTCCGCTAAATATACTCTCTGCAACCGAGGAGACTCTGCTTCGCTATGCCTACCCTATAGTAAAAATGGCCGCGCGGCTTAGAGTGCAGTCTCGAGTTGCAAAATTTGTTAGCATATTCGAGCTAGGCGTTGTAATTGCTCACTAACCGAAGTGACCAAGTCAGCTCGACCGATCTCAACTCGATCGAACTCGACGACACTTCGGCTGGTTGCGTGTGCGCAGCGTTTCAATTCTTCGTTACAGACGCGTGACAAGCTTTTTTGGCGGACTTTGTCATTGTTCTACAATTATCACGTTTGGATCACTTGCTTGCCACGCGTCTATAATTCTTTCGTGAAAAGTTGACGCGCGGCAAAGTGTTAACGATCGAGGCAACGGTGCGGCGACATAAAAAATATTTTTGCTTCCAGTTGTAACCGCGGACAAAAGATTTGCGACCGGTTTTCGGATCCCGGCCTTGAGGATCTCGCGACCGACTTGGACGTCGAATTTTCCGTGATTGATCGGAATTCGCGCCTATTTATGTTCCTCTAATTTCTCGCCGCGGCCTCGAGCGCACACATACCGCCCCGAGAAACATTCCTCCGTAACTGAATCTTAGGTGATTACGATCGTTACACCGCATTCCAGGCACCCAAAGTGGCATTCCATCGCGGTGCCAGCCACATTGCGCGAACATCGGCGAAATGTGGATTAAGCGATCCACGACCGAGTATTCGAGATTAACTGCTTTTGTTTTTGGAACACGGAAATACTATCGCCCCGTTTCGATTGCTCATTTTCGCCTGGCAAATGCCACGCCGTAATTCCGCGCCGGTGAAATGCTTCAACCCCGAACCCGACAGATTTATCTACCACAATGTTCGCGACTCTACGTCCTGCCGATTCCTGAATTTTCGTGATTCCCATTGTTTCGTGATCTGTGTGCGCAGCTATTCCCTCTATTTTCTTCTTTTTGTTTTGTTTTTTTTTTTTTTTTTTTGGTTAAATGTCAAATGGATAATTTTGTTATTGCCCGAACAATTCGTCTGCATCGATTGTTGATTTTCCGAAAAATACGAGACAAATATGTTGTTTATATAATGAAATTTTGAAATTGTAATAATTAAGGGGGTATCCCAATCAGAGCCATCAATTTTAGACAATTTAGAAGTTAGAAAATGAGTAGGTTATTATGGTTCAAGTGTTTCAAAATGTTATACATATACGTGCTTGGCTACAGCTCAAGGTAACACAGTATAATTTTTATGCAATTATCTCTATTGTTATTTAAACTATTGTACGATCCCCGTAGCATATAGTTTTCCGTGGCTGCCGCGATATCTCAATAATGGATTGACAAATTGCCTTGACATTTTTCGCACGTATAAAATAGCTACACTTATATCTTTCGTTCCAGAATCGTGTCAATATTTGCAATAGTTTCTTTTTTAAATGGCTTGAAGAAGTTCAAATTCTCACGATAAAAAGTGTTTTTTTGCTTTACGTAGTAGCCATCTTGTCAAAACAGATTTCTTTTGGTTCATTCTAGCACAAAAGATAACCATACTCGTATAGATTAACATTATCTTTGACTTTTCGATTTTAGATGAACATAAAAATTATATAAAATATAATCTTCTTAAAATATACTCAGACGTATACACAAAATATTATGTTTCTGGATCTGCAATAATCATTTGGACACCAAAAATTGCTTCAAATCGACACCTATAAAGGAGAGTACTCCCTCAATGTAAAGTGAAGTACATGCATTATTTAGAATACGATTCTTAGTAACTGCGTTATACTAAAAAAGAACTTGGAAATCTTCATTTAAAAAATTGGATCACGTTCCTGAAGGTAGAGAGTTAGTTCCTGACAAAAGTCGTGAAAGTGAACCATAAAGTTTAAAATCTATTAATCCTCATACGCCCCTTAGAAATACAGTGATTTCTCTATATATGTCGCCAAAACCTGGATGATAAACGTCGCGGAATTATCCCCACTACCTCGTGAGGGGCCACGAAACTCGAGAAGTCTCGGATGGCGAGGAGTGTAAACATAATACAGCTTGGGTATGTCTCTTGAATGGTACACGACGTTGGCAAGACTCGTGTTGTTGACATATATCGAGAATCCACTGTAGTTGCTCAAAAGATTCTATGACGGTATTTCACCTATTTCAGCTTTACACTTAAAATGAATAAATTATGTCTCATTTATAGTATCACATTTCAAAGAAATACAGTGTCTACTCAATATATGTCCAAAACACGGGCCTGGCCAGGGTCATATATCGGCTAGAAGAAACTATTCTTTGATACACTGTCGAACGTAGAAAAGGACAGCGAAGCTCTAGTGGCTTCGGTTGTCGAGGAGTGTAAGCATACTACGGGTAGGGTGTATCGGTGTGAGACCACTACTAGTCCAATAACAAAACTTCTTTATTTTTCATGATTTTTTTGTGAGACTTTCACCAACATATTCGTGGCATTTTTTAAATGGAAATGATACCAAATATGATATAATTCCGATGACATTTACTTGGGGATAGTTTTTGGACTTTTATCGGCTAGATATTTGCGACATATATCGAGTAAAGACTGTATTGTAACGCAAACAGGAACAGATAAAATGTTTCACAGTACATATTTAAGAGAGGGGTGAAGTTTCACCTTGAAGAACGTATGAGAGTTAAAAATAGTCGCCGGTAAATAATGTGTTACAATTAATAGAAAACTCTTTTCACACATTTGTTTAAAACGAATTACCGAGCAACAATAATCAACGGAGCATCTAGGCAACAATGTGAAAAATATTTTTAAACAAGGATTTTGACTTTTCTTCTTCTTCTTCATTTAAATTTATTCTTCTTTAATACGGCACACAGGGATGCTCGATCAAGTATATTTCACTGGTGAGAAATGGAACGAAAAATTTCGCGCGACGCAACGGTTCGAGAATCATTCTCAGATCTTTGAAAAAGAAGAATCATCGAGAGTGCGGAAATTAATCATTGCGATTCTGACGGTCGGAACCGTCTATGTATTTATCCCTGGCGTGCGGCGTTCGGCGGAGAACTTTCAGGGGCAAGACAATACTTTTTTCGCAATTTTCGTTTTCTCTTCTTTCGCCGATGATCGTGATACGTTCTGGCGCGGCGTATTGTATATAAACTGATACAGTCGGGAACGTTTCAATAAAGATGTCCTGGACTGGGGCAACGTTTAAGCATTACTGGGGTTGGGAATAGTTCGAGGGGTGCTGGACAGAAGAAAATAGGGAACGGTATGAGGGGTGGGGGGAGGTCTCGTGGGTGGAGGAGTTTGAGTATTGGTCGTTGAATACAGTAGAATGGAGGGTTTTGCGGCAACAATAGCAGAGTAACGGGGGATATATATCGTGATGGTGGTGGTGGTGGTGGTAGCAAAGTTTTAAGGTATAAGACGATAAGTGGAAAGTGTATAAGTAGATATGGAGAAGCGAAGAAAAAAAGTTCTGTGCCTCGGCATGCGGTGGCGGTGCGGGATATGGAGAAAAGTAGACGGTGGATATACGCGCAAACGCGCGTCATACATTATTATACAGGCACGCAGAACACACACACGCACACACATACACACGCAGGCCAGAGACATATGTATACACGGGCATGCATCAGCGTATACAATCGCATGCTATGAGCCACGTAATTTTATACGTCATGCTGGATGCCGCATGCTTTGTGCTTCACCAGTGACACGAATTCTGAACACCGGAATTCAACTTCTTCCTTTTCGGAAGTTTCTTTATTTCGCGCGTATAGACTCACGGCGAAGTGCGTCGCGTACAAAGTACTATAGCAAGCAAATATTCTGTTCCGGATCGAATTAATTGTCGATATTAACGATCAATTCGCTGAACTCACTCTGCCTCTGGATTCTTGTAATCGGACGCAAATGTCTACACACATCTGATAAATCGCGAATATGCGAGATAAAAAAGGTTTTGCACATTTCACGAACGTTGATTAATTTGTTAGTAACTCGTTCGAATCAATTGGAACACGTACAATATGTATACGAAGGTTTCAAAAAGATTCAGCATGAGATACGTATTTTTCTTAACATTAAATGTGGGTAAGTAAGTAAGTAGATAAACCAACATCTACAGTCAAATTAAATATTGAATTCGTCATACAAGTGTTGAAGTAAGATTCTGGGGAAATCATCGTCGTCATCATCATGTTACCTTACATTTGTCTACCTGTAAGCATACAGTATATTGGATTTTAATCTATATCTCTGAATTACTGGTAAACTATCTGTTATATAAAAAATGATTCTGGCAGAGCAGAATGTAGATGCTTCTGTAGATGCACGCATAGAAGTTATATATAGTGGTGACATACATTTTCTGAAATAGAATCGTGTAATTTTGTGATTTATTAATCGATGCAGCATGTTATTTCCTACAAAATTGTGTTAAGCTACTTGGGAGATATTTTAATGAAAATGTTGCAAAACGGTGGTAGGATGTACTTAATAAAACTAGTTTACAATATTTAATAATATTATTAACCGCTCCTTCCAAACCAATGATTTTTCGACATACATAAATTGTAGAGCTTAATACAGTTTTGTAGGAAATATTCAGGTGCATCGATCAATCGCTCAAAAGTTATTCAGTTCCATTCAAGAAAACGTATGTCACTATCATATCAACTCTAAACGATCAGTCACGAAAAATTAGTAACAAAAATTAATTACCGAATGATTTTACTTCCCATTGGAAAAATTTTTGAAGTAATCTTTTAGTTCCAGTAGTTCGTATTTATAAATAAAAATCGAAAACTACAAAACATATAGGTACATAAATGAGGAGCATGAAAACATCAAATTTAGTAAATAGCCAAGAAAGTTATATTGAAATTCTGTAGTACAGTAAAGTCTTAATCTATGCCGAACGGAGCTACACGATCCTAGTCAGTGCGTCTATCCCCTCCACTGGAGGACATACCCGCGAGAGGCCAAGAAGCTGTCCCGATACCAGGTTGGGTGTATCGGTATGAACCACTACTAATCCAATTACAAAACTTCTTTATTTTTCATTATTTTTTTCACTAACTTATTTGTGGTATTTTTTAAATTAAAATGACACTAAATACGATATAATTTAAGCTGTATTTAGTGGTTTAATTGACGGTATGTAGTGTGCCTCCTCTGCGCGTCCTTTTCTACGTTTAAAACATTTTAAAACACTAGCACTACACGATCTATGTCACAGCACGGACTCGAGGATTGGGCTCAGATCAGAGGTCGGCAAGAACTGCACACTTCGGTCTGTTTTTGAAGGCTACGCCCCTTTTCCCGGCCACACATCTCGCTTCCGGTGACGGCCCTAGTTCTGGAGCCAGCTCAGGCGCGTGCCGTATCAACTGCGCGTGGCGCATTAGGGCGACATCCGTATCAATAGGTTTCTACATTATCGTGGAGCTATTATTGTCAATGCGTTTTTTTTTTTGTCAGTGGTGTCCCTTGTAGGCTTATTCCACTATGTCGCATGCTAATTTCGGAAGATAAATTTGAAAAATAGTTCTTCTTTTCATCGGTAAAATTTTATTCAGATGTAGAAAAACTTCTTCGTGGTCTTTTAGACGTGCTTGGTAAATCAGAAATATCGAATGAAAGGTTGGGTGTCGCTGCTCGTATCGCAGACGATAGAGAAGAATCGTTCTACCGGGTGCGCTTTTCCGTTTTAATTTTCCGCATTTTGGCGAACGAATATTGGCGATGTAAGTAAGAACTATTTTTCAAATTTATTTTTCGAAATTATCATGCGACATAGTGGAATAGGTCTACAGGGGATACCACTGACAAAAAAAAAACGCATTAACAATAGTATCCCCGCGGTAATGTGGAAATCTATTGATACGGGTGTCGCCCTAATGCGCCACGCACAGTTCATACGGTACGCGCCTGAGTTGGCTAGAGAACTATGGCCGTCACCGGAAGCGAGACGCGCGGCCGGGAAAAGGGAGGCGTAGCTCTCGAATACCGGCCGAAGAGTACAGTTCTTGCCGACCTCTGGCTTAGATCAAGACTTTACTGTAATTGTCTAAAGATTTTTGTATGCTTCTGTGTCTAGTTTATTCATGATAACACCCACTAGCGAACACGTAAAAATCCGCGATATTTTCCAGTCGTTAGAACTTTACTCAATAAATTAACTAATGTTCATAAAATGTCCAAATACTTTGCTTCAGTTTGAAATATTAAGAGTTTATCAAATGTATGGAAATTTTTGTGACCGATAGTACACAATGATTCCAGTAGGTCACAAAAGTATTCGTACACTGAGATTTTTTTGCGTGTGTGTATAAAAATGTTATACGTAATCTATATTTTTAAGTATTTCATTGGACACACAAACAATATGCTCGTCTAAAAACTTTAACGATTTATAATTTCAGAAAAATGAATATGTTGTGGTCGAAAATATCGTTGATTCTTAAGAAAAGTGACATAAGTCGAAAAAAGGAAATTTTACATTTGAGCTATTTGAAAATTACCTAAAATTGCCAATTTTTTTTTATTGTATATAACCAATTTAGAAGTGTAAAATAATTTGTTGTTATTTAGATGCTGGGTTGATTGTCATGCACATTAGTTATAAAGTATACCACAATTTATGTATTTATTATTATAATTTTTTTTACGAATATATTTTGAGTTGTCGCTTTTCTTATAATTAAACGATATATTCCAATTTCTTGAACAAACGTTCTCATTAATGGCAAGAACAGAGAGATAAGATTTCAATCGACATAAGTAAAGTTGCAAGCAATCCGATAGACTTTTTGAAAAAATACACCTGATACAGGCCCACTACGGATTTTATGTTCAATAATTTTCTAGCGTCTACAAATAAAGTTTTTGTTATTTTTCTTACAACATTTAGCTATGAAACGTTTGGTAACTGTATCGATCATGCCTTCAAATATTGAATTATCGGACAATTTTGTACCTTTTCTAGGTTACGTAAATATACAAAAAATGGTTTCAAACTTTTCCATTCATTTAATAGATTTTTGTACATGGAACTCTAGTTTGTTTTTATACTTTTGAACGGCAAATTATTGTTACTTCTAGATGTACATGTGTGTCTACGATGAAATACGAAAGAATTTAGATTGTAATACATAGCGTCGTCTTTTTTATACGAAGTTATTATAAAAACATTGAGTGTGCATATACGTTTTCGATCCTGTGTGTATGCGAAATGGGAACTGTTCGATTAGTACCGACGTTTAAATGGGAACCTGAAGAATGATTTGAACTTTTCTCAATCTCCGGCAACCGAAAAGACATTAGAGAAGCTGTAACAGTGAGGTCTCGAAGATTCTATTTTCAATTTGGTTTTTCGTAAATCTAGAATAATAATGAAGAAATGTTTATTCGAAATTTGTGCTAATATTGTCTAGAGAAGAATGGGAAATTAAAAGGGGAAAAAAACTATTTTATTTACAGCCTTCGTTTGAAAAATATAAATACAGACGCTTGTAATGTGATTAAAATGATTTTGTTGTGAAGATTAAGTTCATTTCACTCTTCTGTTACTGCGGATACATTTTTTAAGGTGACTGAAACGATTATCACGTATTAGCACAAATTCTGAGAGACATCCCTTCATTTTCCTCCTAGACTCACCCCAAACAAGCTGCTTGAAATCGATGACCCTACTGCTGCCGGGTTGTATCTCTGCTCCCAAGTTCTTTGCAGTTCCATTTTCTTTCTCCCCCGCGTTTCGCTTCAACATCGAACCGGAGAAGAGTGCTTAAGAGCTACTAACCGAATACAGAAAGTTTTGTTTCGTGTACACATGGCAGGTAATCCGAATGACTCACGCGGTACTCGACGTGTTAACATGCTCACTCCCGGCCATATTGGAGAATTTATACGTTCGCCTAGAACGGTTCAATTTCGCGACGTGAAATCAGCATTTTTCTTCTAAAAAAAGTAGAAACTTTTGAACCTTTTAATATACAGACTGAGATACCTTAGATTTTCACCTAAAATATAATATCTCTATTGTTTTTACTGATACGACAAATATTTCTTTAAAAGGAGGAAATTATTATAATAGAAGGGATTTTTCTCTCAAGGTGTCATTGTTGATTTTTTAAATGGAGCGATGTACTTTGATTGATATCATGTTATAGCTAACGAACCATGTATACAATCATATATGTATGTATAATATGCTGAATTTCAAATGACCATCGGAAGAGTTATTCTTCAAATGTGTCGGTGTTTACATGAATAGAACCTTACTTGAGGGGCGGGGGGAGAGAGCTTGTATTTGCATTTTAAGTTATGCTTTCTTGAAGAATAACTCCTCCGAAGGTCATTTGAACGAAACGAAGGTTGAGTTTGTTTTACAAAGGAAAAAGTTGTTCAAAATATCGAATTATACAACATATTTACCTACCCTTTCATAAATAATTACCTTTTACAGAGAATGTCAAGCTGCATGAACTAACGCATAAAAAATATAAGATTCTATTTAATAAAAGTGGGGATGATCTTGAAATTTTCGAAACTCCTCCCCTCGCAACAAAATTTTTACAGTCACACTATAGCTCACTTTGAACTAAACTCTTTCGGTTAATAGAGTTTTTTCATATCACCAAAGACAACTGAGATATTAAAGTCCTAAATTTTATCTAATTGCGAAACTAGTAGCGAGTCATTAACTAACATTTACATAGTGTAATAAGAACATTCGAAAACCATACAATTAATAATCAAAACGTATTCAAATCATCTTGCACACAGGAGCGAACATGTTATGATACATAAACACCCACGAAACAATAATTACGAAAGTTACATTCTGTAACTGTTAAAATTTCTATAATAGTTGAATTGCGATTTTAGTCGATCCGAAAAGTCTACGTACACCCATTCGATCACAAACGTTTAAACAAGAATAGATCACGCAGATTTTATGGTCGTCGATCAATTTATACGTCAGACGTATACTGAAAAATAACGATATTTCGTACACTTTAAACACAGTTTGAATTTGTTAAATCCATCAGAAAATTTCCCGGGGTAGTACGAAAGTGTACATAATTTATTACGACGACTATTATCATCATAATAACAAACGTTCACTTTTATAGATATATCCATGGTCACCATTTACAGCTTGTGTGTTTCAACTTATTCATATTTGTTTGCAAACAAATCTCGAAAACATATTTATCAGAACCTATCTGGCATACTGAATGAACCAGCGTCCGCAAAATGTTCGTAAACTTCATTGTTTGAAACTTTCAGGATTCACCAGGTGCACGTAGATTTCTGTGATTCTACACAATGAACATAACGACATCATTGTCGTCCTTATCATCGTCAATAGAACATGGCTCTATCTAAATGCGTCGCGATAGAAATTCGGTCCTGGATAGAGCGGAGCAAAAATCATGACATATGTATAGTATACTCGTGCCAAATACATGCCGACTTCCATCTAAGGTATACCAATATCTACCAATGATCTAGCATACGTAAAAAAAAAGAAACAAGTAATCGGGTCGGAGGGAGAAGTGGGGGTAAAACGAAGTTGCGGATACACAATCGGTCTCAGAGTCAGATACCATAACCAAGAAATAACCATAGGCATACCGAATGGGGCCACGGCGTCACGTCGTGGTTAAATGCTGCAGTCGTTTTCGTTCTTACATGCGCTGGGCTAGATGCACAATGCGGTTTAATTCGGTCGCATCGTAGTCGACACGTCATTTTCTGTGTTTTAGCCTCCTTCGGGGCTGGCCGTCGTCGGCCCATACTACGTCCCCGGACACGAGGCTCAGTGCTATATGTCGGAGGCTTTTTTTAAGAGGGAGGGGTTTTGGGGGCATTGATATCTTGTGATAGTGATGGTCCAGTGGTGATGGTGGTGGTGGTGGTGATCGTGGTGGTGACAGTGGTGGTGATCGTGGTGGTGGTGGTTTCGTGAAAGTGGCAAAGTGGTGACGGTGTTCAAAGTAGCACACGTTCGTAGACTTTCGTCGTCGGAACCAATGTTCGGACCATTCCGATCCGAAACGCTGGTTATATACAGCCGTGCGTGTGGTCTATGGTTTTCTGAAATTGTCACAGTGCGATTTCTCCGTCGATTCACCTCCCCCCCCCCGTTTTTGTTTTTTACCATTTTTATCTTTTTGACAAATAAAACGTACATCCCATATAATTTGTAAGAAGTCCATGCTGTAATGTCAGCACCGTTACCGTCCCGATAAGTATAAAAAATTCGAGGCGACGGCTTACGCCTCGAGTGCTATATACAGTGTGCGGAGAAATTACATGTTCGTTAAGGCCGACGTGATAGTTCACAACAGTGGTAAATTGGTAGAGTGGAGACCCTTCGGAGGATGCTCGTAAATTATGTTTTACGATCCATTTTACGGTTACGTCACGCAGATTGCGACCGAAGATGCAGAAACTCGTATGATTTCTTCTTACAATTCGTTCTCGACAACCTCGTTTTTTTTTGGAATATGTACTGTATGTTTGTATCATTTTATCTTTTTTTGTTTTTCAATGTAAATCAGCACGATGCGCGCGTCCATTCTTACTGCATAAACGCCGGTCGGCTCGGTATCCATTTTGGTAGATCACCGATCGACCGTATCTCTGCATGATCGAGCTCACTACCTGTCTCGTTTGGAATTACTGCAAATTGCACGTTCGCGCACTTGTCGACGAATCACAATGTCGCGTAACACGAGAACGCGTCGTTGTTAACGCGTGGGTGAAATGAATAAATCGCCGCCGAAAACAATGGGCACCGTATAACGCTTCCCTGACAATTTTTGTTGTTGTTGTTATTGTCGTTTTGCCCCGGAGAAATAATTTACAGGCTTGACCAAGTTGTCGTTGACGGTCCGCGCTACGACGATAAATTACGGACAGTAACGAGCGAGCCAGTATCGTTGACTGATAACGAGATTAAAAATAACGACATCAACGAATCGCGCTTAGTAGAGTTTAATTAATACATCGTTGGGAATCTGCTATATTCTTCGATCGGCGTTACAGACGGGTAACAATGCAAGCCGGTGCACCGTCATCGATTTTTCGTCCCCATTATGTTTGGAAAATGAAGGATTTTTCGACACGAAAGGCAAAGTAATAGCGTCGTAATTAGACGGAACGCAGATGCGGCTGGTTAAATCGAATTAACATTAATTAAAATAAATTACGCCCGAGCAGCTCGCTATTGAAATCCTGCGAGATCGGAGAGGAACAACAGGGCTAATTATGATACGCGTTAATTTCGAAGATGGATATCAATCGGTTCCGCTCATTAATTAAAAACTATGTGCAGGGTGCACTGAAAATTTCGGTGTTGTCGGCAATCGGGTGATCTTCTATAATAACGTAAATGAAGTTTTTTTCATTTGAAACCCCGTTCTAGAAAACGCCAAGTTTCAATATTCAAACGTACATGCGCTTCGTTACCTCCGCTTTAAATACAATATGGCACAACCGAGAGTTAGTCTACGAAATCAAGTGAAAATATAGGAATAACATTTTTTTTTTGTTTATTTGCCTTATCAAATTCAATTTTCCCCAAAGCCACCCATCAAACGAAACATTTCAATGTTTTTTTTTCTGTTTGTTTTGGCCATCCACTGATTGATTGCATGTAGTGCGATGGTATCCAACGCACGTGTGCTGGAGAATTTTTGAAATTTAATTTTCTCAGAAACGTGACCTCGAATGGAACAACTTCACAGTATATCGTGGTATGAATTACTCGGCTTCGCTTTGAAGATATAAACAAAAATATTTCGTCTGTCATTTCTACATATAGGTCATTCCACGCGAAATGGGACACTTTTTGGAGTATTGCTTCTGATTTTGCTCAAATTTGAATATCTTCAGTGACCTATCAACGAATCTCAAAGGATTTTTCGATATCTTAAAAATGGTTGATTTTACAGACGTGTAGAAAAAGTGTCACCCTTCCTCATTAAATTATAAGACTAAAACTAACAAACCGATGAAAATGAGTTTTTAGGAGCTTATAGTGAAAACATAAGAAAATCTACTAAACGGCCTAACATAACCGCTGCTTCTACCGCGCACCAGCCGACCGAGGCTGTATATTCCGGTACAGCGTTAACTTCAAATAATTTTAATTTAATTTGTTCGTAGAGAGGACACTTGGGATGTATCCTCATTTTTTTTTAATTTTAAAAATGTCCCTGTTATGAAAACACTGTATTTGTTTTAAACAATTTCAAAATAAATGGTGAAAAAAACATTTTTTTTCTAAGGCGAACATTTTTAGTAGATTCTTTTATGTCTTCACTATAAGCTCCTAATAACTCATTTTCATCGGTTTGTTAGTTGTAGTCTTATAATTTAATGAAAAAGAGTGACATTTTTTCCACAGGTCTGTAAAATCAAGAATTTTTAAGATATCGAAAAATCCTTTGAGATTCGTTGATAGGTCACTAAAGACTTCGACATATTCAAATTTGAATAAAATCAGAAACAGTATTCCAAAAAAATATCCGATTTCGCGTGGAATGACCCTATATTGATCGATTAAAAAGAATTATTCTAGGCAGTACACTACTATTCATTGACAGTAGAATTGGTAATTCATGATCAGCCGCGCCAATCGGTTCCTATTCAATAGCTCGCGTAACTGCTGACTTTTCAGAGTTTACTTTTTAAAAAACAAAGTGTCAGCCGAGGAAAGTGTTGTTTGTTTATTTCCACTTATTTTTACAAATAGAATCACCTTATGCACGCTTGTTCCTGCCGTTCTGAAGCAGCCTATGTAACTGATATCAATCTATAAAATATCGTTGCTTTAAGTTTTAGCAAAACTACACGTATAAAACTTGCGAAAAACAATTTTTGCTATTTTCTTCGCGACCAAATGCAATCTTTAAAAAATGTTGTCGTACACATAAGCTAGAAAACTAATTCTTCTAACATCTCAAAAAAAAAAAAGGAAAAACTCAAATCGTTCGAACTCATAAAATTATTATTCTGTTTTAAAGCGTGTACGGAGATTTCTTCGGACTGGCCATATGCAAATCGATCGAAATGTATTTCCCGGACACTAATCCGCGCCGCAGCAACGGCAGCATTTAAGGTATTAATTGTTGTTAATTACACTATCGTGACGGATTCGCGGAGATGATGGGGAGGAGAATGCCGGTCGCGACAAATCGGGACAGAAATATTTCTAACGAAGCTAATAATTCTCGTCCGGTTTGAAGACCAGAGCAATTAAGGGCGGAGACATGATCCGGCTTTCTACTTCGCGAAACTAATCAACGAACTTGGTCAAGTTACTTTGATATCTCGAGTGTCCGACTTCCGGCGGCCTTTCCGTCGATTCTGCAAGCGACTGACTTTTAATATAGATCTCTTAGCCGCGACGAGTTAGGACGAAACTTTTTCCATTGTCCCTCGTATAGATTACCAATCGCGGCTGATCTCTGTTTCCGGGTATAATCAAAGGCACCGGATGCGTTTCACGACTTTTTTGTTTCCTCTAGTCCAACCCCTGCGTCCATCCACCGGGCCCCTTCACCAAGCTGCACATTGATGCGCCTGTAATTTAACCGCGACCTCGGCTATCGACTGTATTATCATTTATTTACGTATCGCGGCATCGATAATATCGCGCGCCGTTATCGACAACGGATGCTGAGGGGTAGGGTGAGGGGGTGTAATGCCGGGCATCGGATTAAGCGACACAATTACCGAACTTATTCATAGAAGGACAATGATTTAATAGCCAGCGAACGATCATACCGCCGCCACTGTAATTATTGCTAACGAATTAATCGGTTATATATAGCCGTCACCGCGGGTGGTTTATTAATAAATAAATTCACGAACGGAGCTGTCGCGGTTCCGGTTTTCCGCCGACTCTCTCGACGATGTGCGACGTGAATAGGGGACGGTGGTGGGGCGGGGGTGGTTTAAGGTTTATTAATTAATATGCGGCTCGACCGCGACCGCCATCATAGTCTGTCCGATTGCGATGTTACGTACGGCGAATTTGACATGCGCCAGCCAGAAGCCGGTCCCTTTTTTCGCGAAACAAAATGGTCCGGAAGGAACGTCGAAACGAGTTCAAAGAGAGCATCCGGGCATCCTCTTTCGGTTTCACACATCCAATAATTCGCGTGCAATTTGCAGCAGTGATAATCGGCGCGAGCTCGTGACGATACGCAACACGCTCATCCATATACGCGCTCATACACGTAGATACCGAACATTCTTGTCAGCATACACACGGCCATACGCTCCACAAACAACGCGGAAATACTGAACAGAATTGCGCGTGCATTCACACCCGCACAGGTGGTTTGTCAGCTTTTTCTGTACGTGTCACCGTACACTGGTGTGTTTTTCCAGGGGTGGTTCGTACCCCGTTCTGTCGCTTACAACAAGAACCGTTCCGTTCTCTATGCTGGTTCACTAGGCAGCCTAAACGCAGCGGCTCGTCTAATCGACGCGACGGCCGTGTGTCGTCGACTCGTTTCGTGCTCAAGTCGACGCCAGGTAATTGCGTACACAGCGAGCGTCTCGATCGAGATCGTTGTCCCGGCTGTCGCGGACGCTTCTCGTCAAGGTACTCTTTTGTTGGTCGCACACTATGCTCCGGTCGCCGAGCCGTGCACGCGTTTCGATCGATCATGTCTCAGAATCTCGGACATTCATCCGCGAGACTCGTCGCGTCGAGGAAATTTTCCTAATCGGAGATATCGGGCTTTCATGGGCACGGCATCATGAGGTATCGGTGCATCGTCTGACTTCTGATGAAGCCAGCTGCTTGTGGAACGTTGGAAAAACAATTCTAAAACAGCAATTCTAGAATCTAAAATTTTGCATTTTTCGTAATTTAGCAGATTTTCGAAAACTTAGGTAGCATATACGGTTTTTCCCACGGATGCTTTTTCTCGACTTCTAACTGTCCTTCTCATTAACCCTTTGAGTGTCCACCCAGCAGCCGGCTTAACTTTACCTTGGCAACCCAGAAATTTTCAACTTTTTACTATATAATCCTGTACACCTTGACGAGATAATCTCAAAAATCGAAGTTTTAAGGTAAGGAATTCACTAGTTCCAAAGTTATGCGTGTTTAAAGTTCAGTAATTATACTTTGTTCTGTGACAAGCTTTCATAAAACAGTAAATAAAATGTAGAGAATCATGCAAGGGATTTCAAGGAGAAGGTATAATCCAAGTTGGTTTGGATTAGGTCGGGGGGGGGAGGCCCGGCCGTCAGGCTAGCCCGACCGCGCTTACAAATCTACATTAACCCTTTCGTTACGAGTGCCGTCTATATCCGGCATCCACGCGACGACCTGTGTGTACGGGTGCCGTCTATATCCGGCAACTTGTAAACACCGAAAAGCTACCGACGTTCATCGTGCACACTTTTCGGCGCGGTGCCCCGTTCAGTGGCGTCACTCCGGCGGAGCGGACTGCCGTAGAGAAAGGGTTAACGACATAAGCGCGTGCTTGTGCTGCCATCAAGCGGTTCCGCTCATCAAACAACGCGTAATGCCTAGCACACACCAACATGGCGCCGCCCGTACCGTTCGAAAACGGTTACCACATTAAGCGCTATGTTGGTTCCAGGGGACCGACATCAAACTTTCCGTTCAGGCGGCGCACAGTGGGCAATTTGGACAAAATAGGATTCAAAATCAAGGAACTTTCGATAGGAATGAGGTAGAGGGATGAAATTTTTTTTAAATGAAAGCTGCAACTTTGTAGAATATGGGAAAATAGAGAGATTGTGGTACGAACGTTTTTTAACCTCGAGAAAATTCGTTAAACGCGCACAAATTCAAGAAAATTTTAGTTTTTCCAATACCATAGATTTTTTCACGCTGATTTCAAATCTGGTATCAAAATTTGTCTACGACCTCAGGATTTTGTAAAAAATAGATTTTTGTAACAAAAACTAATGAAGTCATTTTTTCGTTGAAATGATTGGATGGTAATAATCTTTCTATTTTTTCCCATATTCTGCATAGTTTCAGCTTTAATTTAAAAAAAACTTCATCGCTTTACCTCATTCCTATCGAAAGTTCCTTGATTTTGAATCCGATTTTGTCCAAATTGCCCACTGTGCGGCGTCGGTCCACGAGGACCAACACTAGGCTTTTCGTTTAGTCGACGCGTCGTCGGTCGTCTCGGAGAGGTGACTTCTGTTTAGACACAAACTTGCAGTTACTTGCAGCGTGAATGGAAAGTCCACAGGTACAACCTCCGCGCTTAACGTGTTCAAATCGCTCAACTTTAAACACGCATAACTTTTGAACCAGTGAACTCCTCGTCTTAAAACTTCGATTTCTGGCATTTTCTCATCAAGATGTACAGGATTATATAGTAACAAGTGAAAAATTTCTAAGTTACCAAGATGAAGTTTAACCCAACAGCCTAAAAAAATTCTACAAATTTAAAGTAACTTATAGAATGCAATAAAAATCGAAAACTTGAGGAATAATTCTAAAAATACTTTTTCACCCCCATCTAGCATGTTGCAGATCTTAACCAAGTTTGCTACATTCGATATATGAAGGCAAAAATTCATTTACAAATCGAGAAATACAACAATTTAAAATTATATAAAAATAACTTTGTATCGTCATTTTATGGAAGTTGTTCATCTGCTAATTTATTCAGCAACAAATTGACCATTATCTATGTTTAATTATATTAACAATAACTTTTTTCAAGAAGTCTCGGTAGGTTTAGTGTTAACTGTGCCGTTTCCCTTACAAAGACTACATTACTTGGATTTTGCGAGATTTTGAAATTGTTAATTAGGAGTTGGATTCGGAGTTGGGCAACTTCATCGATGAGAATCTCAATGTTTCCTTTTGCAATATATGTACATGATTAGATATATATATATTGGCATTGAATCTCAGCGATAAAGTTTTAGGCGCAACACTTCTAGACCATTTTTGACACATTGCCAGATAAACCGTGAGTCAAAGTTCCATTTCAATGAGCAACAGATCCAGTAATTCTCTCGGAAAGAGTTATTTTAGCTTCCCTGTTCAATAGAGTAACCGTATCTACACTGTACCTCCGTATAACGCTTGCAAAAAACTGTTTAGAAAAGCTGCATATATGTATTTTACGTAGCAAGAAATGTAAAACAATTTTTTGTACATTTAGTATACATGCACTGCTACGGCAGATACAAATGTACAATTTTTCTGAACAGTTTTTTGATGGCGTTATACGAGGATCTACTGTATTTTATTTACATATGTTATTTAAATACGAAGTAAAGAAATCGAGATAAACTAAATAAATATAAAAATTACATTTCATTCAAGTTTGGAAGAGAACGTAGAATTTCGAGTGGACAGCACTGATCTACTACCTACGTGATACAATCTTCCTGAAAATTCCATGGAAGTGTGTCAGAATCTCCTATAGTCGAAATACTTGAATAACCGATTCCTGGAATTTTGTTCTGGTATCGATCGAAACACGCGTTCGGCTCCGCGTGTTCACGATGTTACGTACATGTAACAGTCATCGTGAATGGTATAGAAAACCCAATAAGAGTGAGCGAGAGCTGGTGAGTGAGCGAGTGAGTGGTCGGAGTGAATGAAAGTGATCCACGGCGGTACCGCGGATCGTGTGACTGACTCGTGTGTTTGTGAGCGTGTAAAGTGGCGAGTGATGGACAGACAGACAGATAGATAGATAGATAGATAGTTAGATAGATAGATAGCTAGAGAGGAGAAGACAGAGAAGATAGAGGGAAGAAAAGGTTCCGCGGAGCGGGATAGGGGACTCGGGTGTAGGCGAGTCGCGTTGAACGGGGTAGGTTTGTGGATGTCGGTTAACGATATTTCGTATGAACGTGTAAAAGAAGAACATACGAGGTTTCATTGGTTTCGTCGTTCTTTTTTTTTGTTTTTTTTTTTGCATGTTCGACGCGTATATGCGCCGCAAAGGCGTCTGTTCGAGTTTATCTGAAAAAGGGTTGAAAGCGATGTAGAGTTGAGGCGCGTTTGATCAACGATTATCGAGCTTCAAATGTATCCGGATATAATGGTACAGCCCAGTATGAAATGATTTGCACAGGATTTTTATGCAATTTAATAAATTGGTCTACTAGAGCGAAAGCTGTATCAAACAATTGGCACTTCTACTAGGTACTAGGCCAATATTAATTCGATTTTCTCAAAAGCGAAGTAACGCTGACAAAACGTTTATTTTGCACTTTGTGTATTAAGAATTATCCCATATCTGACTGTTATAGTAGTTATCATTAATGTTAACCACATTTCCCAAATGTCACTTCCTTTCACAGTGACTTACTAACCGAATATTTTGATAAATTGATAATAAGATTTATATTCAGTTTTAATAAGTTGTACATATTAAGGTGCTTATGCGTTGAGTCTTCTTTAGAGTATACCCAACTGAGAAACGTAACAACCTCTACTTGATTGAACATAGGAAACAGTTAAATTAACAAATCGACTCATATTTTACTTAACCCTCCATAGCTACGTGTAGCTTTAAAGTTACACACTGATATAATCACAAATAATAATCAATATTTTTGAGTCGATGTATAGTAATCAAAATCTTTATGTCAATATATACCACACAATAACTACAATTTTGAGCCAATACACCAATTTTATTTTTAATCACAATGCTTAATTTACTTAATTCACTTAACTTAGTCAATTCAGTCGATTCTTGTTTCACACATCAGAATAAATTCAATTCTTTTTTTTAACTGTGAATTCATCGTTAATTTGTATCTAGAGGATGATGTTTACAGTTTTCAAGTTATATAAATTGTTTATAAAAAAAATTTTAGCTACAGAGGGTTAAGTACAATGTGTTGGAAAAATATGACTAAATTCTTAATGAAAATTGCATTTTTGTTCGTTCAGATTGAAATGAAATGCATTAAAAGATTTAGGTTTAATATCTGAAGCAGATAATTTGAGTTAGAAAATGAATGGTACAGAAATGTGAACCATATATGTTGCAAGGATTGTACAACTAGTGTGATTTATTACGACGTTGTACACTTGTCCGTGAAACATAACTTATTTTGACCATTCAGTAGCATATAAAAAATAAATTAGAACTCAGTTTATGCAAAAAAATATGCAATTCCGTTTCTCCAAATGTTGCTTCACACTACACAGATTCAGTGCCTCGGTATCTGTGGAAAGATTTCCATTTCTTCACCGTATTATTTACCATAATTGTTTCGTGCACAATAAAATAAATTTGCCCAACATCAACGGATAACCTCAAAGAAGACGAAATAGAAAAGTTCATCAAGTTCTTAAAGGAAACAAAACTACAGTAAAGTCTTGATCTAAGTCGAACGGAGGTACGCGATCTTAGTCAGTTCGCAAATCCCCTCCACCGGGGGGGGGGGGATACTCCGCGAGGAACCAAGAAGCTCGGGCCTCGGTCACCGAGTAGCGTAATCCGATATCGGATCGGGTATATCGGTGTGAATCACTACTAATAAAATCACATAACTTCTTCATTTTCCATTATTTTTTTATGGGACTTTCGCCAACTTATTTGTGGAATTTTTCTAATTAAAATGACACTATACACGATATAATTTGAACTGTATTTAGTGTTTTAATGGACGTTATGTAGTGCGCCTTTTACATTCGGCGCTGTCGATGCGGTCACAAGAAAACAGTAGCCCTACACGATCTATGTCACAGCACGGACCCGAGGATTGGGCTTAGATCAAGACTTCACTGCACAAGGATAGCGTAATAGATTACATAGTCGCTAAGAATAAAGTCGAAAGAAAAAAAAATGTCTAATTGATGAAAAATAATGTCAGCATATAGAAATAATCCTTCGCTCGTTTATCAAAACATTCGGCTAATACATTGCAAAAAAGAAGTGTTCCATTTACAGAGTTTCATCGATCTGGTGGTATACAAGTCGCAAGAAGGTGATTTACCTGAAAAAATAAGTCGAAAAGAAAGAATCATTTTTTGTCGTTTAAGATTTTGTTTTTGAGAAAATTGATTTTCTCATTTTCCTCGAAAGTCAAGTGTGAAACGAAGAACAAACGTTATTTTGTCTTGTCGACTTATTTTTCTTTTTCAAGAAGATTCATCTGTTTGCGTCTCGTACGACCAAATCGGCGATACTCTGTATATTTTTTTTTAGCCATTTCTACGAACTCTTTTATTGGAAACTGTCGACCCCGAACGAACAATTTCGTCTATAAAATATTCGACAGACAGCATCGACATGTACGGAAGATCGACATCGTTGACGCGCAATGGACAAACAACGAACCGTATGTTTCCATGTATACGTAAGTATTATATATGTGGCGTGTCTGTGTGAACAGTGGACAAAGGCGAGGATGTCGAACTTGATACTTTCTCAAGATTGTCTCTTTCTGTAAATATGTATGCATTTTATAGACGCGGACGTGCGTACTTACAGCTTTCGATCTCGATATGGCAGAGCTGTCGGTCCATCGGAAAGTATTGCAGATTCATTGGACACGATGCTGTGATCGTTAAACTGCAACAGAAACGTGGAAGCACAGCTGTCAGTGGGATCGTCGCTCAGTGTGTAAAAATGCCCGAAATCTGGTCATAGGACAATTTTTCGAAGTAACGAATATTGTTCATTTGAGTTGTTTTAACAATGTTAAAAATGAATTTTAACATTGCTAAATTATATTTTTAGTTCTGTATAAATTAATTTTAACATTGCTAAATTATATCTTTTGTTCTGTTTTCCTTCATTCAAATACTGTGAACTGTAATGCATATTTCTTCGTATTGTGTTAAATCTGTACACTTTGGAGTATAATTTTGTGATTGAAAATAGTTCTTTGATGACTAAATAATGCAATTTTAATATTAATATTATTTTCGTGACCATGGATGAGCATGTATATAGTTTCATGAAAAAAATCATTTTATCCGACTTTCATCTAAAAAAAGAAACACATGCTCGTTTTGCATGGGAAGTATTTGTGAATATGTCTAAAATAATATCCTAAAAGAAAATCTTGCGCATGTTCGCGGCAAGAAAAGAAATTAATGTTTTAGTTTTAAATGCATGACAGGGATATCAATACGATTGTGTCCTTGCGATCGGATCTACCTTATGAACATATTGTACAAACAATACTACTCCTGGAGTCTAATTCCTATATATTTAACAATATATGTATAGTAATAATTTGGTTATTTTGTAAATAAAAATTGGCAAATCGGTATCGATATATAAATATTTTTAAATTGAGGATTCTATGTTGCTATCGACAAGGCATTCTCAACTTAATAAATAAGGAAATTTATTAATAACTTCAATTTTATAAAATAACTTCTTTGATAAAAATTTAATTTCTTCGTCACGAACGGTTAATTAAAATGTTAATCTAACATTAAATTCGTGATCAGCTACCTTAAGAACCTTGGTACACAGCATTTTTAGAAATCTTTTTAATGTTCTTCTAGTGTTTTTAATGCTTGGCCAGCTTTTGGGCATTATTGCCCACTGTGCGTCGTTGCGTTGCGTTAACATTTGGGCCGATCGTTTACAGGAAAGTAAACATTTTCTTGTTATCCTATCGTTTTCTCCCATGGGAAACATAGAACGATATTCGATCCCGTCTCTAACCTCGAACCTCGGACCACGAACTTTTGAGGGGATTAATTTTAAGCTTTCCTCCTGGCATCGGGGCAACGCGATTGGCCGAGAGCTCTCTCCGGCAAAGAAAACTCTGTGTTCTTTAAGCGTGTTATTGTTCCGAGCAACGAAAGCGCCGATCCATAAGGTAGCTCTAACTCCAACGAAGGGAACTTATTCATGCACACAGGTGCCCTTTCCTATCGATTTCCCTTAACGTTCCTCGTTTTCTATCCGCGCCGCGGGATCGGCCTTGAGCCGCCTGGATCCGGAAGGGAACGTAATGTAAAGGAAGGAAAGGGTGAACAGGGCGAAGTTATGTATGCATGGATTGTTTGAATATAGTAGCGACGTTAACATCAGAACACTCGGGGATAGGTCGGACGAGCTTGGAACCGGGGGATGATACGAGTGGCAGGGGAAAAGAGGGGGATGGGAAACGGCACCGAGCGATGCTGGGAACAAATTCGTCCTGGTTGGTGCAATTGCTCCCTCAAGTGTTTTCGGTTGTTCCTGGCTCGTAGAGACTATCGAACCTCGGCTGAAATCGCGCCAAAAAATCGTGCCGTTCCCGTCGCCCAGAGAACTGTTCATAACAGCTCGCTCTTAAAGGGGAAACGAATGAGTATTTTCGAAAGTTTGACAAATCCGAATTGTCTGCAATTATTAAAAATCCATAATCTGAATAAAATCTGAATGATAATATTACGTACTGTTTAAGTGAAATTGAGTTCTTACTGGAATTTCATTTACTCTTTTACACTTCGAATTTCTTTTCAATTCTTTATTCCATTTGTAACTCGTTATTGTTCTATGTGTTTTATTTAAAATGTACTTCATAAGACGGTTCCTTAATTTGTACTAATTTTAAACAATTTTCTTTTTTACTGATTACATGAAAACGGCTAAATACATGATCTTTATGCAAAACGAAAATTGTCTGCATTAATTGTGAGGAGCGGGAGCTTAATAGAATTGTCATTCTTTCTGTAATCATTTCAACAAGACGAAAATAATACACTGATATTATTAAATTTATTTAATCCTTTTACTATTTTAGATTTCATTCGCTAATTTTTGTCATAATTGCATAAAATCCGCAGTCTACTGAGGAGCGCACAAGGGTCGAAGGGCAGAGCTGGGTAAAATTTTGGAGAAAAAATATTTCAAATAATCGTTTGTTCTAATTTCTATTCAAACGAAATACTAGTTGAAAGAAACTAGTAAAATTTTCGCAAATAAAATACATATTTTGTTTTCATAATCTGAGACGTAAAATAAAATATTTTTCTTTTGATAATCTAAAACATAAAATAAAATATTTGAACTTTGCGTTGAATAGTATTTAAAATATTTCTCAACGATGAAAATAGATTGAGGAAACAGGTTGTATGAAAATGCAAGAAACTATCCACTTCGTAGACATATGGAACGAAATAGTTTACAACTTTACAGTCGTTAGGATTCCTGTGAGATTTTTGTATATACACCACGGAATCAAAAAAATGTTGACCTTGAAAATCAAGGTTAAGAACATTTCTGCATGAACTTTCTTTTGCAGATCTCCACCGATCCAGAGGTGTGGAATACACTTATTTTTTTTTTATTCCGGCTGTACATTAATATTTTCAGAAATAATATTTGATCGTTACAGGAAAGAGAAATAATAAATAAAATACTTCAAATCAAATTCTCGCTGTTTCGAGAATCCTTCGAATGGAGAACTATTTTAAATACTACAATATTTTAAAAGCTATTTCTATGTACTATTTAGTATTCGAAATAGTATTTTACCCAGCTCTGTCAAAGGGCGCAAGGCAAGCGACAGGAATTTCTAACGGACTGATCGTGAGGAAATCGTCTGTACTCACCGTATACTACGCGTGATGCTTCCCGAGTGATGAATACGAATGAACTCGTTGCTGGTGGTGGCGATGTGAAAGTACGACTGCTTCTCGTTGACGAAGAAGGTGTCGGGCACCCAGATGTTCTTGATGAACTCTGAGCCGACGCTGAGCGTCTCGACCCCCGTTCGTGGTTTGAACGCGAGCCTCGGGTCCGTCCAGAATTGCCGGAAGTAGAAATCCAGCGTGAAGTCCTGGCATGAGACACGAAACGTTCTATTAGACGACGCGAATCCAGCCACAGGGTGCGGACCGGGGTTTTTTTTTTTACCGAAACGGTATTTTTTCTTTTTTTTTTCTCTCTCTCGCGGGAGCAACGTGGAAAAACGTAAAAATCCGCGTCGCAAATCGAATGGGAATCCGTGCGTTGACGAACTATATTTCGTTTTCCCGAATCGACACAATGATCCGATGCGGGTTACAATGGTCCCCCGCGGGCTCTAACGAATAATGAAACGTGACGCGCGAACTAACGTCATTACGCAACCAATGCGTTCGTTAAAAATAACAAAATTATCCGCGGTACGTGAGGAAGAAGGCAAACAGCCGCCCCCGATGCTACCCGACTGGATAACGGGGGAACTTTCTATCCGACGATTTCATTCCCGGTTTATACGAATCAACAGATTTACATCGATGAAATACCACGATTTATTTGATACACCACGCCCGGTACACTAGAAATACGCGGTTTATTCGATGACGAACGTACCGGATACTGTCTCGGATGTTTGGCAAGATTTAAAACAGTTATGCATGACGATTCTATCGGCTGCGGCAATTTATTCAATCCGTAACGACACCGGTTTGAAACTTTGAATGATGTTTCGAGGACGTTTCGAATAAAAACACAGCGCTTTATGAAGAAACAGTGCACAAAAGACGTGGTATTATTCGTAAATGGACTTTCCAGTTATTTCATCAATTATATTACTTTCTTAGCATAGTTTCAACGTATCTACTCATTTTGAAGTCAAATCACATAGTTTTGTTTTTTAATTGGAGTGTTGGTATTGTTTTTAGAGAAAAACAGTTGAAAAAGTATGTCTGTATTCCTATTCAGTGTTACCTTTTTTTATTTTATGGTTTTATATCGCATCAACTGCTAGGTTATTAGTGACTTCTACAGGGTGTCCCAAAAATGTTGTATTTCCTTGAAAAGGGTAATTCCTGAAGTTATTTGGAGAAACTTTTTCCGTTGAGAAAATGTACTCCGCGGCTTTGTTAAGGAGTTATTAACGAAAAACACGGACCAATCAGAGAGCGGCAACTGCGGACGGATTTCGGCTCGGCCAATGCCAACGCCACGTCTCAGCGGGACTTGTCACGGTGCCGGAGTCCGTCTGCTTTTGTCGCACCCTAATTGGTCCGTCTTTTTCGTTAATAACTCCTTAACGAAGCCGCGGAGAATATTTTCGCAAAGGAAACAGTTACTTGAAATGACCTCAGGAATCACCTATTTTAAGGAAGTGCAACATTTTTCGGACACCCTGTATAATTAATAGTGCAATCTATTTTGTAGGAATTTCTTTTTCCGTCAATCACGTAAGTAACGTATTACCTACCGTCGACTATTTAATGGATTTTGAACGTTTATGATTCAGACTCGAGTATTCCTTAAATTATTCAACAGCAATGGCAGTTTTAGACACGGGATTATTTTTTACCAGAAGACGTTCCTTTTTGACCTGAAACAGTCATTGAGAATCATACTAATAGGCTTCCGGTGATTAATGTGTTAACACACACTTCTACATCAACAGTTTTCTCAACGGAATTTCTTAACAAATTGTCCAAAAGCGACAGAAATTTTGTTTCGTAATTCAGTAAATTATTTGGATCAATATAATGAAACTTGTTCTGAAATTATTATTTAGGCGAAAATTGTCGAGCTTTTTTTAGATACAATACAGTGATTGAAAAGTCTTTTAATAGGCTTCCGGTAGATAAAGAGATTTTATACATGCGCGTTGCGATTCGGTAGAGCAAATGATATTTACATAACGTAGAGATTAATTATATCGCGTACATATTTAGCAAAATTCACATGCACTTTGTATCTCTTTGATTATCTCAATTTGTTGCATTGCTATCCTAAAATGCTAATTAACACACCATACTGTTTGTTGGATATTTCGTGTTTTCGCACAAACTCTGTTATGCTTTTCCAACAATGAAACTAAAATATCATGTGCAGTCTTTACTCGATATATGTCCCAAATGTCTGGTCGATAAAAGTCTCAGAACTATCTTCACTGCCGCGGGGTATACTGCGTGAGGGACCACGAATCTTCGCTGTCCTTTTCTACGTTTGGCAGTTTCTACGTTCGAGAATTCTCGAGAATTTTTAATACAATAAAAAAATATTGGGAAAGTTATAATATTTGGAATATCGTTAATAATATTTATCGAAAGGGCAAAAAACTTTAACTCAATAAAGTACTGACGAATATTGCTTTACACAACATTTCAGGCTTGCTTTTAGTTGTAGAAATTGGTGAAGTTTAAATCTCTACAACACCTTGTATATACTAAATAATCTTTGACTTTTCAAATATCCAAAACGTAACCATCTATACTGAAGTCATGTGCATTGTTCAACACCTTATTTGCGTCTTTCGATTCTATTCGGAACGTCCATGAAAGCATCGTCAAACATCAATAATAATTCACCTGTACATATTTAATAAAGCTGACCACCGATTTATTGACATAAGTAAAAGGCAAACAATCTTTACATTACAGGGTGGAGCATTTGAAAAGTGCCACCTTAACGTCTTGCTTATGACGATAGAAAAGAATGTATCCGATGAATAATTTGGTATCACTAATCTTTTTATCGGTGGAGGCGTAGAAGAGATACGAAGGTCGAACTTGTTTCCTTGAGTGGAATGGTATATTTTGTATCTACATTCTGAAACAGCGTGTCAAGAAAAATATAATGACCTGTGTATGAACATGAAGTCAAGGTCGTCCAAGCTCAACTGCAATAGACAATTTTCAGATACTTGTGAACACTTTGACTAGTACAAGTATTCAAAATGATAACTTTGGATATCGAGATATGCTCTAAAACATGCTCTAAAATTTTCCCCATAAATAGAAATCTAGAGGTGTTGAGTCTGGAGTATAGCACACTTTTAGAACTATAATGTTGTACTTCAGTTGTACTAATTGTACTAATAGTACAATAAATGTACAATAGCTATTAAACGAGCAACATACCAACAACCAGGAGAAACATGGAAGTATTTTAATGTGTAGACCGTTGATCTTCGTGCAAAATAGAAATTGTCCAAGTCAATTCTAAGAAACCGAAGTTAAATGGACATAATATATGTATTCTCTTTTAACCGTCTGAGTCCCAAGCAGCGCGACCGCGGTGCTGAGATTTTGTGTCGAACAGTCCCAGCACATTTCGAACGCTATGGACAATGGAACGCTGACAGTACAGTCACTGATTGTCGAAGTAGCGCGCTCAACTTTACTGACGCACTTACATCACATAGCTGCTTTTTTAAATGTAAATAATACAATTAAATATTTTCTATTGCATTGTTAACGCGCCGCTTAGGCCTCTTCGCAATTTTTCGACCATGTTTTTTCAATGACTCCTGGGACTCAAATTGTAATTCATCTCCAGAATTCGTATATAATATAACAATATCCCTGAATTCTTGTAATGTCTTCTTGGTTTGCTTGACCTTGGACGAATGACTTCACAAGTAGGTCATAGTATTCGGGCATTGTATAAAATTGTCTTAAATAGAATTCAATAATTCTATTCAACAAAACATGATTGACCTTCATACCTTCTCTCCGTTTCCACCCATAAGGGATGGGCGGAACCAAATTATAGGCCCCTTTAAACTAAGTACTAAGTTTATGATAACTATGCGACAAGCTTGTAAATACCTAAGCAGTAGTAACTAAGACTCATGCGATGCATTTCTGTTATCACCAATACCAAGCGTAATATTCTGTTTTAAATGCTCCACCCTGTGCACAGTGGAATGTGGACTGTTACACGATACCAGCTAAAGGTTTCCGTAGCACAATCATCCGGTCACGCCCCAAAACCATCACGGTAACAACCAAAACCACGATGTTCGTCCAAACCCGACATTATTCAAGTAGTCTTACAGCGTTCACTTGTTCCGGTATTTTCATTGGATACGACGGTCAGTTACGTTGTTCCTCGTTCCTCCAGCGTGTTTGTTTGTCTTCCGGGGTAGGACGGTTATTGAGACGCAGGGAACAGGCAGCGTCTTTCCATAGGAATGGAAAGAATCGCGGAGAAAGAGAGAGAGAGAGAGAGAGAGAGAGAGAGAGAGAGAGAGGGGGGTGAGAGAGAAAGACTGAGAGAGAGAAAGAGAGATAGAGAAAGAGAGAGAGAGAGATCGTTGTGCGCGAGATTAAAACGGTTGAGGAAACGGCGATACGTAACGTTTGGAGAGGGTCGGGGGGGGGGCGAAGTATACAGCGACGCGATCGGATAAGAGGGTCGAGCGATCGGTAATAGATGGAGAAACGCAGTTACTGAGATCGTGGACGTCGACTGGTACCTTTGGAACCCTTGTCGACCGATACTGTCGACGTGTCGTGGTTATCGTGCTGCGCGAAATCGGCTACTTGAACACTCACCTAACCCTATCGAGACCCCCTTCAATGTTCCGAACGACCCGGCCTAGCGAGCCGGCCCGGGACTAATTCGTTACAGGCTAGAACCTCTCTCAACGAACCGTTTCAAGACGGCCCCGGCCTGTCAGGAAACTTCCAGTTGCGACGCCATTGTTTATCCGAGCGATTCGGCTGGAATTTGGAAAGTTTGCCATGTCTGGGGGCAATGCGAGTTCGCCGCCGAAAATTGTGGCGGGCAGTTACGCCGGCTTAAATCGGGACGATTCTTGTTTTATGGCACTGTCCCGAACTTTCTGACGTTGTTGAACATTGCTAGACGGAGAGCGAGATAAAAGCCGGTTCGTGGCACGCGTAACCATAACTTACACAGGGTGTCCGATGATTCAGTTAGTTCGACCGTTCAGGGGGTGGTTCTGCTATGAAAAAATAAGTCGAAAGGAGGGAATGGTGTTTTTTTCACTTCAGCTTTGTTTTTGAGAGAATCAAGTTTGAAAATACACTCGACCAAGTCTCAACCCTTCGGACTTGACTGTAGGCTGTCTTCACTATTAAAGGCTACTGCTACACTGTTTAGTGTGTTTGTAAACACTATTGATAATACGATTCTTTCTATTGTTCTTGGTCTATTTTTACATGCATAAAATGGAGCTCTTTGTTTCTACTATATTGATACGAATAGAGACAGTTCACTTTAAAATCTACTGAATTAAATTGGGTTAGTCTGCACAGATTTTCACAGAAACAGAGCCTTAAATGAACAAATTTTATTCTTTCAATTTATTTTTTCACATAGAATCACCGATCGATTATACGGACTTTGTCGTATAATCGATCATGGTAAAGAGGTGATTCTATTTTCAAAAGTAAGTCGAAGAGAATGAATAACATTTTTTTATTTAACGACTCGTTTACAAGAAAAGCGAGTTTGAAGATTCGCCGCCGGGTTCGCGTGCTCTACTAGCATATGCAGGAAGTAGATTTGGCATGCCATGATCAGACGCGTCAGACGATTCCTATCCAATAGCACGCGTATTCGCTGTTGTCTCAGACTCAATTTTCTCGCAGACGAGGCGTCCAAAGAAAAAACGTTATTTCTTCTTTTAGACCTCGTTTTCCATGTGGAATCTTACCATGTGGATCTTATTAAATCATACCATGCCAAAATCATTTGGCAATTGACAGGGTGAGCTGTACGAATGAACTGTTTTAGAATATACTGCTTTGTTTTATTTGCAGTTTATCAGTGTGTAATCGTACAGTGTGAGGTTTGCGAAAATAAACATCTGAATGTCAGAGTAATCTACGTGGGATGAAAATTTGTCATTATTGTGTAAATAGTTTTTTATTTTTGACGTGTAGTAAGAAATAAAGAGTAACAGATTTTACGTAAAACAGATTTTATTATTACGTACGAACCATTATGTTACACCAATGTAATGTTTATAATCGTTAGTATGTATAGAAATGAAAAGTAATGGATTTTCTTATTAACAATAAATGTTTTATATAGATTTATATGTTTTAAGTCTGTTTTTGCATGGTAATTAATTAGGTTAAAATATCAGGGAGGTTTAATACTTATTGAAATGGTTCTCAACTCGTTTCGCTATAACTATTTTATTTTTTCTGTTTAAATGAACTACAGTTCAATTTATCATTTACCGTAGGAATCGAAGATAAATGGAATTTGATTAAAAAAATTTAAGAGTGGAAGGACCACTACACATCCAATTTTATTTTATTTAAATTCTGTTACAATACTATTAGATTTTCATTTATATTCACAGTCAATTAATATTTACTAAAATTTTATCATTGCTTTAGAGAAAAAGTTATCAAATCGCTAATTATCCATGTTGAAGTTAATATTTACTTAAAAATCCCAAATTGATCCGAAAATATTAAAATTTAAAATGGTTTTTTAATTGATTTAATGAAAAAGCGTTATTTGCAGTTATTTGCAATTAAATAGCAAACAATCATTTGTATTTTGCATTTAATATAAAAAATTAATGTTGAATTACGGTTAAACTTCGGCTTGGCAACCCAGAAATTTTTAACTTTTTACCATATAATCTTGTATATCTTGACGAGAAAATGTCAAATGTCGAAATATCAAGGCGAGGAATTCACTAGTTCAAAATTTATGCGTGTTTAAAGTTAAGCGATTTTAAGCGTTTTTGACAGGTAGGGGCGTTGCTATGCTGGTGTGTGCTAGGCAAAGCGCGTTGTTTGACAAATGGAACCGCTGGGTGGTAGCACAAACACGCGGTAATGTCGATAAGCAAACCAACTAGCACTATACTTTCTCTTTGAGATCCCGTATATGATTTTTTATATTTGAATTACTGTTTGATGACAGCTTGTCCCAGTACAAAGTGTACCTACTTGTAACCTAAGTTTAAGTAAACTTTTCGTGCGCGACGCTAGTGCACGCCAACATGGCGACGCCCTTACCTGTTAAAAATGCTTAAAATCGCTAAACTTTAAACACGCATAACTTTTGAACCAGTGAATCCCTCGCCTTGAAACTTCGATTTTTGACATTTTCTCGCCAAGATCTACAGGATTATACCGGGTGAACCACGAATCGTGACTAGTAGAGATTACTCTGTTATTAGCAGTCCGATTGAAAATGTTTTCATCAGATATAGCATGGTTTCAAGAGAGCTTTCACGTGATTATGTAAATTTTTTGTCAACTACTTTTTTCATGAGTATCATAACATAACTTTTTCCTTAATTTATGCGATGTTCAAAATGGTGTCCGTCAGCTGCAATGTCGAATGCAGGCGAATAAAAGAGTTTTTAGCACTTTCTATGACGTCGTTGGAGGACTGCTAATAACAGAGTAATTTCTACTGGTCACGATTCGTGGTTCACCCTGTATATAAAAGAGTTCAAAATTTTTGGGTTTGCCAAGGTGAAGTTAAGCCCAAATTGCTTTCTTCAAATATAATAATCAACCATTTTGCTTGAAGAAGAGGTTAAAGATGTAACTGAATTATTTATTAAATTCAAATATATTCATTGTTGTAGTTTAACAATTGAAGGTTAGCTACATTTGCTTTTCCAATTATTTTTGCTTCAAATAGCCCATATGAAATACAGTTGCACAATTGGATCGTTGTAATAGAGAACAATCTCTCTGCAGGAGCACGTGTAACGTAACATTATGTTAGAGGAATATGTACTTCTGAAGCAGTTGAAGATATTGACGCGAAACAAATAGAATGTTGAACAGTACAAATTGTTCGAATAATTACTTGATCACAGAAACTAGGAAACCAAAAAATTATTTTGAATTTCATGCGAACATTGCGTTTGGCTGTTCAAATGAACTAACATACGATCGTTTCAAAGGACACGCAGCCGAACAAGATAATATATTATCTAAACGATTATTTTTGCAAACAATTTATTTCGAAATTTCAAAGCCTGCTGCGCATAATGTATAATTAATTCATTTCGAGAGAAAACCAAACTGGCGCGCTACTACATGTGTATACGAGCATAGAACGCAGTTTCGACGTAATTTGAGTGTTTACGGTTTCAGTACGTATGGTTGTTGAGGGTGTATATCGGCTGGCAGCTTGAATATCGTGTAAAATTCAATGACTTCCATCGATAATAAATGATTTCGCCGCAGGTTATTTGTGCTCAGGTGAATGGAAGATCGTGAAACGCTCAATCAAAAATTTTACGCATGGCGAGGCAATCAGAGCGGAATTGAATGAACGTCATTTTGCGTGAAGCGACTCGAGACAGAGAGAGAAAGAGAGAGAGAGAGAGAGAGAGAGAGAGATAGCGAAGGGTAGAGAGAATGAACGAGAAACGGATTTAATATTCAAAGGTCTCGTCGCTTTTAATAGTTGATCGCCGAGCAGAAACACTGTAATTTAAACGTCTTGAAATAGATTCTCGGGCCCTGGGCTGAAGAAGTATAACCGCGTTTTGAAATATTCAAGGATCTTCGCTTAAACTTTGATTAGATCGTTCGACTTTATCGAACTGAAAAGTGATTTCATTTCAACGTCGGGGTCGCCCGACGCGGATTCATCAAACGTTGTAGCGTGCTGTTCGCCGTAAAATTTGCACTTGTCGGCCGAGTAATTCGTCTGATAAAGAAAGTTTAAGTAGCCGAGAGAGCGAGGAGTTCGAGTGCAATCAACCGAACCCGATGGCTAGATTTATTATTCGAGGTCAAAGATTCTTGATTATTATATCATTAAATGGCGAGGCAGTAATTACGCGTGGGCGTGTTTAAACGCGTTTGAAGTTTTACGAACTAACCAAAACGCTATTAAAAGTTCGCTTATCAACCCCGGGACGATATGTGCATCAATCATTTACCATGGTACATACAACGAAACGTGGAATATTCTTCCCGGGGGCTCTGAAGATTTTCAAATTTCATATTTCTCATTACGTTTGCTAACCCGACTCAAATCAATGAAAATTGGTAGCTCTCGAATAGGTAACATACAAACCGATTATCTTCAGAATTAAGAATTATATGAACACTTTGTTTCCTCTTTTCCGTGATTCACAATCGAATTTGAGATTCTTAATAACAATATAAAACCAAATAGTTGTTTTAAATCGAGATCTACTACTGCATGGTGTCGCGATTTCATAAAGCAACGAATAAATATATTTCAATAGTGCATTAGATATGCAATTTTAATTTAATAAAATCCATTGTCACAAGCAAAATATTGATTATTCTTCGTAGTATTATACAAGATTCTTTTGGTTCTTCAATATTTATCATGTTATATAATCTTATTCATATTTTTCGTCTAGAATACTGAAAAGTACGAATCCCTGGAGGTTAAAAGTGTGAAACGCCAGCCATTATTAGCCTCGCCAATAGTTTTATGATTTTCGTCGTACATTACTTTTAACTGGCTAAATCCGTCCCTGTTAGTTACCACTATACCGACATATTCCCTTTTTAATTCTTTTTTTAGCTGGCCACAAGTTATCATATCGATCTGGTCTTCGTTTAGACCATATTGGAAATTTATACTCCCAATGAACATTGCACAATAGAATATATCGAATTTCGTTCACAAGGATTACAGTTTTAGTAATTATCATCTAATCACTTTTCTCGACTGAATAATTTCTTTTAATTATAATCAAAAGGTTTTAATGTTGAAATGACTTATGATTACAGCTAAGAATATGCATATCTTAATTAATTGTGAAATATTCAATTTTAACTTAAACTAAAAAGGAAATTTTTTGCTACGAAAAATTTGTAGCTGGTTTCTTTTTAATATAAATATCGCATATACAGTTCATGTGAATATTAAAAGGAAATATACATATCCGTATAGAATAAATATAGATTACACGTGGGAAGTCTTAATCGTTGAAATATTTGTTCATCGGTTCATTCGCTTTTAGATACTGTATTACAGTTCTTTGTTGCAGACGAATTGTAAATTGCAAGAATTTTAATTTATTTTAATTTAATTTAATTTAATTTAATTTAATTTAATTTAATTTAATTTAATTTAATTTAATTTAATTTAATTTAATTTGAATATTATAATACGACACAGTTTTCTCTGGGTTTTTTAAAAACAGTACATTCTACATACCTAATTATTATTTGTGATCTAGTTTCTTTTAATTGGACTTCATTTTTTAAGCTGTTCCTGAATTCGAATTTTCCACTGTATTCACTTTTATCATTATGGTAATTTAAAATGAAGTAGCAAATCTAAACTAAAAAGTTTGGAAAATCAAGGACAGAGCTGAATTTCAATTAAAATATGTAAAATATCTTATTCAGTTTGATTTGTGGTGGGATAATAATACAGTGGTTTCAGGTATCTTTAGCTATAAAATTTTAAAAGAGAAACTTTTTTAACTCATTAAGACTCAGTTTATATTGTTGAACTATGCTGTTCATGTCTCAATTATTGTAAAAGGAATTTGAAAAATTTACTTAGTAGTTTTTTCATCACTATTTCTTCTCTTACCTGGATCCTATGATACTTTAGAATTTGCAGTATTTATATTTGTAATCAGAAATTTAAGTATTTATAGGGCTGTAATAAATTAATTTTGTCTGAAATCATTAGAATTCTGTATTATACATCACACTTGTGTAATAGATTTCTACAATATAAAGTGTTGTGTTATAATGTAATTTTTATGTTCTGGCAAAATGATGTGTAAATTATTTTATTTACATGTGACTTTTGTGCTATTTTATTTACGTTTATTTGTTTTATTCGACAAAAAGCGTGAGTCTAAGTGTTTTCTTTTAGCACTTATATGCTTTTCTGTATACTAAAAAATCTACTCTTTAAAATTGCCAACGAATTAATATAAGTTATTTTATTTACGTTGTTTACGTTATTACAGGCCATTTTATTTACATATATTTATCTGTATCCACAAAAAAATATGGGTCCAAATATTGTTTGAATAGTATGTACAATGGATCCATAACGTATTTAAACACTACATTTTCGATTCTCTTATTATGATAGTTTCTTTAAAACAAATAGTACAACCATAAGCCTGGACACATTTTAAAGCTTGAAGCCTCTACTTTCGCAAAGCAGTGTTTATTTTCCTCTAATTATATCGAAAAATGTTGAAAAATTTTTCTCGCTAATGAAACTGTCATAAATTTAAAGACTGAAGCATGCATTTCCAACGACTTTAAAAATTGATGTACGATTTTTTGTCAATTTTTATAGGACAAAAATGAGGTGACTAGCGCAAACAAGTACATCAATATTTAAAGTGTCATTGCAAAGAGAAGCTTCAATCTTTAAATCTATGATGGCGTCACGAAGAAATTTTTTCAAAGATTTCACGGTCGTTCGAATTGTGTTGAACTTTCCGGAAAAGAAAAACGCGCGTTCAGTGTCCCGTCCGCTACATCATAAAAAAATTTTGGAATAAAGTAAATAATGTGTTATAAAACTGAGAGGTATCTAGCTTTAAAACGAGTTCAAATTTATTTCGTCGTAAAAATCATATTTTACGAAACTATCAAGGTTTAAATATATTTATATAATATAATATACAGGGTGGATCGCCACATTTTGCCACCTAGATTTGCGTCATTATTATTATAAACTAATAATTTTTTTACACAAATAGATTAATACTTTTTTGTAAAGAATATGAAGGAGCATCAGCTGATGCAATAAAAAATATACGATTCAATTTAAAAAAACATTAACGACCTTCATATGTCCTTTACACGTCCACCTACAAAAAAAAATGTACCACTAGAATGTGCCCCTCTCAAAACCATTCAACTTCATCTGAAACATTGTTTGCTATGCGTAATAATAATGACGTAAATCTAGATGGCAAAATGTGGCGACCCACCCTGTATATAATATCGAAAATATTTTTCGAGAATCAGATATTCGTGTCATTGCTCGTGACTTAAAGGGAGGAATAACTCTCTAGTGAAAGTAATAAAAAAAAAAAAAAAAGAAAGAAAAAGAATAGAAGGATCTCCGTCGTGTCATGATTCCTTCGGAATCGAACGTAACCGTATCGGGGAACGTTTTTTCGCGCGTCGTGACAGTACAACGAAGATGTTTGTCATTCGAATCACGCGCAGTTCACCGTGTACGTACTGTACATATATTTGCGTTTCGCTCCGAAAATCTGGACGATATTTCCCAGTTTCCCAAGATAATTCGACACAACTGGAAATTACACGGGTTGAACTGAGCCCCGCGGCGTGGCAGGTTGGCGCACAGGTTCGCCCGCTTGCGGGGGATCCCTGTCGACGTGCTCGATCTCAGTATAAGGGGAGTTACCCGCGACGCGAGGGTATTTCGTGTGTACACGCGAAAGCGGTAAGGTGCATGGACCGTATATATATATATGGTGATTATATGTATTCCAATACATACATATTTACTACGGCTACTTGAGCAACATTGGTATATGTACGTGCAAGCATGCAACGAGACCACTATCAAGCGGGCATGCAACTATCTACGCGTGTATGGAGAAGAAACAATCTTACGTCTAAACTGGATACATATACTTATGTCTAATCGAACTTCGGACTTGGCAATATAACATGGCAACGATATGCGGTGGGATCTGAAAGTTCTTGGAAGTCTCGTCACGTCAATCCTAATACAACAACTTCTTTCTCGACACTCTGTCTTATGTCTCGACGAAATTGTCATTCGTGAAATGTATCGATGGAACGTTCTCTGTATTAATATCTAGGTGATCGAACTGTGGACATGGAAACTGTGGGATCCGTAAGCATTCGGAGTTTCAACGTAAATTCGAAATAACACCTGTGCTTGCATCGTGTAGTCCTTTCTCGACTTTTATCGAGTATCGATAAACCATTTCCGGGAAACACCTACTGCTAAATACATGGAACACGATAAATGCACGATCGTACGTTGATAGTAATCGTGATGGCATCGGATTTGACGGTGCTTTGGTAGAAGTGTCTCTAACAACATCTTTGTTTTATCGTTTATTTGTTCTTTATCATTTTGTCAAAGTTACCGCGGCTATAATACTACCTACGTTCCTACCTATCTATCTATCGAACCTTGGATTGAAAATAATTGCAGCATTGTTTATAAACATTTGAAAGTTCTGACAACTTTCGTTTTTAGTGACTTATTCAATCAAACTTTCTTCGTTGTTTGATCTCATAATAAAATTCCTTAATCTGTGAGTAATATTTTTACTTTACTTTCGAGTACTTGCGTACTTCGAAAGTTCAAAATTATTTTAGCCAAAGCAAGCTATGACATATGTAAAAATTTCATAGTGTCCTAGACATTCACCTTATTTCCAAATAAAACGTTTTACGAAACACTTTTCAGTATATTCGCGACACAATTTTAATCATCATTTACCTATTCAATTCGCGATACAGTAGAACCTCGATTATCCGTATTGATCAGTGGAACATGAATGTTTGGATGATGGAATGGTCATCTAGTTACAGAGAAATCTGAAAACACTCCAAAATACTTATTGTAGTCTGGAATTCAATGTGCAAGTGTTATTCTGGCCAAATGTTTGACAAAACTTCACATTGGCAACCCAGAAATTTTTAACTTTTTACTACATAATCATGTACATCTTGACGAGAAACTGCCAAAAATCGAAGTTCTAAGGCGAGGAATCCAGGGGTTCAAAAGTTATGCGTGTTTAAATTTTAGTGATTACACTTTGTTCTGTTACAAGCTGTCATCGAACAATAATGTGCTGTCATAAGCGGTTCCACTCGTCAAAAGACGCGTTTCGCCGAGCACACATCAGCGTGCTGACGTCCCCAACTGTCAAACGCTGAAAGTCGCACGATCTTAAACACGCATAACTTTTCAACCAGTAAATTCCTCGCCTTAAAACTTCGATTTTTGGAATTTTCTCGTCAAGATGTACAGGATTATATAAAAAAAACACAGAAAAGTTTCGCCATTAGATTGGTGTTGTCTCACTGATATATCCCGTATCACGATGCAATCATATATCGTGCACATCTATTTCACATATATCGAGGTATTACTGTTATCGTCCTAGTTGTACAAGTTTATTTTGGGGTTACAACGCAAAACGTAACTCCCGCAATGTTCTCCGACATCGACACACGGGAATTCGTTCGGGGTTGCGCCGCCAAAATGATTTTTCTACGAACGAAAACTGCGGAAGCGGTCGCCACCTATGTAGCACACGAATTTACCAGTGGAGAGTGCAAAGTAGCGAGAACTGCGTGATCTCGTGGCCGATAAATAACGATTGCAGCCATAAATCTGGTCGATGTACATATATTGTGGACTTGCATTCCTCTCTGACGGTGCACGAATTTGCAATTGTAACGTGTTTCCATTTTTTTTTCTTTTAGTTTTCCGTTTTCATTTCGTTCCCGTTGACAAAAATTTTATGACCATTGTGAACACGCGCAAGTTTCTGGAGTTTCGGCGATTGTTATAGGTGCGAAATTTCGCCTGAGAGGTCCATGGAACTTTTCGAATAAACTTGGACATTCTACAACTCCAATAACGGCTGACACTCGGTCCGACGTTGGTGGAAGGATTTCAACCCCCGGCCAACGTTTGCCACCCTTATCGACCCTCTGTATACGTAGGCGCGCGATATTTTTCTGACGTTTTCAACACGTCCGTGCTAGATAAATATGCGATTTCATTTGATTGTATCACGAAAACGCCGTTTTCAGGCCGAACTAACACTCCTCTCTATACCTATCGGTGGACTGTGGAATTTTATGCATTTGTAGCGCATGAAAATGTCAGAAAACAAGATGAATGCAATTTATTTTTATTTCTATCTGTTTTAATCGAACGTGCATTTGCGAAAAGCCTACCGAACTGATCTCATGACATGACATCACATTGGTACTATTCAATCATTTTTATCGTGCTACTGTTTTGCGTAGAATGCATAAAATTCGTAGTCTAGCAATAAACATTGTATAATAAAGCAGGTTTACTTCCCGCATTTTAATAATATTTTGATTAGCATTCAACGTATGATTAAATTAGACAAAAATGTTTATTGCTGTTTCAGCGGTGCAGAAAACTACCAAAAATAAAAAAAAAATAATTAAGAAGATAAAACATTTACGTATAAAATAACTAGCTTTGTTAAACGTGAGGTTTGTTTTAATATGAGAATCGTTCTATAAAAACCTCAAAAGTGATAATTATAATTTTTCGAGTTAGAAGCAAAGAACACATTATTACTATCTATTGTTTATAAGTTTTTGCATTTGCTATAATTGAAATACTGAAATATCGAATGGCTGAAATATGAAGTATCTGTCAAAATAATTCGACAAAGTTTACTTAGTGATCGAAAAGAAGAATATGCAATAGCAAATTCCATCAGCGTTGTAACAATTTTATGTTGGTTATCACAGTTTGATGGTATACATCCTCGTGTTCGAAATTATTATTTTGTAATGAATTTGTCGATAGTAATCTTGGTCTATTCAAAGTCAGTTTTGGAAGCCAAATCGCTTCCTCCATTATGTTTCCGTTATCAGAGTGTAGAGGCGTCGGTTGTTGCGCCGCGCCGTTCTACGCATGGATAATGCGAAGCTCCTGTGTTTCATCCCATGGAAAATTCAATTCTATTGCCTTTGGAAGAATGACGTGGCGGTGGTGTTATTAAATGATACTCTGTTCCCTTCAGACGTACAAACATTAACATTAACATTAATATTTCTAGTTCTTGAAGTTAGAATTATTTTTTAATTATTTCGTATCTTGTTTTGTTCTACATACTTAATGTGGAAATATTATTAATTTTGACAATTTAAATATGGATACAGATAATCTTACTTTTTACTTTGAATTTTCCTTTCGTAAATGAAAAAGACTGCTTCCCGTTTCTGACGGCTTGTATGAATGGAATTATACTTAGCTCGATATTACATGATGTAATGCAATAAATAGTTACGGGAACTGTGATATGCAAAATCAATTAAAAGTTCAGGAAATAGGTAAAACAGGCGATCTGTTGTGTTTTTTTTCTATGCAATTTAACTTTTTTATGGTACGTTGTACTTCGGAAGGAGGTTGAAAGGCATAGAAAGTTTCAATTACAGTTTCGAGAGGAAATTTGAAATAGCCATGATCCCGTTATGCGAGTCGGGGACATACATTTTCATTCGTTTATTTTACCAAAGTGAACAACGTCGAGCATCGGAACAGTCGTAGCTCGGTAGGAAAGCGGTGCATGTCTACTTCATCTTTTTTTTCATCTCTTCATCGCCCGAAGTTCACCCTTAAAAGCGGGGCTCGGATGTTGCACAACGCATCCTATGCTTCGATATCCGGTTTTCCTCTCCGCCGAGATGCTCATCAATGAGTTTATCAGTCTCAATTACTATCGCATTCTCCACAAGCAATACGTGTACACGAAGTTGTTTGTTATTAATTGGGGGATCCGCTAGTGGGCACAAGTGGTTTCTGACTCCAGCTCAAACAGCGACAATTATTAATTAAAGTGGGCTCGAAAGTATCTTCGTCGTTACGCGGCGCTGATGTCACCGTTGGACGAATGTTATCATGGCAGGGAAGCTTCGCCTCGTTTGGCGTGTCTCCAGCTGCAATGTTACGCTAGACATCTAATCTCTCGTGCCTATACATTTTTTAGTTTCATTCATTATTGTCAGTTCTTGTTCCCAATCTGCGCAGAAAGGCACATTCCACTGGGTATTCTATTTCCGAGCCGGTTAGTCTATTCTTATCGTCAATTGACATTAATATGCGATTGTAACTGAGCGGTTCGCCTATTCATTGCTACGGAATGCATTTTAGGTTAAACTTTACTTCAGAAAACCAGAAATTTTTAACTTTTTCTATATAATCCTGTACATTTTGGTGAGAAAATCCCGAAAATCCAAGTTTCAATCATAGGAGATCATTAGTTCAAAAGTTATGCGTGCATGAAGATATGCGATTTTTAACGTTTTTGACAGGTAAGGGCGCCGCCATGTTGGTACGTAGTGACCGTCGCGCGTTGCTTAACGAGCGGAGCCGCTAGATGGCAGCAGGAGCATGGCGAAAACGTATAGCACGGATATCTGAGAGGAAATATTTTATATTTTTAATATATCTGAATCGCTCGCGTGGCTGGGGGGCTCCGCCCTCAAGACCCCCCTAAAAACCTAACACGACCAACACCATATTTTGTACCTGAATTGTAATTGGATTTCCAAATGTTGAAATCCCCCTTAATTAGATAATCACAAGCATGCTCGTGCTGCCATCTATCGGCCCCGCCCGTTATGTGACGCGCCACGGTCACTACATACCAAGATGGTGGCCTCCTTGCCTGTCAAAAACACTGAAAATCGCATATCTTTACACACGCATAACTTTTAAACTAGTCATCTCCTAGGATTGAAACTCGGATTTTTCGCATTTTCTCGTCAAAATCTACGGGATTACATAAAAAAAATTTAAAAATTTCTGGTTTCCTGAGGTAAAATTAAGCCCTTTTCTATATTTTTAAAGTTATCAAGATGTTTAACAAGTAATAGTTTCAAAGAAGAGTAGGACGTCGCTGGAATTGTTCCACTGTTTTCTTTTGTAATTGCTAGTAGACGTATATTTCTTTAATCGATTATTCATTTCTGTTCTCTATCAGGTTCCATAAAAAGTAGCTGATTATTCAGTAATAACTGCAAGGCTTTTAACACTAAACCTACCACGGCTGGTCGAATTGACCTTTTCAAACTTCTGCGTACAATTTCGTACATACAACATTATCACATCGCTACTTATCTTTACGACTTTTCTTAACGTATGTACACAATGTACTTTTCAGTATTTATTTCTCGTTTAATTTTTTTGCAAGAAATATATGTAGTCTTGCCTACCTACCGTGGCCGGTCAGTTTGACCGCAAGAGATAATATGGTATTTACTCTTCTGAACTTAAACAATCAATATAAAAGAATGGCTATTCTCAATGTGGCATGGTCAACTCAAAATAAATGAGCCGCCTTATTGAATAAGACGCTATCAAGTTAGGCACGTGCCTTGTTGATAATACTGTTTCATGGAAAATACATCCAAACCGCAAATGTGGACGACACAGTATAATTTTGTAAATCGAGGAGACAGCATCGCAGTATCTTTTCTATAATTGAAATTATATAAAAATAAATTTGTATCGTCATTTTATGGAAGTTGTTCATCTACTAATTCATGCAGCAACAAATTGACTGTTATCTACGTTTAACTATATTAACAACAACTTTTTTTAAGGACCGGTAATTTTGACCGCACACGGTAAGAATAGGTATACAAGAAGTGTCGGTAGGTTTAGCGTTAAAGAATTCGAATGTTAAAGTTTATTCAAATTACTACTGGAGTTTATATTTGCATTGCTGGTCAATGCATTGGAAAATAATTGTAACTTCGCTTGTTGTAGTTATACTCACACTATAACTGATCTAGGTATCTATTTTCTATGTTATGGTGGCCATCACTACATGTAACTAAACTAATATTTATGAGACACATTCTACGTGCACATTACACGTGATATACGTGTCTGCATTTAATTTTATTTTTTAATTACCTTGAAGTACGAGATTCACGTTTCCCAAAGCTTAATCAGATTAGTTCGATCACATTAACGTCTAATAACGATATATCGTCGAGTAAGTATCAGACGCGACGTGAAATCACTTGTTTCGTGAACGAGATACAAAATGATGCTGCGGATGACGTTGGCGTATTATATTTAACCCTTTTACAGTCTCCGATGAGATATATGAAGGCGATTTTTTCCGGTTCGATTTTAGAAACGAGATGTCTCGTGGCCTCTCTTTATTTAATCATTTGATGGATATGTAACGAAATTATCAAGTTCATACAAATCTTACGTCAGAAGTTTTGTATGAAAAGAAATTAGGAGACTAGGGATCACTGCTCTTTTTCTTTTTCAGTATTACACATATTTTTTCTTTGCTTCATTTAGAGTATAATTAATCCTCCAAATGATAAAGTATTATTTTTATAACCATAGAAGCAACATTTCAGTAGCAGACAAAGAAAAAGGATCAGTAGATCCAGTGCACCAAATAATTATTTGTACATTCAGTATTTTCTGTAATATAATATTATGTACAAATATAGCACTTTTACAGGTATAGTCTAAATCTTTTAACCCTCGGACTCCTGTGTGTCTAAGGCCTATGCCGGAGTCATTTTTGACTCACGCCGATATTTTATTACAGTTTTCTTTCGATATAAGGTGATGGCTCAGGACCGGATTTCGTCGTATTTCGGATGAAGAAGAGGAAGAGGGGGATAGCGGTTCTCCTATTTCGAAATAGAAAGTGTTGTCTTATATCGGAATAAAATTGTATATATTAATGGGTCACGAATGATTCCGGCATAGCACACGGAGGATTAATACTTCATTACACTTAAAAGCAATATGCTCGGTCAGAATCGTTAACGTCATTATGCAAATGTAATACAAATAAAGAATTTTTCGATGAAAAAGGATTTAAAGATTGACAATTGGTATAGTTCCCTGTTACAATAAAAATAACAAAGACCCAATTTGTAAATGCTAGAGAACCATCCGATTATACTTTGTCATTGACTGCAAGGGATGGTGATGTTCAAATTATGAAGTATACATTGTTTATTGAAATATACTGTTTCGTGTAGATAAATTCATTCTAGTCATGTAAATTATCCATTAATTTTCTCCCGACTGGTTTAATGTAGACACCAGCAGATAATAACATATCTTTCATGATCTTGGATAATAACATTCTCCCTAGACAATGGTCCGCTATCAGCAGCTAGATCTTTATCACTTACAAACAATCTATTGTTGCTTTCCTTATTACACTTCTACCGACCATTAATATTAAAACATTAATTTAACAACTTATTCCCATTACTTTCGCACGAGAGATTTTCACGTTTCCAACAGAGCATATATCTTTCATCCGCAACGAAATATTAGAAAGCATAGAGTGTACCAACGCACTATTTCACGGTCACAGTTCATTTGAGAATGTACGAATATATTTCCAATCGACTGCATCCCATTCAGCAGAGTGCCTAAAGAAAGGTAGCGAGAAACCCGTCTGAAAATTGAAGGAAATAAAAATCGTTTCGCGACGTATCTCGTCCAGGACTGCGAAAGGGTTAAGAGAGCGCTTTGCAGCGGTATCTTAGCGAGAAGCGTCCGCCTAACTATAGCCTAGAGAACACGTTAACGAAACTGTGTTACAGAGAAGCGTTTCAAAGCAGAAGCCAGCTGTTAAGCGAATGGAAACTGAAAAACAATGAGACAGAGAGATAAAACAAAAGACAGACTGCGAGAGAGAGAGAGAGAGAGAGAGAGAGAGAAAGAATGAAAGTGAGTGAATAAGTAGAAAGAAAAGGAAAACAACGCAGTCTGACCAATGACGGAAGGCGAAAAAGGCTCGTACGAGGACGCGTTCCGGCCCAACAAATTGCATTGTGCTGTGTTTGCGCCTCGACGAGTGACTAGTATCCGTGTGTACGCGTGCCCATATCTCGCGACACAGCGTGGATTTTCATGTGCACACGATTACACAAGCCCACCTACGCACACGCATTCGCTCTCATCCGCGCGATTTGCACGCATACACTTTACACGAACACGCGCGCACACACAGACACGCACACACGCACGCACGCACACATACAGATAAAAAGGTAATACTCCAATGTGTACGGCGTAATAGTGATTTATAGCGACCAGAAGCGTACTGCACACACTGACAATGATACAGCTCATATAGGTGTCGTATTTATACCTATGATATAAGAAGTATATATATAATAAGTATATATATATATATATCTAAAAACAATGTATATTTTGCATGAATCTTGACTGTAGTCGCAACGTCGCACGAGCTATAGTACTCTCTGTTTTCTAATGCGATCGTCGGCTGGCCAGAGGGAAAGTAAGGATGTATGCCGGATTATCACGGTTTTCTTTGCTCGTCGAATTGTATTTTTTTTTTTTCATGGTTTTTGTCTCTTTTGCCACTGTTCGCTTTTCTTTGATCTTTGTCGTTCGTTTACTCGAGACGTCGTCCGTTTGATAAATCGTGACGTCCAGAATCTACGGTGGGAGAACGATGGAAAGGATCAAAAAGGAAAGAGAGAGAGAGAGAGAGAGAGAGAATGAGTGAGTGAGAGAGAGAGAGAGCGAGAGAGAAGAAGAGAGACATATAGCTAGGAGCCTGCAGCGTCTCGCGAGATTCTTCGCCGATGCGTGGCCGCTGTCTCCGGTGGGGAAACATGAAAGGAGTCGGGCAAATTGATGGGGAAAAATTGGCTCTTGTTTGCATCGTGGTACTGGTTTCTGTTGCATCACGGTACACAAGTTTCGACTCGTCCGGCAACGGAACTGGCGACAGGTATAGGGGAATGGGGCCGTGAAGACACAGGAAGGTGGGAGAGAGAAGAGAAGGACATATCGTGGAGGCTCGCCAACGGATATAAAAATCGCGAGTCACGTCCCAGGTGACAGTGTCGACTTGATTTGGTTTCCGCACAGGGCTCAACACCTGGGGTCCAGTCTCGTACATTCAGCTCCAAACTCGCTCTCTGGATCTCGATTCGAACGCCATGCTCCTTTTCTCCGACGTTCACTGCGCGCAGGAACACGGGGGCCCGGGAGTTCCCTTCGAGTGTCACGACAAATTTCCATATTCACTTTCGTTCGGAGTAACTCCTTCCCATTTTTACTGTCTCGAATCACCGTTCAGAATTTCGAAAATCACCGACGCGACGCGGCCCGCGACTAGGAGCGTCGATCCTCGGGCGATTCGCTAGGACGTTTCTCGATCGATAAAGATCGGTCCAGGCGATCCATCGCGCGTCGGTTTGAAACTGATTGCAGACACCGGAACAGATACCTTTGAACACTACAGAAGTATACGCAATACACAGTACGCCATATAATTACGCTATATACGTATCTTAAATATTGAGAAAAAACATATATATATACGTATATACAGGGTGTGCTGAATTTAAACGGCCAAACTGCTACGGCTTGATCTACGCATAAAAAGGAGAAAAAATGTTATATAAAGTTTGTCAGTAAACGCTTTGTTGCAGAGTTAAAAACAAATAAATATTGAACGTATGAAACGGGCAACAATTCATGCTTCATTAAATCACATCTGTGTGGTAATAGTTACCATGTCGTGCATAAATAGTTATAAAATAATATACATATAATAAAAAATGATTACCAATTACATCTTACGACTTTTACCACACAGATGTGCTCTAATGAAACATGCTTAGTTGCCCGTTTTATACATATTTATTTGTTTTTAACTCAAAGCGTATCCTGACAAGCCTTATATAACATTTTTTTTCTTCTTTTTAAAGATTAAACCTTAGATTAAACCTTAGCAGTTTGGCCGTTTAAGTTCGGGATACCTTATATACACATATTTGTGTACAGTGGGTGAAAAATGTCTCCGCACATACTTTGAAAAGGAATAACTTATTTGAAATGAACTTAAACGACTTGGGATTTTTTTTTGAAAGGTTAGACAAATTTGTTTATTAGCCGAAACGTATACAAATTTAAAAAAACTATTGCATTTGGTCGGAATTCTGCAGGAAATGATAAAGGCTGGTTTTTATAATTCTTTTGTCTGTGCATTTAATGAAAATTTGGAGGTTTCATTGAAATCCGTTGATGCGCAAACAAAGTGACAGATACTGACAAGGAACACTATTCAATTGATGATAAAATTGCATAAATTTTATAGGTTTCATAATGTGTTTCGAAAATGCAAGTACACCCTCTACAGCTCCGTGTTACTTTCAAGTCATATACAAATATACAAATATTTTTTAGTATGATTTTATTTTTTACCATAATGTGGAGAAAGTACCTTGTGACTCTGTCGTAACCAAGAAAGTTATACAGTGTTAAGTCGTCATTTTTCCATTGGTATAATTTTTCATCGAGTAATAAAGTTTTATTTGTTAATATTTTAAATAAACATTATTCATTACCGATTGTAACTGTGAATCACGCATGATGCACGGAACAGTGAACGTTCTAACATATAATTTTATAACCTTTGTGGCATGCAGTTTCAATCTATGCAAAAGGAACTGTAATATTATGATCAATTAAGTAGTGTTCATGGTAAAAGTTTTTACAGTTATAGACCAAAAATCATGGAGAACTGCGTTATTCTAATTTTAACCGTTTATAACTCATGGCAACATCCCTCGATTTCGTTGAAATTTTCTGTAATATACTATATACAGGGTGTCCTCTAACTGGTGGCACAAGGAGGTGAATCCGCATGAAAAAATAAGTCGAAAAGAAAGAGTAATGTACTTTCATTTAAGGCTTGGTTTACGAGAAAAATGAGTTCGGAGGTTCGTTGGATTCGCGTGCTCTCGCATACGCGGGAAGTAGAATAGGTTGGTTATGATCAGACGCGCCAGACGATTGCTATCCAGTAGCACGCGTATTCGCTGCATTTTCAAACTCAATTTTCTCGAAAACGAGAGATCAAATGAGAAAACATTATTCTTTTTTCTCGACTTATTTTTTCATGTAGATTCACCTTCTTGCGGCTTACATCACCAGTTACATGATACCCTGTATTATAACTGACATAAAGGTACAAAACGTATTTCATTAAACATTCATTGCAGGCTCGGACAAACAGAGCCATCAAACTATATATTATCTTTTCGCAATTCCCACTAATTATAATTTTCTGAAAATATCTTTTCACACATCATGTAGTAAACAAATCCTTCTAATTTCCTGCAAAAACTCAAGTCGTTCGAAGTTCAGTTTAAAAAAAGCTACTCCATTTTAAAAGTATGGACATAGACAGTTCCCGACCAACTGCACACATACGTATGCGTTATATCGAGTATATAAGAAATATATATGTAGGTATATGTATATATGTATATATGTATATACACATATGTATATATGTATACCATACGTGAGGCTGTATACACGCTTATATACGTATACAACTATAGAAGTTACGGAGAATACGTGTACGTCTACGCGTATATATGCGTGCCTCCAGCGTATGTGCGGCCTGCGGTGCTCGAATCGCGATTCCACCATGGTTCGTCGCCACGTACGGTTTCGCAGTCGAATGTTCGTCTTGATGTATTGTAAACGGGAGGCGTCGTCGCTTGTAATTTTCGGAGATAGAGCCGATCGAGTACCAGGTTCGTACGATCGTGTCGCGTCGAGAGCCGAGTATGTTTGAAAGACACGCTCGGCTCACTTTTATTCTTCGGCTCGTAAATCCCTTCGACGCGATAAAACGAACCGCCGGAAAACAATATTGCGGGTGGGACAACCGTAAAAAGCGTTAGAACGGATTCCGGCACGGTCGAACGCACTTTTCGGTGGCCGCGTTCGACACCTCCCGTCGCTTTTTTGCGGTCCGTTTTCGTTTACCATCCTCCATCCCCCGGACACACGCGCGCACCCCTCTTTTGGCCGAACCACTGCCCCTCCCCGCGCACACGTGTGTCACCTTTACGTTGCCCGCGTCCCGTCGTCGCCGATTCGAGCACCACGGGTAGGGCCATGCAACAAGAACATCGCAAATCGAATTAAACGAGTCAACCATAAACCATAAACGAAGTGGACAAGAATATATCTTGCGAAGACTGTGGAACGTAGCAAGGTTCCCTTGTAACAGTTCAGCCAACCAAACAGCTGTGACGAGCTATAAAAACGTAGGTTAGTAGGCCATCCGTGTAGTGTACGTAGTGTGGTATGCTGGTATACGTGGCATCTGTACTTTCGTGTACATGTAACGCGCGTATGTAGATGCAAATTGTTATGGATGGGGGTGGTGTGTCTGTCTCCGTATACGACTGTACGTGTGTGAGCGTGTATATGCGCCAATATGCCCCTTGCTGCCAACATAAATATCGCGAGCCGCCTGTGTGTCCCTTGGTGCACATTTTTTTTTTTTTCGCACATAACGCCCGTCGAGAATTTCCTCGAGACTTCGAATCGCCGAACGAAATACTTCAATTTCGAGCGTTTCGCGACGTATTGTACGAACGAGCGAAGACGAGACGAGACGCGACGATACAAATCGTTCGAATACCTCTCCGGCGACGTAGTTACCGGTTCCCCGACGAATTCGGGCGAATTCCATCGGACTCGTTCCGAAGAACGAAATGGTAACTACATGAATATTCAGTCGAATATTTATTCGAGTTACGTGTTTGCGCGCGTGCGCGCGACCCACGTGAACGACAAGCCCCCCACCTCTCCCCGTGTTCGATCGAATGTTATTCTTTCGAATTTTGCGCGGACTCGTGAATATTCATCGGAAGTACCCACACGCAGGCTCGGATAATCGCGAAACAAACAATCGGAAACAAGCGGCATAGTGGGAGGATGAATCGGCGCGATCGGGATGGTTGATTCCTTTGCGATCCGACACGATTGATCCGTGTGATCGGTGTCGATCGATCGTAACGGCGCGCGATGATTCGATCCGCGTGAGACAGCACGAAAAATGAGAATGAGAAGAAGACAGGGAGAAAGAGAAAGAGAGCGAGAGAGAAAGAGAGAGACAGAGAGAGATATATATATATAGGGAGAAAGAAAGAGTGAGAATGTATTTCGCAGTGATTCTTTCTTCTGAAGAAAAAAAAACGGTGTGAAAGATTGGGTTTTCAGGGGTACCCGACGATGCGAAACGATCGCGGGGAAAATAAATGAGCGAACGGCTGTCGATTGTGAGTTCTGTATGAGTTTCAGAATGCAAACTGTACCATCAACACTTCGGACACGGAGCTGATGCTGAGGACATACATGGTGACGCCGACCTCCACTGGTGGACCTGCAATCAACAAAACCATCCGGCCTTGGTCGCTCTGATTACCCGCTAGTTTCTATGTTTCCGTACATGTGACAGATAGATTGTACGTAGACAGGAACCTTACGGTTCGTGACTCACCCCTGACTCACGGACAAATCTTGTACTGCAATCGAATGGCAACAGAAAGGAAAACAGTATTGGGCACCCTATTGTCTGCATTCGACGGCAAACGCGTTCGATCAAACCGCATTCGACAAACCTGACTGATCATTTTTGAAGCATTCTGTTTGGCTAGATTGTCAACGAAAACACGAAAGTCAGGGGTAAAATGCAAGCGTACAAGTCGAAGAGAGCTCGCACCCTGCACGGAACCAAATCAACAGCACTCGTCGGCCACGTTGCTTTCCGAGCTAGAAGAATTATCCATACTTGATTCGTTACGTATATATTCTTAACTATTACATATATATATTTTTTGTATATATATATGTATGTATGTATGTGTATGTTTGCACCCATCTCAGTCACGTAACAAGGTGACTTTACCTTAATCAACTACCGTTTTTTCTTTCATTTTCTTTCGTACCACACATTTCTTCGTATACTTTTCCTTTCACAATGACTTCCGGTTTCTCGTTCACCAGTCGAGCACCGTGTGTTCATTCTAATTCGGCGTTACGCTAGCTAGACCCGTGTCTCTACGCGTGTATGCGTCACGGGACATTCAAACTCGTGTACCGTTTAACATTTTACGATTCCCCGATCGGATCCCTATCGTTCACTGTTACCTGTGCTCATCTCCCTGATCGGCGTTCCGGTTCTCGTCTATTATCGTTCACAATCTGATTTCGCAATCGTTATCTCGGATCTAACACCGTGATACGGTAACACGCTGACTCTCTCGAGAGAAACACATCGATAAATTTGCTGTCATTGTCACTGCGATCGTCGATTCCGGGCGAACGTTATCACGGACTTTCGGCAGCAATCGGATTCGCTGACCGAAAGTACTCGGACCACGGATCTGCTTGTCTTTATCTTTTTTGCATGATTTCGAACGATGTATTTCGGACACGGGGTCTTCTCTCGTGTTCGAACAAAACTAACGTGTGATACGTGCGGTGTCAGACATAGGGGGTTCGGGGGGGGTGGAGGGGTGGTTCGTGGAGGTGATAAGGGGTAGTGTGGTCGTGGTTGGTGATAGTGACGGTGGGCGCGGGTCTTGGGGTGTAGGGGGGGGGGGCAAGGTCGACAGGGGGTTTTTCGGTCGGAATAAAATATAGAATAATAATAATTGTAAGTGGTGGCAGGCGGGCAGCCCATCTCAGCAACCGCGGCATAGCAGCTAGCGTCTAAAAATGGTCTAACGGGACGGTCGTGCGTATGTTAATATATCCAAAATTGAACAAGATACTATTGTTCTACTACAGAGGAAATAAAAGTGTTCGTTCGTTTCGTCGTTCCGGACAATAGAGCAAACCACGCTTCAGACAGCATAGGCTAATTAAAAGTAACAAGCAGGAGACAGTGAAGTATATATTATAAATATATATATATGTGTGTCTAGCGAAATATAATGTACATATATACATATATATTTATAAGATGAGATATTATATAAATATATAATATATGTATATATAAATATATATATAATATATATGTATATTCGTCTACACTCGGAAAAATGTAAGATCGAGAATGATTGGAGGCCGTTCAGAGAATAGTATCGTCGACGTGACGTAGAGATTTGGTTAGAAATTGAGTGAAATACAGAGAGAACGTGTGCCTTTCTAATAACTATGCGTGTACAGATACAAACCATCTGCCTACTATATGTATATGTACTACACACGGACCAGACGACTGTAGCGAGAATCTATGGAATTTGATCGTTTCTCATCGGTTCTGCTTCTTCTTCTCGGTTATTTTTTCTGAGTGTAGCCTACGAGTTTTTTTGTGAGCACTTTTATCGTTTCACACACGCGAAATAGTACTTTGTCCATTTTTGGTTTAGTGTTGTTCTGTTCGGAGTATCGTGTTGGCGGTTTCCGCGTGTTGTGTGCCGTTGTCATTCCCTGTTCCATGCACGCGCAACATTATTCTAACATTAAGACGAGCCTCTAACATTAACGTCAATACCATGGCGACTAGGCGAATATGAAGGAACGTATCACGTTGATCGGGGCCCCTAACCCGAGACAGATTTAACCCGTTACTTCGGTGTACTTTATACACGCTTTTCATGTCATTACTAGCAAGAATTGTAATTCTAGAACCAGGTCAGTATGAATCCGTAGATTCGCAAGTGTTATAATTTTCTTGTTGCGTTCTCCTTGTGAGAGATTCTTTGGCAGAACGATTCCAGGGGACCAATGCGACGAAGTACATACTTCCGAATCGACAAAATTTTCATCCGACGCCGCTGGATTAAATTATTTAGTACACGTTATCGTTCAAAGATATTTATCGCTTATGAAATTCATAGTAGTGTGAGTAATCGAGCAAACTGAGTTATTTAGAAGTCATTTGTCAGTTAGAAGAACAACGATCAATCTCTTAGCAATAGCATAAATTCCACGGTTCTGATGATAAAGAACAAGTTTTCATTTCATTATAATTAAACGACGGATGTTTGTGCAAATTCTCAAGTCCGTGAAATATCTGTGGAATTAAATGAAATGTTCATTCCGAGCATGGATTTTAAGAATTTGAATTTATATGAAATCTTAATGAACTTTGCGATTTGTTGTTTCGTTTAACCTTTTGCGAACTGTAATTATTTAAAATTACACGGTCTAGAAACACTGTTGTAATTGAATTCATCCCTACGTCGAGAATGCTCGTCGATATCAGGTATTTTTACGAAAATACTGTTGAACAGAGTTGAAAACATTTTTGTTCTTATTTTTACTTATAGAATATGCTAATAAAGCTTGGTGGAGAAGAACTGGGGCACACTGCACAAATGAAAATACTAATTTTCTTCTTCTTCTAAGAAATCATCGGAGACAAAGAAGCTCCAATCATTGCAACCGCGAAGAAAATTCTACTCGGTGGTACAATAGGCTGAATCACCCCTGTATACAGTATTTTCTCGATATACAGTAAGGAGCAAAACTTATTACACACTATTTGAAACAGCATAACGTTTTAAAAATTAGATCAAATGACTTGAATGTTATTGAGAGGTTAGAAGGATTAGTTTATTAGTCGAGGTGTAAACAAATTTTTCAAAAAAATTTGGATTGGTCGGAATCCCAAAAGAAATAGTAAAAGTTGGTTTTTTCAGCTTTTTTATCTGAGCCTGTATTGAAAATTTAAAGAACGTGTTTGATTCGCTCGAATAAATTATATCCATGCTGAAAATTTCACCGATATTGGTTAATTCGTTTACGAGTTATAAACGATTAAAAGTGCGATTTTAAGTCGAAAATCGTGAAAAATAGCAATTTTCCCACTTTTAAGCGTTTATAACTCGTAAACGAATTAACCAATATCATCAAATCAAACACGTTCTTTAAATTTTCAATACAGGCTCAGATAAAAAAGCTGAAAAAACCAACTTTTACTATTTCTTTTGCGATTCTGACCAATTGAAATTTTTTTCAAAAATTTTTGACACCTCGTCTAATAATACGAGTCGGGTATGTCGGTCAGAGATCAGGAGACCACTACTAATCCAATAACAAAACTTCCTTGTTTCATAATTTTTTTATGGGACTTTCACCAACATATTCGTGGCATTTCTGTAATTAAAATGATATCGAATATATCATTGCGATTATATTTACTTGTTTAATGAACGATGAAACGTTCGGGAAATATGACAGACTGGAGTGAGCTCAGGCCGTTAAATAAAAATTTAAACTTTTTTATTATTAATTATTCTATTATGAGACTTCCACCAATATATTTGTGGAATTTTTCTGATTAAAATGACACCAAACACGATATCATTCGGATCATATTTACACTAATTTTCCGTTAATATAATTGTAATGCGAAGTAACTTTTATCCTTCGTTACACAAGTAAATATCATCGGAATTATATCATATTTGGTATCATTTTCATTAGAAAAATGTCACGAATATGTTGGCGAGAGTCCTGTCACGAAATAATGAAAATTAAAGAAGTTTTGTTCTTGGATTAGTATTGGTCTCACACCGATACACCCGACCCGTATTATGTTTACACTCCTCGGGGACCGAGGCCACTCGAGCTTCCCTGTCCTTTTCTACTCTCGGCAGTGTATCAAAGAATAGTATCTTCTAGCTGATGTATGTCCCTGGGTAGACCCGTGTTGTGGACATATATTGAGAAAACACTGTATTGTACGTAACACTCTGGCCAAAGTGTAATAACTTTTGAAAGATTTGTTAGGATCGGACTGGCGCACGGACGTCGTTCCTGAAGGGTTAATGGGAAAGAATGCTCACGGATAAGTCGCGTTAACCCCCGCGGGGCAAAATAGCGGGGGCGACGAGGACGCGCGGGCAGTCGAGTTCGACGTCGATTAGTCCACTCGAATTGAAACGCGGCGGCCGATGAAAATTTGGTCGATTTAAGAGCATCGATCGACGCCCCGTTGCAGATTTGTGCCAAGAAATTGGACACTGAGCCGAGCCGGGGCGGAGGGCGGATGGAAGGGCTGCTCGAAGAGCGGCGCGGCGGTCCGATCGTAATCGTGTTACGCGATTGTCGCGGTTCCAGGCGTTCTCGCGAAACGAAGAGCAGATCAAAGGAGCACACAGCTCGGGGCGATGCGGTTCTGTGCACGGCAACCGAACTAATTTCATCGAGGAAGCGGCAATCGGCCCTCGACACGTACGATCGAGCGACGAACAGCCCCGGGACAAGTCCTCCTTTTCCCTCCTCGATCGAACCAGATTAAACCTGTGAATTTCCTGTGGTCGGGCTGCAATTAATCGATTATCTTCCGCGCGCCACGAACCCATCTATCCTGCCCCGAGCATTGTTGCGCAATCGGTCCACTACCAAAAGTAATTCGCAAAAATCCTGTTCAATCTATACTGTCCGTATGCGCGATTTCTTCTGTCGAAGATTCGTGGCGGCTGAAACCGAAACATAATCGTTGCGCGAGTCGCCGAGGAACGTCGACGTTCAGTTCATTTCGTTCGTCTTGCACTCGCACGATTGTACATACTCCTTCCGATCTCAAACTTTACGTACAGCACAAAATTTGATAAGTATTCCGTAGGTATTTTTCAGCGATCATCGATGGTGCATGAAGGCAGCTTTCGAAACTATGAACTCGATCGTACATTTTGGAAATTAATAATCGCATAGAAAACTCCGAGTTTCTGGTGCTCGTTCATGCGAATAGTTTGAAAAGCGAATTAGAATACAACATTCCTAGCATATTTCGTTCAATGTTCGTTCAACGAACCACGAACTAATATCTAAAATACAAATAGATCGAAGTGCTCAATAGCAACGAAAGATTTATAATTTTTCAATGAATTTGTATATGAGTATCGAAATCTGAACATTTCGTTGAATAATTTCGCCCAGGAAATTTGTAAAAGTATTACATATTACATACACAGGCTCGCGAAACAATTCGACCGCCCTTTAAAACAGTATAACTTTTTTTAAGTTGGACCAAACGACTTAAACGACGAATTGTAAGAGCAAATAAAAAAGGCTCTTTCCAAAATTTTTTTATTTGATCCTGTAATGAAAATTTAAAATATAGGTTTGGTAGATCTATGTTAGTTATACAGATGTTGAAGATTTCATTGAAATCGATTAATATACACACGAGCTACAAATAGTCAAAAGTGGTGAAAATCGTAATTTTTCACGACTTCTGATCAGTTTCTGCTCAAAATCCACAGACTCTGACATCTTTCGATCCGAGCCGTTTTCATCTGCGTCAACCGATTTCGATGAAATTTTCAATATGCGTATAGCTAACATAGCTCTGCAAAACGCGTATTTTAAATTTTCATCACAGGCCCACATAAAAAAGTTTTGGAATGTGTCTTTTTTATTTGCCCTTATAATTCCTAGCAATTGCAATTTTTTCAAAATCTTGTTCACACGTCATTCGGTACACCAATTCTTCTAATTGCTCAACAAAAGTCAGGTTGTTTGGACCAATTCAAAAAAAGTTATACTGTGTTAAAGGGCGTTCGAATACTTTCGAGAGCCAGTGTATATTCTTATACGAATTCATTTGCAAAACTGTTTGTATGAATTAGCATTCGAAAGACAAAGGATACAGTCTCGCAAGCAATTTCATCGCGATTAAAAGTTTCCGGAAGTACAGTTTGCCGACGTTCCAGCTGCTTCCATTATCCGAATACGAACGACGGTCGTTAAAAAAGTCTACTTTATATTTATCGAAGCTTCCTGTTATACGGAAGGATGATAGAAATCGGAGGAGGTCACTTGAGTAACAGCCCTCGTTAGTTACCTTCCGATGTTCCATTGGAGAAAATGCGTATCGTGCATGTCGCCGTGCAATCGTCAATGGAAGATAGAAGTTCGGATCAGAACGGTGCGCCCGTGTGAGCGGACAGACTGAATTAAATGAACCGAGTGCGCGCGCGTGTTTAGCGATCTCTTCAAAGCTCCGGTTCCGCGACGTTTCTAAGGAAGGGGGCTGGTTCGTTCGCTGAGGTTGGTTGAAAAATATCGGAGAAGTAGCAATCTCCAATCTTTCACGAATATTATGCTACCGGAATGGGATATCAAAGAGGGCTAGGGGAACTGTAGCGCGTTCCTGTGCGCGTGCATGCATCATCTGGTGTAAGTAAGCGCGTAGCCGTTGTGTTCGTATCTGTTGTGTATATTCTCTGTTACATATTGAAACGGGTATATTATCTGTTGTGTGTGTGCGAGCACGCGCGCATATGTATCCATGTATATAATATATAATATAAATGTATGTGTATGTACGTGTGTGGATGTCTGTGTGTGTGAGCGTCGTGTTGGTATGTACATGAGATCAGTGGATATAACGATTGACGGCAATCGTTTTGATCAAAATACACGGGCACTAAGAAGTGGTTGCTCGGGCAAAGGGGTGAAGGATGTTTTAAGTAGAACGATCGGAATGATTTAGTAAAATTGATTTTCAGCGTTTAATGACTGAGTAAGACCTAGAGGTAGTACCATTTTCACTTCGGATAGCGAGCTGATACTCAAGACGTACATGGTGACGCCGACCTCGACAGGAGGACCTGAAATCGAAGGTTAGTCAGACTGAGTCGGCCGTTTCCGGCCGCGGATAAGTTACACGATGGGGTGACTATGGCTTTTTTTGTTCACTGATCGTTAAATTACTCTCATTCTCATTACTTTCGAAATACATAGTACTTTTTTTTTGGCATTTATTCTGGTTTTATCTTTTTTTCTCGTGAATTTAGTGTGAGCGTGGAATGTCATGGTATTTTTTTTCAAGTGGTATCGCTACGTCGGATGGATCGCTGAAAATGGTAATTAGTCTCGATTAGAGGGACTATCATTTATCATTTTTGCTTTTTCTTTCTTTCGGAACGTGTGCTTGGTCGTTGCTACGGTTACGAGGCTACGTTGGAGTAGTTATTTCAGTGCTGTAACGTTGATCGTTGCGTGAATCTCTTTGTTTTTACGTGGCTATCGTAAAGAACGCTTTAACGGTGCATTACATGGCCGAATCTGTATCGTGGTCGCTTAATTATAACAGTTTTGCTGAAGCAATGCTAGCCTTAGGCGCAGGTTCCTGAGAGATTGTACCCAAAACAGTTCGATATCATTTTAAGAGTATGCGGCTATTTACGGAATCAGCAGATTGCGAATATTTCTGCGAATTTACGTTTTACCCCCCCCCCCCCCCCCCGCCATTATTTTTACTTTTCTTAATATGGCTTTAAGAATAATATACTAAAGAAAAAGAACTTTAAAATTGTCTACTTTATTTGTTCTTATTTGGTTTACAAGAAGAACAATCAGAGTTTAATATAGCTTAATTTTCATCGTATTCATTGTCCACTAGAGTCACTAGTGCCTATAAATTCATAGCATAGAAAGTGGAAAAATTTTTCATGTTACAAAATCCATCGATGTCTTCTAGCGAGATTAATTTGTTTAAACTTTTAAAACAACAACGCCCACCGTTTGTGGCCTGTGCTTAGAGATTGCAGCGGTTCTAGTTGTAAGACAACTTGCGGTATATCGATCAACACCCACGAAAAGTGGTGGCCCAGAGTCTCGCTCAATTAAATACAACAGATCGAATCGAGCAACTACATTCTAACCACAAAGAACACGTGTGCAGAAAGGAGAACTTTGTAGTAACAAAGTCGGTGAACTCTGATACAGGTACACCGAATCGAGCCGTGTAAATCCTTAACGAACATTGGAGCGTCGAGTTCGACTCTCAAGTTTTCGATGTAACTAACTGTTCAAGCAACTAAACATTTTCTTGTATACTGGAAATTTGAAGGATTCTTTTTTATCATTTGAAGAATTCGACAAGAAGTCTAGAAATTGTTTGTGCAAATGTTCAAATAAAGACAAAAGTTTGTTGTAAAGAATGTCTGATGAATGTCTCCTTTCTGCTTCGATACAAAACTATGGTCTCTGTGGAGCATAGATTGATGCATCTTCATTTATTGAGCAGTCTTTTTGATTATTGAAAAATTCTCTGCATTGATTGTTTCCTTTTTAATGCTTGTAATCAGCTGAAAATAATACAATTCAAATTCTTTAAATATTGTTTCGATTTTGCATTTGATCCAGTCATTTTTATCATAGATGTATAAAATTCGCAGTCTAATAATAATCCTTAGTTTCGTACAATTTTAAATTGGTATACTTCTAAACCAACCATTCTGTTTACATTCAAACTGATAAATTATAAAAATATCAACGATACACGTTTGTAAATACAAAAGCAAATTTTATATCGGATTCGCCGATTTTAAAATCTACGTTTTACCTTAGTTTAATGCATTTGATCCTTTTTTTTTAATTAGATATTTCTTTATAAATACTTGATTGATAATACAGTATTTTCACTGCCTTTCTGTACTACATTTAATGAAAACTGTATATTCACGAACATTTTGATCGCTTTGTATGGCAAAAAGTGTACGCAAGGTGTTGCAACAATAATGATAAAAGCAATCAACGTCTCACGCAAATATTAATCAGATAAAATAAATATTTGTTTGAGAAAACCGATACTGAAAATTTATCTAATTTTTTCGCATTCGATTTATAATCCCCCGGAAAACAGGTTATTGAACAAATAGGTTATTTAAATATGTGCTCAACGCTCGACGAATATTTAAATTCAATTTTCCCTAAAATAAAGCTGCCTGCCTGAATCTGAAGCCTGATGCTTCAGATTGAAATTAAAATATCCTCCTACCGTTCAGTTTATACTTGTACACTGTCGGGCGAATTTCATCTAAAACGAGTCTTATGTTTTTAATCACATTTTTTGGAAGTATACACTACAGTCGAATTAAAAATACAATTTTTCCTTTTTTTCTTTTTGGTATCAACACTGACTTAATTTAATTTTTAAGACACTTGCGAGTATAAGAGCTTTATAAGAACAACTAACAGGATAAAAAATTTACGATCTGCTAAAAGTTATCCAGTTTTTCGAAATATTGTTTTCATTAATTAATGCTTTATATGTATAGTTTAACACGTCCACTGTCAGGATTTGTTTTTATGCTCATCTTCCTTATTAACTTTCCGTACGCTATGCCAGAGTTATTACGTGACCCGTCACGGTGGGGATAAGCTCGAGCGACCGTCAATATGTACAGTTTTATTCCGATATAAGACGACGCTTTTCATTTCGAAATAAGAAAATCGCTATCTCAATAGAAAAAAAAACTGTAGTAAAATATCGGTGGGGGTCAGAAATGACACCGGCATAGGTCTACAACTCGCATCCTTACGAAATATTAATATAATTTAGCAGAAGAAAGTCAAGAATTCTCTGAACAATTATTGTACTTTAGACTATAACTTTACGCTTACACAATATAGCGTATAAAATTCATTGCAATTTCATTAAAATTTCTTCTTCTACAATATTAAAATCACGGCAGTTTGGTTCTTTTTTTATTAATCTAATTATGTTTAATAAGTCTTTCATTCTCAGGCTTGATTTCTTGTTGTATTACGGTTTTTAAAAATTTGGAAAAATTCCGTCTATTATAGTCTTCAATTTAATGTACAAGCAGCCAAATTGTTTTAACCTATTTACAATGAAAATAAAAATTCGCTGGAAAATTACGAAGAAATTGACAGAAACTGTCTTTTAACACGTTGACTGCCATGTCACCCATATGTGGGTGACGGAATTATTTGTCCAGGTTTTAAAATGAATTTTTACGTTAATATATTCATTGTGCCTAATTTGATTAGGTTTTGTCAAATTCAAGAAAGTTGGAGGACTACTCAATATCATACATTTCATTTTTTTCAATTTTTACTTCATTAAATAACTTACTTTGATTTTATAGAATATTTGAGGTTTCTAGTTTGGCAGTCAAAGTGTTAACGTGTTAATTGCATCGTTATGACAGGAGCATAGGTACTCGTGGCCCATCCGCAAGGTGTTAATCGTTGTCGTTGTCGTTGCAACGGACACCGGCCGGAGTTTGTCAGATGGGGAAGAAATGTTGAACGGCCAAATGAGTTCGGGAAGGGAATGAGAAATAAGGCGAGAAATAGTGCGAGTGGTTCGGCTAAGAGAAAAGAAGAAGGAAGGAAGGAAGGAAAGGGCCACGGGCTGGCGTTCTCGCGATAAAGTTGACTCGTAAACAACGCCGCCTGCCAGGGGCATCGCGCGCCACGCCGCCGATATATCTTCATTTCCATTTCTGGAATGTTTTTAAAACCCTATAGCCGGCGAACGTCCCATATGGGACACATATTTCACAATGACGGCCCCGCGTACACGTTGCAAAACGCAACGAACGGACGTGGGGTATCGAGTTAATTGAAATGCGTTGGTATGACTTGCCTCCACCAGCCAATCGACCGTGAGAAAATGCCTCGGACAAAACAAAAAAAAGGGCGAGAGGCGAACGTTGCCCGAAACGAATTCGACGAAAAAAAAAAATTCATCGGAATTGCCATCGGCTCGGAGGAACCGTAATTTTTCAAATCGATGTTTGCACAACTTCCTGTTGTACCAATGAATTGTAGTAAGGTATGTTCGTGTACGCCAGCGAGTTTTTGTTGAGTTTACTTTATGGCACTTGAACTGATATATGCACTATTATACACTAATTGACGATATCAAATGATCCACCAAATGCGTCAATTAACAAATTCAATAACAAATACAACTTTTACATTTTAATTATTTTGTTCCTTTAGAAGGTAAAGTTCGTGTTTCTAAATGGCGTCGTTATTTCGCATCATAGATTAATTATCGATTTAACAGATCATCATAGAAGAACTAAGGTGTACTCGTACGTACGATATGATAACAATGTTGAATATTTTATGCACGAAGTTACTTTCATTATTAAAAGCTGTATTAAGACATTCTTAGCTAATAATGGTTAATTGTTGAAGTAATTAAATGTAGAATATTTTTGGGAATTCTAAAGTATTAATATAGATGGATCGTTTTTATTCCTTCTGTCTGGCTGCAGAATGTTCCTATTCCACTTGTCTAATCATCGGTCTGGCTGTTCTACTTGTTTGACTAGCGGGCGTACCTTTGCTGCATACGTGTTTGGCCATGGGTTTTCCCTATTCTATCTGTCCGAGCATAGGTAATCTCTGTTGTGTTTCCTTAACTACAAGCCACTCCTATTTCATTCGTCTGACCATAAGTACAACTCTACTGGAAAGTTTTATCGAGTTTTAAAAACGATGATCAACAGAAATTACATTTACCATTTCATTACTACTCTGTATATCTTTATATAAAATACAGATTTTTCTGCATCGATTCCAAGAAATAAGAACTATATAGATATTTATATCTTGTCTTATTAATTTTAAGAATTTACAGATAATTAGACTGCGGATTTTTATGCAAAATAAAAATGTTCATATGTATATGTGTTGTATAAGGTCTTATAATGAGTTAGAAGACAGTTTCCATTATACGAAATTTTAAACAATGGTGTACATACGTGTACCGTATATGCGTAATTAAAAAACAGCTAGTTCATCTAAACTATACTCTATTCTAGATAAATCCTTACGCCTCCTTGCCTCTCCATTCTCATCGATTGGTGGTTTTACGGACAACAGTGCACGGTGTCCTTGAACTATATTGAATTACGGTGTCGCCATCAATTGAATTGTTTACTCGCGAATATACGTATACGCGACACCGTTTGAAACGGGGACGGTGAACGCGCATCGGGTTTGCCCGTCACGTATATTGTCATTTTTACGTAGACATCGACCGCGGGGGAGAAAACGCGGCCTGGAAATCCTACGGTGCTCCAGAGAATATTTAATGAGTAGCCGTTAGTCCAAGAAGTCATGGAAACGCTGTTTATCCGCCGGATGTGGAGTATTCCCGTCGGGGCGCGTAATGTTCGAGTACTATCTAAATTTTAAATGTTTAAAACCCGACGGTGCACGGACCCTAGTAAATCCTCCGTCTCGGCTCTTCGAGGATCCTTGGCTCCACTGGCCGGACACATATCGGCAATTTGAATCAGGCGCCGCCAGGCCGATACGTTTAAAACCACCCCGGAGAAGAAGCGATAGCGCGTGCTAAAAATAAAAGAACCATCGAAGATCCCCTTCAGATTTATAGCCATTTTTGCCTGGACACGATCTATTAGAGGAACACCGCACAAGGTGTCACGTACACTGCTGTAGGTAACCTAGTAATTCTACGTGGACCCGAAGACCTTAAATATCTTGAGAAACTTCTTTTTCTTGAAATAATTCCTCTGTGAAACTTTTACCGACATGTTTCTGACATTATTCTGATTAAAAGGAGACCAAACATGACTTTCACATGACTTTTTCTGATTTATAAAAATTTTTAGCGATTTTGATCGTAATATCGAAGAAGATACAGAAATTATTGAATAATTCTCCATGAATGTGTCTTTGCAACCTTAATAATCGTGAATTAATAATTTGGACAGATTTGAACCTGATTTATTACAAATCATAGTTAATAACATTGTCGGTAGGTATATTTCTCCTTTCCAAGATACAGTAAAGTTTTGATCGAAGCCGAACAGAGCTACACGATCTTAGTCAGTTCGCCTATCCCCTCCACTGGGGGGCCGAGCAGTGTAAATTGTAAGCATGCCGCGTAATCCGATACCGGGTTGGGTGTATCGGTGTGAACCACTACTAATCCAATCACAAAACATCTATATTTTTCATTATTTTTTTATAGGACTTTCACCAACTTATTCGTGCCATTTTTCTGATTAAAATGATACTGAGCACGATATAATTTGAACTGCATTTGGTGGTTTTATTGACGGTATGTACGAGGGTGGTCTGAAAAGTTTCCGACCTCAACATGAAGATGGCAGTATTCGTCGACATAAGTACTGGAGCGTGTTTGTGCATGCTTTGACAGGTACTCACAAAAATTTCAGCCATTTCGGACGCTCAGTTATTGTTTAACAGTCGTTTGAGTAAGTTGCTGTGAGTGTTTTTGTGAAAATGGAAAAAGTCGAGTATCGAGCTGTGATTAAATATTTATTTTTGAAAGGCAACACGCCTACGCAAATCAAAGAAGAGTTAGACTCTGTATACGGGAAATCTGCACCATCATTTACCACCGTGAAGTTTTGGGCTGCTGAATTTAAACGTGGCCGTACCAGCTTGGGTGACGATGAACGTTCGGGACGCCCAAAAACTGCAACCAGTGACGATAACATCGCTAAAATTCAGCAAATGGTGCTAGACAACCGTCGAATTAAAGTTAGAGAGATAGAAGAGGCCATGAATATATCCAAAGAACGTGTTTGTCACATATTGAATGAAGATTTAGGCATGAGAAAGCTGCCTGCGCGTTGGGTGCCGCGTTTGCTCACGTTGGATCAGAAACGTGTTCAAATGAACATTTCTTTTGGCGCAATTTCGGTGCAATAAATCAGAGTTTTGGCGCCGGCTAATTACTGTTGATGAAACTTGGATACACCATTACACTCCCAAATCAAAAATGCAGTCAAAAAAGTGGACTGTTTATGGGGAATCAGCGCCAAAAAAGGCAAAGGCTGTTCCTTCAGCTGGGAAAGTGATGGCGACTGTTTTCTGGGACAGTCGTGGAGTTATCTTTATTGATTATCTTCGAAAAGGGAAAACCATTACAGGAGCATACTACGCATCATTACTTGAAAGGCTGAAGGCAGAAATTGTGGAAAAACGCCCACATTTGCAGAAAAAAAATCTTGTTCCACCAAGACAATGCGCCGTCTCACACCTCAACGATTGCCATGGCAAAAATCCACGAATTACGGTTTGAACTGCTTGATCACCCACCTTACTCACCAGATCTAGCTCCGAGCGACTTCTTTTTGTTCCCCAAGTTAAAAGTTGCACTCGGAGGACAGAGATTTTCATCAAATGAGGAAGCCATCACCTTTGTAAATAGCTATTTTGCAGAGAAAGACGGCAAGTACTATTTGGACGGGCTGGAGAGATAGGAGCATCGCTGGGAGAAGTGTATAGACTTACAAGGAGACTATGTAGAGAAATAAAAATAATTTTGAGGAAAAAATGCCTTATATCTTTGTCAGGTCGGAAACTTTTCAGACCACCCTCGTACCTTTGGCCGCCCGGTACGGGTTTACATGCGTTGCCCTTTTCTACGTCGCGGTTAGCGCAGTCATAAGAAAATAGTAGCCCTACACGATCTACGTCACAACCGCTGTCGCCAGATCAACACTTGTTCCCCCTCTCTAATTTTCCTTTCTACCGCCGCTATTTCTTTTCTGAATGCACACAGTGCAGTGGTTCAATCTAGCTACTGGTGCAAACTAGACTATTCCCTGCTAATACTATTAGTAGACAGAAAGTTAATGCCACTGAATATCAATTTATGAATACTAAGCTGAACTGTTATTAATAATGCTGAGCGCATCTATAAATTAGGCCTTTATACCTGGACAATTAATACTCAATATACATTGTTTACTCTATAAATGTCCCAAATACCTAGCCAATACCCCCATTGCCGCGAGGTATACCTCGTGAGGGTCCATGAACCGAGGCCTCTGGAGCTTCGCTCTCTTTTTCTACGTTCGGCGTGGATCAAAGAATATGTACTATCTCCATGGCCGATTTATGTCCTTGGCTAGATCCATGGTTTGGACATATACCGAGTAAACACTGTATTTATTGAACTAATTGTAAGATTAAGAATATATTTGCTACATGTTTTCCCCAAGAATAGTCTCTCACGTAATATAGTCAGTTCGTTGGTACTATAGTCAGTTGACTCGAGTATTTCATGTTAGTGCCAAGTTAAATTAAACATCCTAATATCCTTTTCCTTTGGGGAATTGTTATAGGGAGTCGGACGAGTTACAAAGAGGGCCGAAGCCTCCTAATTTTACGGACGAATCAGTACCCGAAGAGTTTCTGCGGGTTTTGGAAGTTTCGCAGTTGGAATGCCAAGAAAATCGATCATCGCGACAGGGCGAGGGAATTGATAGGGGTTGTTTTCGGGAGTAATTCTCGCGGACGGCACACTTTTCGGTGTCTCGGATTCCACGGCATTGTCTCCCGCGGGAAAAGAGCAAGAAACCGCAGTTGTGGATGCCTCGGTGGGTCACCGTGGCTCGGGGCCAGCGTCAGGAGTCGGATCTGGAACTGTCCCAGCACGGGATCAGGAACGGAATGGAAATGAATGCACGTTCGAACCGACGCGACGCGCGACGGCGAATAAATAAAGGATTTGTGTTTACTGTTCCCTCTTCTGGGCGTGTTTAGAGGGCACCGAATATGAAATTTTCCGTCGGAATTCTCCTGAATAGTCTCATTACGTGCTCTTCAACGGTGAATTCTATTGTAGTTTAGATCACGATATATTTTTGGTTATAATACTTTAACATTTCCTTACTACTATAGAGGGTGAATCACCTGAGACAAGCCATCCAAACAACTTCGACATTTTTTAGATGGGAAGAAATGTTTCAGGCAAAACTTGTTTGGATTCGAGGGCCTATTACGTGGTGTACATCACTTTTTCATGTGGAGATACTTGATAATCTCCTGATTTGAAGGTCAACTTAGTTTTTTTTTTTAATGGAACCACATATTTTTGAACTCCTACGATTGTAGCTCTTCTCGAGACAATTTCAACGATGTAGTCATTCTAGACAATCAAGGTCATTCAAGGTCATAAGCGTAAGAAAGATGAAAAATATAAATTCTCTATAAATGCTTACGTAATGGGATCTTCTCAGTTTTATCAATGAAATCGAACTGATTTCATTAGTCCAAAGCAAAATATCTGTTTACTATTCACACTTCGACGATACGCTTGAGACTAAATTTCTGCAACTTAAAACTCATGAGGGTATTCCATTTCATAAGCATTTGTGGTGAATTTCTGTCTTCAATCTATTTTTACGTTTTTAACCTTGAATGACTTTCAATGACTATATCGTTGAAATTGTCTCGAGAAGAGCTACAATCGTAAGCACAATCTAATCACCTCCACCCGGAAAAAGTTATTTACACCAGGTAATTCACCTCACGAAACCAAACAACGTTTGTCTGAAACATTTCTTCCTATCTCAAAAAGTGTAGAAGTTATTCAAGTGACTTGTCTTAGGTGACTGGCCATGTATAAACTTACAAGAGTGTTTACTATTCAATATTTCTGTGCATTTTGATTTACAGTGGGCGATCAAATTATTATGTAGAGACGTAAAAGATTCCGGCGTTATTGTAAAATCATATGAGAGTCAAATGTACATATGTCTATATTCTTTCCACAAGTTAACAATACTTTGCTAAAATTTTAAGTTTTATCGTAACCTGGAAATTTATTTGATATAAATCCGACATACAACGTATGAGAAATGAAAGGGAGAATTGAACACGAAAATTGGCGTAATATTCAGAATGCTTTGTCAGTGTTCTGAGATGGTACAAGAAATTAATAACGTTAGGAAAAGATAACATCGTTTGTCACTTTCACTGCATTTTTAATCAAAATCGATTGACGTTTACCTTAACCGTGAAAAGGCTTTTTTCGCTCTACTTTGTCGTTCAAGTTCCTAAGGTTACCGTGTAAGTTATTATTAGACTGCGGATTTTATACATTAATGACCAAAATGAGTAGATCAAATGCAAAATAGTAACAACTTTTAAAGTATATAAAAACACTGTTGTGTTATTTTTAATTCATTGATATTATTAAAATTCTTATTATTTATTATCAAGAAAATATATAAATGTCTACGTAACTCCATTCGTAACTCATACAGACAATTTCTGTTTTCTATCAAAGAGTTAGTTATACGTACAGTGGCTCACGAAAGTGTTCGAACGCCCTTTAAAACATTATAACTTTTTTAAAAATAGGACCAAACAATCTGACTTTTTCTGAGCAGTCAGAATAATTGGTTTACCAAATGACATACAAATAAGATCTTGAAAAAAATTGCATATGCTAAGAGTTACATGAACAAATAAAAAGGGCACTTTCCAAAACTGTATTATTTGAGCCCTTAATGAAAAACTACGATTTTCACCATTTTTAACCACTTATAGTTCATGTGTGTATGTGTTAATCAATTTCGATGAAATTTTCAGCATGTGTATAAATAACATAGATCTACAAAACGCATATTTTAAATTCTCATTGCGGACTCAAATAAAAAAGTTCAAATCCATGCCTTTTTTAATTTCTCATGTAATTCCTACCAAATGAAATTTTATGCATTTATAGTAAAATTGAGTAGGTGAAATTTAAAAAGCAGTACTTAACAAAAGCCAGGCCCTTCTGTTTGATTTCGATTGTTTGCAATTGACAATGAAAATATTTATCCTGCATAAAGTTCCGTAGTCTAGTTATTAAATTTGGGTGTTACTAGGGTTTATTTCTACATCTAACGCTTTCCCCGACAATTAATGAAATGCGTAACAATTTAGTAGAAACGATTCATTGACCCCTATAAATACACTATGGGGATCGTTTGATAGATCGTTGTCTAAAGACGACAAGCTGGATTTCTGCGGTTCAATTTTGAGTTTGCTAGGCGAGAGTGGCCGCGATTCCGGTGATCTCGCGTAAGAAATGCAACGGCGCCGGGTGTCTCGCGAACGATCGGATCGGCACGACTCGCGGCGCGGCGCGTCAGAGACAAGCGAGAATTCGAGATCGCCCCGCAGCAGGATCGGTGACAGCGGAGACGCTCGGCTGACAGAATCAATGTTGAAATTGTAATCGAAGGTAAAGAACTGTGGGGGAGCGTAGCCGGAGCAGAGATGCCGTTAACGGTAACCCGTGGCAACCCGTACCGCGCGTCCCAGCATCGATCCAAGTTTTATCGAAGCGCCCCAGCCCCGCCCTGCTACCGCCGGGACCCAGCCGAAAATTTGACTTTATCGTGGGAATTGAAAACCATCGATTCAACCTTTATGACACTCAAGCCGTGCCCAGCTCCAGTCCCCAGCTGTATCCGTAAACAAATTCCGGCTATCGGATTCTTCGACGTCAGCTGGCGTCCCCTGGCCTTGCCGATAGCTAGTCAATAGACCAACTTTTCTACCCGAAAGGACCAGTATCGACAAACATGCGAGGCTCCTGTATCGTTCCTCGAGGTAGACTGTATAAACTGACGATCGTCGGAAGATTTTTCATTAACACTAAACCTACCGGTCAAATGACCGATCCAGATTTCTTATTTTACAAATATTGTAATTATGTATAAAGATGCTTTCGTGGGAAACGATTAATACCACGTACCACGTCATGTGATCGGTTTCACGATTTTTGATTTTATAATTATCGAAGTTACAAAGATGATTCCATTACGAATTATTAAATTAATTTCTTCATTTAAGCACATGTAGAATATATTTCTTAACGCGTGTTGTACGTGTTATAAAAATTGCGAGAAATTTCAATAAATTCAGTCTTGTAATTTGTTGACAGAACAATCGCATTTTGTGCTCGATACGATTAGTATTCAATATATACATTTAGTAGAGCACATATTATTATACGAACCCCACGAAGTCGAAATAAATTCAATCTTCAATCATTTTTATAATTCCACATATACCAGTTCTACTTTTAAGGCTCGGTAGGTTTAGTGTCAAACCGTTTCGCCGAATATTACCAGCCCCGGCCACTAACATTAGCAAACCAATCAATTAGTAAAGATACGAGTTCTCAGAGACCGTTTTACATTTAACGTAAAAGTACGGCCGGTGCCTCCTTAAAATAAGCTATCCGTTTTTTTACGGAGAAGGCACACATTTTTCAATCCTCGGAATACTCGATGCCAGTTTCAACGACCTTGTTTCATCTTTCAGGCAACCGACGAATCTCAGCTCGTGAAAAAATGGGAATTTTGACGCATTGAAATTATTCAATGCTACACTGCACCACTTCTAATGCTTAAAGTTATATTAGGCGTAGAAATTAATTCATAGATACGGATTACTTAAAAACAATTGAAATGCATTCTAACCTTCAAAATTAATCTCCACCAGTTTCTATGCATTTACACCATGTTAGAATTAATGCATCTTTAATATGTTGATTAAAAGATTTGGATTCAAAATATAATCACAATTGATTGACTGCGCACAATAATATATCGGGCAAATTACGTTACAGTTTTGGTTTCTCTAACTGAAAAAATTGTGGGAAAATGTTATTTAAAATGAGTTTTTAAGTGATTCAATGAATATCACATTTTTTAAGGTGTTTAATTAAATTTTTTCAAGTGCCCTTGCATCAGAACGCTATACATTCACGAGCTTTCGGGCAGATTGTCCGGCAGTGTATCAAAGAATATTACAATACTCTAGACTCTAGACGATAATTGGCCTTGCCAGACCCGTGTTTTGGACATGCAACGTATAGGACATGTACATTTACATTCCTGGGTGACCGGAGCCTCTAGATCTTCGCTGTCCTTTTCTACGTTCGGTGTTGATAAAAGAACAGTATTTCCTGGCTGATATATGTCCCTGGCTAGACCCGTGTTTTGGATATACATCGAGTGAACACTCTACAGCAGGGATGGGAATTTTTGTCTAAATCGAGACAAGACCGTACCCACCATAGCGCCCACTGTCCCCTTCCAGTAAGCGCCATTAGCGTGGGGCAAAGAATACGCGAGACACTAGCGAACGCGACGAAGGTGCGCGTTGTATGAAAAAGAGGGTGGTGGGAGAAGCAGGCGTTTGATTACCGTGCCCCTCGCTGGTCTATAGATTATCAAATTTTGAGTTGTAGAGATTGGTGGGTTCATTAACAAAACTTGATGGTGTAAAAAATAATTGTGTGTCGATTTGGCATTTTAACACAGTGAAAAGTGTAAGAGATTTGTTATCTAATGGTGTGATGCACCTAGATGACCGGTTTATACTGTGTCAAAGAGGACACTGGAACTATCAGATAAACGGGATAAGTATACAAAAATATGCATAATGTATGCATGATTACTGCGCGCTGTGATCCGGAGTTAACGCGCATATTATTCAAAGCATTCTGATTTGAATAGGTTCAACATTTTGAAGTTCCAGTGACGATTTGTTAAAAGTTCATGAATTATTATCTCGAGAGGTGCTCATTCTAGAATCCTTAAAGATAGCTTCGATTCATTCGTATAAATAAAATTGCGTTTTAACATTCGTATCTATTAAAATGTTTATTCATCCGAAAAGTTTTGAGTACATTTTCTCATTGAATTCTATGTTTTGAACGATGATAATTTATAATACTTTTTACATTCGCATATGTTATCACACCTATTTTCAGAGTTGGGCAAATTTTATTTTAAATAATAAATAACAAATTACAAATAACAGGATAAATAAATAACTGAATAACTGAATAAAGAAATAAATTTGTAATTTTTAGACAATTGTTTACACAAATACATTTTTTATTATTCAAACAATTGTTGTTGTCAAGTAATAATTTAAATGGAAATTTACTTAAATGATGCCCACATTTGCCTATTTTGCAATAAATGATAAGAACTACTCGTGAAAGTATACGATATTGTATCTTTTGAAATACTTATTTTTGCAGCGATTAACATTTGCCCCATTAAAACTGTTATTTTAGGTATTATTGACACTCGTTTCGATGGTTCCCGAGCGTAAGTGTAACTCTATTAGTCTTAATCCGGAATGAAATGGTTGCGCTAAACCCAATTTAGTACTGCTATATATATTACCATTATTCAGTATTGGAGTTTATATTAACTAAAATACGTTTATACCACGAATAATAGCCGTAGAAACTCGCAGACATAAATGAGTACGTGTGTCTTCACTATAGTTTGAATTCTATTAATAATACCTACATAATTCATCGATTTCCGTTTATATGCTTTTAACGCTATTAAAGTTAAACCCGTTAATACAAATTCTTAGATTCGCGATAATTTATGTTTGATTGTTCAAGCAGATGTAATTCAAGCAGACGTAACGAACGAATTACAGAGAAGCGTTTTGTTTTTATCGGATGTCAACTTCGATTCAATTTAATTTGCAAAAAATTCTTAGTTTCATGATTAAATTTATATTTAATCAAATCTATTCATTATGACAGTATATCAGCTAATTTAATTGAAGCACATAACGAACAAGTTACAGAGGAGTCATTTCTTTTCATCAAATGTCATCTCCAATCTAGTTTAATTCGCAGAGAGTTCATTTGGTTTCATGATTATTTATATTTCATCAAATTCGTCCATTATGATTACACTGCTGATTTTATGCATTTATGACGAAATTGAGTACGTATAATACAAACAAATTTGTGAAGAAACTAGAAAAATATAATTGTTTTACTCTCGACTTATTAAAATTATTTAATAATTTCTTTATACTTTATATTATTATAATTTATTTCTTAATACTATACCAATCAACGTAATTCAAGCAGTATAAATATACAGAACGAACGAATAACAGAGGACTTTTTCCTTTTTATCGGATGTCAACTTCAATCTAGGGTAAGGAACCCAATTAATGTGGGGGGTACTAATTACTGAGCCTATATTAATTATACTTATTTTTAAAGCATAATGAATATTAAAAAGGAGATATATATAGGGTGTCCCACAATGTTGTACTTCCTTGAAAGGGGTGATTCCCAAGGTCATTTGAACTAACTTTTCTCTTTGCGAAAATGTTTTCCGCGGCTTTGTCAAGAAATTATTATGGAGAAACGCGGACCAATCAGAGCTCGGCTACAGCGGACAGATTTCGGCACGGTTAATGCCAACACCACGCTCAGCGAGACCTGTCGGTGAGCCATAATCAGTCCGCTGTAGCTGGAACTCTGATTGGTCTGTGTTTTTCTTTAATAACTCCTTAACAAAGCTGCGGAGAACATTTTCGCAAAGTTACTTCAAATGACCTTAGGAATCAGCCCTTTGAAGGAAGTACAACATTTTTGGGACAACCTCTATAACATATATATTAACTGATTTTAATGAACAAAATTTAATATCTCTTCTTTAATATTCATTATGCTTTAAATATAAGTATAATTAATATAGACACAGTAATTGGTACCCCCACTGTAATTGGGTCTCTTATCCTAATAGAATTCACAAAAAAGTTAGTGCAAGAATACGTGAACAGCGTAGAAGAGTTGTTCGTGAACTTTGCATTGAAATGTATTTCTTTAACGTTCCGGCCGGCACAAGATTTCGTGCATATTGTTTCTCTTTCAGGAGCGTAAACGTCATCGACCGGCCCAGCGGATAACTCCATCCAGCGGGCTTCGAAAAATGACGCGACGCGACGAGACTTTTCATTCCATGTCCGGCTCTGGCTGAGAATTTTCACGACGGCAAAGTACACGCCCACGAGCTTGCTCCCTATTGTTCCGAATATTCTTTTCTGTATCGTTCGCGACGAAAGAGTAAGCGGCGTCAAAAATATTTCCCGGAGCGTACTACCTCTTCTACATTGTCGTCCCGCTTTTGTCCCTTTGTCGCATCTCGATCAACGTTTCCGGACCGTTTCTCGTTCGTTACTCTGCCGATTTTTCTACGGGCTCTTTTCTTCCGCTCGCGGGACATTATTCTGTTAAAACCTATTCCATTTCACGCTAACGAAAAAGTCCCGATCCGTTCCCTTCCTTTTATTATCGATCTACGTTCCAGCACTGTAGCCACGTTTTCTCTTTCCAACAGTTTCTCAAATTTTCTTTCCTCTTCGGATCGAAGCACACGTTTGAAAAATTGGTTTCCCGATATTGGTAGCGTCTAAAGTCGACTTCTCGTATTTTTATGTATCGAAGCTCTGATTTTTATGTCCCCGTTCAAGAAAGAAACGATTGCTTATGCGAGTAATTCTCGACACGATGCTGCATTCGCTACGAAAAGGACTCCCGATATGTCCAGTCCGTGCAACGACTATCAGAAATGCGTCGAGAAAGCAGGTATATGCGAAAGTGATCGAATATCGTTTGCAAAACCTCGATTGATCCATCTGTACACATTCGCGCTAAGCATTGCAGGCCAGTAATTATGTGGAATAGGGATCGCCTTATCGGTCTCACAGGTCTTGGCAAAAAAGTCTACATAGATTTCGTAATCATTGATTAACCTTTCATTCATTACCAATTTGATTTCGATATATTTTGAAAAATGACGATGCTTCGAACGGTTGCTTACCGAAAAACACATATGCAGGGTGTCCCGGAAATGTACTATTTCGTTGAAAAGGGTGATTCCTATGGTTATTTAAAGAGTTATTAACGAAAAACACGGACCAATCAGAGCGCGGCTGCAGCGGGACTTGTCGTGCCGCGATTTGTCTGGTGTAGCTGCGCTCTGATTGGTCCGCCTTTTCCTGTATTAACTCCTTAACGAAGCCGCGGAGAACATTTTCGTAAAGGAAAAAGTTGTTTTAAATGATCGTAGGAATCACCATTTTCAATGACATGCTTCAAAACCCCTGTGCAGTGGACCCAATAAGTATTTGATCACTAAATTTCCGTTCCTCGAGGAATTGTTAATATATACAGGGTGTCCCGGGTGTTTCCGGCAAAGCTAACTAACTTTTACCAAATTCAATTTCATTTGTTTATAACTTTGTAGTGGAGCGTTTCTAACCGAACTTCAAGTAACATTTTTTTCTTATTTCTACTTGTAGAATATGCTCCCGTAGTTTTTTCCGGAAAAACCCGGGACACTTTGTATATACTTGAAATATGATAATTTAAAAAATTAAATTAACAATAATAAATTATAGTTTATATAGTTCAGTTTAGAACTCGAAGCCTTTACTTTCGCAGGCCATAATTCATTTTTTTCTATGATATTTCTGCATGATATAGCAGGTGATAAACTGAGGGCACGTTTTCGGTCGAAAGTGCTACAAATTGAATCGTCTGAAAAAAGATCAAGAAACTTTTTCTCTGAATAAATCTATTACAGAATTAAAAATTGAATCTTCCCTTTTACGACAACTGCTTAAACCTTAACCTACGATTTTTTTGTTTTTGTTGCACGGTGTACCTTGTATTATTGCAAAGATGGCAGTACACTTTTCATTCACAGGTCAATAAATCGACTGGAAAAAATCGCAAATAAAATTGTAAGCACTCGTTGTTAAGGAGAAGCTCCAATTTTTCAATTTACGGTGGTTTGAATCACGAGAAATATTTCTCAATGTTTCCACACATGTTTCGGTCTGCAACATTTTCGACCAAGAAAGAGTCTCCAGTTTCGCAGTTGCTGTATCATGCAACAGTGTCTTACAAGGAGAGGTCACAGTGATTGGGTTGGCAATTTTAATCAAACTTTTTCTAGTGAATCTAGAGCAATAAGAAGCAGACCCATGTCCGAACGTTTTTAACAATACTCATTATTTGTAAATATTATTAACATTCAATTTTATGATGTCCAAAAAATTTCTAGACATACTAGCAGCGGTAGAATACTGAACTTGTAACCCAAGATTTCGTGTTCAAATGTCTCTTGAGATTAATAATTTACTTTTATTTTTAGGGTTTTTCATGATGTTCTAAAATATTTTTTTACTTTCAATTTTTTATTTTTATTTGGAGTTTCAAGTTTTGTCTTTAAAAATGTCTTATTTTATCTTTCTTGTAATCTTGTCATTTATTTATCGATGCAGTTGTTATTAGCGCAACTAGTTTTCCAACGCGAACCAAGTTTGCCTATGTAATTCATTAGCATTCATAAAATATTCATACTGTCGAATATATTTATGTTTCAAATGTTTTTATGAAGCATACCATGCTATGCACTGTCCATTTCCTGCACAATATACATATATAACTAGTTGCACACATGACAACTGTACCAATAAATAAATAGTAAGACTAGAAAGAAAGGAGAAAGAAAACATTTTTAAAGAAGAGAAACAAATCTTAAAACTCCAAATGAAAATAAAAAAATGAAATTTTTAAAAAAGTAAAAAAACCATGAAAAAACTGCTTAAAAATAAAAAAATTATTAATCCTAAGAGAGATTTGAACACTTAACCTTGGGTTACAAGTTCAGTAATCTACCGTCGCTATTATATCAAGATATTTCCTGGATATCATAAAATGAAACGTTAATAATATTTATAAATAATGGGTATTGTCAAAAATGTTAGGACATGGGTCTACTTATTATTGCTCTAGATTCAACAGAAAAAGTTCAATTAAAATTGACGATCCAATCACTGTGACCTCTCCTTATTAGATAAAAATGAACGATGGATCGCAAAAGTACAAGCTTCGATTTTTAAACCGAGTCCAGTTTCTATAATAATTCAATATGTAGTGTTCAAATACTTTTTGGGTCTACTGTAAATCAGGAACACAAAACCGTGAAAAATTGTATTGTTAAAGTTACTAACATTAATTCAGTTTTATACATCCACGCTAGTTGTTTGTAGAGTTTCAAATGGTCTAGCTTTCGGTTTATTTATATTTTCTAGTAGTTAAAAGCATCGTCATTTGTCTCAGAAGCTGTCTAACCTTAAACAATAAATAAATTTGAGTGGGTGAGTTCTGTAGCTGCGATGAAATGGAAAACGGTTTCTGGTGTCTGATAACTTGTTCAAAGCAATATTTTGAGCTAACTGAATAATTTTGCAGTGTAAAGATTAAAACTTTTACAATTCGCAAATTGTTTAGAAGTGTTACTATTACGCGTCGATGAAAAATGATGTGCGTATGTGTAAAACCTCATGGATGATCCTGAAAAACATTAAAAAGTAATATTGTTCCAAGAATTATTCTTTCATTTGTTCCATGTAACCATTTAAAATACACAAGAAACGTTCCTCATACCATCACAGCTACAGAAGACAATTACGTGGTCTGTGTCGAGCTAAAGCACCCTGTATAACCGCCGCTCATTGTCAGCTTCAGTTACAAACATGTACGCAAATATATTTTGAATACCATGTATTGTGTCATTTCAGGGCGTTCCACAGTTCATAGCTTCATTATTGTCATTCGCGAGCCGTACACCGTGACTGCACAATCCCTGCGAATGTCTCGATTATTTACTTCCCGTATTTCGTGATTATTTTTTTTTTTAGTTAATCCACCGGTTTCATCACTTTGTATATCAGAGTATCGATTGATTAACATAAATAGAATAAACTTGAACAATCTTTTTCATTCACGTATATTTAATCGTTTGAACGAGTTAATTGGTTTTCGATTGATTGCAAGCGGAGGACAAATAAATTCGACCGTAATTAAAAGAGGCCATTGTTAGCGTGTACTGTGGGAAACCTTCGAACTCAACCAAATCCAAACCGAATGAAACCTAATTTGAACGTGCACGGAATACAAGACTCGGTATTAAAACTTCTATAGCATTTACTTTTGAAACTAAACATAACTCAGACTGAATGAAATCTAATTCGGACTAATTCGAGCAATACGACGCATAGTATTATATGGAAATATTATTGTATTCATTTTTTCGATTAAACGTAACTCGGACATCGTCAACTCAAAGGAAACGTTTTTGTCGCGGTAGTATCGATACAAAAAGTTCTCATTAGAAAAAAGAGCGCGAGGGTTCTTAGCAATATTTAAATTAAAAATTTGCTAAAATATTTGATCTGCTATTAAAATATCTGCTAATTCAATCATTTTTTCGACATGCATGGGTTCCGATACGCACTTTGTTTTGATAAAGAATAAAAAATTGCGTCGATTTGTGCATAAAAAATATACGCCTCCATTAAAACAAAAATCAAAGTTGTCTCCTTTAAATCTCCTAAACGCTTCCACTTATAAAGAAGTCACATGCCAATCTGCAGAAATAATTTTTTGTAAACAAATCTGACCAATATCTGTTGAAACAATATACCAAATAGTTTACAAGTAATTTTGGTGACACACTGAATCGCCCTGTATATACTACATGCCGTCACCCCATAGACAGTAGCGTCGCATCGATAAGGTGATCCTTATTCTTTTATAAATAATTACCGATGGATCGTGTCTGTTCTCCATGGAACGAGAAATTATATCGGCGACTGTTATCGCTTTAGAATGATCGTGGTTTTGCGCGCGATATCGACGCTACCACAGGATAGTCGAATGATTCGAAATATACGATAGCCAGGAAAAATCGCAACCCTACTCACCTCCGTAGTTCGGCCTTACTCTTTTATCGTAACTGACGGAGAACGAGTCCAATATCGCGGAGATGTTGACGTCACCCAGCATATTGCCTCCGCCGGTTCTGCAATATAAAAGGATAACGATTTCTGTGAAAGTTGCCTGGCAGTAAAAAAGTTTGGGAGGTATGAAACTAAAAGGTACTAGCTACGTACACACAGAGAGTCGTGAACAGCGAAGTTTTCTCGAAAGTAACCGTTTCATCATTCGCCTTGCTCGAGGAAAGATGAATTTTAGATAATGCGGGGTTAAGTAGTGATAAGGAGACACGGGACAGGGTATTTGTGGTCTTCAGCGAACGGCCAATTTCAAAAACTTCCAATGTTTACAGATTGCGGAGGGTTGTAATACGATGGAGCCAAAATCTATTTATTTTTTAATGAATTATTTTTAATGTGTTTCTCTTGAAAATGAAATGCATTTTTTTCGGAGCTGTATTGTCTGAATCAGTGATGAGCAACCCATGGACTGCAGTGGGCCAAAAGTGGAAACCTAACACAGTCTTTACTCAATATATGTCCCAAATCTCTAGCCGATAAAAGTCCCAAAGATATCCCCACTGCCGCGGTCCTTTTCATATATCCGGGTAGACCCGCGTTGTGGACACATATCGACTAAACACTGCACTACGCGCGGGCCGCAACCAACGCAATATTAAATACTGAAACACTAATCAAATAATTTTAATTCGTGGGATGTATTTGTTAATTCTTACATCCATCGATTATTGTTTATTATTGGATAATACATTGTAAAAATATTTCCAACGAAAGTTACTCAGTATTCAGCTGAAAATAATGTTTATGAAGGTTTGCATAAAAGCTTTTATTCAATAAAAAATAAAGGTAACTACAATTTTTGTTATTATACAAATCAATGCATCTTTGAATTCTCTTTAAGAAAGTATTAAGCTACTTATGTTGCAACTGTATTAGTTTAGAAGTTATGATTTTTGTCCCGGCGGGCCGCAAGCAGTATACTACAGCGCCAAGTGCGGCCCGCAGGCCGACGGTTGCTCACTGACCTAAATCGTTATTTGAAAATACTTGTATAGGGACGGTCAGCAAGACTCGTATTCAAACAATGAAAACAGCTCGTAGCCCTCGGACTCCTGCGAGTTCTACACCTATGCCGGAGTAATTTCTGACTCACACACGATATTTCATTCATACAGTTTTATTCCGATATAAGACGATGGCTCGGAACCGCCTTTCATCGTATTACGAATGTAGCGTCAAACTGTAAAATGGTCGGCCGAGCAGCGATAAAATCCTTCAGCGACATCTTTCGTTGGAAAAGGATAGAATATGACGTACCCTCTCGTTGTGGCACCAAGCGGTATCGAGAGAACAACTTCGAAAGAAAAAGAGGGGATAGCAATTTTTTTATTTTGAAAGAAACAGAGTCGTCTTATATCGCAGTAAAACTGTACATATTGACAATCACGCTCGACCTTATTGCGACGGGTCACGAATGACTCCGGCATAGCTTATGGAGGGTTAAAGTTGGGGTTGCCAATTATAACGACTGAGGATTTTGTGCATTTAAGATAAAAACAATACGTGCGATTTAAAACAATGGAATGATTGAAGGAGTCTGAGAATGTGTATTTTTTCCAACTAATCGAAATTAATGAAGGAGGATAAGACTTTATTTTTCTCCTGTTTCTTGCAATCGATGCAAGAAACTTTTATTTTGCGTACAAATCCGCAGTCGTTAGTAAATTCGCAGACATTATTAGTTGCACGTTGTCACAAGGTCTTTTATAAAATTTTTAATCACAATCACTATATCATTAAAATTATGTATCTTCAGTTTTCTTGTTTCCTGAGATTTAATGTTGCATCGACATCTAGGCTGTGAGCAATGTGTTTTGCCTTTTCATGACATCTAGACCAAGTTGTTAATATTTTTGACGCTTCGAAAGACTTCCTTTATTTCAGTGATGAGCACGGTAGGGGTTCGTCAAACGCCTAATTCTCCCACCAACCTCTCTTTCATGCAGCGCGCACCTTTGTCGCGTTCGTTGGTGTCTCGTTGCACCACGATAAGGGCGCTTACTGGAAGGTACGGTCTTGTCTCAATTAAGACAAAAATGCCCATCCCTGCTGTAGACAGTACAGTATTCCTCGATATATGTCCAAAACACGGGTCTAGCCAGGGACATATATCGGTCAGGAGATTTTGATCCATGTCGATCATAGAAAAGGACAGCGAAGCTCTAGAGGCCTCGGTCGCCCAGAAGTGTAAACGTATATGTCCTACACCATGCATGTCCAAATCATGGGTCTGGCAAGGCCAATTATCGTCTAGAATATTGTAGTATTCTACAGGGTGTCTCAGGTTTTAATGTTTAGACTTTGTCAGTATATTCTATGGCACTAAATAAGAAAAAAATGTTATGTAAACATAAGTCACATAGAGCTTTATTAAAAAGTTACAACACAAATACGGACATTACTTGTACTATAATGTATGTACATTATAAATACTATATTACTTGTATTTCGTATTTTTGTTATAACTTTTTAATAAAGCACTATGTGACCTATGTTTACGTAACATTTTTTTCTTATTTAGTGCCATAGAATATATTGACAAAGTTTGAACATTAAAACCTGGCACACCCTGTATTTGTCCAAAATACAGATCTAGCCAGGTCATATATCGGCCAGAAGATACTATTGTTTGATCCACGCCGAACGTAGAAAAGTACAGCGAAGCTCGAGTGGCTTCTAAAATCATATTTTATTAAAAAATATAAAAAAGAACAAAAAGACTAAAGGAGAAAATATACCCGTCGGATATGTGTTAAATAAACTCGTACAGTATAGCATGAAGTGTGCGAACCTTCATTGCGCGACGTTAAAGGAATTCCGAGTTCCTTCCGCAAAGTTTTGATTTTTGATAAGCAAATAAAAACTGTCTGGTCACGGTAGTATACGTTTCAGATATACAGGATTGCGCGTTAGGCAAACGTGCACCTAATTCGCGCAGGTCAACCAGGTTGGCTGGGATAAACAAAAAATATGCTTCTGACGCGGACATGCGGCTAACGCCTTTAAATGATCAATGACATGAAAAGGTTGGAGATAATTTCATTTTCGGGTCGATGTGCAAACAGTTTGTTATTGAAACTTAATTGGAGTTTGTTATCGAAATATAATCCGCGCATACGCTTCATTCGAGGGCAATATTAACGGACCGTTTCAGTTTTGAAAAATCTCGAGGTACAAAAAATTGAATTCCGCTCTCACGTCCACCTTGCTTTCCACGGTGCTTATGGGGAACAGTGGTCCCGGATAAAACGACAAAATGGTGGAACACACTTTAATAAAAGAACCCAGCGTAGTGTTCATCGGTACTGAATCTATGAAACTCGTGTAAACATGATTATTATTGCTTTGTCCTGGCCGCCAAATATTTCCATAAATATTTTTAACACTGTAGCACGGTGAATGAGTTGTCTGCAACGACCGTTAATATAATGGGAAAGAGTTCAGTAGACGGTTCGACCCACATTTTTATGAAGAAAGTTATTCAGTTTGAATAAATTCTATTCGATAAATCCGAATTCGATTTTAACACTGATTTTTACACTTCACTAACAAAGAAAAATTAATGAAATTTTCGTGAGAAATATTTGTAGGATATTATTAAAAGCGGAGATTTCTACTTCATTTAGCGATTTGTGTGAAATAAATGAGATTTGGTTGCATTATATTTTGTATAAATTAAACGTTTCTTCAGTTGGAAAATTACAGATTTTGCGCTCAATTATAAGAAACAGGAACCAAGTAAACATTTGTTTCCTTTTTTTTAATAATTCTAGTAAGTTGATACAGCAAACCACCATATAACGTAATTAAAGAAACTGTTCAGAAAAGCTGTGTATCCTAGTGGATCCAAAAACTATTCGAATATAAAATTTCTGCTTCTCGAGAAATTGACGATATATATGTGTTTATTGTAATTTCGTAAAAAAAAACAATCGTATAGCGATGAACTTGGATTCATTTTAAAGCTTGAAAATGCAACTTTCGCACACCGGTATTCATTATGTTCTCAGATATTTTTCACATGATGTAATGCTATAAATTGATACCTCTGTAAAAACATTCAAACATTTTATTCGCGAATGAATCTTCCATAGATTTGAAGAACGAACCCTACCCTTTACAACGACACTTTCAAAATTGATGTACCATTTTTTGCATTGTTTTATAGAATAAAAGTGAAGACCAGGTTCGGTGGTATAGAACCCTCAGGGTGAACCTTATGTCAATAAAACGACTAAAACAATTGTACAAAAAGTTTTTTATGTGCTGTTGCGAAGGAGAGAATTTAATCTTCATATTCGCGAAAGATTCATTCGCAAAAAAAATTTTTCAGTGTTTTTAGAGATACTTCAATTCGTAGCATTTTCGAGAGAAGACATGTTTTCAGTTTTCCATCCGTTATGTCGTGCAAGATTATGTTAGGCGAAAATGAATGACGGCTAGTAAAAGCAGAAGCTTCAAGCTTTAAAATGAAACTAGCTTTGTTGTTGTATTATTATTTTCAACGAAATTGTCACAGGTTAAGTGTCGACGATTTCTCCAGAAGTCGAAATTTAGTGTTCAAATACTTTCCAGGTCCACTGTACATGCGCATCTCTTGTGACAGTAAATGTATAATACAACTTGTTTTAGTAAATTGATGTTTTTATGTTATCTGAATATTTTTATTATTTTAAAATGTACCCAACCATTTGTTAAATAAATGTATAAAATCCGTAGTCTAGTAATGGGGAACAATCTGTTCGTTGCGGTTTAGATAATTTATCGCCCTTTCTTTGCCGAGGCTGCTACAAAGCAGAGAGGCATTGTAACAGTTTATGTAACGTGCTCGAGCACGAATGCACATGCATGCAAGGTTAGACGCATAAAATGCAGACCGTCTGGGTTTGACTTAACGGGTCAGTAGATATGGTCTTGGCTAGCCAATCAAGCGGTTCCGAATCTATGGACGATACAATTCTCAGCGTCTGCAAAAACGTAGCGCAGGCCGAACCTTAGTTACGTATGATTTCGGTGTGCGACAGCAGATTTTGTAAGATCAACAATTTCTCTCCGGCGAATTGATACAGCCATGCTCTTTGCCAAGGAGAACCTATTTGTACAATATTTATTTAAGATTTTCTGCGAAATAAGAGTACTCACGACTGAACTGTGAATCTTTACGCAGAACCCTTTACTAGTTTTAACCTTTTAACTATCTTAATCTTTCAATTATGAACACTTTTATAAAGACATAATAAAGGACAAGTTGAGCGATTTTAACACGTTACGCGTGGAACTTGTATTTATGGACTTTCAGTTCACGTTGCAAATAAGTGCAAGTTTATGCCTAAACAGAAGCGTTAGTGTTAAGCGTTTTTGATAGGTAGGGACGCTTAACCCAGAACAAAGTGTAATCGCTCAACTTTGCACCAGTGAATTCCTCGTCTTAAAACTTCGATTTTTGGCATTTTCTTGACAAGATATACAGGATTATATAAAAAAAAGTTAAAAATTTCTGGGTTGCCGAGGTGAAGTTAAGCCCTTGTGTCACCACTTTCCCCTTCTACCGAGTTATTTCCCCACGCTTCCGTCATGATCCGGTCACGTGACACGTTCCGTATTTGTTATGCAAGTGTCACAGTGTCACGTGACTAACCCGGTACTTGCAGATAGAGGGTAAGTGTTTCCCCTCAAATCGTGCTACGTCTCCTCATCTGACGACTATGACCATGGCTCAATGAAATGAAAGAGGTGTTCGAATAGTTTTCTTTAAAACTAGATTTGAAAATCTGTCATTCTATGTAAAATTCGCTTACTATTATACTCAAGGTGACAGAGAATACATTTGCGAGGAATGCTAACCACTATAGAATACATACCCTCGCGCGTTTATTTAATTGTATAAGTGTCGAACTGTAAATACATCATATAATACATCTTCAAGGAAATTTTACGAGGAACATGTCTATGTCTAGAGGTAGTTAAAATTTGGTTCTCGAACGAAATAAAGTTTTGCACCTCGTGTCAGATTAATCAAAGATAGCAACACTGAACGTCAGAAACAGAGTAATATGGTACAGATTATCCGAAGATTATAAGATTCTGCTCCTTTCGTTGACACATTATAACATTCTAACGTTCGATCCGGATGACCTTTAAACTATTGATAAGGCAGTAAAGTTCGCGAGCGTAATACAAGACCGAACGTTCTGGAAGGTCACAAGAGGGTATCGTAAGTTCAGGTTGTTCGGAACTCGTCAAACATTTGAAACCGCTGGGACTTCTGGTTCTCTTGGGATGTCTCGGTCCCACGAGGCTGGGCTCGAGTTCTATCTTTCTTAGCTGGTCTGTAACGAGGTCTGGTTTGCTTTTCTTGGTATCGGAAGCCTGGCCAAACCTTTTCAACTCTTTGCGAACGAGGTTTTTCAAAATATTGAAAAAATTTCTCTGGGAGAGAACTGAACAATACATCTAGGCGTGTTGGTCTTTCGTTATGTGCATAATTGAATTACGTTTGCAACTTTGGAGACTGGATACCTGATTCTGATGTCATCAACGTTGTGTATCACGAGTAGACTCCAAATCTTTATGCAAAATATAGATTGCCTGAAATACGTCGTTGCCTTTTACTTTTCTCGTTTTTTAATAATTTTAGTAAATTGAAATGAATAGAATCCGTAGTTTACTCATGATAAAAGAAAATCCATACAATAAAAAAACAAATAATTCCGAACGCAACCTGTCATAAAGTCTGGTTTATAAATATGTTCAAGTTCAAAAATTAAAATTTGTATTGCATTATTTAATAAAATAGTATACTTTTTTAATATTTTGCACGAGTAGATTTCGGATTTAACCGTTCAGGGATGATATGATTCGCATGAATAATATGTAATAATCAAACTGCGGATTTTGTACATTTATGATGCAAGTGAGTAGGTAGATGAAACATGAAGCTGTAGAATGGTGAAATTGATTTAAGAGAATCGATATACATATGTATGCACTACGATCAGCTTATTAAAATTATTCAAGGAAGAAGTACATCTTTATTTGGTTCCCATATGTTGTAATTCATGTAATAAATTTTTATTTTACAGTAAGATCCGCAATGTAGTAATAATATGGAAGAATACACATGAAGTTGTAGAGAATCACTCCTCGCTTGATCAATCAAGAATTTAATTATATGGGAGGGAGGTAGATCTTTTATTGTTCCTTTATAGTGTTCAATACCCACTACACCCTAATCAATTACACAAATTTTACTACATGTATACGAGTGTTGTAAGCGTTTTTCGTCCTACTAGATATTACTAGTAGCAATCGTTACGTGAACCTTCAGAAGGGACGTTCAAGTTACTGGCTAGATTAACGATATACCTTAGAAGGGACAGTCGAGTGCAAAGAGCTAAATATAAATTGTTTCAAGTACCCAGCTGAACATGAAGTATTAACCTTGAACTTAAGGTTTCAATTTATAATAGCCCGACACACGCCGACAAACCTATAAATTGATTATTAAATACTTAAAGACAATGGCTCTTAACCTGGGGTGCGTGCACCCCTTGGGGTGCGAGAGAAGTTTTGATATTTTCGATGAAAAATTTCTTTTTCAATAAATAAATTATCTCGTGACAGATATAAATTTCGAAGTAAAGAGGTAGAAACACATTTGTCAAGGGGAGTGCGAGAACTTATTTTTAGATTCACTGAAAAGATTAAGAACTACTGCTTCAAGGGATTTGCAATCCCTTCTGGCGAATGGGGTCCCAAAACTCGCATAGTTTCTGGGCGATTTGACCGGAAGATCCCGTTAATAATCGAGTCCTTGAGAGGCCGATCTACCTAAAAGCTACTTGTTCATCCGTGCTCGACTAGGTTTAAACGAGATAGCGATCGAACGATCGGAGAGAATGTGTCTTTGACCGTGCGTTATCTGGTGGTGATTTATCGAACAACTCCGAGGAGAACCGGCCGCGAACTGAATCTTGCGCAACGATATCTACGAAGAACTTGCTAGCGGTCCGCGATAATAGGTCAGAGGTTAGGTGTATCGATTAGACGCAGAGATATCCGCTCTTAGAACAAGGGTGCGAATAGCACGGCACAGTAGCAAACCGTTTAGATTTGCCAAGCTCGCCTGGATGCAAGTAAAACGCTGCCTCGTAGCGTCGGCCCGCAATTCGCGCGATATGCGATGGAGTGCCTCGGTCCATTTACGTTAAATTACGGAAGACAGTGCGCAGTCGAGGTAGATCCAAAATTTGTTTCCCCACAAATAAGATTCTTCGAGAAACAAGATGACCTGTTCGGCGAGAATTGAAATGCTGTCTCCCGAACCGATGTAAATTTAACCGTGCACCACTGTAAGTCTGGTGTGTCCGAAAAGTTAGGGGAACGCGAACGCGTCAGCTACCCGTTAAACAAATCTATCGGCCGGTGAATCGAAATTTTGTGACTGCACGGGTGAACAGTCAACTTGAATAAAGCCGATGGTCTACGCCCGGTGAGCGTGCATGCGGACACCTGGTAGAATTCGGAGATTTTGTTCTGCGGGCAACGAAATGATGAAAACTGTCGAGAGACAAGCGAGTATTACGGAGTCGGCGCTAATTCCGCGGAAAATGGGATCGTGAATTTCAAAGTGCCGTAAACTTCGACGCACAATAAATTCCAGCGGATTAAATGCGCTATGGCGTTCAGACGGAGCCATGTGTGATTAATTCGTCTGCCGGCAGAAAGTTTCCCCTTAAACAGTTGTCGTCGTCCCGTTGTCGAGAGTTCTGTCGAAGAAGCACGACTACGGTCCAATCTGAAATATCACCTCCTCATCTGCCAGATCTTTATGCAGACTCGGCCGCGTCTTTGAGGATCTTCGATTCCAATTTTTTTCCCCGCTGGCTGTTCTCGTTCGAGAAACGTCGCCGCCCACAAACTCCTTTAATCAATTTCGAGTCGAGCGATCCGTGATCTGTTGTTGTTAACGGAGAAAGCGAAAAGGGCAGAGCGGCCTCTACGGATGACATTTTCGATAACTTTCGAATATTTTGGGGAGCGTCCTTCAAGATCACCGACACCGCTCACTGGGCCAATGCGACTATTTGTGTACTACCGGTTCAGAAAACTCTCTCCCAAACCGTCCCCCGAAATGTCAGCTTGACGCTTGTACCTCTCGGAAGGTATAGCACTAGTCTTTCAACATGTTCAAACTGTTACACCGCCACGCCGATAAACGTCACACCAAAATCAGAACAATTTATTCAATTCTTGCTGAAGAACAAATGTACAGGGTGTCAAAAAATTATATGTCACGGCCACCATAGCGTGATTCTACACCTACAATTTGGTGGAAATTGACATAAAAAACTCCCCTGAAAATTGACCTTGACCTTGAAAATCAAGGTAAAAAAAAACAACATTTTTTTGTTTAATCGTGTTCTACTGGTCATAAGGATCAACTTTGTGAAAGAAACCATGGGTCGCATCTCAACCGTTCTCTTAAAAAATGATGTTGCATTTCTTATAATTTTTGCAGCTTCTTTATTTGTAAATTTTTTACATCCAGCGTACTTAATAGCGTTTTAAATAGCATACTATCATACAGCGGGTACCATCAGTAAGCTATCTGGTTGGGTATGAAATTATCATAATCATGATACTCCTATTTCCCTAACTGCAGAATGAAAGAAAGAAGCTGCAAAAATTATAAGAAATGCAACATCATTTTTTAAGAGAACATTTCTTTCACAAAGTTGATCCTTATGATCAGTAGAACACGATTAAACAAAAAAAATTTTTGTTTTTTTGACCTTGATTTTCAATAATAATAATAAACAGTGCACTCATAATACGTATGAAGTATCGGAATTATTCGTTGTAACTTTGCCAAGCGTAGGTTTATACAGTGATTTCTCTATATATGTCGCCAAGGCATGGATGATAAACGTCGCGGAATTATCTCCACTACCGCGGGGTATACACCGTGAGAGGCCATGAAGCACGAGAGGCCTTGGACGCCGAGGAGTGTAAACATAACACGGCTCGGGTATGTCTCCTCGACGATACACGACGCTGGCAAGACCCGTGTTGTTGACATACAGGAAGAAGCATAACTGAACCAATAACCACAACTTTTGTGTAAATCCTTATTTATTGCTAGGAATATAGAAGAATAATAAAAAATAAATATTATAATTATTTTTATCATAGAAGAAACTGAAGAAATTTTTTTCAATAACTAATGTCTCCTCGTTTAGCAATAACGAACAAAATAGATTGACTCGGTTTTGCACCGGCCCGTAGAAGAAATGTGTACGTGGAATGTTCTAGTAGTATGTTTACATCTAGCACTTTGGTATGTATGTTTACAAAATATTCTACATCTTAACACTCAGTTCTTCGCAGTCAGTGGAACGGAAAAGCACGCATGTGAAGTAAGAATAAATATGAAATCAATTGCTCCAAATTGTTTAAAAAAAGTAATTTCTCTTTTGCATAACGATTTGTCAACGCGTAAGACGGCGAAAAATTGCAGTGTTAGTCAATCGACAGTGCAGAGAGTAAGAAAAAAATACTGTAAAGCTATATTATTAAATGTTGGAGGAAGACCAAAGAAATTATCACCGCAGGATGAACGAAGGATTATACGGTTTGTCTCTTCTGATGAAGCTTCACGTGCCAATGTGGCTGCAAAATTATTAAAATAAGATGCGAATATACAAATAAGTCAGTGCACAGCACGAAAAACCCTCAAACGAGGTGAGATTAGATGCATTAAGAAAGAAAAGAAGCCAATGTTATCGAAATAAAATATTAAACTTCGTTTGGAATTTGCTGAAAAATATCGAAACTGGACAACTACTGACTGGGAACGGGTTATTTGGTCCGACGAGAGCAAAATTAACAGAATTTGATCAGATGGCATGTCTTGGTGCTGGATTCGTAAAAACAAAAGACTTAAACCACGACATGTGAAACAAACGTTAAAGCATGGAGGCAGATCTCTAATGTTCTGGGGGTGTCTAACAGTATTTGGTGTTGGATCACTGGACCGAATTAATGGCATCATGAATCAATACATGTACAAGGATATTTTACAAGATCATCTTATAGATGCTGTTGAAAATATGCCTTTTGAAGAAAAAAATGTAATTTTCATGCATGACAGAGACCCTAAGCACACTGCTAAAAGTGTCAAAAATTGGCTCAGTACTAATAAATTTTCTGTTCTGGATTGGCCTGCACAGAGCCCCGACCTCAACCCCATAGAGAATCTATGGGGTTTACTAAAAAGACGGCTTCGGGATTCATATGACACCCAACCAACTTCAATCACAGATTTGTATTGTAGAATTCAAATACAGTAGGAACAAATATCTCCGGATTATTGTAAAAAATTAGTAGAAAGTGTACCAAAGCGAATTAGTGCAGTTTTACAAGCAAAAGGGCTGTGGACGAAATATTAAAAATAAATAATATATTAAATAATGCCAAGTATAGAACGTGGTGCAAAACTGAGTCAATCTATTTTTTTTTTGTCATTGTTAAACGAGGAGTTTCTTTTTGTTATTCTTCTATATTCCTAGCAATAAATAATAATTTACACAAAAGTTGTGGTTATTGGTTCAGTTATGCTCATTACTGTATATCGAGAATTCACTGTACTCCTTGTAGACACGATATTCCTTTGGTTGAACCTATGGTAAAAGACTTGTTCATTCAATTTACTTGAGGCTCAAATAGACCCAGGCGCTCGTCGTCGTTAGGTTTAAAAAAGTATTTATAATTCTTTCAAAAATGCGAAAATAAACGTAGCAGAAGTGCCGCCAAATGATATTGGATTTGCAACAGGCCGTTCGATAGCTCATCCAAAGAAAATACTTCGTGCCAATTTTCGATCCTATACGGGGCGTAGTAATGGAATGACAAAGAAAATTAGGTTTTTCCGTCATTTCTCTTATCATCTTTAACTGAAAATTCTGAAAAAAAACTCATAGATGTGCGTTGTAGTAGCTAAACTATATCCGATTTTTTCAGAATTTTCAATTGAAGAGGATAAGAGAAAGAACGGAAAACCCTGCTTTTCTTTGTCACCTCATTATTACACAAAGTGGCAAAAAGTATTTTCCTTGGATAAGCATCGAACGGCCTATTGCAAATTCACTTTTGACCTCCTTATCCGGCTACAGCCTTCTCAAACACATACCGATAAAAATCGTTCTTTCTCCGAGATAAAAAATTAATTTTCAATTCGTTTTGACCGGTATAATCGGTCGGTCACGCTTTGAAACGACTGACTCGAACAATCCTGTCTATTCATGGCGACCGGTTACAGTTCTCATCAACTTTGCTAGTAGGAATAGTTTACGCGGGTCGTGTCTGACAGGGGTTTTTACAAAAACAGTTCCGAATGCTAATTTATGCATGTCTGCGTCCGTCGACCGGTTGGCCGAGCGTGAACAGGATTATTCGACGGCCTGACATTTCGCAGAGCACGGTTGGATAGGGTATCTTGTAGGAGGATTTGCGCATCGACGTGGATCGCGGTAGAGAGCGGTCGTAACGCGCAGACACGTCACGAACACGTGGCCAGCGTTGTTGCCAGAGAAAAATGAAAAGGAGTCGCATGACCGAGAGGGGAGGCTGGAATAATTGAAAATCTCGTAAATAAGAAGGACCGTTCGAGCGGCGAAACGGCTCGAATTTCAATCTCTCAAATATCCGAGAGCTCTTGACCCTCCCCTATCTCAGCGTTTCTTCTTGACTGTGGCGTCTTTTTCCTCTACCGCTCTGCCTCTGTGTTTCTTTTACTCTTCTCGTCTCGTTCAACTCGCTCCCGACTACTACCGCCGACTCTCTTCCACTTTCCTCCCTTCCTCTTGCTCGCCCGCGCAGCCGAACCTCACAAATTTCCCGTGTAAACTTACGTTTATTTTTGCCTCCCGCTGGATACTTCTAGACTTTACAGGCTGCGACAACTTTATCTTCCACTCCTCGTTCCTTCCATTTCGCCCCCGTTGCTTGCCAAGAAACGGTAAGAAAAAGGAGGACAGATCAAGAGACGCCGCAGAATATATACGCGGCCGGGCGGTATCCAAGAATTCCTTCACTCGATCGTTTCGCGAAATCCCCTCGTACCTCCTCTCGATTTGATTTGTATTCGGCCCTGGGCGGAACCAGCTTTACTGCCCAAGACAGTAAAATGCACAACCTCTCCCGTGCACCGATTCCACTCGTACGTTCGCCTCAACGGTATGTAACTTCTTTCCGATACCGTATTTTTTATTTTTTCCTTTTTTTTTTGCTGAGGAAATCCTATTCGAGCTTGGAATACACATCTCGGACGAACGGCTGTTCGTTAGAGGATTAAGGTGAGGAGGATATTCTCGCGAATTCGTTGCGAGCAGATTGATCTGTGCTGTGGGCGTTTAAAATTTCTTGGGCAAGTACTTTTTACTTTATACGGAGCCGTTCGCAAGCAAAAATAATTGGTAAATTATTACATTTTTTATGAAATAATTGTTGTTAGCATAATACATTTATGCGAGGCTTGACTTGTAAATCTTCTATTATAAAGCGTGTAGCTGGATCAGGGGGTCAAAAGTGCCCCCAAACCAAATTGAATTTGCAATAGGTCATTCGATAGCTTATCCATACAAAACACTTTTATGTTTTTCCGTAATTTCTCATATCTCCTTCAATTGAAGATTTTGAAAAAGTCAGGCATATTTTAGTTATTAGAATGCACATCTTTGTTTTTTTTCAGAATTCTCAGTTGAAGAGGATAAGAGAAATTACGGAAAAACCTAATTTTCTTTGTCATCCCATTACTACCCCCCATGTCGATATATAGGGTTGAAAATTGGCAAAGAGTATTTTCTTAGGATAAGCTATCGAACAGCCTATTGCAAATTCAATTTGTTTTAGGGGCGCTTGTGACTTCCTTATCCGGCTGCAACCTTTGATTATTATCGTTTTCTAAAATCGTTCGAAATGTTTCTCATCGTGCTCATTACACAGTTGTGATCATTTTATTAAGTTTCTAGAAACATTTGATGTGATATGACTTTATAAAATGCAGATCGAGAGGATCGACGTCGAGATTTTCTCGAAAACGAAGCGCTAGATTAAAACATTTTTCTCAACTTATTTTTCTTCATAGGTAAAGTAAAATGATAATAAGCAAAAGAAAACAGCGCCACAAACGAATATTGTTGCGTATAATTTGTTTACCATGTGAAAATTCTTTTAATCCTTGCTTCAGGAATAAGAATTGTATTAAATTATGTTCCATCAACTGGATACTCTTAGAACTTTCGCAAATAATAATTAACAAATAGCGATCTTAATTTTTTGGTGTGTACTCAATGAGTTGTAAGTATCAATTATCCATAAAGATCAATTGCATTTTCTAAACTGTCATTGAGACTTTTTGAAAAAATACGGAAAGTAAGTGTAACTTACTAACCTTATTATTTAATTGTTTACTAACTGCTTATGAATTTATTCGAATATTATAGCTTTTGAGGAATAAACTTTTGAAGTTAGATATTTCATCCTAAAATCTTGCTTAACCAACTCCCGTGAGTTCTACGCCGGAGTCAGTTCTGACCCACGTCGATATTTTACTACAGTTTTCTTTCGAAATAAGGCGATTGATCGGGACCGGCATTCGTCGTATTTCGGATGAATAAGAGAAAGAGGAGATAGCGATTTTCTTATTTCGAAATAAAAAGTACGTATTAATATATGGAGGGTTAATGCATACTCATTAGCAAAAATTCATTAATATGTATGAACAAAGAGTAAAGGTTTTATTTTTATCGCAATTTTAGTGAAACATTTCAGTAATATGAATTTTTCCGTTGTGCTTTCGGCGAAGGATTTATTAAAATGGGCTTTCGGATAACAAAATCATACATTATACTGAAGCAACTGTTTGTTCCGAATAATAACAGACGCAAAATACGGTTCAATAAATATCTGAATATTTTAAACGGGAAATTATGTATGTACATTTTTGTATGTAAACAACGGCGTTATTAATTTTTCAACGCTTGTGCCGTTGCTTATTGATATTGCATAATGATTAACGCGGATCTTATGTCGAAAACTAATGCATGGAATATAAACAGTCAAACTGTTATTTCGTTTACAACTTACGATAAATTTTAACGATGACATTAACGGTGTTCCTTTTTAATTCTGACGTCATTGTGAAATAACAGTGTTCTCTCGTCACTGTTAAGTTGAGAAAGTTCTGGCCCCCCTAAATTCATTATGAGAAGTTCTATTCGCGTATTCGGAAAAGTTGTTTCAAGTATAGCGTTTATTGAAAAATGTGTATGAATATTCTGCTTTGTTATCGACACGGTAATACAAGATGTTTAACGAGCAGTTACGTTGAAGTTTAACAATAAAATAAAATGCAATTTCCATTTTAAATTCGACAATTTCATATAGTTTATTTATTCTTTTACTTACATATTTCTTATCTTTATTTTTCTTAGTTTACTTCCCTTGATTACCATGTCGACAGCAGATTTTATGTATCTACAAGAAAAAATAAGTATAATATGTAATGCATGTGAAATATAAAAGATTAAAATTGTCACAAGAATTTAAAACTATTGTTTTTTTTTTGGACAAATTAAAATTATTCAAAGAAGAAATAAATTTCGATGTTTTCGCTATTTCCAGCAATTGTCACAGAACATTTTTATTTTGCATAAGGATCAGCAGTCTACTCGTTCGTACAATATTTAGAAATTTTATTATAGTTCATCAATCACCAAATCATGGACAATACTAATTTTGCATAGAACTGCAAGCTATGATGTTATTCAAGTATTGAGTAGTCTCCATGGTTATGTGCAAGGCATTGATATTCTGTTGTATCATTCTACGGATTGATACGCCCATAATGAAGACGTATTGTTAGTATTATGGTTATTGTTCTGTAATTTCTCAGCTTTATATCGGATTTCAGATATTAAGCACGGGTTTATGTTACCGGATTCCGCCGATATTGCTGCATATATGATGATTCTACAATATATGTCGAAGGGTTTAGGCATCTGTAAACACAATAAGTTTGTGTTGGTTGAACCCTTTGTGTGTTATGTAGCTTGCTATTTCACAATGTTTACCAAAACGTTGTAAAAGGAATATACAACATACGGGACATATGGTATTAATTCCATCAAAAATATTTCAAATACTATTTATAAAAAAACAGAACTGGACACACCTGGAAAGGATGTTTTAAGAGATATTTTAACAGACAAAAAGCACATGCGGATTACAACACTGTACTCCGACAATTTCGACACCGTCAGATGGACAACATATGCGAGAGACCACCCAAACGATGAACGGATGGACATCTATAAATCACGTCATTGATGACCGAAGATAATACGAAAAGGAATTTCCTGACAATTTTCCATTCCTCAACTTAGAGTCTTTCCGATTCACCCACGTCCAATTACAAAATGCTACATTTCCCCACCTAAATCCACACTTAACCAATCATGAAATAACCGAGGGGACGACCAATATCATTTCGTACATACTGAGAAAAAGGCAACAACACTCAATTTTAATAATTCGATGCGCAATGTAAGTTAATTAATGTTAGTTCCATTAACTATGACTGTAACCAACAAAGTATATCGGTATAAATTATCATTACATTAGACACCTGTATAATGTGATCAAAGAATTTGTGTAAAAAGACTGTACATTTATTGCCATCTACAATGCATATATACAGTCTTTTTAAACAATTTTTTTATCACCTTATAGAGGTGACTAGTGTAATTGAATGACACTATCGAAGATATCAAATAAATATTGTAAGGCTAAACACAAACATTTAAAAATGTTTCAACTGTTGCTGGTCACTCTTAAAAAAAAAACCCCTGCTTTACCACAACGGATCAAATGACCCGTTCAAAACTTTTCATTAAAAGTTCTTGAAAATAACATTATTACATCACCATTTGGCTTCACTACTTTTATTGAAAAATACTATTGCAACGGGTCACTTGACCCACGGAAGGATGTGAAATCATGAAGATTTAGGTTATACTTTTCTTCACGAAACCAGAAATTTTTAATTTTTTCTTGTACAATCCCGTAGATTTTGGCGAGAAAATTCCGAAAATCCATGTTTCAATCCTAGCAGAGCACTAGTTCAACAGTTATGCGTGTGTAAAGAGGAACAATTTTCATCGTTTTTGATGGGTACGGGCAGAAGATTTTCAACACGAGCAACAGGAAGAACAAGAAAATACATAGGAAACGTTAACAAATTCAATTTCAGTTTCACGCGTACGAATGTGGAGAAGGTGCTGAATAAGTTTTTACAAAGAAAACGAAAATTTGCATATTTTTTATTTCTAAATTTAGGATTCTATTGAGAAATGTTTAATTTCTTTCTTTATTATTTTTGTTTTTTTTTAATTCAATAAATAATCAATTTGGAATCATTATTCGAAAAAAATTGTTTTATTCAAAAACCAAATTGTGTTAAATGATATATTTAACGCGATACATCGTAAAATATATACTACATATATACTTTTAAAATATACATATACTATATAAAGTGTTTACTCTATATATGTCCCAAACGCCTAGCCGATAAAAGTCCTAAAACTATCCCCACTGCCATGGGGTATATCCTGTGAGGGGCCACGAACCAATGCCTGTAGAGCTTCGCTGACCTTTTCTACATTCGACGTGAATCAAAGAATAGTATCTCCTGAGCGATATATGTCTCTAGCTAGACCCGTGTTTTGGACATATATCGAGTAAACTTGTCACTTGACCCGCTGTGATAGAAATAGGAATACATGAAGTATCGGTAGGTTTAGTGTTACATATTAATAGAAACACTTCTATGTGAAAGTTGTCCACACGATACCACACAAGATAAACTACTTATTCTGTGTTGACATAATATTTATCCATCCTTAACCAATTCCGCAACAAAAGCTCCATTCGCATAGCCTATTTCTCGAGCGGACAATCAACCATTATGCATTTCCGTCAACAAATAGTGCTTTGTTTAACATTCTCGAGATTGCCTGACAATGGTCAGGCGACGGTACAATCGCCGCCAAACTTCAGCAATATTATTGTCGGTAAGTTGTTAGCGAGTAGGGAGTAAGCCTCGGGCATCTGGGCGATTTCGTGAAAGATCTTTTTCCCCAATTAAGAAATCGCCGCCCTACAAGACGTTGCTCATTGGTTCTCCACTCCGGATCGATCGACGCGTCGACCGTTCTCGCCTAGGATTCCTGGTTCGTTCTCCCTTCGATCCCCTTTTCCGATCCATCCCCCTCGGCGACGATCCACCGGCTATCTCTGTCATTCCCTCTTTATTCCTTTGCCAAACACCCCGAAGTTTCGTCCGGGTATCGGTTATGAATTATTCATGATAAGCGGACCAGCAGCCGAGGGGTTTTCGACGAAAAACCGGGTTATATTCTAGTCACCGGACGCTGTACATAACCCGGTGGAAGAGGTGTGTGCACGAGTGAAACGCTTTCCAGTGTGATTTACGCTAATTTCGGCGCCGATTTACACGGTCGACCACAGCCAGGAAGCCGGTAAGTGCGCGGTCGCATCCTTCCGGTCAGTGTCGCGTGTGCGCTTTTTATCGCTGAACGACCAACAAATTTCTCACCTTCCGCATTATCCGACCCACCCGAGTGGCAGGAACTCGATTTTTGGTAAGCAATTATTTCGGTCTGACAAAGGGACCGCCGGGGGCCGCCATTGTTCGGTCGCGATCGTAATGTGCTTATGCAAAATGGTTAGCATTGAGGTACTTGGTGATATACGGCTGCCCGTTTCAGACTTTCCGATCGATTCTATTCGCTGTTCGGGGAAGAAAAATAATGTGATGTACACGGTGTGCCGAAAAATCGTGCTACAACAGGCTGGATGACGATTCTACGTGCAAAAATGAGAATACATATTCCTTTAATTTACTCGAAATATTGAATTTCAAAGCTATATTTTAATATATTTCAAAACTATATTTTAATTAACAGCGATTGTCTCATAATTTTGTAAGTCTAGGGTCTACGATTCAGGAATTATTAATGCATTAATTTTTCTTGCAATTTCTTGCGATCAGAAGGATTCATACTGTTTGTCAGAATTTCGGAATTTCTCGGCTAGATGGTAAACTCGCGTCTCCTTGTAGCCAAACCATGAAATGATTTTCACGGACGATTTTCCGACATGAAGCAATTAGAGTATTGACGCTCTCCGGCCATATTCTTGATTCATGGATGACATTTTTTACTGGTTCACTAAGTGGTGGCTTATCAGGGTATCCTAAAAATGTTGTACTTCTTTGAAAGAGGTGATCCCCGAGGTCATTTGAAGTCACTTTTTCCTTTGCGAAAATGTTCTCCGCGGCTTTTTTAAGGAGTAATTAACGAAATCGTGGGCGAATGGCCAATGCCAACGTCGTAGCCGCGCTATGATTGGTCCGTGTTTTTCGTTAATAACTCTTTAACGGAACCTCGGAGGACATTTTGGCAAAGGAAAAAGTTATTACAAATGACCTCGTGGAGCATCCCTTCGAAAGAAGTACAACATTCTTGGGACACCCTGTACAGCGAGTTATTGCACTGTTCATATACGTTTTACCGTATATGGTTTTACCGCTTTAGGTTGTTGCATATGAAATGTCCGATTTTTTAGCAGCAACGTTAAACAAACGCAACTTCTTTTTCTAAATGAACTTATTGATCAAAGTTAGCACCATTGTAATCGACGTACAGTATTCTCTCGCATAGTGTGTCTCGGGGCTCTTGAGTCTCAAGAATCGAGTAGGTACTACGTTGATTGAAGTTTGCCGAACATAAAAGAGGACAGCGCGTAAACGACGAAGAGGGTATATTAATTTATCTAAATTCCTTTTTATCGATAAATTTTTCACATTATGGGAGTAGGCAATTTTCTCACTATGGGGTAGAACAGTGTTCTGTCGATGGATTTCAAGTTTCTTCATTAGATTACGGTAAAAATTGCATTTTTGGTCATTCACGTTTCTGTACTTACAAGATTGATATCTCCATTTTGTGGCCCTTTTTACCATCAACGAATGGTACGTTAATTAATCACCAAATTTTCACTAAAAATCACATTGCGTTATCGTCGACAAGTTATTTTTCCACACAAAAAATCGCATTGATTGACGTTAAAATAAACTTGATTGTTAAGTGAAGCTGAGCCGCGGCATACTAGTGTGCCGCGATCTCCATACCTACATAGAGCTATTTTATTGTGTTCGTTATCTAATAAAACCATATACGTATTATTGTAATTTATGTACTAGCAAGCTTATTTCTCTTAAAAACGTTGGTGTGACGTGGAAGGTAAAAGGTTGCGGAGCACTGCTGTATTGACCAGTGAATCCGGCATTCTTCTCACTGTGACGTCGTCAACGACGCACGTTTCATTGCAGAGGAGGGGTGGGGGCGGTGAAGATCGAAACAACTTGGTCATACATCGTCGATCGAGCCCCGCGATCATCCCCCTGTTCTCTCATCCCTCGGGGTGGCTCATAATTATCAGACGACGCCTCCATTGACGTCGTCCGGCGCTATTTTGACGCGAGGAGCAGTAATAAATAACGTGGGTAATGGGATCGGAAAACCGCGTTCACGGACGGCCGATAGATAACGGAGAGAGAAAGAGAGAACCACGGGAGAAGAATTCAAAATGTAGGTGGCCCGATACCAGCAGTCATCCGTCTGATCGTAACACGACGAGATACATTTAACGCGGGTACGCGGCAACGATAGATCCATTTGTCACTGTCCAAATGAGTTTCTGGCCCTCTGTTCGCTGCCTCTCCAACACGCACCCGGATCCTTTCATCCTTCAAGGCTTTCGTCGGCATCGATGCGCAAAAATCTCGCGAGCCGTCCGCAAGCAGATCCATCATGCGCAGAGGATTAACCGCACAAAATACTCGCGCGAGAGCAGAAAATTTTTCGGTCAACGATAACGACGAACTTCCCCTGTGATATTCCGACAGCTTTCAAGGAATGTCGGCGAAGACGAATTTGTTGTGCAGAATGGAACGTTGTTTAACATTTCTGTACAGGGGTTGCATATCGTGGCACAACTATTATCCTTTCTGTTTCAGGAACAGTGCTGTGAAATGCAGCGAATTAATGGAATATTTTTTATCTTAACATTTTTGTATAAGAAATTTTCATTTTCTTGAAACTAGAAAATAATTCTAGTTAAACAGGAACGTCTGTTCTGTTTTGAAACTGCGAACTGCTTGGATTAATGAAATTATATAAAAATCGCACTGTGCTCCCTCTTCCATGTTTATCCTGCTCTTCATCCCTTAGGTCATATTAATTGAAACAATATTTTCAACTTTTAGATTTTTCTCTTAAATATCTGTTCAAAAGTATTGAATATGAAGTTTCGAAACTTTTATCAGTCGAATATAAAAGAACTATTACAACTGAACTCTTATAGCAGTGTTAAAGTGTTAATGTACAAAGTTAATGTAGGATAGAAAGGATATGGTTTATAGTTTATAGTATCATTCTCATTCACCATATTATGGCCGAATTTATGTGTGTAAAATACATGTTTATAAAATTATGTATAAAGTAATATACTTAGGTCGTAGCTTGAATAGTAAAAAGAGAAAATCTAATTACAGTAAAGTCTTGATGTAAGCCGAACGGAGCTACACGATCTTAGTCAGTTCCCCTATTTCCTCCACTGGGGGCATACCTCGCGAGGGGCCCCGAAGCTCGAGCTGCTTCGGTCGCCGAGCAGTATGAAGTGTAATCATGCGCGTAATCCGATACCTAATATGTTCAACTAATTTGTGGCATTTTTGTGATTAAAATAACACTAAACACGATATAATTTGAACTGTATTTAGTGGTTTAATTGACTGTATGTAGTGCGCCTTCGCCTTCCACAAGAAAATAGTAGCCCTACACGATGTATGTCACAGCCACTGTCGCCAGATGAGGAGAGGGAGCACGATTTGTCCCTCCATATGGATTAAATATCACCATCTTTTATAAACTCGATAAATGTTTTAATATTTATGGACGCGGTGTAATTCTAGTTAAAAAAGCATAGATGATAAAATCAATTTATACACATAATAAAGAACTAACATTCATGATACGGTGATAAAAATATAATAATAAAAATACTGATGGAAGCATGTTAGAGAACAGGAATGACACTTCTCGAATAATATTATCAGTTAATACTGTAGAATAATCTAGATTATTGTTTGAGGTGATAAAAGATCACTATAAAAAACGTAATAATTGTTATCAACTACATTTATCTCGGCTACAAGTGGAATAAAGGACACATATGTGAAATGCATGAAATGCACTCTACGTACAACTACATCAAAAATAAAAAAATTCGATTTGTTGTTCATGTGTTTTGTAAACACTATTGGGCAATGTAACTGGTTATCACTCGATAGTTTGACGTAAATCGATACGTGAAGTTGTGCAAAAATTTGTACGTTATTCATTTTATTATCTTCTACATTACGTATGAATTCAATACGTAATAGTTTGAAACAGAAATTGAAAATTATCTTAAAAACAAATTTGAGATTTCGTTTAGTCGTTGCTCCAATCGTCACTCTTTTATGGAGATTGTACAAACATCAAATATAAAGTTACACAATAGTGGTCACAGCTATAAAATGGGCATTTTTAAGTTAGGTAAACAGTCGTATCGCACATTTGAATCCAAAGGAAATAGAGTTTCTGTCATAAATGTGGGCCGATGAATATCTATCCTAAATCTACCATATCGAAACGCGTATTCAACGATTTATGCTGTTTCGAATCGCACAAACTACGCGAGGTGTTCTACTTAAAAAGATAGTATCAATACTCGGTTTCCATAAATAACCTTCTTTTCACACAGTCCTCTATAATAATAACAAATAGTTATGTCGATGTTGCCAAGTTTGACGGATCAGTCTCTAATACTTCTTTCTATTATCAATGCACACGATTTGTTTATTCATAAGAAAAGTGACAAGTCAAAAAAAGGAAATTTTATAGGAGGGCTATTTGAAAATGTCCTACCTAAAATTGCCAATTTTTTTGTTGGAATTTATTTCATAAATGTAAAACAAAATCAATCTATTATTTCTTTGAAAGGTAGGATCGATTGAACCGGCTCTTGACCTGCATATGCATACATTGTATCTACAGTTAATATACATTGTATGTTGTCCCCGGCATGGGACCCTCGATCTTCAGTTGTTAATATTGGACTGTTGCTCCTCTGTTTCGATCTCTTGTGTTTCATTCGTAACGTTTCTTTCGCTGGATAAAGACGTGTCTCACAACGTGCTTCTAGAGTTACTATTCTGATAGAAATCTTATTTCATATTTTATAATAGTGTGGTTTTCTTTAATACCCATACTTCTAATATTTTTTTTATTACATATAACCAACTTAGAAATGTAAAATAATTTGTTGTTATTTAGATACTGGGTTAATTGTCATGTACATTAGTTATAAAGTATACCATAATTTATATATTTATTATTATCATTTTCTTATGAATGACCTAATTGTGCGTATAGCTTTATGCTTAAACAGCAGGTAAAATGGGAAACACAAATTTTTTGTCTGCAAGATCGACATAATCAGAGGATGAAAGGAGTAATGAAACTTTTTAGTAGGTCCTATTCAGAACATGGATCGTGGCACTTTTCCGAAAAACCGAATTTGACTGAATTTGAATGAAAACTATTAAAAAAGTTCTCCATAGAAATACTGCATACTAACCAGTAACTACTACAACAATATTAGATAATTATTGCAATTAGAATGAAATATTTCGAATATATTATTTATTTGTAACATTTACAGAGTCGAAAGCTTGTTTATGTTTCTCTTGTACAACCTTTTTCAGTAAACGACTTAAAATATTTTAGTTCCATAAAAAATTCTATTACACAGATTATAATATATCCTTTCCATGAGAATATTTTTTAAAGAAGCTTCTAAAAGGATATTATTTCTTTCTATAAAAGTTCAACAGGACCAAATGTTTTCTTAAATGAAACATACATACAGGGTGTCCCAAAAATGTTGTATGTCCTTGGAAGGGGTGATTCCTGACGCCATTTGAAGTAACTTTTTCCTGTGCGAAAATGTTCTCCGCGGCTTTGTTAAGGAGTTATTAACGAAAAACACAGACCAATCGGAGCGCAGATACAGCAGGCGGATTCTGACTCAGCTAATGCCGCCGCCATGCTCTGCTATAGCCGCGCTCTGATTGGTCCGTGTTTTTTGTTAATAATTCCTAACAAAACCGCAGAGAACATTATCGCAAAGGAAAAAGTTATGTCAAATGATCTAAAATCTAAGGAATTATTCCTTTCAAGAAAGTACAGCATTTTTGGGACACCCTGTATAAGTAAACTGCGGATATTTATGCAAAGTAAATATTTTCAATCTTAATTGTCACAAATATGTAGAAGGTGAGAAGTACAGTGCAGTGTCTACTCGATATATGTCCAAAACACGGGTCGAGCCAGGGAAATACACTCCGTGACAAAAAGATAGCACATTATAGAGATAAATGGTATTTAGCTTTTCAAGTAGTACATTACATTGTTTGAGACCTGTATACTGCGTAATAAGAATAACCAATTACTTCAATATGTTTTAACGCATTTATTACGTGAAGAAACAATTTTATTGGAGAATGTGTAACATTAAACGAAAAATCGGTGCATCAAAATGATAGCACAAATTTCTTAAAATAGCTAAAATATAAGAATATGTATAAAAAAATAATGTTTTAATACTTCATATCTCCGCCTTTTGTTTGTATAACTGCCACTAAACGTTTTGGCATAGATTTATATAATTTTTTAACAAATTTCCTGCTTAACGCCGCCCAGTTTCATTCAATGCAGATTTTTAATCCGTTAAGGGTTCGAAATTGTCTTCCACTGGCATATACTAATCTGGCTAAATGGGCCCAGCGATTTTCTATAATATTTAAATCTGGAGACCTGGCTGGTCATTCCAAAATTTTAATATTTTCCCGTTCTTTTAATTGTTTGGCTGTATGAACACTTGCATTATCTTGCTGATATATAAAGTTTGTGCCCGCAATTTTTACGGCATGTCTCTTCAATTGTTCGTCGACTAAATCAATATACTTTGCACTATTCATTTTATTACTTACAAACTTAATTTCAGTGCGTTCATAGTACCCAATTCCCGCCCACACCATTACTCCAACACCACCGTATTGCCGACTACATAAAATTTGTTGTACTTTACGCAAATCGTGAAAATAACATCGGTAGCCATCCGGGCCGTCAAACGTAAATCTCTTCTCATCAGTAAAGATAACTTTTTGCCATTTTTTCTTCCAATGAATATACTTCTCAGCAAATTGTAAACGTGCTTCTTTATGTTGCTTTGTTAGCGGTGATTTACGCATTACTTTTGGCGTTTTATGTATTTACACTCTTTTATAATACGTTGTACATTACGTATTTTGGTATTTACTCCAGCTTCTGCTGCAATCCCTCTTGCAATAGCAGCAGAATTTGATGCAGTTCTTAAAAATGCACGCCGCTGACGATCAGCTGTCACTCTTGGACGACCTGTGCTCTTTTTTCCCATATTCGTCTACATTTTTTAATAAATTGTAAATAACCTTGCGACTACGATTCAACAGTTTCGCAAATTTACCGATAGCATTTGCATTAGAAAAATGTTGGTGAAAGTCCCATAAAAAAATAATGAAAAATAAAGAAGTTTTGTTATTGGATTAGTAGTGGTCTCCTGGTCTCACACCGATATACCCGACCCGTATTATGTTTACACTCCTTGGCGACCGTGGCCACTCGATCATTGTGGTCCCTCACGGGGTATACCCCGCGGCAGTGGGGTTAGTTCTGGATCTTTTATCGGTTAGATATTTGGGACATATATCGAGTAAAGACTGTATAGCTTGTTTTCATTCTTAATCGTTTTTATAGATTGAATATAGTGTAACAGCATATTCAATTTCTCCTTATACACTAGCGGCGGAAAGTATGTTAACACCTTTTCAAGCGGAATAACTTTTTTAAAATTGGTCCAAATGACTTGAATCTTTTCTAGATGTTAGACCAACTAGTTTGCTACAGAATGACTAAACAAACATCTTTTTATATTGCAATTGGTTGGAATGATAATGAAATGAAAAAATTATGATTTTTCAACTTTTTTATCGTAGCCTATAACGATAATTTAAAAAATGCGTTTTGTTGATTTCGGTAACTTACATGCATACTGAAAATTTCATCGAAATCGGTCAACGTTGCAATGAGCTACAAACATTTCAAGATGCGAGTTTAAGGGTTAAAGTCGCAGATTTTCGACCTTGCCAGGGAATATCGCCCTTATGTGATCACCTTGAAACGTTTGTAGCTCATTGCAACATTGACCGATTTTTATGAAATTTTCAGTATGCATATGTTATAGAAATCTACAAAACGCATTTTTTAAATTATCGTTATAGGCTCAGATGAAAAAGTTGAAAAATCACAATTTTTCATTTTTTTATCATTCCAACCAATCGTAATCTAAAAAAATGTTTGTTTAGTCATTATCTAGCAAACTAGTTGGTCTATCACACAAAAAAGATTCTACTCATTTGGACCAATTTTAAAAAAGTTATTCCGCTTGAAAAGGTGTTAACATACTTTCCGCCGCTAGTGTATATTTACCGTTTCGTTTTTCATCTACTCACTTTTATCATAAGTGCGTAAAATCCGTTACCATAGCTTGAACAGATTTTCTAAAAATGAAAGAAAGCTGTTTATTTCGATTCCATGCCTATTACAGTTTGTGATTTATTTGTGATTCAGTATCGTCTTTATGTTGATTGACAAAATCGAAAATTAGAATCCAATTCTAACATTACAAACTATACGCTATAAGCAGCGTTTACTCAATCACAATTACCTGTACTTGCAACGAGTCACAACTAAATCATTAAAATCGAAACATATTTATATTGTATTTACAACCGAATTTACGTTACAATCCAACAATATTATATTCCAACGTTAAATATATTCATGGGAAGTAATAAACTCGTTAACGCCTCAGTAGTAATCGAAATCACAGAAATCAATGAAGTACAGTTCATAATAGTCAGACTATGTACATACCATCGCATGATTTAATTACCCTAAAGATGAACTGATACTGTATATAGATTCCATGGATCCGGCACATAGCCGTCGATTAATTAATACAATTACGCCGGAATCTAATCTCGGTTGGCCGACAACGGTGGCAATTCACGGACCGGCATTGTTAAATGAACAACGTCGAAAAAACGCGATTGATGCCTTTCCCGGGGAGTAACTATGACCATTTTAATTGAATTTTAAAACGGGGAAACCGCCTTGGCGAAGGTCCAAACAGCCGTCTACGTCTCGGACTTCGGAGCAATTGTCTTCCATTCAATTAAAAATCAACGGAAACGGGAGAGAGTATCGTTGAACGCGCCGTTTAACACAGGGCAACGTTCGTGTCCCATAGAAACATTGAAAACAGTCGAGAATGTCGGTCAACGAGCACCAACGTCTTCAAAACCTTGTAAAAGATCACCGTCGGCGGAAATTTAAAAATCAATGGAGGCGATTTTCCACAGCAAAAATACTCGGAAGTCGGGAACCTGTATTTCAGGAACCGGAAGTCAATCGATCTTTGCAGCGAATCGAAAATTCGATTAAAAAACCAGTTGACGTAGCAGTATATAAACTCGTTTTCATAAGCTGTCGTAATCAATCGTTCATTTTTCTCTGAGATGTTCTGAGATACGTTTTTTACAAATTTTGTTCGTGACTGAATCTACCATAGATTTGAACAGTGAAGCGCACTTTGCTTTACAACAATCCCGCACGATATTTAACATACGATTCTTTTTTAGCAGTTTTATGGAACTAGGGATGTGACGTAAAGCTCATGCGGTATGCTTTATACAGGGTGAAACGACACATCGAAAATGTAGAATAATATTTGTTCGTACGAGACTTTAGTTTCAAGAAAAATTGACTTCAACGATTGGCCAAGTTTGCTTCCTTAGCAGTTGTAAGAAGAAGAAACAATACACCGCGAGCTCGCCAAATAAATAGAATTACTGCAAGAAAATTTATTTCCATTTATGGCAAAATTCGGAGTTCAGAGGTCCTACGTGTTTTCGATATTAACAAAAATTAACAAAAATGAAAAATGTGTTAATTTGGTTACTGTTTTGTTATAAAAAGAAATGACTATTTCGATGAGAATTATAAAGACTGAATAAACATATTATTGTTACGAACTAATATTGCATTGACACTTATTGCAGTTTTTTACTTACATTCTTATGCATACTACAAATAACAAACAATTTATTATTATAAATATTACATGCTAAAAATATTTTATAATCAGCCACGTATACTAATATAATTAATAAGTAATTGTATTCATGAATTTGTATTACACTTGAATTAGTGACTACAAGTGAATTACTACACTTTCCGCGATACTTTCGTTTTGAAACTCCACAATTGACTGTGGCACTACCCATGCTTACTGTAAACAGATGCAGAAGACCAGGAAAGTCAAGTACAAACCATATTAAAAAAAAAAAAAAAAAACAGCATCGCGTACTCCGAATTCGACCGCGTCAACTTAAATACCGACGCGACTGTACGTCCGAGAAATCGTCATCCAGTGAGAATCCAGCGCGACAAACAAATTCCACCGCTCCATCCGTTACACGGACCGCGCGCGTTTCTTCGGTTCGTTACAGGTCGGGAATGAAGTCCGAGCAAAAATATGTTCGCGTCACACGTATTTCTGTCGGCGTGGGCGCGGGCGCGGTGCGTCCTTTGCTCCAGATCCCGGTATAAAAAATATTGGCACGCAATTATCGCCCGTACCACTCTTCTTCCACAATTTACGATAGAATCGCTTCTACGCCCCCCACCCCCGCCCCTTGGACACGCCAGCCTCGCCACCAAACCATTTCAGCAAAAAACATCGAGTTGACACTTTGACGCGAAAATGTATTTCATCGGGTTTCGGGGGGAGGGGGAGGGGTGAGAGGGGCCAGAGAGACCTGCAACGGACGCGACAGCAGCGTGAGGCGGTGTGCAATGGTTTCGATTTTTCCGGAGGAAATTAAGAGAGCGAAGATAAATGGAAAACCGTTCGCAAAACGGTTTACGTCATACTTCGGTAGTTAGGATGGTAAAGCGGGGGGGGGGGATGCAGCACCACCAGCACCACCTACGGCAGCACTAGCAGTGGTAGCAGCAGCAGCAGCAGCATCCAGCAAAGCTTATCGACGCATCTGTGTGGACCCGTGTGGCGGGAATATGACGTCACTAGGCCGCCCCTTACCCGCCACCTGCACCCGGTTACCCGTCGGTGTGACGCCCTCTATGTGGGTTATGACGATAGCAGGGGTGCGCGGTCGGTTAACCCCTCGGCTGTGTACGTATTTGGTTCATGCTTGCGAAAACAGCCGTGCGCACAACGACGACGACGACGGGCGAGGGCAGGCCAGAGACCAGGACACCGAGGGCAGGGCATCCCCGTGGCTAACTCTGAACGCGTATAAACGCGAACACGCCGGTACAAGGATAAACACACAAGCCCGCGTTTTGCTTCATCCCGCTCGTCTCCTCCATTACTACCATATCTCTTCTTCTTCTTCTCCTTTTTCACCCCGGCTCTTTCTCCCGGGCCGCAGGAGGTCACTGATTCTCAACGAATCTCCGCTTCAGCCGGAATAACATGTGGAATTCGCCGCTCGAGCCTGAACACTATCCCCGGCTGCGCTTGAGGGCCTTCTTCTCTTCGTCGTTGGTTTTTCACCGTACGGGCTGCTCCCCCGCTCTGCCCCGCTCTGCCTCGCCCCGGGAAAATAGCGTACGAGCGCGTGCGGCCGCGAATGACGTATTAGAAAAATTGCTGGTCTGCGTTCAAAGCGTTCACGCGGCTCGTTAAGCTCCTCGTTCCTTCCTCTCGGTTGTGTTTTCAACCAGCGGCTCGTAATTAGAGAACGGATTCGAGTAATTTAAACACGGTGTTGCCACTTCCAGGGCATTTCGTCGTTTCTAGGAATTGAAGAGGATGGATGGGAGTAGCCGGGAATGAGCGGATTATGATTTCTAATTGGAGAAAAAAGTCCGGTGAACGCGAGCCGGGCGGGAAAGAGAAATTGGGCAGCCGCCCGTGCGACGGTGTTTCGCTACTTTTCCAGTGGGGGTAGAGGGGGTTAACAAACCTAATCTATCCGTTTTACATCCGCTAAGCCCCGGCATCTCTCGGTTGCCGTTCGGATGAAACGGAGAAGCGACGGAATAGGAGGGACGGGACGCGTAATCCTACTATCATCCGCGTGTTTCTTGTTTCGGCGAGGCTTAAGAAAAGAACCATCACGCTGCGAGAGTGTCGTCGCCTTCCAGGCAACCACTTCCGGTATTTAGGTGGAATATTGCGCCTGCGAGAGAGAAAGACAAGAACCATTTCACAAGCCACCGCGGAAAACACTTGAATCGCTGTCGGCTTTGCATCCGGTCTTATTCCGCCGCCACTGTCCCCCCGACTGTTCTTCCGCAAATTAAACTGAAAAAACAAGAATTTCGACCGAACAGACCGCTGTAATAATACATTACGCTAACAATGTATTTTCAGCCTCTTTGGCCACGAAAGGGAACTTGAACACTCATAGACTTTGCCCCTATCTTTTCTATCCATTAGCCGCTCTATTATCCTCTCATTTGTAGCCCTTTCTAATACAGTAGAACCTCGCTCGTTGCAACTAGTGCAAGCACCGACTACCCAGGTACCCGGGCCTATATCTGATCTTATTTCGATAAAGTAAATTAACCGACTAGCTGTCACAATCAGAAAAATATCCCATTTCGCGAAGAGTTGAATAGCCTCTTCGTGATTTCCGGATGTTTATAATATTTCGGGTAATATACTCCGCAAAAAATTAAAGGATCACCTTTACGAACCTGAGAAATTGGGTCAATTTCAAGATCCGATTGCCGCTTGTCGTAAAGTAAGCGACGTACCTCGGTTTGTCTTCGGGTGTTTTCGTCACTTACGTCGGCAGCCTCGTGTTATGCGAACCGGTAACTATAAACATATTTGCCATAGGTGAAAAATTGTCGCAGCGAGTTCATCAGATGCTCAATCGAATCGGCACAATCTCAGCTTCAATCTGACCTTAAGATGTGGGTATTGCAGTCATTTCTCGCCGAGATATAGCGTGTTGAATGAAAAAGGGAAATTTTGCAAATTTTAAGCACATTTTCAGAAAGACCTGGTATATCGAAATGCAAATGCTCTTTCTGTTTCTTTTTGCACAAGATTCTACGATGATTTGTTCGCTTTCCAGAGCCAGTTAAAGTTACCATTTGCCATTTGAGCCATTTTTGTTTCGATGTTGCATAACTCGAATTGTTATGTTCGACAACCAGGATTTTTGCAATGGAATGCAGGCGCTTTCAAATGATGGTAACGCAATTGATGAAAAAAATTTATCTCTCCCCATGTGATGTCTGGAAATTGCACAAAATATTTTGCAACTGTCAAAGTCCTTTTTATAAGGCTATGACTGTGTTAAAAGCAACACAGCTAAAAATTTAAAAAAAAAAACATCTGAAAGTAGAGACTTTAAGCTTTCAAATAATTATTTAACGATATGGATACAACAATTTTTGCCGGAGTTATGATCACTTGAAATTGTACAAATTTCTCGAGTTCGTAGAGGTGATCCTTTAATTTTTTAGAGGAGTGTATATATTTTCGTGCGATATACAAAAACAACGAAAAAACAACCAATTTCTTACATTACGTATCCTTATTTTGCTGTGTATATGTCTCGTTGTAAAAACATATCTACGTTTCGGAAATAGCTGGCGTCAGTGGCAAATACATACCAGCAACTTTTGTCAGTAGGGTAAAGGATTCAATTACTGTGCCTAATTAATAAATTATATCTATTTTTAAAGCATAATGAATATTAAAAAAGAGATATTAAATTTTTTCGTTAAAATCAGTTAATATATATGTTATTTATGTATATATACATAATGATTAAAAAATAATTTGTTTTAATGTTCATTATGCTTTAAAATAAGTATAATTCATATGGACATAGTAATTAATATCTCCACAGTAATTGAGTCCCTTTCCCTATAGGATATTTCTTTTCATGCGTTTCTTCCTTTATATTATTATTTTAGTGAATATTAATTATGATTTATTTTTGTCTCTTTCCAAGTACATTTGTAATTGAGAATTATTATTAGAGCTTCAAAGCAATACTTCATTTAGTAATTGCTCTATATGCCAAAAGAAACAATTACTGGTATTATAGCTATTATTGGTAGTATAATATAAAACATCGATATGAGTGAAGCTATAGAAAATGTCAATCGAGTAGTGTTTTAGATTTCACATTTCATAAGTCACAGGTTCCTAACGATAGTAATTCAGAATAAAACATGTGTATACAAGGTATAAAATATCTAAGAATAGCAAACATTGCTAAAAAATATTCATTCATACTAGCCATATCTGCTATGCCGAACTAACTCTGTTATAACTATTTCTAATTAGTAAACGAATTAATGTTCATGAACATTGTTTCCTTGTTTCAAATATCTTAACTTTTGGCACATTTTCGTAACTATTCATACACAAGGAATTTCACTTTTAATTGCTGATTGAAATTGATATTTGCATTAACGTTTTCATCGACGTTATCCGATCCAAAATTTGCAGGCGCATGACAAATTATTGTTTCACACGTTGCTGTGTCGCTCGCCTATATTGGGCGCTTTATCAAACCTCATATTGTCACATCGCTATTGCTAATATATCATGGAGCTAACTGACAGTGAGAAAGCGATGTTGTAGCAGAAATTAGCAGCAAGCTACAAGCTAATAGAACGCTCACAGAATCACGGTTAGCATTCTCTATAATCATGCGCAGCAGTCCGGTCAAATGTAACTGCAGCAAAGCAATACTTAAACGAAAAGCCTGACCGATGACGAAGAAAAACTTGACAGTAGCATTTCGGCCGATCAGTAAATTTACTTACGAGGGAATTTTTCACCGTTCACTGGACAGTTCTTAAAAACGATGGAATGCTAAACCACCAGTATACCTAATTCAAAATTTTACTTTATTTCAACGGTTTCTTTCTTTTTAATATCTTAAAGTTGCAATAAACAATAAATGTAATAATTTAAATAATAAATGTAAATAATCGGATTGCGTTGACCATTTGCGATTACACATCATATTGGTCTCGTACAATTAACATGATTTTTTTCCAATAAGTTACAATATCGTACACGAAAAGGAAAACATGTAATACACGAGTCTCCTAACTGATGACGCAATTCGAACGAGTGTGTATCTACATAAAAAAATAAATTGAAAAGCTAAAATTGAATATCTCGTACTAACCAAGCGTTATTTTGACATAGATCGACATAGGCATATGTACATATACAGTAAATTCTCGATATTCGTCCATTACACGGTTCTCGCGAGGGTCATATATCGGATATCTCTGATTCACGCCGAACGTTGCAAATAAATTGCACACTGCACGCTGAAATCGTAAATGACCCTACTCGATGAATGTCCCAGACATGGGACATACACAGGGACTCATACCGGTGTACGAAATACCGATGTTATACCGATATTTACTGGTAAACCGTCATAACCTTTATTGAAACCGAAATACCGATATGACGTCATATGAAAACATCGTATATGAAAATACCGGTATATTTACTACGAAATACCGGTATTATACCGGTATTATATCGGTTGTTTTCTTTGCGGTCACGCTGCAATTTCCGATAAAGTGGAAGTGGAACGTAAACAAATGAAGGTTGGTTCTTGAAATCGGTGGTGAAAACCTGGAGATGCATTAGTGCACGGGTCGCGCCGAGTTGTACTACCCAGCTCACGCACGCTATTACAGCTCTGTTATATAGGTGTATCGCGAGATATAAAAAGAGACAGAGAAACCGAAAAGTAGCGGTATTTTATAACGGTTTTCGGTAGTATCGGTTACCGATATCAAGATTATACCGGTATTACAGTCATAGGCGTAATACCGGTATTCAGATTATACCGGTGTTACAGTCATAGGCGTAATACCGCTATCCAGATTATGCTGGTATTAAGTCGTAGACGAAATACCGGTATGAAAATTTTACCGGTATTAAGTCCCTGGGGACATACATACTGCCAGGGACAAGAGGGCTGAGAAAATGTCTTTCTTTGATACAATGTTGCACGTGGAAAAGGACAGCGAAGTAACATAACACGGTCGGGTATATCGGTGTGAGACCAGAAGACCACTACTAATCCAATTACAAAACTTCCTTATTTTTCATTATTTTTTTATACGATTTTCAGCAACATATTCGTGGCGTTTTTCCAATAAAAATGATACCAAATATGATATAATTCAAAAATTATAATTATAATTATAAAATTAGTGTAAATATCCTCCGAATGATACCGTGTTTGGTATCATTTTAATCAGAAAAATTCCGTAAATATATTAGCGAAAATACCTCACAAAAAAGAATTAAGGTTAGGCTTGTAAGGACTTAATTCGAGAATTTGTTCTTCATGACGATGTAAGACGAAAATGAAGAATAAAAAAATTGCGATGTTGGCTTTATTTTTTAGTTATTAACAATGAAAAATCCGCCTGAAATACAGCAACCCTAGCAACGGAGGTGTACGGTGAGTACGTCATAGAGGCGAGTGAATGAAGAAGAAGAAGAGGGGATAGCGATTTTCTTATTTCGAAATAAAAAGCGTCGTCTTATATCGGAATAAAATTGTACACCGTTACGAGTCACGAGTGACTCTGGCATAGCATACGGAGGGTTAAGTACGATACGATTATTATCGCTATCGCTTACTATTTCAAATTCAAAGAGTTTCAAAGAAATATTAAAATGTCATTCGGAATCATTCAAACGTATTTGTCCTTAACAATACCCTAGTAGAAACAAAAAAACTGTATGCCTACAGTTACTTTACTGCTAAAATATTGATAACTGAATCACCAAATTGTATTTCGATTTAAAAGAAATGGATACCATTAACATTTAGTAGACTCTGTTGTCTTCACGACGGGTCTGACTTATTGTAAGGCAAGTGGTTAATGCCGAATAGATTTTTAAAACTAATATTTCCCGAATCTATCGCCACGCAACATACTTTCTCGATCGTTCCGGAAATTTGATCTCCCTCTAAAATCGAATCGCGCGTCCCTCCATCAACGGCTATTCCAAATTTTTCGATAAAGGAACCTCGTTCTTTCGGTATGTACATTTTTATGCGAATTTCCGTAGATAGAACGAGTTTAATAGAATATCTTGATCAATGTTACGTCCACAACTCTCTATCCTTTTCTACGAAACTCCCGGGGTCGCGTTCGACTTCCCAACCCCGGAGCGTGTCTCGCCCCGCAAGGAGTTAAAATTATGTTCTCCCGGGCACCATACAAATTGAAATTTTATAGGCTCCGGGAGTGAATCGCGCGCGCTTTTATGGAACCGTTCACCGACGACGCAGTATTTTACTCTCCTTAACGAGTTCGGTTGTAATTCCGGCACACAGTGACAGAATCATTTTTCAAAAGGGCGGGCTGGCGGGGGTGGGAAGGGGGGGGGGGTGTCTTCATTTATTCGCAGCTGAAAGCGGTCGGTCACAACGCGATACACGGACGGTCGCGAACGTTGAAACGGAACGGTGCTGATAACGGACCCGCCTAAAAACGCACACACTTTATCGGCTCGCTCTCCGTTCTATTACCTACTCTGACGTTTTACGAATATAACGATCTTCTGCAGTCGAATTTCATTTCACGCGTTTCGTGCTGTTCGCGGCGCATCCATGTACAATATGCTCGAATTTCCGGTAGAAAGACGAGCCAGGAGGCATGATGCTGTGTACGTCAAATGATCTCTCTCTCTCTCTCTCTCTCTCTGCTGTTTCCCTCCCATCCTCGCGATGTAACGAAGACGGGGAACGGGACGAGAATGGGAACGGGAACGGGAACGAGGGCGAGGGTGAGGGCGAGGGTGAGGGTGAGACACGGCTCATTAAACGTCGACCTCCTCCCTCCGCAAACGGACCGACGGCACAAGAGCTACACGCTGGAAATTGTTGTGCAAATACGACTACATTTATCCTGCTGCCTCTTGGCAAGCGCATATATTATTCAACGGAGAATACTGCATCTTTCTCTTTCTCTGTTACCCCGTTCAATTCATCTCACTACCCGGAGTCCTGTTCTCTGTTTATCTTGGCCGTTTTAGGCGGCGAACGCGCTGAGAATCTCGACGAGACGAGACGAGACGAGACGCGACGCGACGCGACACGACGCAAGACGAGTCGGGTTCGTTCTGTCCTGTTCTCCTTGCACGATACCACAACGCTTGGCAACGTACCCGTAAGAAGGTTACCGAATCACGGTTTCTGATACGATCGCGTGTATGTCGGCCGATTTATCTTACGAGGAAATCCCGTGCTGCTGTTCCCGGCCCGTGATTGATGCGCATGCATGAGATGAAATATGAAATTAAGATCGCAATGCGGTGGATGCGGGCATGTTTTCGCGAACGTGCTTTTCAGAAGTTTCTTGCGGAGACTCGTTACTTCGAGATCCTCTCAAAGTATTTTGTATTTTTCTTCAGCTTTACGCGGACAACGACCGATCGTCGCGTCGCGTCGCGTCGCGTCGCGTCGCGTCGCCACAGTGGTCCCACATCGCCAAAACGTGGCCAAAACCTGAAAAGGTTCCTGAATTTCATTGAAAATTTCGGACACGATGTTCTTAAGGTCACTGATTACGAATCTGAACTTGAAATTTTCAAAAGCAAAATGGCCGATGCAATATAGTGGACGGGTATTCGAAAAGATCATTTGATTTCTAGAAAAATTGGTAATACAATGTTTCCGGGATCTCTGATTATGAATCTGAACTTAAAATTAAAAAAATACAAAATGGCGAATCCAATATGACGGACATATACATCAAACAATTATTATTAATAAGTGTTACAAAAATGAATATTACATTCAAATAAATAAATAAATATTACAAAGTAAATATTACATTTTAAAAATACTCTTTAAGAGTGAAAGTAAAAGCTAAGCATATTTGTGTGTTGGTCGGGGACTACCTCAACACCTCTACCTTCCCTCTCGCCATCTCATATTGACCTGAACGATGGTGAAAGACGAATTCTCGGACGGCAAACTCTACCTTTGCATTGTGTAAAGTATGTATTCGCACAGCATACTTCCCAAAGAAGAATTCACATTATTCTACATATAAAGACAGCGTCGTTCTTCGAAAAATATAAAAAATGCTTCAGATATCTGATTTTTTATAAAACAATTGACATTCTATGTCCTCTATACGTTCTAATTATAGTCATTCGAAAACTATTTGAATTTTTACAGAAAAACAGAGCATAACTCTCACAGTTTGAGAAGAAACGCAATGGAAGCTCATAAGTGCGTAATGAATAGCTGTGATGGGACTAAAAGAATTTAGAAATGTTGTTACACTTATTAAAATGATTAAAAGAGAAAGTTTATTTTTGTTCGCTTTCTACTTCTTGCAAATGACTTAAAAAATATATCTTCTGCATGAAGAGCCACAGCTCTAATAATAAATTTTGATCTGAATCGTTAGATTCAGTGCAATGCACAGATGTCGTCCCTGATGGGTTTAAAGAGTATTCAATCAGGCGTAATAGTAAAGTTAAATTTTCGCACTCGAAGCTGAAAAAAGAGGTACTAAAAAGTATTTCGACTCTATAAGATGACTATTTTAAAAATCCTGTCAAACATATGCAGAATATTATCTTGTTATGGATTTACCAGAGGTTTATAAAGTATTTCACTTTAGTTAGTTCATATCATTGTCTTTCAGAATTTATTTTATTCGTGGAGGAATATCTTATAATGGATACTACTAATGTTTCAGTGTGAGCAACGAAGTCATTAACACAACGTACTGCTCTTTCAAGGCCATTCAAAGTCACATAGGATCGACGAGATGTAATATAGAAATTTATAGAATTGCATGCAATATATTAAAGTAATAATTTGGTGGGAAACAAGTAGTGGAATGAGCAAATTCTCTAAGCAGACAAGTAGTATATGGTCAAGCAGATGTAATAACGATGATCTACGGTCGGACAAGTGGAATAGACACGGTCTACTGTCAGACAAGTAGAATAGGGGTAGACTATTTCCAGACAAGGGACATAGCAATGGCCTATGATTAAATAAGTGAAACAGGGACGATTGATAATCAGATAAGTAGAATAGGAATGGGCTATGATCAGACAAACGGAGCAAGAACAATCTATGGCCGGAAAAGCGGAATAGAGATAACTTATAGTCAGATAAGTGATATAGGGAGAGTCTCGCAACAGGCAAGTGGAACAGCATCAATCTATGAGCAGACAAGTGGAATAGCATCAGTCTATGGCCAGACAAATGGAATAGCATCAATCTATGGTCAGACAAGTGGAGTAGCATCAACGTATGATCAGACAAGTGAAATAGGGTCAACCCATAATCAGACTGAGAAGGAACGACGTATAAGTCAGACAAACAAAGTGAATATGACGTATGGTCAGACAAGTGGAGTTGCCATGTTTTGTATTCAAGTCGAATGGGTTGTGGTTTATAGTCATACACGTGGGATGTAGCTGGTCTACGGTCAGCAAGTGGACTGTACGTGGTCTGTGGCTAGACAACTTAGGATGACGACGATCTATGATTAGACAATCTAGATCTATGCTCCGATAAGTGAGCTCGGACGGTGTACGGTCGGAAAAGCAGCATACATGTGGGCTATACTCATGCAAGTGGAATAAAGGTGGACTATGATCAGACAACTAGGATGACATTAGTCCTACGGTTAGACAGGCGCAATGGGGACAATCTACAGTAAGGTGTGGAGATTAGCGATGATGCAGGCTGTATGGTTAGACAAGTAGAATAGGGACGATACAAGGCAAGTGGAATAGTCAATATTCAGCATGGTGAAACGATCGAATTATCAAGTTATAATAATATTACAATTTGTCAGAATATTCAAAGTATAATTCAAAAACAACAAACAGATTACAGTATATCTTTCTGTGGATTCAAGGATTCCTCGGAGGGCAAATAAAACGAAATGAAAATAATATTAGACAAATCTGCAACAATGAATTCACAGTTGAATTTACTCTGACATGTGAAATAATTAATAAATTCATTAATTACGAAGGAGACACTTTTGTCACCTGCTAGCTGAAAATCAAATTAGATTAAAAAATTTTGATATATTGCAAAAGAATGTCTTGCGTTAATGTACGTTTACACGACGCGCGGTCTACTCTTCTAATTTCGTGTCATAGGATGACCAATAGGTAGTGGAAGACCAATTGGTCTGATTTCGATCAGAGATAGTTTCCGTTCAAATACGACACGCTCCGTTACAAATAAATCATTTTGCATTTTTCAAAATTGAATCTTCTTGAAGGTCCCCCTTTTCCACTCCCTGCAATATCGATACGCGATTACAAAGTCATACCGAGACTGCAGAGATTTGAATTTTGTGTTACCGTACAGGGTTCCCTCTGTTTTACAGATCGGCACACGTTAACGTTCACAAAGATCCGCAAGCCTAGCGACGAAACGAACAATAATGACCGATTATTCTTCCACGTGAATGAAGAACCGCATCGACATCAACAAACCGTGCACGGTCTCGGTTACAACGTCGTCAATGGGCATGACAGACAGCTCTTTATCGCCATTCACAGCTCTCTTGACCGTGGTCGGCGTTCCACAGTGATGGACGTAAATAACGAGACCGCCGCCGCCAGTTCGCATGAATAAGGGAGATCGCAGATACGCAGGACGGCAACAAAGACGCGCTTCTCGCATGTCTTTATTGCCACTCGTTGCCCTTTTTACCCGCGGCGCGTCCGCGATCACGAACCCGGACGATTAACCAAGATCGAAGATAGAACGGTCGACGACAATGATTACAAGAACAAGAACGACATCGGCCGTCTCACAACGACAGCCCCGACAGGGCCCGGGCACCGCGCTCTACCCTCTCAAAACCAACTTCTCATTGTCTTTATTGCGACTCCAGTGGCCGGCTTATCTGCGGGTCACGCGATGTTCTCTAGAGAACTCGCGCAGATAAGAAGTTTTTCGTCCAAACACCAACGCGAGGGAGATCTCCGGCGTGTTATTGCTGTCATTGTTATACCAGCTACTTGAGAACTTGTATTCTCACTGTTCTTCTGAGGAGAAAGACAATGGGCCGAATCGGGGCTGGTTTTTCTTTTTGCAACCGGAATGCAAAAGCAACTTTGATAGCTGTCCCGCTACTATACTTATCTCGACGACCAACGAACGACATCATGTGGCGCACCGACTTTAATGAAATTTACTACTTAGTCAGACGGTTCTTAGAAACGCATTTCTTTTTATCTACAACTCTCGATCAGCGTCAGACCATTATACAGGGTGAGGCGCCTAAAGACAAGCCGCCTGAATAACTTCTACATTTCTTGAGATAGGAAGAAACGTTTCGGACAAAAGTTATTCAGTTTCGAGGGGCCCGTCACGTGGTGTACATAATTTTTCCTTTAGGTGGAATTGCTTAGGAGATTTGAAGGTCGACTTAGTTGTTTCAAATGAATCTACATATTTTTGGACTCCTACGATTGTAGCCCTTCACGAGACAATTTCAACGATATAGTCGTTCGAGGTCATTCAAGGTCATAAACGTAAAAGAGGGCGAAAAATATAAATTCACTGTCAACGCTTACGTATTGGGATATTTTCAGCTTTAATAATGAAATCAAACCGAGTCAATTCCAAATGTAAACAAATTGCTTCAATCCAAAATAATTCTCCTACAACTAGTGCAAAAAGACATGCGGGAACGCACACTTTACTGCGTAACGCAATCAGTGGACATTTTCAGCAGATTATTTTGGATTGAAGCGCTTTGTTTACATTTTGAATTGACTCAGTTTGATTTCATTAATAAAGGTGAAAATATCCCATTACGTAAGCATACACAGTGAATTTATATTTTTCACCTCTTTTTACGTTATGACCTTGAATAACCTTGAATGACTATATCGTTGAAATTGTCACAAGAACCGCTACAACCGTAGGAGTTCAAAAATATGTGGTTTCATTAAAAAAAAAAAACTAAAACTTCAAATCTCCTAAGCATGTCCACCTGAAGAAAAAGTTATATACACCACGTAATGGGTGGCTAACAACAAGCCAAACAACTTTTGTCTGAAACGCTTCTTCTTATCTAACAAAATTCTTGGCCTCTCACGGGGTATAACCCGCGGCAGTGGGGATAGTTTTGGGACTTTTATCTGCTAGATATTTGGGACATATGTATATCGAGTAAAAATTGTGCTCACTTTCAAGTAACGCTTATCAATTAATATGCCCAACTTTACGTTTAATCTTGTTTGACTACATTTCTAATCTGTGTCCGATTAATTTTATCAACGGATTTGTCGTGTGTTGTCTGTAATTTATTGTCTGTTTTGCAGACTATTATATGTGTCTTGTGTCCTTGTAGGAAGCACAGTCCTTATTCTATCATCCAATTCGTTCTACGAGATTTTCACTTGAGTTGTTTGTTTAATATTGTTCACAACTACTCTTTATCATTTTATATGTTTTATTCTTCGATAGGTACTCATTTGAAAAATTTCTTCGCTAATTATACGCTGAAAACATTATAGATAAATATGTGTATGTTGCCTTATTTGAGTAAAAGAAAATAAATATTATAAAATACGATGGATGTTTAACACATTATCTACCGGTGATTATTCCATAATTGTTGAAAGTCTACGGTCCATGGCTGAGGATTTTTTTTTTAATCCTTTAACATTAACAGCAACAGCAGCAACTCATGCTCATTAAAAAAATCTAATAATCTCCTTCAGGATTATTATATAAAAGAAGATTTTTAAGCTTCCATTTGGAACATCACAATTATTGAGAAGCCTATTAATAGGCTTCCGGTAGATAAAGTGTTAAGTTGGCTACTTAGAAATGTCGAATTATAACTCAACAAACGTGTCTTTGAACTCCTAATAGAAGAAGATTCATTATTTTATGGAAGAGTGATCTGTGCCAGTAATAATTACAATCGCCATTTGTGTGTACACACGAACAGGCACCGAGAGTGTCGAATTTTGGGAAACTCGAAATTTACGGATTTAAATCAATCAGAACTCTGTTAGACAACTGCCTGGAACTATCTAACCGGATTGAGCGGTTTCGAGTTGCAGTTGGCGAAGACATTTTTACGATTACCGAGGATAATTCGGAGATCCATGAGCGCTCATTATGCTGCGGGATCGTGTTGAGAGTTTTCTCGCGGGAGTTACTCTCAGAAGTAGAATTCCGTGGAGCTTGATAGCAATTCCCCGACAGCTCACTTTTCTGTAGCTGTCACTTTTGCGTCGAGAGGGAAACTCGTAGGATTCTATAGTCTCAAGTGGACACAGACATAAGCGGCTCAGCGGAGCTAGCTGTCGTACGGACTCTTAGACATGTTACGGATTCTAATACAGTCCTTTGTTTGTGTGTATGTGTGCGTGTGTGTGTGTGTCCCTGTGACAGTATATAATTACAAATTATTAGTACAATGATTGAAACATATGATGAAAAAAATTTCATTGAAACTTAAACATAGTTCCAATATTATTCTCGTAATAATTAGAGTGCAGATTTTGTGCACTTATGACAAAAATGAGTAGGTGCGATATGAAACAGTGAAAACAGTTTAAAAAATTTTACATTCATTTATAGTCCTTTAAACTTATTAGGATTGTTAAGAAAATTCTATATAGTTCCTGCGTCTTGCAATTCATGCAAACAACTTTTATTTTGCATAAGAACCAGAGTCTACAGTGCAAAAATAATTGCCGTTTTTGTTCTTGATTTTCAAAGCTATATATTTTGTTTTATTTAACAATTTGAGCTAAACGTTGAGTTACTGTTGTACGATCAACTTTTAGTACTTTTACAATCTTTCGAGATGTTTATCTATTTCGATCATAGCACAATAAGTAGTAAATTATTTCCTCTGTATACAGATTATTCGAATTTTAAAAACATTTTACCCTTAACAATAAGGGAACTTCAATTTACAAGTATTGCTAAAATAAGAGAATTTATAATTTGATCAATTAATTTTTTTCTTCCGAATTCATCACTGAGATACATAAAATAGTAATTTATACTTTATTCCGGCCACAGAAGGAGAAGTTGTTTGCATGTTTCAAAACAATTATGGCGACCAATATGAATGGTTAGTAATGTAGTTTCTGCTCTCCGAAATAAATTTTGTTTTAACATTGTTTGAGCCACGCTACGTCACGACTCTATGGGCAACTGTATCATCGTTAAAACGTGGAGAAGATAATAAAATCGATGCGTTTTCCAATGCATTTTGTCCCATCTCGATATCTCAATCCCTTCTCGAGATAGAAGCGATCTTTGTCGCGTAAGACGAATCGAGTAGAAGGTCCATTCATAAATAATTTCCAGGAAGTTTGTATGCGCTAATAGTAATAGTGAAAAGTAAAAACTGACCTGCCGAAAAAAAATTTGAAAAAATCAACCTACCGCGCGTAGGGGTAGGACAATGACAAGTGTAAGAGAGAAAGAGCTAGCCAAATGTTAAACAATTATTTTTGTCTTTACACAACGTTATCTCGGGCACCAAGCATCGGATCGTAATGCAACAAAAATCGTTTTAAACAGCAGGATTCGCGCTCTTTAACAACCTAAGTTTTATTAAAGTATGTAATATCAATAGTTTGAAAGTTCCAACAATTTAAATATTAACTAATTTCGATACGATTTTTTTGTGCATTTCTCTGTGTGACCAAAACCAACAGAAATGATAATTAATTTCTACAAGGTTTTTTATATTGTATAAAGGAATATAAGCTATTCAATGGTACCTGGGTTAGCCTAATGAAGGTGAGGTTCATTTTTCAATTCTTTGTATCTAGAATCATTCTATAGGAAGTAATGAAAAGGAAAGAAAAAGACATTAATTGGGCGTTATAGTGTGTGAGCGTGTTATCAGAAATGTATTACGACACGTTTTTAACCTCTAGAAGTGTGTTCGCTTGATTAAGTCCTATTGAACCCATTTTTATAGTTCCATGTTAAGTAACCCTTTATTACCTTGTTTCTTGTTACCTCCAGGGAACTCCATACCTAAATGATGAGAGCAATTCAAGTAATTTAACTACATCAGCTTTATAATACGTTCGTAGTAATGGAGAGTCAATCCATACGTTTTATTAAACCATAGACTGCACGCGATAATGAAAAATACTACCCTAATTTCACCTTTTATGCTACAGGACTTTTATCTACTACTCGTAAATCTGTATTAAACTATGATAATAGTGAATTTAAACTTATTATTTTAGTACCAAGGAATCATCTATAACAAAGATAAAAAGCATAAGAAATGATTAGGTACCGAAACAAGTTTTTTGCCGTTTTCTATTTGAAAAATTAACAAGCGCATTTCCAAGTTATATGATTTAAATATAATAATATTAAATAATAATAATAATAATAAAATACAATAATATATACTAATAAAGTAGTAATAGTAACATTAATAGTAGTAGTATCATACTAATATAATTTATATAATATATATATATTTATTTCCTCATCATATAATTTACAAAAATTATAACTCGCAAAAATCTGTCACAGCTTTTTCTAAATCTCATATGCATTTCTGTTTCACAGAAACTTTATCACTTCTCCGTTAAGTCTTTATTACGTTTTTTAAATTCTGTATAAAATTTTCTTTATAGAGACCACAATTTATTCTAATTTCTGAAAGTTTTAGCATACGTATTTTAATTAGACAACACTGCTTTACTTAGAACAAAACCCTGAAAGAATACGAATATTCATAAAACTATTCAATTAAATTGTATCTCATTTACTATCATCTTCTTCATTCTTTACCATTTAACTATGATAATTTATCATTGAAACGGTAATGTGATATAATTATAACTAGACTGTAGATATTATCAATTTATGAGAAATACTGATAGATAAAATAGAAAATTGTAGGGACATTAAAAGAATCTATGAGTATTGTTGTACTGTATTATTTTCGACTTACTAAATATATTAAAATTACATTTTCGTTTAGCTTCGGTTCCTTGCAATCAACTTGGTCAGTTTTTATGTTGCATAAAAATCCGTAATCTAATTATTAGGTTGTTCCAATAGTTTCCATTGCAATTTGCACATTTAACATCGTTAGCTAACACAAGCATATGCAACCAATCTGTTCGTTGTTGTTTTATTCTTCCTGAGCTGTCTCATCTTTAACCACACCACATTCACCGTCTCAAAAAAACTATTCTGAATTTGCATTATGCACATTCATTGAAAAAGAAATGAACTTTCGGGACAACCTGATATATCCTTTAACCAGTTAGCTGTTGCGACCTCTTCGAAAAATGTGTACCTAAATTGCGCCGCAAAAATTAAGTGATGACGAGATACTCTTAATATGGAATTAAGTTGTGGAACATTTTCGCAAAAGAATAAGTTACTTCAAATGACCTCGGAAATCACTTCTTTCAAGGAAGTACAACATTTTTCGGACACCCTGTATATGAACCCGTAACGGCTTCAATGATGACTATCAAAAGAAAACAATACATTTACAAAAAAAGATATTTTTTCATAATAATTACTTATATATTTTTATTTGTTCCTTTTATTTCGTCTTGGCCTCCAAATATTTCAAACATTTTGAAGTTTACGAATATATTTTCATTTTCACTACAATTGCTATTTAATCAGCAAATTATAACTACTCTTTTTGCATGACGAGTATACTAGTCATAACACAAAATATTGCCATTTCTTCATGACGAGTATCCTCGTCAAAAACAGCTAACTGGTTAAACCCGTGAGAAATATAAAAATTAGAGAAGCAAAGATGACATTCGCGTGGTTCTAAAACAGTAATCACGGATGCTTCTCTGTTAATGCTCCCGTGGAACTATTTTTTCTCAGCCTTTCATTAATATGCTTACAGTGTACGTGCAAGAACATAATTCTATTGATGTGTTACAACCATTGTACGCCTCTGTTACGTTGGTCTGTATATTTTGAAACACTTTCGGAATGCAAACGCTTCGAATCCTATATTTCGAAAAAGCCACGTGTCAGAAGTTTACGGGCGGAAAAAAAGTTTCGGATAACGCGTTAACAAAGTCGCGAGGCGAATTTCAAAGAGTAATTTCGCGTAATTCGCTCGTTTCGGAAGAAGAGCAGGAGACCGCAGTGGGGGAGGGGGAGAGTATCAGCATAGCTTTTCTCATAAAAGTTCCTTGGTCGAGCCGACGCCGACACCGACACCGACACCGACTCCGACGCCGACGCCGACGCTGCCGTCTCGTATTTCGCGGGAAGTAAATTCTCGTTGTCCTTATTACAATTCGTGGCCGGCTTATCCGAGGAGCACGCGATATGCTTGGGAATTTAGATAAGCATCCCTTGGCCTAGACCGTACGGCCGTTGGAATCGGAACATGTACACGATTCATCCCCCACCAGGATTCGCCCTCGACCGACTCGTTTAATGCGGCTATTAGACGTAGGCTGTGAAACGCGACTCTTCAGCTTCAACTCGAGAAACTCGGAATCATCGACTACTGGCTGTTTGCGGTAAATCAGTTGGGGCCAGCGTTTTTTTCGTAAACAGTATTTAACAAAAAAAGTGTGGAAGAGGTAGAACTTACAGTATATTTCACCGGCAACACGATAACGTATGTTAATTTTTTATATTTACATTATTTCTCGAGAAACGAACGTGACCTTCAGTTTTTTTAAATGGAATTTGCAAGGTCGGAAATGAAAGAAACATATGTAGATCGATTCGTAACGTTGTACTGGTCAAGAGATTTAAACGACTTGCAAATTAACATATAGAAACGCATGTGTATCCATATCCAGTGCAACATTAGCACCAGGAATGTAATCATTGTTGCCAACGGAAGTCATATTGAACACGATATGTAGCCTTATTAACTTATAGTCGCAGCATACCATTATAGTAAATGCATACAATGTTACGAAATGTTCATTCTACTTATTTCTGACCTTGTATGACCTTGGAAGTCATTGTGTTACATATGAGTGAATTCGTCTTGAACGAGGCTTTCATGTGACATTAAAAAATATATAGCATTCCATGTAAAAAACTGAAGGTCGTCTTTGTTTTTCGAAAAATAAAGTAATTATAAAAAATTGACGTAAGTTATCGTGTTCCTAGTAAGATATATCGTGACTCCTTCCTTTCCCATTTTTTTGAAATACTTACTGTTTACGAGAAAAACGCTGGCCCAATTGGTTTACCGCGAACACCCTGTACAGCACGCTTTATTTGTCCTATCATCCCAAGTTTAAATAGCGTAGGATGTCCACAAAGTTGCTATAGTAATGTACAGACACTGTTCCCCCTGCCTCGTGTTTAGAGTCGCCAGATTAAGACTTCTCTCCCACTTTACGCTTCCCTTTCTACGACACTATTCCCCCATGCTTCCGCCACGGCTCGGTCACGTGACACGTACTGGCAGGGAGGGAGTAATTCTTTCCCCTCGATTCAAGTCAATTCCCCTAATCTGGCTACACTGAATATTAGACTGGCGCGGCTTGTCCATACACAGTGAATTCTCGTTACGAGTCAGTTCCGCCGTTCTGGTGACTGACTCTTAGACGAAATCTGAGCTTGTCGCCGATCATCGCATTTGAAATACACAGAGCACGCTGGAAACCTAAGAGTCATATCCGTCTACAAGTCATAAAAGCCTATGACTACTAAACGATAGTGACAAGAAGACTGAGAAAAGGACATTCGATACAATGTTGTACGTAGCTCGAGAAACGGCTCTCGAGCTTCGGACCCTCACCGCGGTGGTGTGGGTAGTTCCACTGACTCCAAATTGTAAGGTTAGCACTGACTCGTAATGAGAACTCACTGTACGTGTTCAAGGTTATGTATAAGGTATAATTCATTTCTCTTATTACATTATATGTATCATATTACAACAATAAATAAGTGTATTTAAAAGTTTGTAACAAGCTTTATTTTTTGGTTAAACAAGTAATCCATTGTTAATGTACTGAAAGTAACTAATAATAAGTTTTCTAGTGTCTAGGCTCATATTGTTTTATAAAATTGATACATAAAATGCCAAAAATTCGTTTAGACATTATCCAAAAAAAAACAATGATTGTTACAATGAAACATTATAACAATGAATTCTATAATTTTGACGAGGTCAGAATTTAGTAATAATATTTTCATTTGTTACATCTAAATTGATTCTCTTAATATATTTATCGATTTTTCACTGGAATGTATAAGATTGTTAGTACAATAATCAATCTGTAACTAATCTGTTTAAAATTTTTCTTCAACCGTTTCCAAACTTTAGAACAGTAGTAAAAGTGACCTAAGTCAAAAAAGGAAGTTTTACTGGAGAGCCATTTGAATATTCCCTAAAATTTCCAATTTTTTTTATTTTATATAACCAACTTAGAAATGCAAAATAATTTGTTGTTATTTAGATACTGGGTTAATTGTCATGTACATTAGTTGTAAAGTACACCATAATTTATATATTTATTATTATAATTTTTTTGATAAATATATTTTGAGTTATGTCGTTTTTCCTGCGAATAGTAGTTGAAAGGTTGAATTAGAGTTGTGACGTTTTACTGGGAAAGATTAGATTAACTTCAAAGCTAGCGAACCAATAAAAATAATTTAATAAATTTTTGAGTTGTGTCAATTTTCGTATGAATGAACGGTATGAACGTTGTTGAAGTTGTTCAGGATAAACTGTATTTAATTTATCCGTAGATAATAATTCCATCATTTACCGTGAAAATAGCATTCCCGTTTCATCAAGATTTCCAGTTACAACAGTTTCAGACTTTCTTTTGTAGGATCTTATAAAAGAAGTTTACCAGGAAGAACCGCTTCTGATAAAATGAAACCTCGTATCACAGATGTCAGCCAGCAAATTGGATGTGCAACTTTTGAGCGGGTGGAACTACCATCTAACATTAGATTAAATCATTGTATTGATGTCCAAGGTCGTCTGTTTGAATACAAGAGATACTGAACAAACTTCAGGAACGTTTAACGAAAGTAAATTAGACCAAATTAACTGCCATGTCACCTACATTTGGATGACGGAATTACGTCTCGAGACTTAAAAATTCATTTCTCGAATTGTAGGTAGAGTTTACCAAATTCACTTAGGGTCTGTGAATTGCTAAGAGATTGAAAAAGTAATTAATTGTAAGATTAGATATTTGAACTGCTTAATTTCAGTCTTATTAAATAAATTCGTCTGATATATTCCAACTTTAGTGGTCGAAGATTGGACAATCAACGTGTCAAACGGTAATGATAATCCATTTACAATTTCCTTCAGGCCAACTTTAATGCGACAATTTTGAAAACTTAATGATATTTTCGCTATTCTGTCGTTCTAAATACAGTGGCTACACTATATATGTCCTAAAAGTTTTAAAGATAAAAGTCCCAGAACTATCTCCACTGCCCCAGGGTATACCCCGTGAGGGGCCTTGAAACTCGAGAGACCTCGATCGCCGAGGAAACATAACACGCGTCTGGTATATCGGTGTGAGACCAGAAGACCACTACTAATCCAATAAAAAATCTTGTTTATTTTTCGTTATTTTTTCATGGGACTTTTTCCAACATATTCGTGGCATTCTTCTAATAAAAATGATACCAAATATGATATAATTCCGATGATATTTACTTGTGTAATGAACGATCCTATCCGATATATGTCTCTGGCTAGACCCGTGTTTTGGACATATATCGAGTAACCACTATACTCTGATCATTTACTGTATAAACACTTTAATTCGAATTAATTTTAGTCGACGCTATTGTACCCGAGTTCGACGGTTAAAAGTTATAATTTATAGAATTTCATCGACGTCTCACTAATTGCTAGACTACAGATTTGATCTGCTTTTATGGCAGAATTGTATGACAAACGATGAAAAGACTCAGACAATTTAGTAGCATCGAAGTATTACTTTCAATTCAACCCTTGGACTCCTGCAAGTGCTAGACCTTTGCCGGAGTCATTTATGGCCCACACTGATATTCCACTAAGACAGTTTTATTCTGATATAAGACAATGCCTCGGAACCGCCTTTAGTCTTATTTCGAATGAAGAAGAAGAAGAAGAAGGGGAATAGAGATTTTCTTATTTAGAAATTAACAGCGTCGTCTTATATTGAAACAAAATTGTATACATTAACGACCGCTACTAGAAGTAAAGAATTTTCTATTTGGTTGCTGTTCTTTGCAATTTGCGTACAATATCCGCGGTCTACTGTGTAATTACCAAAGTTTAACTGGTTTTCGAAAGAAGTTAGTGCCAAGTGAACTCGCGTACATTAGTTGGTGGTTCGTAAAGTTTCAAGAATTTTTTTATTGTGGAGACGACGTGGCGGGATCATACTGTTCAATGTATTTTCAGAATTTAGAAGGTCGCTTGTGACAGTGAACGTAGCAGGAAAATCGTTCCGCGTTCCGCGTTACGTGTATCGTTACGTCCAGGATTTACGTCCGTCTTCTGCACCGTATAGCTTCGAGCCGCTGTTATTAAAGCCATTAAAGGTCGGCACCGTGGCTCGTATAATTAACTAAGATCGATGATATGACCGAGGACGACAACGGGGACGTCGCCTCTCTGCCTCGATGAAACAATCTTTTAATACCTCACCCCCTTCTGGTAACCGATGATTGACGTTTGGATACAATGAGCACAACGAGACCCGTTTGCTTATCTGTGTTCGGCCAGAGAGTTAGTTTGCTAGCTGTTGCATACGGAATGGCAGACTTTCCAGCCGCACTTGGAGCTTCCTTGCACTCTAGACGAATCAATTGCAAGAAAACTGTCTCACCCCAGTCATCTATTAACACGTGAAGTGTCACGTTGCTCACTAATTTTTGACAAAATTCGGAAATTTATTTTTATACTGATACGTCCAAACAAATGTACAGAAGAAGAAATGATATAGAACGTAAAAAATTGCGATTTCGGCTTCATTTTTTAGTTATTATCAATTAACACTATTCCTACCGCGACCGGTCAAATGATCGTTTTTAAAATTACGATTAGAATTTCCTATATACAACGTAATTGAATCGCCTTTAAACTTCACGACTTTTCCTAAAATATGCGTATAATACATTTTTCAATATTCACTTCTTTTTTTATTGTTTATTTTCTGAGAAAAATTTGGAGTCTGTCTTACCTACCACGACCGATCATTTGACCGGTAGAACGATTTATATCTTTTTGTAATAGTATTCTTTCAAAGACTCAATTCCGAAACTATAACGTCGTTACAAACAAAAGGTAATGCAGTTGTGGCATGATTTTAGCCAAAAAGTGCCTTCCAGGGACTGCTTTACGGCACTTCAAAGTGTTTACAGTTCTCGCTCGCCTATCGGCCTCGCGGTGTTTATTTGCCTGATTGCTTTCCGAAGCGGTCCAGAACCTCGGATTTTCTTACACCGTCTTATCTACTATGACTGTAAAATAAATAAAATCATAGCCGAAGGGGATGCCTAGACGTCTTCTCACGAATTCAAATCAGTAAAGTCTTGTGACCTGAACAGAGAGCATCAAAACGTGAAAGTTACAAGGAGCATATTCGGCAGTCTTTTACTATTTTGTATTTTTATTCTATTATTATTCTACTTTTATTTTATATTGTATTACGTGTTACAAGTGTCATTTTCAAAAAAGTGAACAAACCAACAATACTTTGTAGTAAGTATCACATTTTATCTTTTGTTCACTTTTATATCCATCTTGATTTACATTTTTATATTTTAGTTTTTATTTTATCCCTTGAATATTCATTCCCAAAATGTCAAGACGTTCGAAGAGTGTAAATTTATTATTAGAGAAAATAACTAATAATGATGTAGAGTGTTCCGAAGATGATCAGGAAATTTTTGATATTGAAAATGACAATGCGGAAAATTATGATCTATTCGAGACCGACTCGAACATCGATGAGGACGAAGAGAATGTTTCGAACGTACGTAGAGGACGAAAGAGAAGGAGATTTTTAGTTAGTTCCGATAGTGAGAATGAGGAAGAGGTAATCGAAACTGCTTTAGACGGAACTGTTTGGCAAGAAGTAAAAGAAGGGTCTAATCCTGGAGGAGCACCTATTCATAATATTTTGAGGAGAACATCAGGCCAAACAGGGTATAGCAAACGAAATATTATGAAAGGTAAAGTTATAACGCCATTTTCTCTGATTATTGATCTGCTATTATCTTCATTCTATATTAAAAAATATAAGTTGTGCTAAAGACCGGTCATTTGACCGGTCGCGGTAGGAATAGGTATACGTGAAGAGTCCGTAGGAATAGTGTTAAAAATCCGCCTAAAATGCGGCAACCCGACCAACAGAGGTATACGTTGCTTACGTCATAAAGGCACGCGACAGTCACGTATAAAGGTCGATGCACATCTCACCGGCCCGGCCGGCCGGCTCAAAATTATAACCCTGGTTTTGGTCCTAGCGTTTACTAGCGGCAACCGTGTCAGACTTTGGAACCGAATTTCTTCTCTGGCCTCTCGACCCTTTCCAGATGGCCTTTCGAGAGCGCGTTGACAGTTCCCTGCTGTGCGTGGCACAAAAAAAAAAATGTTTTTAGGGGCTCCACAGCTCCTTAGGTAATCTATCCGTACCTCTCCTTTACAACACCATGGAAATAGGAAACGTTCCTGGCACTTAGTGAAACAGCATCGCACATCCTTATACAGGGTGGTCCACGCAATTGTTTCAAGTCATAACTCCGTTATTATTGCATTTACGAAAAAATGATAAAGGAGAAAGATAAATGGTTCGAAGAGCACTACATCTGTAGGCCTTTAAATTTTTTTAGATGCTGCAGTGCATGTGCAATTAACAATTGCATCATTTCTTTAAATAGTATAGATTCTTCCTTTCATTCTACGTAAAAAATGATTAGGGTACCATGGCAAAAAAATTATTAGATCTCGAGATATTTTCAAAAAATGTCTTTATTGAAGAAGATACTCAAACACTTCATAACTATGTTGTAAAGGTAAACACCCTTTCGACATTGTTATCATAACAGAAACCGATTTGTACGAGTGAGCATTTCATAATTCAGTAGGAAGTCACGTATCGTAACTCGAGTACGAAAACTAAGATTTTGAAAAAGTGTAGCCGTATTTCACTAAATACAAGAAAATGAAAATATGAAAATACAAGAAAATTTGAAAATATCTCGAGATCTAATAATTTTATTTTATGACCGCACAGATTGTCAGATGATATTCTTTCTTTTTCGTTAGCGTGGTAATAAATTGTTATTTCGTTTGTTACAACGTTCAAATTCCTTAACAAGATCTATTACCACGAGGAACTCAGAAAAGTTCTGGTTGATAGTTTTTTAAATAAATACAGCATGTTCATTCTGTCTTCGTACTGCCACGCTACGAGCCGGCCGACTAGCCCGCGAACATTCTCGTCGAGAATGCTAGCCGGCTAGCCGGCCGGCTCTAGCATTGGGCAGCGAACCCCTGGGGTTCTGATAGCAGAGGACACGCTGTGCCTTTGTTCCGAGCCTCTCGAACCCTCTCTAATAGCTGTCCCGGACCCCAAAATGCTTATAAACGGGGAAAAAACGGCCGGTCGGCCGGCCGGTGAGATGTGCATCGACCTTAAAAAGGGGGTCCTCGGTCGCATCCAATGCGTATGGAACGACCCAATAGGACGGTTTACACGCCGAATACTTGCCAGCTGACTTCTTGCGAGGCACGCGGAGTAACTGTCACTTGATACGTGACTGTTGCACGCCTCTATGACGTACACAACGTATACCTCTGTTGGCCGGGGTGCCGCATTTTAGGCGGAATTTTAATTATTAATAACTAAAAAATGGAGCCGAAATCACAACTTTTTACTCTTCATTTTCGTCTTATATTGTCATGAAGAACAACCCCTTAAATTTTCTCCCACCTGTAGCCGAACACCCTGTATTTTATAAAAGAATTTAAAATTCAATTAAAAAGGTATAGTCCGATCAGGGGTTCAAATGTGTCCCCAAACCAGATTGATCATAGGGCCCACGAAGAATATTCTCTGTGGCAAGCTTCAAGTCGGTACCCCTACCACAAAGGCAGCTGTAGGGTGAGCACGATTTTACGTATTATGCTCCGTGTCTTCTGTTCTGCTTTGACAAAAAATTTGGCACGACTGTGATCTTTAACCGAATTTTGGATTGGAGAATCGATTTTTCAAAAACTCTAGAAGCTTAAATTTTTATGTCGAAGTCATCAGATGATCACGTTTACATTATTATGGTAGTTGCGTAGGGTTATGTTTGATCGATTTGTGGAAACGTTATTCTGATTTAAAGTGGTTGTATGTGTGTGATCGCTTATACAAGTCACCGTAAAACGTTCCAGGTGAATTAATTTTATTTATTATTTACTAAAAAAATGACGATCGAAATTTTTATTCCAAATAAAAACAGAATTTCTTCTTGTCAGACCGGGCGAGGAGAAATTTTCTGTTGTACAACATTTCCAGTGGCCACTTTGGAACCCGTAAACGACCGTGCTAAATCGAAATCAATTTCGTGGGTGGTCGAAGCGAGTGAAAATGCCTGGCTGGTATCCACAGTGAACGCGCCGCTACGCGACGCGGTCCAAGAATTCGGTGGAAAGACCGTTCGTTCAAGTGTCGAGGTAACTTGCATCGCGACTTGGCGCAACAACATCGTCCCAGTCTTCGGGTAGAACGGGCACGCTGCAGGGCGTTACCATTACCTAATGGACATGCCAGCCGAATGCAACGAGCCGTTATTCTTACGACTTGCACCGGCCCCTCGCAGTCAACAGGGCGTAGCTCCGTTATTAAAGTTCACCGTCGTTCACGGGTTGCAGAGAGAATAACCGGCCAGATTAGTAGCTGGTTACCCGTTTCTTGCGTTATAAATGCGGACCGTCAGCCGTTTTTATGTAGTCGTTTACGAGTTTCCCCGATGGGTCTACCGTCGAAGATGAAACAGTATAAACAATACATTGTGTCGCTCTTAATCCTTCGTATACTATGCCGGAGTCGTTCGCGACCCGTCGCGGTAGCGGTGCGGATAAACTCGAGCGACCGTCAATATGTACAATTTTATTCTGATATAAGACGACAGTTTTTATTTCGAAATAAGAAAATTGCTATCCCCTCTTCTTCTACTTCTTCATCCCAAACACGACGAAAGCCGGACCTAAGCCATCGCCTTATATCGAAAGAAAACTGTAGTGAAATATCGGTGTGGGTCAGAAATGACTCCGGCGTAGGTCTAGAACTCGCAGGAGATCGAGGGTTAATTCGAGCACCCTAGATGAGCATTCTCTCCGTTATTTGATGTGCCTCTGCAAACCACTACCCACCTCTCAAACATTATTCGGTAAAACAAGTCGCAGCATCTATTATTGCAAATAATGTAATGTAAGGTAATGTTATCGATATATGCAAAAACTTCGGGACCGAAATGTCACTTACATCGTGTATGGGCAGCGTCGCCAGATGAGAGAGTACAAATTGAGAAGAAAAAGTCACCCACTCTCTCTGCGAGTACCGGAGTGTGCACGACAGAGGCGAAACGCGTCACGTGATCAGGTCGCGGTGGAAGCGTGGGGAGTAGCGCGGTAGAAGGGGAAATTAGAGTGGGGGAACAAGTCTTGAACTGGCGCTACTGTATATGAAGAACTGTAATAATTGATCTGTTGTCGCTACCAACGAGATACCCTACATAGAATAGCCATTGTACAGTGTTTACTCGATATACGGTCGGTCACGAAAATATTCGGACACCACTATAGTTTTGACTATTATAGTCCGTACTTCAGAAATTTATGCAATAAGAACAAAAAGAGGTTTCGCGTATGTTACTATGCAGTGTGTAGTTAATAAACATATAAGAGATATTTATATACGATAAGTGATTACATAAATAATAAAAGAAAAATGGAAAGTACGCTCATTTTCATGTCACGGAAATATTCGGACACTATGAAAACTAAGTTTATAACACTATATATAAATCTTGTTTTTAAAATTACGTCTTCCCACCACTGATTTTCCTTTGGAATATAGTTTTTTGCAGAATTCCGTCTCTTCATCCTGTTGTTCGCGTTAATATATGGTTTTTTTGGAGCTATTCTTCCGTTATAGCTCTCTGATCGTAACACTCTTCTTATGTTTTCCGGATGCACTGATATTCCACGGTCATTATTTAATTCAGCTGCTAACTTTGGAGCACTTATCCGAGGATCACATTTGATTCTCCTAATTATGGAGCGTTTATCACGAGTATTGAGGATCGGTTTGCGTCCGCCTTGAGGGATAGATTCAATTCTATCTTCGTTCTTGTAACGTCACACGATATCCCATACCATGCTGTCAATAATATTTAATAAATTTGTAATTTTGCGAATCGATTTCCCCTTTTCCCGATGAAAAATTACTAATTGTTGCATATCAAACGACGCGTTCTTACTTTTCCGATCCATTTCGCACAAATTTTAAGCAAGACTGACAAATATTCGATCTCTAACATACTCTGTACATAGTATGAATAATATGTTTACAAACATTGTTTCAGTCAGTTACTGGAACCTGGAAACTTGAGAAGTATAGCAAGTGTCCGAATATTTTCGTGACATGAAAATGAGCGTACTTTCTATTTTTCTTTTATTATTTATGTAATCACTTATCGTAAATAAATATGTCTTATGTTTTTGTTAACTATACACTGCACAGTAACATACGTGAAACCTCTTTTTGTTCTTATTGCATAAATTATTGAAGTACGGACTATAATAGTCAAAACTATAGTGGTGTCCGAATATTTTCCACTGTATGTTCTAAATATCTAGCCGATAAAAGTCCCAAAACTATCCCCACTGCTGCAGGGTATGGCCCGTGAGGGGCCAAGAAGCTTCGTTGTCCTTTTCTACGTTCGGCAGTGTATCAAAGGATAGTATCTTCTAGCCGACATATATCCCTGGGTAGATCCGTGTTCTAGACATATATCGTGTAAACACTGTATGTAGAAAGCATCTTATCTTCTTATATCGACGGCAGAATATTAATCGAATCGGAAAACTTTTTTAGTTTTAATTATTTCTTTAACAAACATTTTCCAACGTATTTGTGACATTTTTCTCTTTGAAATGACACCGTACACGACACAACATTCATAATTTAGTAGAATCTCTATTATCAGTACTAATCAGCGGAACATGCCTGTTCGGATAATAGAAGAGTTGCCTAGCCTGTACCACACATTCTGTTATATACGAATCGCTTTAAGTCGAACTGTTTGCAGACAGCGCTAATGGAGTACAGCGTTTACTCTATATACGTCCCCAACATGGGTCTAACCAGGGATATATATCGGGTAGAAGATATTATTCTCTGATACACTGCCAAACGTAGAAAAGGATAGCGAAGCTTCTTGGCGTCTCGCGGAGTATAACCCACGGCAGTAGAGATAGTTCTGAGACTATTATCGGGTAGATATTTGGGACATATATCCAGTAAAGACTGCAGTCAGATATCATCGATACGGATAATCGAGGTTCATGACGGCATTCACCAATTTCGATGAAATTTTCAGAATGTATGGACTGACTTGAATCAGCAAAGCATATTTAAAAAACTTTTGTTTCAGGCTCGGTCAAAATGCTGTAAAACGTAACTTTCACTATTTTCTTCGCGAATCTGACTGAATCCAGTTTTATAAAAAATTTTGTTGCATACGTCATCTTCTAGCACATTTATTGTTCTAGCTTCGTAGAAAAACTGATGTCGCTTGCTCCACTTTTGAAAAAATTATTCTGATTTCAAAAGTGTGCGAAAAATTAAGTACGCGACCTACTGTACGTTACGACCCAACCACTTCGTTCACATTCCCACAATTGATATATAGGTAACCCTCCTATAACACGGTAGATAGGTTCCTAGAAAATGCCGTGTTGTATGAGACCCAGAGCCAGTACAAAAAGGGGGGTTACTATCCGAAAACATTAAAAACAAATATTTTTTTAAATTCTACATAAACAACTTAATTTTTATTAAAAATATAAATGTATGTACAATACAAAACAAAAAATATTATTTTAATTTAACGCAACTTTAATTTAATTCTAGCCGTGTTGTAGGAGGGTTCCCGCAATTTATGAATCGTGTTATAAGATGCCGTGTTGTAGGAGGGCTACCTGTATTTGCCAGGACTGGGGAAAAATAGATTTTTGAAATAGTAAATGGACATGAACATATTAATTATTTTGAATGATACACGATTTAGTACATAAATTTTTTTTCAATAGTAATTATATAAAGAAATAGTTATTTCTACTATATATTTCAATTCTAACACATGCAAATGCTATATTGCGAAATGAGTATTTCGTTGAAATATAAGATAGAAGCATTTCAAATTTTCCCCGAGCCCTGATATTTGCCAACAACCAACATGCGCCCACTTGTAAAACGAAACGTAACGCTGCCGATTGCCTTTTAACCCTTAGCATTCGAATGGCGACCGTACGGCGCCACTAAAAATTGCTGTATCATTATTCAAAATATTTTTTACATTATTAAATTTGTTTGTATTTAATAAATTACTAAACATTTCATTATTGTACGAGTAAATTGTGCCATTTTCGTATGTATGACATGACAAGAAATATATAGAAGGGAAATATTCTAGGTCGGAAGAAATGTTTCGTTTTGGAGTTAAAATAGCTTCGAGTGCAAAGGGTTAAACATTTCTTTCCATCGAAAAATAAGCAACATCTGCGCCGTAAATCGGATTACCATGCCATTTAAGGGTCAACCGTCTAACCGACACTCTTTACGCGGGCGGCTGGTATAATTAGTCGTAATTTATCGACGGCCGCAGGAATCGTCAGTTGTATAACGATAAGTTCCGTCGATTAATTATTTTGAATTGTAATTAAAGCGTGATTTAGTGGCGCGCGGGATGCGTGGCGGTGCCACACAAGAACAAGGATAAAGGCGAGCAACTGTTATCGACGATAATGACGTATGGGTCTCCGCAAAATAGAGCGTGCACGCGAAATCGCGATGATTTTGACGGGTATTAGTAAAGCATGAGCGTACGATCGATAAGCAATAAGCAGTAAATTGGGATTGCGCCTCTCCCGCAGAATGCAAATCATCCGGAGGTCTCTAATAAGTGCTTGCGCAAGTAAAAAGGAGAAATTGTGCGATTTTACTGCGACGCCGCGCCGTCGAGGTGTGGTGGGGGGATTATTATTCGCCACGCACACACACACACATAGACAGCTCCTATGCACGTGTACACGGGGGGGGGGCTGTAATCTTGGCAAACAACATTTTTCATTTCGACTTTGGTTTTCACCCTGGAGAAACGCAACCATGGCGCGCAATTCTCAATTATACGATTTCTGTGTACGAATATACCTCTCCTCGTTCTCAAACTTCAAACAAATCTATATCGAGAGAGTATTATATACTCGTCAAAAAAGTTAAGGGATCATTTCTACGAACCTGAGAAAATTAAATTGAAAAAACAAAAGAAGTGCCGTCAAGAGAAAGAAATGCCCTTTTTACTTCTTTTTTGCACAAGATTCTACGATGATTTTTTCGCTTTCTAGAGCCGGTTAAAGTTAAAAGGATAATATTCATTATTACAATCTTGAATAACTCGAACACAGAAAATCGTACAATATTCGACAACCAGGTATTTTGCACGGGAAAACAGGCGTTTTTAAATGAGCTTAATGCGATTTATCAAAAAAATTTATCTCACCCCATGTGATGTCTGGAAGTTGAACAAAATTTTTTGTAACTTTCAAAGTATTCTTTATAACGCTATAACTCTGTTAAAAAGCAACACAGCTAGAAATTTGAAAAAAGCATCTGAAAGTAGAGACTTTACACTTTCAAATGATTGTTTAACTATATCGATACAATAATTTTTGCCTCAGTTATGATCATTTGAAATTGACACATATTCTCGGGTTCGCATAGGTGATCCCTTAATTTTTTTGAGGAGTGTATTCGTATACTGCCCGTGATTCTTTTATCGTAGCTGAATTTATGAGGTGTTTAGTGATATTGATTTATGGCCCGCGAATTATGGCCTTTATTTATAGGGTCTCGTAGTCGGGACAATGAAATTGGAATACTGGAAAGCGGTGGGGTATGAAAAGAGTGGTTATGTCACCGGGAGTCAGTGAGATATATAATACTTGTCGACCTGAATATTTATGCAAGTTTCTCGTCGGAACTAACGTCAGCGAGTTGAAACGTGGAACAAAAGTTTCCCAAAATACTATTTGTTTTTAATTCATTGTGTTTATGATATTATAACAGCTCGATCAGGCAATTTTTCAAATACAATACAGACTTTAGCTCATAACATCATTCCTCTCCTCTTTTCACACTTCTAGAAATCATACACAAATAATTGGGAATTTCTTTTTTTTTTAATTTTTCAATACTCTTATCATAAATAATTAAGATCTATCTCATTCGTTCCTCACAATGAAAATTTATCCGTTTTCTTTGTTCGGATACTGTGAAACTTTTGATTTTTTCCTGTTTGAGTTGTAAGGCATATGTATTTCTTTAAAGCGTGACAATATAAATGGAACGTAATTTGTTCATTTAAAGTGCAAAATAAAAATGGATATAGCATTATCCTGGGATCTCTTATTAGTTCTGAAGAAATACATAAATGTCAAAAGAAAGTGTAGGAAGTATTCACAATGCATTACAAAGTTATAATAACAATATTAAATGTGCTAGCAAATACGGGTTCACATTACCGTGCTCATTATACGAAATCATTATAATTAATTGGTTTAAGTTACATCAATCTGCAAGTATTAATTTACACACGAATGTGCATGTACGATTATACAACTCTTCATGATTATATTAATTATTATAATGTAGAATCTATTCGGCCCTATAATATTGTATTTCTATTATATTGCGTCAATATTTGTTCTAATTAGTTAAATTATATTCCAATAGTTACTAAGAATATTTAATGCACGATGCCAATCCAATTTTTAATTTCTTGTCATCTCTTTCTTCTTAATTATTTTTCTATTTAAAAGTTTCGTAAGCTACCATAAAAACATACAGCTCTAAAAATCGTCGGATTACACAATGAAAGAATGTTGACGAACACCTTTTGGTTGTATACAAAAAAACACGAATAAACTAAAGAAAATAAAGGTGCAACAAAAACGATCGTAGTTGCATTTCGGTCTTGGGAACATTGATGCATAAAAAGTTGTTCTCTTTCTTACAATTCCACAATGAAGAGTGTATGACAGTTTCTTTTCTTTCCTGCATTCATACAATAAAATCATTCCAGCAAAGTTAGATTGTGCAGCTGTCAAACCGGCTGAACAGTCTCGTTTTAATCCTTGCGCGGCGATTGAAATCATTGTGAGACAAATGTCAACGGAAAGGTGCGACCTTGTGTCGGGAGCACTTGGCGACATCGACACCGACACCGACACCGACACCAACACCGACGGGACTCATAATCGAACGATACAATTTTGTTTATTTCCATCGCAGAAAGAATCACACGGTGGTGTCCCAGTTTCTAAATACGCCTCGCGTTCCGACTCATTTCTTCGTCGAGCGGTCGGAGAGACAGTTTCGTAATTTCTTTCTGCAAGTTTATTTACGAAACGATATCGCAAACCGGTGACCCTAAATGCACCGGTGCTCCTCGCCAGCGCGCGCGCGCGCCCTCCGTTCATTCGCCGTCGAAACCCGTCTTACAAAGTTCGAACGATTTGCGAACAGTTCCATGCGAGTGGCGCACCAGGACCTTGTCATAAAGTTACGCTTTATCGTGTTCCGCGCCAGTGAGGCCCCCCCCCTGACATGAACGCGGCTTACTTCGATCTGCCAATCACGAGTTCGGCTCCTGGAAACCCGAAGCCACCCCCGTTCGTGCCAGGATGTACAAAATGAAATCGACTCGAACGATCGTGTTCCGCCCCCGCCTTCGTTTTCTTCGAATATTTCATGCGCCCGGCGAACAGCTTCTATCCCCCGTTCGCCGTCCTGATGAACTCCATCTACGTTGCCCCCCCCCCCCATTACACGTTTTTACAATATTAACGGGACTTTTGCAGGAAAAAAGACGAATTTCTCATTTTTTCCATACCTCCATCCTAGTGATTGCATTACTGATTTTATTCCCTAGTATTTTGCTGCTTGTGCATACAGTCAGTGTAAGAAGTATTCGTACATCCTTTAAAGACTATTTTAAAATTAGACCACACGGCTAGAGTTTTTCCAAAGATTAATTTACTAGGTACTGCGAAAAATTTTCGGAAGTGCAATTAGCCGCAATTGTGCAGAAAAAGTAAAAGTTATGATTTGTATGGTGTCATATCTGTGTCTGTAATGAATGCTTAGAAGGTGCTTCTGGTAGATCTGAGTAGGTTACATACATGCATAAACTTTCATCGAAATCGATCAAGGTTGTTATGAAGTACAGTGTTAACTCGATATATGTCCAAAACACGGGTCTAGACATATATCAGCCAGGAGATTCTTTAATCTCATGGATTCTTTAATCCATGCGACCTTACACTCTTCGGCCACCGAGGTCTCTCGAGCTTCTTGGCCCCCCACGAAGGCCCCGCGGCAGTGGGGACAGTTCTGAGGCTTTTATCGGTTAGGCATTTGTGACAGATATAGAGTAAACACTGTATAATTGATTTAAAATAGCCAAAATTGTCAGAAACTGCGATTTCACCCTCCGTATTCTATGCCGGGGTCATTCGTGACTAGTGTTCCTCCTCGAGAATTTCTCGAGAAATTTTATAATTTATTATTTCTTATTTCTCGAGAAATTCCAGTATTTCTCGAAAAATTTAAATTTAGGAAAATTCTTCTGAATCTCATTTATTTTATAACATATAATATAAATTCTTAAATTCTCTTAAATTCTTATTTAAAACTTTAGAAAAACTGAATACTGAATCGAGTAATGAGTTTCGTGTTGTTATTAAAGAAGAAATATCTAAAAAAAGAGACAAGATTGTTGTATCCCTTATAAAATATCTGCATAATCCAGAATCTCTGCAAAATGAATCAGAAGATACATTTTTTTATTTAACATCCAAGGTAGATATGCATAAAATGGCAAAACAAATTCTAAGCAGACTTTATGGAAAATATAACAATGATTCTTATGAAAATGGTGAAAAACTTTCAGATTCTCAGAATGTGGAACTATCACTGGCAAAACAGTTAGAATTAGAAATTGCAAATAGCCGTCAAGAATTTAGTGTCACGAGTTTAGCGGCAGAAGTAAATAAATTCCGGACTCTAACAAAGGAATTCCAAATTTTTGAGTCCACTGAAAAAAGGACACCCAATCTTCAGCAACTTTTGGATGTTCTGTATACGATAAAGCCAACATCCACATAAAATGAAAGAAATTTTTCTACGGCTACAGATTTTGTTACAAAAAAAGAAGAAGTAGATTGTCTGACTCTACATTAGACGCATTATGCTTCTTAAGAAGTCATTTCAAAACAAAATCGTAATGTTTCACTTTATAAAAGTTTGGTAAAAGTTTCCCAATATTTTTTTATTTTATTAAAAATTATCGAGAATTATCGAGAAATATAGTCTTATTTCTCAATTCTCGAGAAATGAAAAATGTTGAGAAATCAGGAACACTATTCGTGACCCGTCGCGGTGGCGGTGGAGATAAGCTCGAGCGATCGTCAATATGTACAGCTTTATTCCGATATAAGACGACGCTGTTTATTTCGAAATAAGAAAATCTCTATCCCCCTTCTTCTTCGAAAGTTCCTTGATTTTGAATCCGATTTCGTCCAAATTGCCCACTGTGCGGCGCCACCGCCAAGTTGAGTGCCGGTCACCGGTGACCCCCGTGGCAGTCAACGTGTTAAAGTTACAATATAGCCAAGTGAAAGTAGTAATTAGAAGTGACCATTTCCAAAAGTGGTGTTTGCGCACTAGCTCGTCAGATGTTACAATGTAAAACAGAAGTAGTTTTCTGACAAGAAAATGCTGGCAATTTATTTTCCTAGTTCTAGATAGGTCTGGGTTAGGTGTGGAAATGCGGAAAGAAAAGGCAAAGCATTGTGTATCGGCCTACTTCCGATAAGCATAGCCCTGCAATTGTTAGCGGGTTAGCCATAGGGAGGATCTAGCACGCAATGGAGATCTGCGTTCGCGATACCGGCCACTTTAGATTCTCTTTTGCTATTCCTTTTATACCTCGCCTAGCCTGGATTCGTTTTATTCTACGTGGACGAGGTCATTATGTTGTCTTGGTTCCGTGCTCGGAGGCGCGCCAATTCGTTTTCACTTCGGTTCCGCTGACGTTCATGCTTTTAAATCGTTCGGTTCGGGGTAAATACGGTCAACGAATTTCGGTTCGACCAGCTATATTCGATCAATTCTCGAGCCGGTTGCATTCCCGATGATTTCTCGATACGACGATTTCGCCGTTTTCCAACACCGTCAAAGAATTATCCTAGGGGTTCCGAAAGTGTGGCCCGCGATGTCAGATTATCCGCGATCTTGAAAATATAGATAAAATATAAATATAAATATAAATATAGAGAAAATATAAATATAGAGATAATTTAAATTTTTGCAAAAAATAAATAAATTTTATCATACTATGATAAAAAATTGATTGCTTAAAAAAGTACAAAATTTGACATATGATATATTTTTTTATTATACAGTATATTATATAGTTATTATATGTATAGATCAGTGATGAGCAACCGGCGCGGCAGCCCGCAGGCCTCACTTGGCACTGTAGCACACTGCCTACCATAACTTCTAAACTAGTCAATTTTCGACATGAGTACCTTAATACTTTTCTAAAAAAAATACAAAGATGCATTAATTTGCATACAAAAAATTATATGATTTCATAGCAAAAATTGTAGTCACCTTTATTTTTTCATGGAATAAGTTTTTATGCAAATTTTCATTAACATAATTTATTGTTAGCCGAGACTGAGTAACTTTTGTTGGAAATACCTTTACAATATATTATTTAATACTAAAAAATAATAAACCAAATAAAAAAAGGTTTTATTGTAAATCTACTAATACATACGACAAACTAAAATTATTTGATTAGTATTTTTAAGTATATTAGTATGTTTCCGCCTCTGGCACACTACAGTCCGCGGTGTTGCTCATCATTGATATAGATCGTATGTACAGTATTATCCGAATTTTAGAAATATGTTAATAAACAGTTTGTAATCAAAAATAATTATTGTCATAAATAAAGGACGATTATATTAGAAAATTAGTATAAACCTTTCGTTTATGTCTAACTTTTTATCGATTAGAAAGTATTTTTCCATAACACTTTTTCTTTGGTCCGCCAAATACAGTGCCTACTCGATAATTGTCCAAAGCATGAGTCTGGCCAGGGACAATTATCGGCTAGATATTTGGAACATTTATCGATTAGACACTGTATTATGGAATTTACACATTCGGCTCACCGGGTGCAACTTTGGGAACCCTTGAATTTCTCCACTCACCCTCGGACATATTAGGTGGTCTACGCAACTGCGTCTGCGATTTCAATCAGTCGAAGATAGACAAAAATTCCATTGCGAAATATAATACAAGTCAGACATCCTTCAAGTATTATGCCGAGCGTTATAATTTTTAATAACAGTATGCACATAATTAATTTGATTTTCTTTACATGAAATATAATGCTGTAACCCGATTGATAAATTAGTTGTCAAACTAATCAATTTTCTCTATGTATATCAACTACTCAACCAAAATGCCTTGTATACCTTTGCGGATAAAGTGAACACCTATTTGAATAGAAATATGACTGAGAACATGTTATTACGCTATTCTTTGGTTGGTCGGCACATGAGAAAGATATGGAGACGAGGGGAATGTGATACTGGCAAAATGCTAGCACGATCCTTTCCCAAGGAATTCATTTCAAACCAAAATATCAACTAATCATCCCAAGAGCATCAATACTTATTTAAGATGAATAAAGTAACATGCAGTTTGGTGTATACAATAGTACCGAAGCTTTCAAAGTTGCCACTCCCGAAGCACGTAAAGGTCCCTATTATTTAAAATTACTTCATTTTTTTCTGATAAAAATTTTGTTTTCTTCTCGTTACTTTAAAACTGCAACTTAAATCACTCATATATGTATGCAGGTCACTCTACATAAAAGCTATTACATTCTTGTACAATAAATGCCACATAAAGCAGCATGCAACGTGTAAAGAAATTCATTCTTGACAAGTGAATTTACATGAAAATCAAATTTAGAAAGTAAATATCATAACAATTTGTCGTCACAAAATAAACATTATGCAAAAATTGGCATAGAAAAATTGCAGTATCTTATCTCCATCGACATATTAATCGATGACTAATAAACTTGTAGTCATTTGTTTAACCTTATGTATACATTTAAAATATATTTATGTTTAGCGTGAAATATTTCACTCTCAAAAATAGATTAAAATTTAGCATGATCTATACGTGACCGCAAAGTAATTAATCTTTCTTTGGGTGGTATGCAAATGACTAATTCATAGTACCTCGCTACAAATCAATGTACATTATGGTGGCACTTTATTACCCTTTTTAGGAGTTCGAATAATGCATGACACGACATTTATTCGTAATTAACATTTATAGCGACACTGCGGGTGAAGTTCATAGATCGATACCTGAAACTTACAAAGGACTTACTTGAAACGAAGACGAAAAATGTTTTTAAAATTGTCTGGTAGGGAATAATTTATACACTCGAAGATAACGAAAACAAATCTAGAGCTGCACATTTTTTTTATATTTTCGAAAAATATTTGAACAACTTGAATAAAAGTGTATAATTCCATTTATAAAATACTGATGGCTTTAAAATTTTACTCTTAAAGAGCCACATATTATACATATCATCAGAAGCACTTATAACAATTTCTAGAATGAGGTACAGGAAAATATTTAAATTAACTAAAATCGATGACATTTCTACAGTATTTTTACAATAAAGAGTCGTTTATCGAAATCAAACCTCTCCAGTTTGTGAAATTAGGAATTTGCATAAAGTTCTTCTAGAGACAAATCAGCGTAATCAATTTTTAAATATTTACATTATCTACGAGGAAAGTAAAAAATTATTAAAATTCAGTCTTGGTGAATAAATGAAGCAGTTCTTCGGGATCAAAAATATACTATACACAATCACAAATATAAGAAATAAAAATAATGAAAATCCGAAAAAATGTAACAAAATAAAATAAATTCTACACAAAATAGAATAAAAAAATGACAATAATTGTCATCCGTGTAAAATATAAATTACAAATTAATATTCCATTCTGCACTTTTCTTTAGAGAGTATGATTTTAGACAATGTAAAATGACCTTTGAATTGTCCAGTTTGTGTGCTGCCGCATGGAACAGTATAATTCAATGCGTGTGCAAAAAAAAAAAGATTGCTATCCCATGACTTTTTTTTTTCATTTAACCTCTTAACTGCGGTACAACTCTATACTGACTCTTACCAATTAACTATTGAAATATTCATTCAGTATAGTACGGTAAGCATGAACATGGTCTTCGTACGTTAAGTTATGCTTTTCGAAGAATAACTCCATGGAAGATCATTTGGAAGGCCATAGCTTTGAGTATCAAAAGTGGGCGTGATCTTGAAGAAGGGAAGAAGAGGCGTCACGTATTCTGTCTGTTCTTCTCTAGCAAAGCTAATTATCGTTTCATTTTATCCGATGTTTTAGCATTGCGTCAATTTGACACACCAGGGACACAATAAGTTGCGAAAATGATGGACGGACGAGGGTTAACGCAAGTGCGATGAAATGTACAGTGAAAAGCATCAAACACCGATTTTTTGGTGATAACGTCATTTTCGTCGTAGTTGAAAGATTAATTGTAACAGTTAAGGTTTCTCGAAACAGACAGGTTTTTCAAAAACCTACCGCAATACACGGCGGGAGAACGTAATAAGAGGAGAACTGCAATCGAGAAATCGTAATCTGAATCCTTATAAGGATTAGTTCCTCAAAGACAATTGCAAATCGGTCGCAAGCGCTTTTTAGAAAGGGTATAGGTGCATAGGGCATCGGTGTCCCCGATGATTATAATCCGTTAATCTTTTAGGAACGCGGTTCAGGTGTCGGGCACCGGTGACGAGTAATTTACAACCGAAATCCCGATTCTGCCTTTATAATCGGGAGCGTTCGTCGGTAATCCCCGTTCGATAGTTCGGCGTTGATCAAGGAGCATCGTTGCTCTCGGCTGGTTGGACGGGAATCGGCACAGGCTGGAAATCGCGCACGGGTATTGCAATCGACGCGTTGGTAATGCACTTCCCGATAATGCTAGTGCCGACGTAATCGCGCCTTCGTGCTACCTACATGTCCACACGGGCCCACTCCGCTGCACACCAGCACTCAGCCTCTGTACACGGCTGTCTCGGAGAGAGCTGGTGAAAGAGAGACACCGAGAGAGGAAGGGAGAGAGACAGAGACAGAGTTCTGCACGTTCCAACGTGCAGAAACGACCGGCAGCCGGATTACTCTGATTTCACTGTTCCTGGCTGCCGTCCGTGTGAACTCGCTCGCTGGTTAACTGACGTGGATGAGGAATTAACCGCGTTACACGAGCCTCAGACAGACAATGAAAATGACTTTTAGTTACAGAAAGATTTGCCCGCGCTTCCATAGATCCCTGGAATCCTAGCTCGTGTTTTGCAATTTGAATTGTAAACGATTCTTTAAGCCTCGCCGCGATCTCTGGAGCGTTAAACGATGCATGCTAGATTGCGACCGGGTCTCTTTAGGGGAACATCGAATGTAGTAGGTATTTTTGCGGGTATCGCAGAACCTGTTTATTACGAGCATTTTAGGACTTGTAATCTCTAACCTCTTGACTGCGAAAGGCGTATACAGGGTGGCCCAATATGTACATATTAGTACTTCGTTATCTCCGCTGTTCTAGAAGGTATGTAAAAACTTTATTAACCAAAGGTTTTCAGTATTAAGAATGCAACTATGCAGCTTGGCGTTCTCTATAAAAAAAGTATTAGCCTATATAACTCTAACAATTAATAGTTTAAAAGAAATTTCAATTTCAATTTTGTTGAATTTTGCAGATCTTCTTTAGGCTGAACTTTACTTTTTGAGATTAAAAATTTTTATCTCTTTTTTTATTCAGTGATTTCTCTATATATGTCGCCAAGGCCTGGATGATAGACGCCGATGCCGAGTGTAAACATAACACAGCTCGTGTATGTCTCCTGAACGATATACGACGCTGGCAAGACCCGTGTTGTTGACATATATCGAAAATTCTCTGTAATCCTGTAGATCTTGACGAGAAAATGCCAAAAAATGCAAGTTTTAATGCGAGGAATTAATGCATGTTTACAGATGTGTGATTTTAAGTGTTTTTGACAGATGAGGCCGCCGTCTGTTGAGCGGAGCCGCTAGATGACAGCATAAGTACGCGACGATGATTATAATGTATAGTGGCTATTCGATTTCGAAGTATTTTCTAATTGCGACGAAAATGGCGAATGCAGTGTTTACCTTTTCGAGTTTGCCGCCTTCTAACGAAGCTGCAGCTACAAGAATTTAAGAACTTTATGGTACATCGTGTGGCGATGAAACCACATAAAAGTGTTTGTGTTCATGGAATTGGCCGTTTTTGATATCCTATTGGTCGTGAGAGGTGCCGACAGTATTCGGCTACTGTTTATTCCTTGTATTTTCGGCTTTGTTCAATAATACCGATGCAAGAAAGTTCAGTTAAACTTAGGTTACAAGTACATTTTGTTCTGGGACAATTTTTGAACCTGTGAATTCATCGCATTAAAACGTCGGTTTTTGGCATTTTATCGTCAAGATATACAGGATGATATAAAAAAGTAAAAAAATGTTTGGTCCCAGAAGGTAACGTTTAACCCTCATTTACCATATTTTCGTGTTTATCAACTGATAGTAGTTTTCAATACGAATGCAAATGTCGTCGCAAGGTCAGAGTCGAAGAATCATAGTTACTTTTTGCATTTCCCTGCGATTGTGTTGCAATTTGATGCATTTGTATAAGAAACGAGATAAAGAATAAAACATGGTTTGTCAGATTAAAATGTAGAACGAAAATCACGATAGGATATTTTGCATAACCATTTCTAAATGGTTGACGTATGGGGATACAGCGTGCCGATTTAATCAAGTATGAATAATAAAATTGAAAAGTGTTACCCCGTGGCATAACCTTACCAACACTATAAAAAAGCGGTGAAAGCATAAGCTCGTAGTATAACTGTAACACTAGATTTACGGGACCCGTCAAAATGACGGATTCTAATATTTTTAAATTGCGAATATTGAGATTGTAAAAATGCATCCATTAGCAATTATTTAACAAATTGATTTCTTTGGGTATATATTATTAAAAAAATGGCTACGAACTTTAATCGATACATTCATGTTATTTTTATAAAGTAATGGAAAATAGTCATTTTTAGTGTTCCGTAAACCTAGTGTTAATAGCAGTATAAAAAAGAGTGGCGATGGTTTTGCACGCGTCAACGTAATCGCACGTAAAGCGGAATGTTATTGAACGAAATAGAATGTAATCACGTCTCAGTGTCTAGTTGCGCAGTCCGCGTTATACAAATTGTAAAACTCTGGAAGGGGAGCAGGGAAAAAAATTAATTTTGCCGTTAATTCTTGACGCCCAAGGGGATGGATATTATACGGGATCACGCGAATCACGCCGAGATTTTCTGTACATTCCTAAACATCCTCGCAACCAACGTGCAAAAACTACCGATTCCTGGATTAATCCAGGTCGTGTTTGACGCGCATACCAGCTCCCGGTCCGTCCATTAAAGCCAGACGAGGAATTAATAATGTAACGCAAAACTCCGGTCACGGGCCGGTAGAAAAACGAATTTCAATCAGACGCAGGTTTTCGCGCGAGTTTAAGGGAATCTCTGATTTAACCCTCGGACCACGAACGCTGAAATAGTGACGCAGCGCGGATGCCTGGTCATTTCGACCCATGTTAGAAATTTATTGTCGGAGGAATTCTCCAGGTACCCGATAACGTATCTTAATCCTCCGCGGATCAACGTATTGCCACTTGTTTAATTCAGAACTTGCTACGATGTGACATGAGCCGTTTAATGCACAAATGGTGTAAGCCGAAACAGTTACAGTGAATTCGTGACATATGTCGCCGAGGATTGGATGATAAATATCGCAGAATCATCCCCACTACCACGGGGTATATACCCCATGAGGGCCCGAGAAGCTCGAGAGACCTCGGTCGCCGAGGAGTGTAACATGAGTGAGATCAGGAGACCCCACTACTAATCCTATATAAATAATAAACTACCAAATACGATTCAAATGATATCGTGCTTAATGGCATTTTAATCCGAAAAATGCCACAAATAAGTTGGTGAAAGTCTCATTAAGAAATAATGAAAAATAAAGAAGTTTTGTAATTGGGTTAGTAGTGGTTCACACCGATATACCCGGATCCGCTATCAGATCAAGGTCGATTTATACTATCGACACAGACACATAGCGTATCCGACCTGACAAATATTCTCCAATGCATTTAGATGGAAGTGTTTATACTAACCGTACCGACACCGTACAGACACGTATCGGCACCGGCCCGACCGCCCAACTTTCTTGCGAAGAATACAGTGAATTCTCGATATATGTCAACGACACGGGTCTTGCCAGCGTCGTTTATCGTCCAGGAGACATACCCGAGCCGTGTTATGTTTACACTCCTCGGCGTCCGAGGCATTTCGAGCTTCCTGGCCCCTCAAGGGGTATACCCCGCGGTAGTGGGGATAATTCCGCGAAGTTGATCATCCAAGCCTTGGCGACATATATAGAGAAATCACTGTATACCCAACGGCAGAGGGGACAGTTCTTGGATTTTTATGTGCTAGATATTTGGGACTTCTATCGAGAAAACACTGTAGATGTAAAATAATTTGTATAAATTAATGACCAAACAATTATTAAGAAGGACTTCTTTACCCATATTTAACAATAAATTAAATGACCGGTTAAATGACCGGCTCTGAAATAACAGTTATTTTTTGCCAAACTCTATAGTATACTGGTGAATTTATTATCATTAAAATCACGCAAACTATACAGATTTTACAATAATATAGTATATAAGTGTAAAATATACTTTCTAAAATGATACATTTAATAATGTCTCGTTAAATTCATAATTAATGTTTTCAAAAACAAATTTAATGTTATAACTTTTATATGTTTCGAATCAAAACTTCAACTTAAAAATGACTTCAAAAATAGTCGTCCGCGTTTTTCGGATTTCAACCCACTGTGTGTCGGTGCCTCGACGGATAGTATTTATACTATTACCTGTGTCGGAATGGTGCCGTTACGGGTACGTTACATGTCTGTGACAGTAGTATAAATCGGCCTTTATACTGTTCGGCGACCGAGGCAGCTCGAGTTTCTTGGCCCCTCGCGGGGTATGCCTCCCTCCCCGGTGGAGGGGATAGGCGAACTGACTAAGATCGTGTAACTCCGTTCGGCTTAGATTAAGACTTTACTGTAATCATTGAATAATGAAGTATTCAAGAGAGACTATAATTGTTCGTACGTATCATATAATTGTGATATTTTTATTTATATTTTTTACTCAATTGACGCAAAGCAGAAGAAAGACCACACGAATTTAATATAACTGGTACATTATTTACAAACTGTTACATTGATTAAGAGGAGAAATCAATTTTGTATGTAAAGATTAGTGGATGCAATTAGAAAGAGTAGAACGATTGGATGGATTTAAGAATATCGATCTGGTAGCTCCAGCTTACCGAAGTTATTAGAGAAAAGAAAATTTTCTATATGGATTTTACTTGCAATTGGAGTAGAAAAATTTTATTTTGTTTAAAGATCCGTAGTTCAGTTGTTATATATTGTATTATCACATTGTACATACAGTTATAAGTAACTACACATCTTTAGGAGCAACATCTGATAAAATGGTTTACATACGATTAGTTTTTCGAACCTGTGATCGTTTCATTGTTTTTATGATTTTTATTTTGTAATACTCGTTAGTTTCATTGGATTTTTTGCTGCTATTCATTTTTTTCTCCTGCTTTTCACGGGTTTTCATTATGTTTCAATTATTTTATTAAATGCCAGTTTCCGGCATTAAGTGCTGTTCGGTGTAAGGTGAATTTGTTTCTACTTACTGCTTGAAAGATTTCGAGATATTATCAACATTGTACGTAGTAAAAAATAATAAATGGGGATCAATATGCAGGGCGTTTGGCAACAGGTGGGAGAAAAAAAAATCCCGATTCACCATGACAACACGGAACGAAAGTTAAGAATAGAACGTTTGCGGTTTCTACTTTATTTTCAGTTTAATTACTTGTAAGTAAAACTCACCGGTATGCAGCGATTTGTTATTTCATGTTACATTGTCTAGTGAAAGTACAGATATGTACCTATATTTTTGTTTCTGAATACTAGCAACATTATAGGACAGCGTAGTATCTAAAGACGTCTTTTCAAATGAATAAAAAACATTTTTCTAAATGGTTAGAGAGTAAGTATAGAGAAATCCCATCACTTTTATTTAACACTTTATCTACTACTACTATCTATCACTTTGTGTAGACACTATTTTGTACATATACATACACATAGGATAAGGAACCCAATTACTGTGCCTATATGAATTATACTTATTTTTAAGCATAATGAATATTAAAAGAGATATTAAATTTTTTCATTAAAGTAAAAAAAAATATATATATATGTATGTTATATATCGCTTTTTTAATGTTCATTATGCTTTACAAATAAGTATAATTAATATATGCACAGTAATGTGTACTCCCACAGTAATTGGGGTAAGACAAACTTTATGTACCATTTTATGTTAACATGACATACACTATGATATATCCATATAGATAGGAAATAGTGTCGATGTAAACATAGTCGAGGTAGTCACTCGGTCGGTCAAGTAGAACGGACCCATTTCACCATTAATGTGTGCTTAAATAAAGAAGTTTATTGAAGAATGTCACTGATCGTAAAAAAAGAAATACAAAAACAAGTAATTTTGACTCATCCGTCCAGTCCTGGTATTAAAATCGATTAATATTTTCACTTGTTTGCGTTTCGCCAATTAATTTTTCTAGTAAATGTGTAAGCTGAAAATCCATCAGTTTTTACGAATTTCCAAACAAAACTTTCGAAAACTGTTACTATAACATTATCAGACAGAACGTGCTGACAGGATGCACCGTGTTTGAAGAACCGATTTTATTTATTTCACTAATAGTCCGTAGCTAGTGTTCCTGATTTCTCAACATTTTTCATTTCTCGAGAAATCAGGAATAAGACTATATTTCTCGATAATTCTCGAGAATTTTTAATAAAATAAAAAAATATTGGGAAACTTTTACCAAACTTTTATAAAGTGAAACATTACGCTTTTGTTTTGAAATTACTTCTTAAGAAGCATAATGCGTCTAATGTAGAGTCAGACAATCTACTTCTTTTTTTTTTTTTGTAACAAAATCTGTACCCGTAGAAAAATTACATTTATTTTGTGTGGATGTTGGCTTTATCGTATACAGAACATCCAAAAGCTGCTGAAGATTGGGTGTCCTTTTTTCAGTGGACTCAAAAATTTGGAATTCCTTTGTTAGAGTCCGGAATTTATTTTCTGCTGCCGCTAAACTCTTGACACTAAATTCTTGAAGGCTATCTGCAATTTCTAATTCTAACTGTTTTTCCAGTGATAGTTCCGCATTCTGAGAATCTGAAAGTTTTTCACCATTTTCATAAGAATCATTGTTATATTTTCCATAAAGTCTGCTTAGAATTTGTTTTGCCATTTTATGCATATCTGCTTTGGATGTTAAATAAAAAAATGTATCTTCTGATTCTTTTTGCAGAGATTCTGGATTATGCAGATATTTTATAAGGGATACAACAATCTTGTCTCTTCTTTTAGATATTTCTTCTTTAATAATAACAAGAAACTCTGTTTGCCCAACTCATTACAGTATTCAGTTTTTCTAAAGTTTTAAATAAGAATTTAAGAGAATTTAAGAATTTATATGTTATAAAATTTCTCGAGAAATTCTCGAGAAGGAACACTATGACCTGACTATGTTACGCGATTCCCGCGGCACACATTCCGCAACAGCATCGAAATAAACGGTCCCCTATTTCGTTACCCTCTGCACCCGCGGCCGGCTGTATGTTAATCAAACGTGCGGCGAGTGCGGATCGAAAGGAAAATTTCCAATGAAACGCGTTCACGTGTGCGATAGCACGGTCACGATACCTGATAAGGAAAGGAAGGTCTGCGTGCCACTGGCTTGTCGTTTCTATTCAAGGTGCGCCAGTTGGTTCGAGGGTATGCAATCTCGCGGCTCGTGGCTCGCTGCTCGCGGCAGAATGAAACGAGGGTAATCGAAGGAAAAGTTCAGGTCGAAGGGCAAGAGCGATGCGCTGCTACGGAGCTGCTGTACACGCTACAATTGTATCACAATTACATCCCGGAAAAAGGGACTCTTTTTCAGTTATAATCGAAGCTGAGTAAAATAATGTAATTTCTACCCTGCTTCGCGTTCTGGTTGTACGCAGAGTTGGACAAAATTTTATGTTGGGATTATACGCACAGTAAACCACACACATTTGAATGTATATATATATATATATATATATGAGGATATTTAATGAGTAACGTATATGATATAACACAATATAATACAAAGGTACACATGTTTCGTTAATAGCCAACTACATGTTGCATATCAGCACACGACTGTGGCTCCAAGCGGGGAAAAAAAGGAACGCGCGTAGAACAAAGAACTTTGGCCTAAAGCTTCATTTCCATGTTCGTTGGACGCCTATTGGTTATTTCCACCATTGCTTATGGACTGAACAATCCTTCATTTTAAATAATAAGTAACAAATAACAAACTAAGTCAATACTTCATTTGCAAATAATAATTAAATTTTATTTAATTAGAAAATCATTTAAATAATTCTACAAATAATTTATTTATTATTTCTAATTTGCAAATAAAATGTTACTTCTTATTTGGATTTTAAGGAAAGGAAATAATAAATAATTTGGCGTAGTGCTTCACGAATTCCGAATTCATAGAGTAGGGAGACCGAGTTCGTCTACATCTACATCAATAAACGTTTCCGTTTGTGTTAAGAACATAAGAAGAACTGAATGATGAACTTGCGTCTGTGTTCGTGAACTGAATGATATTGCTTAGATTAGAGCGATTGAAGACCCTTATTTCCTTACTGTGACTTTCCGAATAAACAATAAATAATAAATAATAAGCAATTAAATGACAATTAATAAGTAATCATTGAAACTGTATTTATAAATAAGAAATACATTTATTTTTTAAATAATTGATTTAGATCTATATAAATAATAAATAGTTATTTTTGTGTGTTATTTAAATAAATATTAAAATAAAAATTTACTTGATGCCTAACTCTGGTTGTACAGGGCCGTCGAGAAAAAATTTTTTCGGGCAGTCCTACAAATAAAATGTAGGTAAGGTAAATATGAACAATACAATTTTTGATAAGGTAACTTACCGTGCAAGCTACCAGACAGTGAACAAGTGGGAAAATGTCAGCATTGAACCGAGAATACCAATATTATTATTATGATACAAAAGTACATTAAAATCGCAGTTGGTTGGTTGGGGTTCTTGTTTCAGGATAATTCGTAGTCTCGGCTTGAAATTTTGAAACAGTAGACGGATTCCGAAATTTTAAGAAAATCGATATATTATTTTCTAAATAATGAAATAAAATTTCTATTTAGCTCCTATATCTTAGAATCAATGCACAATATTTTTCTTTTTGTATAAAGATCGGCAGTTCATTTATGGTGAAGGTTGATCAAAAATCCTGAATCTGTTATTTGTGAATACGTTGCGTCTCAACATTTTCATTTCATTGAAACAATTCATTTATATGTAATTCGTTATTGTTTCGTATCATGTCTAATATTTTTGCAAGATATACTCTCTCCTAAAAACTTTGTATGTACGCTGCTCTTTGTCATATGAGAATTACCATACGATGGAAAAAAATGAATTTAGTTTCTCTGTTCAGAATACCACTTTAATTCAATTTTAGACTGATCATTATTTGAAATATTTTTCCTATTCATTTGATCCAGTACTGGATATAATATTGTATAAACGTGAAAACTGAAAATATAAAAACGTGTATTGAAATACAAGAATAAAGAGCTGGGCAACTATTACTTATTTAATTAAAACAATCGGAGGTTATATGGGCTTTGCATGTAACATTCGTTACGCGGAAAATTTTTCGCCGTTCTCTATAGAAAATATTAACAAATACATTTTTCAGTTACATGTTTTCATATCTATACCTTTATTTCAATATAAAAGTTTCATTCTCAAAAATCGGTGTTAACTTTTCTGGGGGCTTGATGTATTTAATTAGTTGATTTCTGAATTTTATGTTTTTCTTGTTTTTTTTTATTTTATTGACAGAGTACTAAAATCTTCAAGAACTTTTAAACTGGATAGTTCAGTCTGATTTAATACAGTCGAAAAAAAAAAGAAATTTTAATTGATTTCCGGTTGCGACCAATTTGTGTAGCAAAAGTATTTTGCATTCAAGTCTGCGATCTATTAATAAGTAATATATTCTCATTTAAAAAAAGATTCAACATTGAACGTGTGTATACCGTTGTATGTATTCATTTTTTCCTGATTCCATACTATTACAACTTGTTTAATTTAACAATATGTACAATTTTATTCTGATATAAGACGACGCTTTTTACTACGAAATAAGAAAATTGCTATTTCCGCTTCTTCTTCTTCATCCAAAATACGACGAAAGTCGGTCCCCAGCCATCGTCTTATATCGAAAGAAAACTGTAAGTAGTGTAATATCGGCGTGGGTAAGAAATGACTCCGGCATAGGCCTAGAACTCGCAGAAGTCCGAGGGTTAAAACTAGGTTTGAAAGTACTTAGCTCACAAAGTAATGTAAAATAGTCAGGTTTAGTGCTCCGCACACCTAGTGTTAAGTTAGTCTTCTTGCGTAGAAAGGAAAATCTGCTGACATCTTGTTTTCGATTGGTTAATAATTGCTGGTACTGCAAAGGTACTTACTATACAGGGACAAGTTTGTTAATAAGATGACATAGGAGTAGGACAGATATTTCGCTCTACCTTTGACACTTTCGTGATCCCCTGAGATTTCTTCGTTACACAATCCCAAATTGTGGCGGAGCTATTAGACGCCAATCAGTTTCACATTCCTTTACCCAGTCAACTTGTCATCTCAGAACGGTATTGGTCTACGCAACTCGCATAGAGAAGGCATGCAAGTCTCTAGGGGTCTTTCAATACACTTGGCATAGTAAGACATTGTAAATCAAATTTCAAGTTCTGTTCGAAATGAACCTTTTAGGTTAACGCGATCGTTGCGCCCTCATATTGATTCTCGATCGTATAATTAGTGCGTGCGATTTGTATTTGTCATAGATGTTTTGTATGTTGTGGTTTTCTTCCTGGCTTTTCGACACCGTCGTCGAGCAGTGTTGCCAGATCAAGACTTGTTCCCCCATTCTAATTTCCCCTTCTACCGCGCTATTCCCCGAGCTTCCGCAGCGGCCCGGTCACGTGACGCGTTTCGTCTCCGTCGTTCATACTGCGGTACTGGTAGAGAGGGTACTTTTTCCCCTAAATTGGTGCTCCCTCTCCTTCTCTGGCGACACTGGTGTACGCTTCGTGTCTCGTCGCGGTCCCTTCTTTTTTTATAATAATGAATATTTTGTTTGTTGCTTTCCGGTGTTCTATTCTATCGAGTAAGTCACAACTTATTGTTATATGAATCTCGCAGCAAAAATAATTATTATTTGTTGTTAGACAATTGTCAAAAAGGTAGTTCATCGATTCTGACCCTTTTCTATTATATCATATGATATTTTATTATATTATATTACATTAATATTATATTTTGGATAAATTATGAATAGAATATGGATAAAAATTAACTTTCTATCGGTAATGAATGTTTAAACTTGAACTATAAGAAGTATGATTTATCAGTAAGCTCACTGTACCTCCTTAAAATAATTTTGAGCACATGTGTAATCTGTTAGGAAAGTGTTATTTTATCTACCGTTGGGTAACTCTGAGCACACATTCTCGTTGTTGCAAAAGTGATCGGTCAGTATACAGTGTTTCCTCGATATATGTCCAAAACACAGGTCTATCCATGGACATATATCGGGCAGGAGATATTATCTCGACCTTCTTGGCCCCTCACGAGATATACTCGGATATACATATATGGGACTTTTATCGGTTAGGCATTTGGGACATTTGGTAATTACTGTCTCAAATACGTGAAATTAATTTCTTAAAAGTTGCTTAGTATTTTGATTGTCTCAAATAATAAAGATATACTCGAGGATTTCTATACAATTATGTAATTAGTAATTTGTGGAATATAAAAAAATGCATATAATGACAACCATTAATAGCATCTCTATTTTCCTTTAACGTTCAAAATTCTGTAGTTTTTCCTTATTTTCATTTTTATAAAATAATCTACAAAAGCGAGAATGAAAGATTCATGATTCAATAATAAGCAAAATGAGGTGATGGTTAGATATGTTTTTTTTTCATTTTTATTAGTAGAGTAAAATAGATGCATTCACGAACAAGTATCTAAGTCAACAATAATTATAAACGTTAAACAATCTTCACTGCAAGTGGTTCAGAAAAGCATTTTCCTTATATCAAAAGCCTGTTAATTATTAATAATAATACGAGTAATATTGCATCTTCTGTATATTAATATGCGTGTGTCGTTAGAGTATCGTGTTTCGTGCACAGTCATTACAATACTCCCAATTCGAATACTAAAATCAGTAAAATTTAAATAAAGTCAATCAAACTCAAATAAAGCACTTCAAGGAAACGATAGAGATCGTTTTGCGGTTCCGATACATAAATTACGGACCAATTAATACACGGTATTTGCTCACGACGCGCAGCGCGGCTAGTTGAATGCGCAAATGCGATACATGTGTTTTGAAATATAGTCGGAATCACATAGCTGGTGTTTTAATCAGCGGTTAGTACCTGATGTTTAATGATTACCCGATCGTCAAATGCAGTTGACGTCTTCGACCGCATTGCTCATTTTAATGGACATCAATTTCGACGACTGTTTATTCGTGCAATTTGCAAGACACGGTATTCCCTGCTGGCATCGGGGACATCGTCGTGTTCGGTTATAATGAACATTGCTTTCCATTCGGCCGAAAACAGTGTACTCGAATTAAATGGGGACATTTTCGGCACAGCCGACAATGTTTGCGCCAGCTGAAAATTAGCCGCAGACGAGTGGAACGGCCGGTCACCGATGGATTAAACATCGAAACATTAAATTCAATTTGTGACAATTTTACACATCGTGATGTCCGACCATTTTATCAACTTCAGTAGAACTAATTACTTTCACTCGGCACCGTACTCCTTCCTAGTTCGTACTGTATTTTCATTTCTATGTATAACACGAGGCTTGTGATAGTTGTAAAAAAAGGGCCAAGAATACACACGGTATTAAATATATGATATTTATAATTGTTTGGTTATTAATTTATACAAATTATTTTACATCTACAGTGTTTTTTCGACAGAAGTCCCAAATATCTAGCACATAAAAATCCAAGAACTGTCCCCTCTGCCGTTGGGTATACAGTGATTTCTCTATATATGTCGCCAAGGCTTGGATGATCAACGTCGCGGAATTATCCCCACTACCGCGGAGTATACCCCGTGAGGGGCCAAGAAGCTCGAATGACCTCGGACGCTGAGGAGAGTAAACATAACACGGCTCGGGTATGTCTCCTGGACGATAAACGACGCTGACAAGACCCGTGTCGTTGACATATATCGAGAATTCACTGTACTCCGTGAGGGGCTGCGAAGCTCGAGAAACCTCGGTCGCCGAGGAGTGTAACATAATACGGATCGGGTATATCGGTGTGAGATCAGGAGATCACTACTAATCCAATAATAAAATTTCTTTATTTTTCATTATGTTTTTATGGGACTTTCTCCAACATATTCGTGGAATTTTTATAATGAAAAAGGATACCACATATGACATAATTCCAATGATATTTACATGTGTAATGAACGCTGAAAGTTTAGGACGCAAAGAAGGACAGCGTATGTGAAAGAGAGAGACACGGAGACTCGCGGCCGCCGGCACAGTTCAAAGGTCGGCGTGAGCTCAGACCTTTAAATAACAAGTTAAACTTTTTTTATTATTAATTATTATTTATTAGACTATTATTATTATTTATGAGACTTTCACCAATATACAGGGCGAGTCACGAAAAATATAACACTTGATTTTCTCTATTGGTATGAAGAATAAATGAAAGTTTCAAAACTGAAATGAAACCGTTCAAAGGGAGCAATACGATGATATTAACAGATTTTGTGTTTAACGTTTTTTTTTGCGTCATTTCAAGGTCGCCGGTATTTTTTTAAATCGCACTATGTTTTTTTAATCTCATTATGTGATGGCTCATGCCGAGACGAGTTCAACGACATAGAACACTATAACCTTGAATTGATCTTGAGTGTAGAAATTAAAATAGAATGACAAAGCGGTGACCTTCGTCAGTTATACATGCATGAAAACGTTTGCTAAGACTTTCAGTTGCACCTTGGATTGTTTTAGGTGAGATAGTTGCACAGGAGTGAATAATTTTTTCTCGCATGATTTCAGGCTTTACGGCTGGTTCTCTATGAACATCATTTTTTAATTTACCCCACAAAAAGTAATCAAGGGGAGTAAGATCTTGTGAACGAGCTGGTCACAGAACTTCTCCTCCACGTCCGATCCAACGATTTGAGAATTTATTACTTAAGAACTCTTTCGCAGCTCGTGAAGCGTGAGTTGGACAGGCATCGTGCTGAAACCACATGCTGGTACGAATATCTAAGGAAACGTCTTCTAAGAGAGCCGACAATGAATTTGTGAAATTTTTCTGATTAAAATGATACCAAACACGATATCATTCGGATCATATTTACATTAATTTTCCGTTAATATAATTGTAATGAAAAGTAACTTTCATCGTTCATTAAACAAGTAAATATCATCGGAACTATATCATAATTGGTGTCATTTTCATTACAAAAATTCCACGAATATGTTGGTGAAAGTCCCATTAAAAAATAATGAAAAATAAAGAAGTTTTGTTATTGGATTAGCAGTGATTAACACCAAAACACCGACCCGTATTATGTTACACTCCTCGGCGACCGAGGCTTCTAGAACTTTGCTGTCCTTTGCTACATTCGGCGTGGATCAAGGAGTAGTATCTCCTAACCGATATATGTCCTTGGCTAGACCCGTGTTGTGTCGATATATCGAGAAAACTGTGTATTGAGCAAGTAATAAACGTTCAAATTATATTTCGAGAGAAATATTGTTAAAGATTGACGGCTATTTCTATTCTTTGGATATATATTCGAAAATTTATTGTATAATTAATCAATCTGTCTTTGATATAATACTTCGGATTTAAGGCGAATTCATTCTTTATGCTATAGAAATAAGGTCTTATGAAAGCCGGTCACTTTTAACATACAGTTATTGAAATAGTGGGGACAGTTATGAGATAGTCGTATTATATTATATTTTTTACTCACAGAAATGATTTAATAAAGAAAGAAATATCCATATAGCAGAAAGTCCAAGTACAGTCAGGAGCAAAGCTAACTCCACACTATTTAAAAAACAGCATTACCTTTTTAAAAATAAACCAAATGACTTGAGTGTTTTTGAAAAATTACAAAGATTCGTTTATTAGACGAGGTGTAAAAAATATTTGAAAAAATTTGAATTGTTCGAAGTCGCGAAAGAAATAGTAAAAGTTGATTTTCTCAGCTTTTTTATCTGAGCCTGCATTGAAAATTTAAAAAATGTGCTTTATTCACTCGTATAAATTACATCCATGCTGAAAATTTCACCGATATTTGTTAATTCGTTTACGAGTTATAAACTCGTGAAAAATGGCAATTTTCCCACTTTTAATCGTTTATAACTCGTAAACGTAAATTCATCAATATCGGTGAAATTTTCAGCATGGATATAATTTATTCGAGGGAATAAAATACATTTTTGAAATTTTCAATACAAGCTCGGATAAAAAAGCTGAGGAAGCCAATTTGTACTATTTCTTTCGCGATCCCGACCGATTCAAATGTTTCTCAAAAATTATTCACACTTCGTCTAATAAACGAATCATTCTAACTTCTCAAAAACACTAAACAAAAAGTTATGCTGTTTGGAGAGTACACAGTGTGTAGAGTAAAGGTACAAAAGCTGCCGGATATTTAGTGACGACTAGGAAGTTTTTTGTTAATTTGAAGGTATTCTGTAATTTATTTCGCATTATTTGTAGTATACGATTGATTATCAACCTCTTTTCTGTATCGTTAAATTGTTCCGAACGATTTTGGTAAAAAGCAAAAAAATATTAACCTAGTTTTACAATTACAATTTTTTATGCCGTAGCACAATAACATCATTACTTTCTTATTTTCTGATGTATCACGAAAAATTGCATTGTATCGGGGAATAAGGTTTTTAACTAATGTTTTCTATATTTTAAACAAAAATTATTGTAATACTTTTGATTTATATACGAAGGTGAAACATCAATATTATTTTTGAAAATATAGTAGCATTTCATGTTATTTTGATTAATTTCTGAAAAATTTATTTCGTGTCCGGTAACCGGATGGGGGACGGTAACTCGTACCTGTACCCTATTCAGTGTTGCCCCTTACTGTAGACTTTTCGACAAAACTCTCACCAAATCGTTCGATCCGGATCACGATGCGGCGCACAGTGGGGCCAAGGCGGCAAAAAATCCATTTTATAAATTTTCGATTTTTATAAAAAAGAAATTATTTTTGTATAGCGTAATAGTGAGAGCATAATGCGCCAAAGTCCGATTTAAAAAAAATTTTTTTTACGGAGATATACGCATGGTAAATAACCATTTCTTCGCTTCTGGGAATTCATCAGTTTTCAGTGCGATAGTTATGTAATTACTCCGCCTATAATTGAATACTTAGGGGTCTACAAATCATATGGGTTATTGCAAATGGCTTCAACTATTAACTGGCAAAAAAATTTTTCAAAAAAAGTTGTTTAACATTAAGTAATATGGACTAACCTGAAGTCTCCTTGCGTTACGCTCATTTTTTATTTATGGAGGAATACAAAAAATCCTTTGAAAAGCTTCGATCTGGAACTAATCGTTTTGGCAAATTGTAATATTGATCTGGCTTTGTGCAAAAAATCATGAGATACTTCGAGATACTTTCGCCGCAATTTAAGTTTAAATATCAACTTTCGGAATTTCCAAGAATGAATCTCGTGGAGGTCACGATTATTTAATGTTTCAGGTGACATTTTTTAGGGATATATCATTTATAATGAAGAAAAATGTGAAATAGTTAGTTAGAATTAATTGTGTAAATAAATAAATTTAATAATAATTTCTTTATGTTAAATAAACAAGTCTTTCCTTCATTGGTGAAATTTGTAAGGGATATATATGTACTAGATAACAAAAAAAAAATGTGATATTCATACGTATAAAAAAATATTTACTAACAATTTTTTTTGTTAAATAAACAAAGATTTCGTTCACTGGACCACTGTTGCAAAAATGCAACAGGGATTTTTCTGACAGTGGTTTAATGAGCGTTATAAAAATAATTTATATAACAAAAGAAATTGTTAATAAATATTTTTTTATACATAAAGAATTAATAAATTATATGCATTTCACAATTTCCTTTGTTATTTGGAAATATTCCTAAAAAATTCACCTAAAATATCAAATACGCCGTAACTTCCGCACGATTCATTCTTGGAAATTCTGAAAGTTGATATATAAACTTAAATTGCGGCGAAAGGGTCAGGAAGGGTCTCAAGATTTTTGACACAAAGATAGTTCAATATTATACCTTGCCAAAACGAGCAGTGCCAGACCGAAATCTATTAAAGGATTTGTTGTATGCTTCCATAAATAAAAAATGGGCAGAAAACATAGATTTCCGATTAGCTCATATTACTTAATGTTTAACAACTTTTTAGTAAATTTTCTTTGCCAAATAAGTGTTGTACCTGTGGCAATGTCTCTACAAATTTTCAAACAAATTCGTTGGATAGTTTCGTGTTTACAAATTTTTTGCCGCTTTTTGGCCATTTGGCACCACTGTGCGGCGCGGCGCAGCGTGGCGGCGAATGCGTCAACGTTGCGTCAATAGACGCAGTTTCCCTTGTACCGTTCGAAACGGTTCGATCGTGCGACGGAAGTAACGCGGTCGGAAACGCGTTGCGCATTGACATAAGACGGTCGGGTAAGGGAAACCGAAGAAAATTACGTGGTTGCGTGTACGAGCCCTTCCCTCGCTGGTCTGGTATCAAAGCGTTACCCGTTATATATCGGATTAGCGCTATTTTTATTCAAGGTATGCAGCGGTACCGGCGGCGTCGCAACGTCGGTAGGGTTCGATAAGAGCGTACGTATAGCAGTTAATTATATCAGTGCCCCATTAGCGTGCCAGTATACCACGAGATTGCAATGGCTTTTTATACACAGAAAGGGTTTGCTGTTGGTGCTGTTGCTGCTTTTTTCTTTCTCTTTCTCTCTCTCTCTCTCTCACTCTCTCCTTCTTCCTCTACCTGGTTATACGTTAGCCAGGTGAACCTGCGCTCGCACCACGCCGCCGTGCCTCCTTGCTCTGCGCACAGATCTACGTAAATACGAGTCAGTAATTACGTTGCTGGAGGGAAATTACCAGTTACCGGGTTGCCGTTGAGTTTTATCCAATTAGGGGATTGCTTCAACCACTGGTAGACCCCCCCCCCATCCTTTCCTAATGTTCAGTCGAAAAGCTACCCTCTCGTATATACCATGGCCCTTTTTTCGACCGGCAATTTATTCGACTGCGTTTTCTATAACCCCCCACCCCTCTTTCCTTCTTCCCCCTCTCCCTTTCTCTCTCTCTCTATCTGCGATGTAGTCTTTTAAAATGAGAACACTTTTTGCCCGCAGTTATTCAGTGGGTGCGCACGTTGTACTTGTTTTATGGTATAATGACATGCCTAGCTATCGGACTCAACCCTCGCATCCTCCAGATCAGTATGATACGATCTTGCCTTGCGGCATAGAATCTATGCATGGTGGGTTCTTCTAGTGGTAACTGTTTGCAGCTTTTCTCGTTGCTGTGTATATAAATTTCATTCTCCTAATTGGACGTTAACCCTATCAGGGATGTTCTTCTGTGTAGAGTGTACTGACTCCGATCTGATTATTAGGGGTGGCACTTTTACGCATGATTGTTTATTTTCTAGAATTTGCAGACAAACGTTTAAATTGCCAACGGATTATGGTAATGTCTCTAACATTACACATTTCTGTTGATCGTACAGTAAAAGAGCATTCGGGCATTTTTATGACATCCACCGCTTCAGCTTTCTATAAGGTGTCCGAAAAATGTTGCACTTCCTTGAAACAGGTGATTCCTGAGGTCATTTGAAGTAACCTTTTCCTATGCGAAAATACTCTCCGCGTCTTTTTTAAGGAGTTACCAACGAAAAGCACCGACCAATCAGGGCGCGACAAAAGCAGACCCCGCTGAGCATGACGTTGGCATTGGCCGAGCCGGAATCCGTCCGCTATAGCAATGCCCTGATTAGTGCACGTTTTTGTTAATAACTCCTTAACGAAGCCGCGAAGAAATGATCAATCCTTCAAATGACCTCAGCAATTACCCCTTTCAGGAAAATACAACATTTTTGGGACACCCTGTACAAAGAATCTCTCGAGGAATTAACATTTCATTCTGGACAGAAAAAATTGAGAATGTACCTGTTTCTCATCCAGGCCTTGACGACATATATAGAGAAAACACAGTATTCGCTTTGCACTTGTTGCATACAAATGCAGATACAGATGCAGACAAGTTAACCCTTAGCACTCGAATGGTGACTGTAAGGTACCAATAAAAATAGCTGTATCATTATTCAAAATATTTTTTACGTTATTAAATTTGTTTGTATTTAATAAATTACTAAACATTTCATTATTGTACGAGTAAATTGTGACATTTTCGTATGTATGACTTGACAAGAAATATATAGAAGGGAAATATTCTAGGTCGGAAGAAATGTTTCGTTTTGGAGTTAAAATAACTTCGAGTGCAAAGGGTTAAAATGTCTAGAAAAAGTATTTTTGTCGTGATGGGTCGTGTTTACCTCAGCAAAGACATTATTTTTCAAAAGCCATCAGTAGACTGCGGATTTTTGTGCAAAATACAATCTTTCTGCATCAATTGCAAGAAACAGGAGCCGCATAAAAATGTTCTTCTTCTTTTAATCATTTGAATACGTTGATGTTAATGCGTCGATATGATGAAATTATTTCAATCTTTCTTCCGTTTCAAATTTAATAATAACGTCCGTAGCGTAGGTATAATAAATGAACAAATTTCAGAAAAATCATAAAATTACTTATTAAACAAGAAAGATTCAATCACCAAACAAAAAGAAACAACACTCTCGATTCGTCTAAGTTATCATAAATCAGTCACAATCGGCATAATTAGGTCAATGGAAGATGCTCCGAGCCAAACACGATGTTTATTATAAATTTATGATAACACTTAACATTTTCAGTCTAACTGAACTATGAGATTGGTAATACCAACGACGCGACGTCAATAATTAATATTCGTTAAAAATACGGCAATGTTTCTGTAAACAATACTTAAAATAAAACATCCACAATCTCGTATGATCGATAACAGGATAATCTATACCAACTGTTATCTGTTTTTAAAAATTGTATTTGAACTTTTGGTGAAATTCGTTGAACCACATAGAAATCGTACCAATTCGAAGAATAGTAATTTGTAGGACAAATGCTACTTCCTTCGGAGACGGTTAAGGAACTGATTGAGAAAGGTGCGATCTATGGATCGCGACTCGTAACAGTTTAGCATAGTGAAATGCCGGGTGTTGAACGTTGTTACGTCGTTAACGGTTTTCGTGGTTGAAAGAACGCGACACGCGTTAGATAAACGGCAACGCGCGACCCTGACATAGACGTAATCGATTTCGCGAAGTTGCTCGCGGGGCTATCTAATAGTATCGCGTCTAGTCAATGACGCATCGGGTTTCATCGTTCGATTCATTACTATATTAATAGACTATCCCAGTAATCGGCGATCTCAGGGTTGAATGCAGATCGTAAGGAAACGGTTGGGGAAAAAACGCATTAAAAAAAAATCGGATGCCGTTCACGCGGGTACGAAAGGATCAATAAAGAAATCATAATTAATCGTCCGCGCTATTGGATCTCGATTAATTAATGGTTCAGCTCGCTCGCTCTTCGGAGAAGACCTTTTTTTTTCTTTGGAGATTGTTTAATTTTTGTAGTGCAGCTTCGTTTATTTGAAATGCTGTCGTTTGTCTTACCCTTAGACCCGATTTCACAGTTAAAATAAACTTATGTGAACGAAATTTTTTATTTATTTTGCTTTCGAGCAAAAATTTTTTCTTTTTTTGTCAACATAAATGATCGTTTATTAGAACACTTAATTCTTTTTTATTCTAAAATTCTTTGCAACTGCAAAAATTCGAAATTTTAGCGTTGCTATCATTCCTAACATGAAGGATGATATACTATAGGATTTACAAAACGCTGACAGTAAAATAGTAAAAGACATTAACAATATCAGCATGATAAAGGATCACGTTTAAGCTACCGTCTCAGAAAATAAGAACATTGACAAATATAGTCGCAATAAAAATTGGTAAATCACTCCAAAAAATCATTCCAATTTCCAAGCGTTATATTCCATCGCTTTGATGGGCAGATTTGTCGGTGTATCACATATGACAGTGCGTCGAATAATTAGAGAGGAAGGTCTCCGGCCATATCGTATTCAAAGAGTTCAGGCACTCCGAACGAACGATTATGCTGCTAGGAAGGAATATTGTCGCTGGATGCTACGAAAATTACGCGAAGATAGATTTTTCCTGAAAAACGTGCTCTTTACAGATGAAAGTAGTTTTTCGAATATGGAATTACCGAAATCCTAACGCTGCACTACAGAACTTCCATCAAGGACGATTTGCAATTAACGTGTGGGTGGGAATTTTAGGAAACCAAATTATTGGTCCTAAATACTTGCCAAACCGTTTAACTAGTAGAAATTACTTGAATTTTTTGCGTTCACGCTTATTAAGCGAACTTCGTCGAATCGTGCCGCGTGGAAGTCGTAATCGAATCTACTTTATGCACGATGGTGCACCACCCCATTTTAGTATACCAGTCCGACAATTCCTGAATAATATGTTCGGATCACGATGGATAGGTCGAAGACCCGAACCGAAGTTGTGGCCACCGCGATCACCCGATCTAAACCCTCTAAATTTTTGTCTCTGGGGTGCTGTAAAGGATATGGTTTACAGATCGGGACAACAAATAAGAAATGCCAAGAAATTAAGAGCCCGCATAGATGATGCATTCCACCGGTTACAAAATATTCCACACATTCACCAAAGAATACGTGACAATACAAAATCAAGACTACAAGTTTGCTTACAAAATAATGGTGGTCGCATAGAAGTTGGTATGCAAGCTCGATTATTACGAAACATCAATCAAGATGGATCCGTTCTTTGGCGTCGAACAAGATATAGAAGATACAAATTTTTGAAAATTTAACAGGTAAGATTCACAAATATTTACATCATATTGTTCAATAATCATTTTCAAGATAATGGTTGAGTTTTGATCCATGGTTCCTTTGACAACTTTGACCCTTGTGATGAGTAGAACAGGTTGCAAGAAAAAAATTTAACCGAGAATTTCAAGGTCAAGGTCAATTTTGCGTGACGTTTTTTTCACAGATCTCCACCGATCGGAAGATGGAGAAGCCATCTATGATAGTCACGACAAAACATTTTTTTACACACTGTACAAGATGTATCACTGGGATTACTCGCAATCCTCGGAAGTCTGAAAAATACAGGAGCACGAGTCAGTTTAGACAGTCGGGCTAGCAAGGTGGTACAAAACTTCGATACAACGATTTCCCGCCAGCCCGTAGTATCGTGCGTGAAAGAAAAACGAAATGGGAGCGTCAAGGTGGCAAAAATCGCGCGCGACTCCGATCCTTTAAAAATTCGGCGAAAAGTCCGGCGGCCCTCGGTTGTTCCGCCGCGTCGTTTCGCCTAACTTTCAGCCGGGCCTCGCTCAGTCTAGCCCCCCCCCCCCATCATGGAAGAAGCATTACCTTAATGCGACCCAGAAAGCTCTTTTATTACACCCGCACTACGGTGCACACATTACGCCGTCCATGTACTCTGTGTATTCGCGGGCCGAATGCCTCGGCGTACACGCGTACGCATACTCGCGCCGAGCCGCGCCGCTGCTTCTGATCCTATTGCCATGCCGGATTGAAAAAAAAGCATAGTTCCCCTCTTCATCCAGTGAACGCAGTTTTTTCGGGACTCTAATGTCTTTCGCTGTGATTAATCCCTTTTTGTTTACGATCCTTTTAATGCGATGCTTTTTTTTTCTTTTTTCACCGACCAAAAACGCGAAATAATTATTTCCAGAGTAACAGGAGCGGCGGCGCGGCGGTGCACCGCCTATCAACATTTCCGAACACTTTCTTTTCTCTCGATGCCGGCTGTTCAAATGTTAAACAACCTTAGACGCCGATCCGGAGAATTCTTTCATATTACTGTGTAAAATATTATTTCATATTATAGCGTTTACACTATACAGGGTGTTTGCGATAATTCGTACCAGCGTTGTTTTTCGTATATGGTAAACATTAGAAAAAAACCGAGGAGGAGATAGTTGTAATATATTTTTTGTATTTTTAATATTTTTCTAGAAACAAAGGTGATCATCGTTTTTTTTAATGGAATGCTACATATTTGTTTACATCAAATGAAAACGGACATTGAGACGAGTTCAACCATGACGAAATTGTATGACCCTGAAGACCATAGTATACTACATGGATGAACTCGTCTCAATGTCCGTTTTCATTTTATGTAAACAAATATGTAGCATTCCATTTAAAAAAAATGAAGGTCACCTTTGTTTCTAGAAAAATATTAAAAATACAAAAAATTGAGATAGTCTATCATAGAAAAATATACTATAACTATCTCTTCTTCGGTTCTTTCTAATGTTTACCATTTATGAAAAAAAAATGCTGGTACAAATTATCGTGAACACCATGTATATGTCCCAAATGTCTAGCCGATAAAAGTCCCAGAACTATCCCCAGCCCGTGAGAAGCCATGAACCGAGGCCTCAAGAGCTTCGCTTCCTTTTCTACGTTCGGCGTGGACCAAAGAACGGTATCTCCTGGCCGATATATGTCCCTGGATACACCCGTGTTTTGGACATACAATGTTTTCAGAGACACTTTAATTTGCAGCATCCTCCACAAGGAAGGTATCTTTTGTTTTTCCATTGAGCTTTAAAATGAACTGAAAATTAATTATGTGGAAATTTTGTTTCATCGACAACATCGACAATTTTACGAAAATCGGAAACTCAGCGTGTCCATATTTTTTGGAGTTACTGTAAGTTCTACGATTTCTACGAAGTTCTACAATCACCTGTGATTGAAATAGAAATCACATGCAGTCAGGAATTATGAAACTGATTGAATATAATTCTGTACTTTATTAATAAATAAAAAGAGATATTGAACATAACCGAACGTATTTATGTTACGACCCAAACTAAAAATAACCTTCACAGTATTAGATAGGAAGCATGTTTGTATATGTATATTGTAACGTTGTACTTTTTCACCACCTAGGAGAGCGGGTAATCGTACGGCCGTACGAGCGCGGTCCACCGGGTACAAACGCGTCCTCGAAGGTTCGACCCGAAAAAGAGAGCCTGCTACTCGGGCGTCAGGCACCGGAAGGGTGCCGCGCGAAACGCGATGATCTCTCGCTCTCGGGAGAAGCCGAGGGCGATGGCCGCTCCTTCGAGTATCGCGAGACGGTAACGGAGACGCGAACGGATCCAAGGTTCGGACACGAGAATAACGGAGACAGCCCTCACGGCAGGGTGGATTTCGCAGGCCGGAATAAAGATTCACGATATTGTAGGGTTATGAATCAGACACTGTATTAGAATGATTGTTTAGAGTGACTGTGGACGCGACATCGTGGCGCCAACGTGTTTGGGTCTGGCGTGAAAGGGAGTCTGTTTGGGCCGAAGTGTGAAAGAAGAGTGTTTGGGTCTCGGTGACAAGAGTAAAGTGTTTAGGGGCGCCAAGCGCAGGGCGTACATGACTGTTTGGGTTTTCCGAATGGATGTGAAACTGATAGAGAGAGAGAATGAGAGCGCGAGAGATGAAGAATGAAAGTGGGCCTTGTATAAAAGGGGCGAATGCGAGGGATGTTATGTCAGTCAGACGGTAGAGAGAGAGTCAGTAGAGCGAGAGTCGCGAGCGAATGCGTTAAGTATCGAGTTATTAAGAGAGAAATTAAAGGACTATAGCGAAATCGGTGTGAGATCACTCCACCCGGTATGTCACACCTAAGACGTAGGAGTTTCCTCTAAAATATTCCTACAATATTGACTCTAGTTCTTTAACCTCTTAAGTACGGCGGGCTCGTCCACGACTCTCTCTCCTAGTACGGCGCGCTCGTTCGCAACTCTGTCTCCCAGGGACGGCGCGCCTAGCCGCGGATGGCACAAAACTCACTATAGTGGTTCGTACCGTTCAAACTGATGCTTTCCACGGAAGTCGCTATAGTGGCGTACCGTTCAAACCGATGCTTTCCACGGAAATCACTATAGTGGCGTACAATGCTGAACAGGTTAATTGTAGTCGAAAGGGTACAAAGCACGCGGACACGTGACGGCACCCGAGAGCCCGCGCTCTTAATCACTTCGCGACCATGGACGAGTTATCTCGCGACGAAATACCGTTCGTACGATGACCACAGACAAATTATCTCGCGACGCAATGTCGCTTATGTTATGCCATAGACGAGTTATCTCGCGACCAAGTTTCGTTTGCAAGTAGTTCTGCACGATAGTAGATGTAGATGCCACGTCGATGTAGCTTCGTAATGTAGCACTATGTGTGGATCCATGTTTTCAAATATTTCATCTAAAAGACAAATAAACATCATTCTTGCTAAAAATATTTTCAAATTAAAACTCTCGTACCAATAATCATCCCAATAGCTCATCGGTGGCGATATACGAACGAAACTTGGTCGCGAGATAACTCGTCTATGGTCGCGAAGTGGTTAATACAAGATTGACAAATCGGTGGAATTTCGCAGCGCGTGTTTGTCGTGAAATAAAACTCTGCACTGGTACGGTAATTCGGTACGTTACGATGATCTCGTCGGGACCAGATTTCGCGGAACGCAGATGGACGGCGCGATCATAATTTGACTGTCGCGCGATAGTTCCCGGAACGAAACGGATTTCGACGCGCTTGACGCGAGGGCACGAGGTCGACGTCGAAAGCTAAAACTTTGTAGAATATGGGAAAAATAGGGAGATTATGGTACGAACGTTTTTTAACCTTGAGAAAATTCGATAAACTTGCACAATTTCAAGAAAATTGTGGTTTTCCAATACCACGCGCGGAAAAATTTTTTTTTTAACATGCTATACATCATTTCCCATAGGTTTTTTCACGCTGACTTAAAATCTGGTCTCAAAATTTGTCTACGATCTCAGGATTTTGTAAAAAATAGATTTTTGTGACAAAAAACTAATAAAATCATTTTTTATTTTGAATCCGATTTCGTCCAAATTGCCCACTGTGCGTCGTCGCAAGGGTCGGTGGTGCGCGCAACACGTCCCTGAAAATTGGCCGTACTCAGCGCGCGCAATATTTGTCAGATCTCGATCGATAATCGATACGGAAGTTCCTCAGGGGGCGCTCCCTAAACCTGCGAGCGGCCGTTCGGCCCGAAAGAGGGCGGCCCAGTCCCTCCGAAAGATCGTCATGGCAAGAAAAGTGACGTCACTTTTGCAACGTCATATGTATTACTAGGGAATAGGTGTTTTCAAAAATATTTGAAATAATAATAGGCTTCTTCACAATTCTAGATAAGAAAGATATTCGTATTTTTCTGTATTGTAGATACAGAATCAAACAGTACTATGCAAACAAATTTCTAAATACTTCATGTTTTTAAATTTGAATTTACGTTTGCGAGTATGTTTCTCACCCCAAATGTAAAAATTATTTTTACCCCTTGAATCGAACGATGATTGACATAACAAATGCGTGCCCAACAGGTTTATAAGAAGTACTTACTATTATAGTTTCGTTAAAATCAAATAATATTATTGGATCGTAACATAAAGTTCCGTTATATTCAATATCTTCTTTTCATTTATTATCAAATGTTGGAGAATTACAATTAATCACTTATAAATCGTTGACTATAAGTAGTTTTTATTTATTCACTATTATCTGCATTTGCAACGAGTCACAACTTAATAATTGAAATTAGAACATATATTTATATTTATAATCGAATGAATTTATGTTAAAACTCAATACTTCGGTATGCTCCCCTACGAGAGATAGACAAAATAAAAAAGATGAACATTACAGCATTCAATTGTACTCTATAATAGTTAATAATTATTTATAATTAGTCTAACAATTTTGTACATTTATAGTCGATGCGAAGTCTCGATACGATGAAAAATAAATACAGTATCCTATAGTAATATTTTTATTTTACTCTTTCTTTTTAAAGATCCTTAAAAATATCCAAATCACTGTACATTAATTTCTTAAAAATGTATATTTGCATAAACATCCGTGAATAAATAATTATTATTCCTTTCAGTGCTGACCGAAATAGTTCTATTTTCCATTACCCATTTTTCCATTATCTAAATATCTATTTTTAACTCTTTTAGTGCCGGGCAACGTTATATCGTCGTCGGCGCTTTTCGCAAGTGTAGCCAATGTCGATATATCGGCACTAAAAGGGTAAAATGAAATATTCTCTTGTTAAAGAGTGAAGTGAATAAACACTGTAAACGTGAAAAAGCATAAGCGATTACGTTCTGAATGTATGAAATGAAATCAAGCTTCTCATAACATTCGTAAAAATATTTTGTAAAGTTAATCTTCCGGTTGCGTAGCGAGCACAAAATTTCTCCTTTTTACTCGTCGTTGGTATATTTTCGTCCACATCGTTTCTTACATTTCCTACGTAACACGTGGAGATTTACTGCATCATATATATTAGGTGCTCTTTGTGAGCAGCCTGGGCAATGCGCTTGTATACAAATATTTATGACAAGATTCCGCGTGTGTTCGTCAGATCTGCTGCAACCTATGCAGGATTAAAATGATCAAAGCATGTCTACGTATCTCGTGAATAAATATAAGGGGAAAATGCTGTATTCATTTAAGCTCGGAAACGTTTTGTTAAAGGGACAGAACAGAAATCTTAAATACGGAAGCAGTAATAAAATTGTAGTGTTTGAATTTTCTTCTAAATCTGAATGTGTGTGTTAGTAATTTCAGCTCGTTGTAAATTATATTTGAAATAACTGTAGACATGTACACGTGCTATTTTATATTTATTGAAATCAAATATTACTAATTTTTGAAAAGACCGTTTCTTAAAAACCGGTTTTAAAGCTGAAAGCAATCTTCAAACGTTTTTCAAAGAGCATATGATGATTGGTTTTACTATTTTAGAGTTAAAACTTTATTTCAGGAAACCAGAAATTATTAACTGTTTTTTATACAATCCTGTAGATTTTGGAGGGAAAATGCCCAAAATTCAAGTTTCGATCCTAGGAGATCACTAGTTCAAAAGTCATGTGTGTGTAAAGATGTGCGATTTTCAGCGTTTTGTTGGTATGCGATGACCGTCGCACAGTGGGGTCGCATCGCGAAAACATGGCCAAAATAGAAAGGAGTACTCCAATTTATTTCAAGATTGAGACTCTCAGGTTTTTCGGGTCGTTGATTCTAAGTATGTTGTCAAAATTTCAAAAAATCAAATGTTGGATTCAATATGGCGGATGCGTATCTCAAAAATTGTTGTATTTGCTTGAAAATTAGTTTTGCCGTATTTTTCGGGTCGCTGAATACGTATCTGATGTCAAAATTTCAAAAAACAAAATGGCGGATACAATATAGCTCGGCGCGTGTCGCTTAACGTGCGGAGCCGCTAGGTAATGCCGATAACGTAGAGTACCGATCTTTGAGAGGAAATATCTTCTCCGCACACACAAATAACGAAAAAGTTGTAAATATAACTTTCAATTCTTAATCGCTTGCGTGGCTAGAGGACACGGCCCCCAAATTTCCCAAAACACCTACGGACGAACCAACACAATATTTTATACCTGAACTATAATCGGATTTCTAGATGACGAAATCCCCCCTAATTTCGGCTTATCCAATTGGACCTTGGTGAAAAGGTAGATTATCTTACGGCAATAGTGGAACTACACCGCAATAGTTGCTGACGAAACAGATGGATCTTCCACTGTAAAATCCAACAACTCGTGAACGGTATCTAACGGCTTCGCTCGTTAAGCGACGCGCGACGATCACTGCATACCAACATGGCGGCGCCCTCACCTGTCAAAAACGCTAAAAATCGCACATCTTTACACGCGTATAACTTTTGAACTAGTGATCTCCTAGGATTGAAACTTGGATTTTCGGCATTTTCTCGCCAAACTCTACAGGATTACATAAAAAAAGTTAAAAATTTCTGGTTTCCGGAGGTACATTTAAGCCATTTTAGATACTTTACAGCGTTTCATTTCTTTCTTTTCGTGTTCCAAGATCTATCTCTTTGAAGTGTCACAATATAAATGAGATATTATTTATTGAATTAATGAATAAAGCAAAAGTGAATGGAGTATATTATCTTTCGATCGTTTACGCAACTATTTCCGAGGAGCGTATGATGATTAAGAGACATAAGAACGCATCTCAGTGTTTAAATTCGTGGTGTTCAATGGTGGGGTAGTTTGAAGGGATTTGAAAGTATTAGACAACTTGCTTGATCATTCAGATTGATCACGTGTAGAACTTGCGAAGGCTGCCGTGAACGGAATGGAAGGATGAAGGATGATGATGGATGATGCCAGAATATCATCGCTAACAACATTAAATCTCGGAACTATAAGATTTTCATGTCCTATAAAATTAATTTCTACCTTCCATTCGCATTATTATATCTATATTATTAATACACGAATTACTAATATGCACGAAAACATAATACTTATACCAAGAATGAGGAAAACGATATAAGAAAAAAAAAACCGAGACACGTGAATATGAATTGCATTGAAGCAACAATAAACGTATACGATATAACATGCACTAAATATAAGAAAAACAAAAAAACGGTACTTAAAAGAAAAACTTAATACACACAGGGTAAATAAACACAAAACAAAACTGAAAAGCTTCTAGGGTAAAGGACCCAATTAGTATCGGGGGTACCAATTTCTGTGCCTATATTAATTATACTTAGTTTTAGAGCATAATAAATATTAAAAAAGAGATAGAGTGTTTTCTTGATATCTGTCCACAACACGGGTCTACCCAGAGACATATATCGGCTAGAAGATATTATTCGTTGATACACTGCTGAATATAGAAAAGGACAGCGAAACTCGAGTGACCTCGAATCACGGCCCCTCACAGGGTATACCCCGCGGCAGTGGGGATAATTCTGGGACTTCTATCGGCTAGATATTTGCGACATATATCGAGTAAAGCCTGTATACAACATAAATAATAGCTGATTTTAATGAAAAACATTTAATATCTCTTCTTTTAATATTCGTTATGCTTTAAAAATAAGTATAATATAGGCACCGTAATTGGTATTCCCACAGTAATTGGGTCCCTTACCCTATAATGCAAAAATTTACACAATTTCCTTGAGACGTTTAAAAATCACCGATAAATGAATGACGTTTCAGGAAGTGGTAAAGAATGAAATGTACTTAACGAATCGACGAATCCTGCTGCTTCACGAGCTTACAAATGAGGAAGAAGATATCGATTCCTCGTATATACAACTATCTCAAATAACAACAATTTTTCGTCTTGCGCAAAATTTTTCGAATTGACTATTTTTAGTGCTTTTCCAGCCAAACATCTCACTGTACGATGCCAGGAGGAATTCTACTACTGGAGGAACTCGCCTACATAAAAATGTTGTTACAGGATTGAATGGCATCCGCCCGAATCGCACAAGCGGACTCGATCGGCGAAAGATGCGGGATAGAAGAGAAACGAAAAAGAATTGCTCGTCCTCGGCAGTGCAATTGTTTCGAACCAGTAGCTGCTTTATCGGTAGCGGCGAACGAACGATCAAGGACGCAGACGTTAGTCGCCGAGGGTGATGTCCTCGCCATTGATTGACAGCCCTGGGTACGCTCTCGTCAAGGTTCTGCCGCTCGGACACATCTACATATAGCTTCGGTTGCAGACCACGCTGACGAAACGAATTGCGATTACTTCCCATTAGGTTATTCTACAAGAACCACCGTCTTCGGAGGTATGCGCGATAGAGCAACGTATACAACTGTACACAATCCGACGTGGTCATTTATTATAAATAGGGAGTGTAAATAGAAACGGATTGCTTATTATTGATGGCCTACAATTTGACGGCCGAAGGTTGCATATGTCTTATTTATTTCGAATATTTTGACAGCGGGAAACAGAGACCATGGTTGACACATCAGATCGCAATGAGTCTGAAAAAGACCATTGCACTTGCGATTGTTAGGGACGAAATGCTGGGAGCCCAAACTGTCAGATAACAGTAGATCGCAATTACAGGAAAGATGAAATTTTATGTTATTAATTGTATCGTATTCGAAGTATTGTATTCGCGTTTAATCGCTCTCATATAGGTAGTACTTAGAATCTGTAAAATTTAAATTTGGTGTTTGAAGCATAATCAAAGGTGTCCTCTACACTAGCAAATATTATGTTTTGCATTAAAATAGTTGTTTTATTGGGTAAAAATTTATTTATGTTCGATTCATGTATGGTAAAGTTCCATGTAAACAGTTATGCGAGCAACTGGACTTTAAGTTAGCCAGAAAGTCTTTTCGCATATTTTACAGACAGATTCGACTTCATTGGATGAATATTCGACAATATTTTTTTATCGAAAAGCGTTTCCATTTTGTTCAAGTATTTAGTCTTGCAAATAATATCATCAATAGACTGAAACGAAAAATGCAAATTGACTTTGTGGCGAACCTAATACATATTTTTATTTCGGTAGACGTTTTCTATACAAATATTTTCCATACAATTCCTAAAAATATCGAAAAACCTTGAAAGGAGTGGTTCCTGAGGTCCTTTGAAGTAATTTTTTCCTTCACAAAAATGTTCTCCGCGGCTTCGTTAAGGAGTTATTAACGAAAAACACGGACCAATCAGAGCGCGGCTATAGCGGGCGGATTTTGACTCGGCCAATGGCAACGCTACGCTCAGCGGGATCTGTCGCTGAGCCGGAGCCCGTTCGCTATAGCCGCGCTCTGATTGGTCTGTGTTCTTCGTTAATAACTCAAAACTAAAACTGCGGAGAACATTTTCGTAAAGGAAAAAGTTACTTCGAATGGCCTTGTTATGTATCGTGTTACGAAATTGCGTCGTTTGAGTTCGCGTTTGCGCATTATGTGCGCAGCCGTCATAGGTTATGATGTACCGTGACTAGGTATCGCGCAGCGTGACTCTTACTCGGGACGCTGCACGTGCTAGTCGTTTACGCAATAGTTCTTATGTATTAAATAGAATAAATAGTTTAGAATAAATAGTTTGTAATTAAAGCGTTAGAATAAATAGTTTGTAATTAAGCCGTAAAGTGCAATAAACACGTCTTAGTCATTGTCACACGCATTGTCAATGGACTTCTTTTAATAGATCAAATACAGTGTTTACTCTATATATGTCTCAAATGCTTAGCCGATAAAAGTCACAGAACTATCCCCACTGCCGCGAGGCCTCTAGAGCTTTGCTGACGTTTTCTACGTTCGGCGTGGATCAAAGAATAGTATCTCCTGGACGATATATGTCCCTGGCTAGACTCGTGTTTTGGTCATATATCGAGTAAACATTATATTTGTTCGGCTCACGAAAAAACTTTAGATGAAACGAATACCACGAAAATATGACTATATTTAGTCACATTAAAAATTTCATGTTTTCTTGTGTTTTAAAATTTCCCTTAATTTACGCAAACACGAGCAATCAATAAACTGTACCATCGAAATAGAATTCTGTTACCACTATGTTGCGAAAGAATGAACAGGTTATTCATAGCGATCTAATCTGTTGATAAATGAAAAAGTAATAGGTACGACAAAGAAAATTCAGGAATGCTGGAATTCCGAAAGGAAATTCTACGAGATTGGAAATGTCACGAACGAGAAAGAGCAATAAAAAAATGGGAAGAAAGTCGACGTTGTTTCCATTCGCGATCATCATGTCCTTAGTCAACGTGTTTGACGTTTCCTTCAAAATGTCGTCTCATTTCCTAGCTATCGGTATCGGTGCCATCATCGGGACAGGCATTGCAATGGACATTGTATCGCTATCTCACCCACAAGGTGTGCTCGAAACGATCTATCACAGTTTATTTTTACCTGATAAACCCGTCGAACATTGTCGGCCGTGACTACCCTTTTCAATCGTCGAAATCGAATTTCTCTATTACAACTATTCTATAAATAATGAAAATGATGCATCGAAGTAGTTTCGTCAGCAACAATAATAATTCCATTGCCAAAGATTTGTGGAAATACACGATTTTAAAAACTGGCTCAAAGATACTAAAATCAATCGACATTGGTTCTAATTTATAAGCGGTTCTCAGAAATTAAGAATAAAAAAATGAAATGGTAATTTTATTACATTTTTACCACACAATTTCGTGAAGCTATTGGTAAGATGTGAATGCGTAAAGTTCCGTAGTTTAATAATAATAATCGGATAGTTTGTTCCATACTGTACTGTACTGTACCGTTGCACCAGAATCAATATTCAGTGTGTCTTCCAAAACAAAGACCACCAGCTTGGAATCCGTTACACCGTGCAGTAGTAAACAGAAGATTCGAGTAAACACGTATCACTATGCAAAACTATCCAGTCGAAATTTCTTTTTGTATTTTTTTTATACAAAAAATATATTATTCGTTCATACATCTTTATTTCGTATTAAATATCAATGCACATTTGAAATTTATCAGCAAAAATATATCATTTAGTGTTGGAGCTATTTTTATGTATATGAAGCTTATTATTAAATAAGCAAAAATAGATTACTTAATGTTGGAGCTATTTATACGTATAAACGAGGTTACAGAGGCTAATATATTAAGCTATAATAGCTTATACATATTACTAACTCTGTTGTGCATTTATATGTTCAATTAGCTAGTTTACAGACATTGATTATAGAGGGAGTGAAAGAAGGAGCGAATTAATTACTGCATGTAACTTCCAATTATGTTTCCATTCTTAATAACGTAACTCTTACTGAAATACGGAATTTTTACACCTTCTTGTATTGTACATCGTCGCAATTATTTGTTTAGTTTTCTCTAGTTAGAGAGAGAAAGAGAGAGAACAAGAGAGAGAGAGAGAGAGAGAGAGAGAGAGAGAGAGAGAGAGAGAGAGAGAGAGAGAGAGAGAGAGAGAGAGAGAGAGAGAGAGAGCAATGTTTGAGAACATTGAGGAGAAGGCAAGTGTTTCCTCTGTTTTGAGTATATACTATAAAGTTGCAATGTGGATAGCTGTGAAGTTCAAGAGCGAAGTTAAAACGACATGTAAATCTAGTTTAAGGAGAACGCCATCGCAGTTCTACAGTTACTTCAAAACAGCATAGCACAGATATGAAGGTAATGCATCGTGGGCGACCGATCGTTATTCTGTTAGACTTATGACAAGTAAGGAAATATGAACATCGGGATTAAAATCGGCTCTTTATTGTAATTTGGATAATTGTAAGAAAGCAACATGATTATATAAACGGAAGAACGTTTTCTACGTTCGGCGTGGATCAAAGAATAGTATCTTCTGGCCGATATATGTCCGTGGTTAAACCCGTGTTTTGGACATATATCGAGTAAACACTGTATAAAAGTATATCATGAGAGGTTTACACGATCAAATTTGCTCCTCATTCCGTTCTATGAAACAGTGAAAAAAATTGTGTAACAATTTTTAATACATTTTTGCAAAGGTTGGGGAGGGGTGGGGGGGGGGGATGGGCATCAGTTTTTAACTCTGTGGTAGATTTAGTCACGAAATAAAATTTCCAAAGTTTTAGAGGGGTTTCAATCGATAGCATTTCTGAGGAAAAATAGATCTTCAGTTTCCCTCTCTTTAAATTATGCGAAAATATCTTGGAAGAAAACGAACAATGTTCTTCGAAAGGAGAAGCCTCAAGCTTCAAAATGAGTCTAAATATCTTTCCGTACTATTGTTTTCTTACGAAATCACTTTAAGTTAAATGTTTGTCCAGAATCGGAACTTTGGTGTTTAAATACTTCTAAGAACTGATTGGAGACAAAGCAGTTCTAATCTCTATGACCGCGAAAAAAATGGTAGAGAGCAAGGGGTGAATCTCCTTGCAAAGTTGTTCCTAAATAAACTGTAACTACAAGCCGTCGAAACACGATGTATATTTTCTAGCAACCGCATAATCTGCAAGAAAACCGTCGCGTCCCCAAGTAATTACGTGAACACTCGGTATACAAGAATACCCCGGGTATCGATCTCAAATATTGAACAGAGAGGCGATCCGCCGTCAGTGGGTCGGCGGATCTCGTTCTCCAGACGAGCTAACTGGCAAAGAAACGTCGGTGCGCATCCATCGTTTCCGATAATCGACTGCCGTGTACCGAATAATGAACGTTTCATCGAGGTCACGATCTCCGTGGTAACATTAGAAGCAGCGTCGGCATTTCGACGTTCGTGTCGCTTTCTAATCCCCCTACCTCTTCTTGCCGAAACCACCGCCCCAACCCCCTTTCAGTTCCCTATGATCGTCCCGATATACGTTTTTAACCAGAAAATCAAAACGAAGAGGGAAGAAAGAAAGAAAGAAAGAAAGAAAGAAAGGTAGAAAGAAAGAAAGAACACCGGTGGTCCTCGCGTTAGGAAAAAACTGGCATTTGCTCGATTGGATCTCGCCATCCATCGATTGTTCGCCGGCGATGCCGAACATTCCCGCGTGCGACTGCGAATTATAGGCATGGCCCGTTGCGCGCCTCGACTGACCGAGTTTGCGTTGGTGTTGGAGGTCCCATTGATTTCCTGGCCCATGTCAAGGCTGCACGCGAGGAACCCCCGTTTCGCCTCCGACCACCCACAACCTCCGTCAACCCCCTTCGACCTCCTGCGACCCCCTCATTCTCCTCTTTCCGTACCCCCTCGCACCGTCCCCCCCGTCTGTCATCCCTTCCCCACCTCCCTTCCCACTAGGGCAGCCGGCACACACGAGCAACGAGTTTCACTTCATGCCGACTCTCTGTTCTCTTCCTCTTCTTTCTTTCTTTCTCTCCTCTTCCACGACCGGCCCGGCCCGACTCGGCCCGGCTCGGCCTGTGTCTCTTTCTTCCCTCTGCACACGTCAGGGACGAGTGCACCCGGTGCACTCGTTCTGTCTGCCGTACTCGCGAACGTACTTATCTGGTCTGCGTCGTTTCGAACCAATTTTTGACGGTCCAGCTTCGCGTCGATATCCACCCGGACCAAACGCAGAACACACCGACGGATTTAACCCATTCTGCACCACCGTCGCGATTCTTCGCACGGTTACGGTCAATTTAATCTGATTGCCGGATAGAGTTTACGTATCCACCCCTCCACGCCGAGAGGAGTCTCTTCGTGGCTACTATGATTAGGATTTTCTTTATTCCTAATGTTGAGTAACTACATTGGTTACACCCCCCGACAATACTGTAAAAAGCCGTACATATAAAAGCACACGAGTCTATCGTTCTTTACGCATCTCTATGCGTTTAATGCAGATTTTTAAAATGCAAGGAAACATGTATAGTAACGCACATTAATAATATCTCTATGTTCACCATTAAGGAATATTGTGGTTTATAAATTGAATTGTTCCTCATCCTGGTTTTTACGAAATGTGCCGTGCAATTTGGAATTTGCATAAAGATTCACAGCCTACTAACGCTTCCTGTTAACCACGACAAAACTATAAGACAGCCTTTCTTAAGCGAGCATACCGAACGTTATCGGAAGAGAATTTTCATTGAAAGAGTTAATAGGTATTATAAATAATAGTAAACTTGTATCTTTTATTTGTACATGATTCTGCATGAAAAAAGTTACATTATTTTTTGAGCAAACTTCATTCACAGACAAAAATTTCGAAGAAATAATGCAGAAGCGTTCTATTTAATTATTTGAAAGTTAGCACGAATTTGATTAAACGCAACTCGGGTGATCGTCTAAAAACACTAATTTTGTACTGATAGCATTGTGACTGACTAAAATTTTTCTGATCTTTCGTAACTAGTACCGATGACGGAATTCAGTTTTGGTTACGAACAATAAATAATATATTTGACGAAATATTATTGACGAGAATTGTTTCCGGTTACGAGCAACCATTATCGCTGACGAGAATTATTTTTTTGCTCACTGTTAACTATTATTATTGCACGAGTCTTATTTCGGTTACTTTGAACCATCTTATTTCTTTTTTAAATAATATTATTAATAATTGGTATCTACGCATGATGCAAAATGATTTATAGAATTAATGTGTTTAATATTTTGTTCATACTCGTAATATTTTATTCATTGCTGAAATGAGAAACGTACTTTTAAAAAATTACTATTTCTTTTATTACTATTTCTTTTAATTAATATTTTTTTTTCTTTCTAATTATCAAAACGATTGACGCTAATTCCATGGTTAAAGATATTTAAACAATTTTACAATAATAAATCCACAATAATAATGCAATTTCCCATCATAATATTCTATTAACTAGAAATAATGGTAATTCAGGTGTACCGTCCTCACAGTCTATCACAACAACATTCAATTTAAACAATTTAAAATAATTTGGTAGATATTGCATTATTCATAGGGGCCAAATTATAACGTTTAAATCGCTCACGTTTTAGAAAGCCTTTCGGTAATAGTACACTTAGCTACGTGGAGTCTGAAATTCATGCAGCAACTAGATATGGGTTAAAGATTGATAGTACTGATACTTTCGTATAATATTACGGGATTAAATAGCTGAAATTGTTCGATACAAACACGAAGCTAACACCCAACAACACCTAAGGTACGAATATTGTATGCGAGTTCCCTGGAAATTTTTTATCGAGAGGATCAAGCAAGATATCCGTTCTACGGAACATAACTTTTACGACAACCCTGAAATTGTTTAGTTTTTGAAATTACTAAGTACATGCGACGGTTCCCTACGAATCAATTAAAATTTAGAGCAACACTTTTGACAATTAATGGGTAGAAAAGTGATTTATGTGAATTATAACTCTGAAGAATACTAACATTTTATTCCACTGACAAGTAATTTTGAAGTCGTTTGATTTAAAAGACTTGCTTCTTTGTACAATGCGAATTGATTATTACTAGCCTGCGGATCTTTATGCAAAATAAAAATATTCTGCATAGATTGTGGGAAGCAGTAGTTAAATAAAAATTCCTTTGACCCCTCAATAGACTTTTTACGTTGGAAACAACATAAAAAGATTCTTAGATTTTTAAATATTTTCCACTGGTTTATATTTCACCCATTTAAAAATCCTCAGTATAATTATTACACTATAATTTTGACTAACCGTAATTGATTTTCCGAAGATGTACAACGAATGTGTAATGAAATCTTCCGTACAAATAACATTTGAAAATTTGCAATAAAGAAGACATATTGCAGAACGATAGGTATATGAGAGACTTAATCGACATTATGCCTGATGGACGTACACAAGTATCAAGCCATAACAATTTTCTGCAATGTATTTTAACAAATACCTAGTCTTCCATTGCAACCAGGTATTCTTCATGCTCCGATGTAATTATTTTAATCATCCTCCCGCCATTAAGAAATTTCTTGCACAGTTTTGTATTTAAAAGTTATTACAGAATAATAAATCTGCCGGTAGTCCGTGGATCGATGTGCAAGGAAATGGTGTTACCGTTCAGTAATAATTTCAAGTTGTAAGTTGTACATTTTATAATGTATAAATCTAACAGAATGTATTATACAAATTTTATATTAATATACTACAATACATGTAGGATTTTAGGAAAAAGATCCCATCGCGATTCGTAGTTGATCAGCTCCTGAACACGCCTACGGAACCCTCCAACTTTTCCTAATCTCTATACTTATGTGGTATGGGGGTCCCTGATCCCGCATGTATATATCGACAACAACAAAATAGAATTTTATTTCGGTTTAAAATAAATTAATAATATACATGGGATCTAGTAAGTATTTGAACACTACATTTCGAATACTGGAGAAATCATCGACATTTAACGCTCCGTATGCTATACCGGGGTCATTCGTGAGCAGTTGTGGTGGGGATAAGCTCGAGTGATAATATGAATAATTTTATTCCGATATAAGATGACGCTTTTTATTTCGAAATAAGAAATAAATTCTCCTTCGGCATTCGAAATACGACGAAAGCCGGTCCCGAGTAATCGTCTTACATCAAAAGAAAACTATACTGAAATATCGGTGTGGGTTAGAAATGACTCCGGCGTAGGTCATAGAACTCGCAGGAGTGCGAGAGTTAATCTGTGACGACATCATTGGAAATAATAATATAACAATAAACCTAATCTCATTCATGTTTGCCTGAAACAACCTTGCACGACGTGACAGGTGGAAAACCGAAGACACGTTTCTTTTCCGAAAATGCTACCAATAGAAGCGTCTCTAAAAACATTAAGTAATTTTTTTCACGAATGAATCTTTCGAAGGTTCGAGTTTCCCCTTTACAACGACACGAAAGAACTTGAAGTACGATTATTCCCCGTCGTTTTATTAAAATTTAAATGAAAGGTCCTCACCGTTGAATTTGGGCCTTATTTTTGTTCCACAAAACCGTGAGAAAAAAATCGTACGTCAATTTTTGAAGGTGTAGTTGTGCTGGAAAGGTTTCGATGTTCAAATCAACAGAAGATTCATTCACGAAAGAAAATTTTGTGACGATTTTACAGAAGTTTAAATTTGTAGCACTTTTAAAGAAAACTGGGTCATTGCTTTCTCATCTGCCACATCGTGGAAAAATATCGCAGAGGAAAATGAAGAATTGTGTACGAAAGTACACAATTGAATCTTAAAATGAGTCCATATTTATTGTTATATGATTGTTCTTTTTTCGTAAATTTCTCGAGAATTGGAGATTTTATGTTGAATTTCTTTTATGTGATATCGAAAATCGTGGTCTTCAAACACGCGTATCAAACTGGTAGCGAACGAGTTAATATTTACAGTGAAGCAAGGGTTCAGACTTCGACCCCGATCAGATTAGTAAATAGCATACGATCTAAATTCAGCTTATACGAAATCAAAGTGTACAAAGTGAGGCAGCCATCGGTTTTCAAATTTGTGGGTATCAAAGTGCGTGTCCGCACGCTGATCTCGTAACGCGGCTTGTCGAGGAGTGGCACGGCGCGGCGATTCGGTTAAATTTCTGATGACCGACGCGTCACGCGTGCGGTTAGGGGCTTGGTGCTCGTCGTCGCATAATTTGAAAGTAATTCGAAAGTACGGGGGCATTGTCGCGACACGCCATACCGAGGAACTTGCTCGGCGAGATGGAACGACCGCATATTATTCGTGACACTAGCCGTGGCGTACGAATTTATGAGGTTACAAGCCGCGAGGCTGAAATCCCGGCGACCCGGCGGGAAAGTCTTTGAATCGCGTGACCGGGCCAGGCCCTTTCCCCGGCCCGGGCCACTCGATCCTCCATAGCGGTTGCTCGCCCGAGTACCCTAACTCGACTGCTAATAACTTTGACCGACACGTTCGTGGTCGTCGGAAAATTTGCGTAGCGGCCGACTCTGTCGATTTGCTCCGAGGGCGTTGATTAGATTTCAAGAATTCCCCGAGCCCCGATTTATTTTACGCATCGGTTAAACACGAATTGGATTGGCGTGTTTACAGCAGTCGCCTCTCGTTGGCTGATAACATGGCCTGTTGGTAATGCCTGTTCAGGGGTTGCATATGTACACTTGAACGATTTGAAAAATGAGAGGAATTAAAAAAAAATCGATATTTATACTTCATTGATACGATATTTACATAGGGTTTACTGAAAAATTGAATTATGTTTCACTAGACGGACCTGACAGCCATTTCTCCAGTTTGCCGTTCATTATTTTGCTACGGAACTTTTACCAATACAGTTAGATGAGGCATCTGAAAACGCCACCTGAAGGCCACCTGAATAACTTCTACATGTTTTGATATAGGAAAATCGTTTCACCCAAAAGTTATTTGGTTTAGAGGGGCCCATTACAGGTGAATGTGCTTAGGAGATTTGGAGGTCAACTTAGTTTTGTTTTTGAACTCCTACGAGTGTAGCCCTTCTCGAGACAATTTCAAAGATATAGTCATTTAACGTTATTGAAGGTCGTAAACGTAAAAAAGAATGAAAAATATAATTTTACCGTGAATGCTTACGTAATGGGATATTTACAGTTTTATTAATGAAATCAAACTGAGTCAATTCAAAATGTAAAGAAACTGCTTCGATCCAAAATAATTCCGCTACAACAGATGCAAAAAGACATGCGAGAACGCATAAAAGAGCCTGTGCTGCTATTGATCACCGCACACTTTGCTGCTTAACGCGATCAGTGGGCGAACGCTTCAGACGCCGTCTTCCTGTCGCTGCTCATCATTTTGTAGCTGTTGTAGCGGATTATTTTGGATTTAAGCAATTAGTTTATATTTTTTAATTGACTCAGTTTGATTTCATTAATAAAGCTGAAAATATCCCAATATGTAAGCGTTCACAGTGAATTTTTATTTTTCATCCTTTTTTACGTTTATAACCTTGAATGACCTTGAACGTCAATTACCAAAAATTCAGAGTATAAACGACTATTTTGATATTCTGGGTCAAAATAGACCCAATCATCGTCTTTGGGAGGTTAATGAATATTGTTGCTATTTGGATGGAGGAGTTATCCCCGGTGTTTTTGAATGTTTGTGACGTTCAATTTATGTCACAACCTAATGGAATTCGATTGACAAAATGTCTACTTTTGCATAAACATTCGCTGCTACTAATCATATGCCTGCCGCTGCGACTCGTTTCTAACGTTTCGTAGCAGAAGTCGTTAACCAAAATTTTCGAAAACATTAAAGCTTGAACACGATACAAGCTCAACAGAAATTCGTAATTGGATCAGTGGGGTAGCATGAAAATATGGTGTACAAAGATTTACCTACGATCTTACTTGGAAGTATAAGGGGAACCGGTTTCGATGGTAACGAACGCGCAACTTCGTTAAGGAGCGAGTGATTGAATAATTAAGTGAAGCTGGGAAGACGTTACGTCGGAGTCGAATAGCAAACGCGGATGGTATGATCAGCGGAATCGATCTGTAGCAATGTTTTGCCGGAGATCTCCTCGCCTGGCGGAATATGTAATTTGTGGCGGCAGTGGTACAGCATGACGTGCAGTCAGACCTGGCCGCGGCGCGGCAATTCGATTGAATCGTACCGCCGCGCTGGATATTGCAGTCACTGTAGAATATTTGATTTCCACATAACTAGGATGGCTCGTTCATTGATCCGGATGCTGATTTCCTCTGTTTTTCCACGTTCGTAAAGTCCCTATCTTTTTCGAATCTCATTTCCGTCGCAGACGCTTGTTAGAAATTGCATTTATCCCTCTTGTTCGCGACAGAACAGTTTCACACTATTTCCATGACCGGGATACTAAAGTAAGTGTAGACATTCGATAAATATACATTTTCTTTTCTTTCCTCTTCTGTAAAAATTATGGAGGATGAAGAAATTGTAATTATCGTAACCGCAAAGAAAATTGTGCAGTAAGGGCTTGACGTAAAAAGCGAGTAATATGTTTTGATGTAAACGAGTGAAATTGCAAATTTGAATTGCGACACATAAATGGCAATTTATATTTACAGAGTCGTTTAATTCCTTAATTTATAACACGTTTATAAGATAGAAATGCGTAGAATTTTCAAACATACTGAAAGTATTTGGCAGGAGAATAAGATTATGCAGACAATTGTAAAATATGTCTTTCAGTCTTGGAAATGAATAAATGGCTTAATATTACGAGTAATATGTAAAACAAATTTGTGCTTTTTGTGGAATCGTAATAAAATTTGAAATAAAACTTTGACAATACATAACGAATTTCATTTACTTTAAGATTCGAAATTTGACGTTCGAAATTCTCCTAATTAGCTTATATATGAATATTATTTGCGTAAATTGAATTGGTATTTTATTCAGATTTCATAATTTTGCGTACTTCCTATTATGAGTCTGTTACAGACCGGGAACTTTCATTTTGTTTATTGTCCACTTGTATAGGTTTATCACTAGACAGCAGATCTATGTGCAAAATAAAAATTTTCTAAGTTAATTACACGAAATAGAAAGGAGATAAAAACGAGCTTTTTCGTTTAATAATTTAATAATATCCATTAATTCTTCTAATGTCTTCAGAGTTTTGAATTTCACCTATTTATTTTTACCAGAAATGCACAAAATCCACGATCTAATTATCGGTCGTTGTTTATTAAGAAATAAGCCAACATTACTTTTATTTTTAATCGTTAACTTATTACAATTTTACGAAATTTACAGTGAACTAGAATTATTCGAATTATTCGTTTAAAACTTCATATTTTTCGTGTCATAAATTCATCGTGATCAGAGTGCAATTAAACATGTAGCGAGCAACGTGGCAATAAATAAAGATATACCATCATCGATATCGGCAAATCAATAAACATACACCCTGCGTTGTTTCAGAATGATACGATGGTATCGCGACCAGAAAGTATCGTTATAATTCGCCATAACTTTATAATTCGGTACAAGTGTTGAACTTTTTACCTATAAAAATAGAACTCTCCTATAAGTGTCCATGGTCGTGTTGAATTAGTTTGCGAATATACCTACGTATAGTATTCCGTGGTTATAATCGTATCGCTCGGGTCTGAAGTCACATTTATAGAGAGTCGTGGACACACTTTTACAATGGTTTCATTGTCTGCCGGTTCGATACTCCCTTGTCTTGTGCCAGTGATTGTCAGCCGGCCTTATGATGCAATGGGGATGACGATGCAATTATAAAGAGGTCGAGAAACACCGATCGCAAGTAACAAGGGAAACTTCGCACTCGCCAAACATGTCCGACCGATGACGTAATTAACGAGTCATCGAGAACACCGGGGAATTCCATTCAAAAAGGGTCAGAACCACCAAAAGATCTTTTCTGATATGATTAAATGTTCAATCCAGATTTTATATAGTCTCCTTTGCCAGATTCTGCATCATACATTGTATTTAATGGTAAATCAAAATTTAAAGATTTTCTATGTTTTTTGAAAGTAACACGTGAATTTCATAATTATTCATCTAAGTCATTGTCTTTCATTCAAAAACCATTAACGATTCTTCCAAAATAACGAAATACCGTTATGCTTGAAACTGACATGAAATCATTAAAGTTTCAGTTGTCCAAATTTTTCTTTTATTAATGATTTTAAATCTCAAATGAGATCGATGAAATACAGTACATGTATTACATATACCTACACGTTAACTTGCAATAGATCAAATTAGAAATGTGGTTTACAATTCTTTAAGAAATTAAAACTAAGAAAACATGCATTAATGTTGGGTTGGGCATTTAACATTTGCACACTTAGACGTAATTGGCTTCGAAATTCTGCACACATCATTTTCTCATCTAATCTCACAGTTTAGGTGGTTTAGACCAGAAAAAATCGAGAGTCGAAAAAGGAAGGACCATACTAATAGCCATCGGAGAACGTATAGGTATACAATAGATATGAATTTTCTTCTTTTCTTGGGAAATTGTGAACGAGCAGGTTCTAATCACTGTAACCGTAAAATAAATTCTAGTGCAAGGGGTTAGTGCAGCTCTTTTATTCAAGTAGATACTATTATTTCAAGTACTTTCGTTACGTATCGTTCGGCAAATAATTAGTGCAAACGTTCCGTTAGCCAGGGGCCATCGTCTAATTCGCGAGTTCAAGTTCAGAGGGAGCTCGTTGGTCGAATATTTCCCGCATTGTCTTACAACCATAATCACAGACACTAAATAAACGAAGTCGGCGAGTTAATAACGTGCATTATGAGCACCGCATTCACCGGGCCTCCGAGTCCTTTCAGCGGCGTACACGAGTGTCGTTTGGTCGCTTCTAATTAATTCTTCAAACAGTTCTTGCACAATACGACGGCTGCCCCGTGATATTTGCAAGCGTTTCATTGTTCTTCCCCTCCCCTCCCCTCCCTGCCCCACCAGTCTTCTTCTACCGCTGATGGCTCCGCTATGGACGAATTCGTTTCTTGCCGAGACCGTGCTCGCCCTCCCACCCCTCGCCGGCTCTACCCCTATTCCGCCGCCCCTCCCGCGAGGGAGTATTATTACTCTCACGAAGGCAGACCGAAATGCGGCACTTATTGCCGGCGCGCGTATATCGCCTAGTGGAAATCGTTAAAGTCCGCGCAGCTCCGGTACAGTTTCCATCAATCATCTCGTAACCGGGCATTAATAATCGTTCACTATTAAATATGCATTCGTTGTTTGTCAGCGGACCACTTCTCCCTCCCCCAGCTCCTTACCCCCACTCCACCCCCGCCCCCCTGTTCCTTTTTCGCAGCTGTTTTTCTTTTCCCCTCGCCTCGCCATTTCATTTGTCAGCTACTAATTGCTCGATCACAAAAAACAGTTGCACACGCGGTATTTTTCTCCTCTCTCCCTTTCTCTCTCTCTCTCTCTCTCTCTCTCTCTCTCTCTCTTCCCCAGCCTCTCTCTCTGTCTTTCTCTCTCTTTGAATTGGGTCGTCAAGCTCGTCGACCTTTTTCTCTTTATCGTCATGCGTCGCGTCGCAACGTAAAAAATTGATTGAAACCCAGCTGAACAAACAAAGAGCCGCGCGAACCTCGCCCGTTTTCATTTGAACGTTTAGAACTTATGTTTCTTTGCAAGCCTCCTCTTCTCGGTTCATTGACATCGGCCGGCTACATTCGGCTGTTGAATACGGGTCAGAATAACCCGCAGTGTAAGCGCGGCTCATGATTATACTGGTAACTGTGTACGCGAGTGGTTTAATCGTGAGGAAAAATAGAAAAAGTTCTATTTACCGGCGATTTCGCGTTTCGTAGCTTCACGATTGAATGATGCAGGAACAGGAAATTATTCGATAAAATTCAATTCAATTCTAAACTTAGAATTCTAAATACCACGATACGAGGAACATACGTTCTGAACCACTTTCGTGATGTAATCACTGGAAGCACTTTAAACGTTTGACAGTAGAAAATTTCGAAATCCCATTGATCTTTTGAAGCTTGAAATTTCATAATTTATACGGGAATTATAAAGAGTGTAGCAGAATAAGGAGGTCAAAAGTGAAAACGGAATTGAATTTGCAATAGGCCATTCGATAGCTTATCCAAAGAAAATATTTTGTGCCAATTTTCAACCCTATACGTCGACATGGGTCGTAGTAATGGGGTGACAATGAATATTAGGATTTTTCGTAATTTCTCTTACCCTCTCCAATTGACAATTCTGAAAAAATCAGGCATAATTTATCTAGTAGAATGCACGTTTCCGAATTTTTCGGAATGTTTAGCTTCGAAACCGAATTTTAAAAAATAAAAGAATTGTGAAATGTCGATTTCTTGTAGAAGTAATGAGATACTAAGTATATATTTTTACAGTTTTAGCATCTCCTTGTGGTTGTTAACATATAATTTTTTCAGATTTTTCAAAGTGGGGGTCCGAAAACCTAGTGTTAATAATACTCTGGTGTTTGTCTCAGCACAAGTAGAAAAGGTTGGACATGGCCAGACATACTTCCTAGCCGCATTCGAAAGTATTATACAAACACAGTACGAGTTCAATTGAAGCTGGTTTTTCTACAAAAAAAGTTTCGATTAATTTAAGTACGTTGTCTTCTTATTTGATGTGTACTTGTAACAACAACTATTCAATTGTACCTCCTTTTTGAATAATTGAAGATTAACAGCTAGAAATTTTAAAATTTGTAACGTCCAGAAATCTTCAGAAACTTAAAAATACGACGTTAATCGTTTAAATACAATATCTTGTTTTTCATTTGCTGAATTGTTAGCAAAAAATATTTACAATTATAAATTATTTTTATTTCGGTTGAATTCAAATATATCAGATTTCTAAGAAAGGACAACATTATCTTGAACTAATATTTCACTGTTTGATTCGGTGCAAGTAGAAAACATCGGGTACAGTCAGACATACTTCCTAGCCGCATTCGAAAATATTATACGAACATATGATTTTTATTCAAGTTCGTTTTGTGTAGAAAGCAAAGATAATTTCAATTACAACTATTCAGTTACGTTTCTTCGTATAAAATAGTAAACGAATCATTGAAATACATCTTGTTCTGTATTCTTCGACAAGTAAGAAAATAAAATTGTATTCGAATGTTCGTTTTCTAATATCTGTCCGTAAAAATGCAAACTTGCACGAAGTTCTGCAGGCGAGTTACTGCACAAACACAACACACACACACACATAGGCCCAGGTTTTATTCTCCCCGGTAGAACTAATTTTAACACGGACGTCCCTCGTTTATTCGAGAAACAGATATTCCGAGCGGCTAAGCTCGACACCGTGTCACGCAAAGTTACGTTATGGTTCATCAATTAGGCCGTTTCATATGAGCTTACATATACACGGCTCGCGGTTTGTGCTGTACCGAGGCGTCGATGAGTCGTTAATCGGTCGGCAATTAGATTCGATTTAAACCGGACTTGGCATACTTTAAATGTTTTAAAGCAGTGGCCGCGCCGTTCGACAGCGAAGTCGTTTCGCATGACATGCTCGTGTTATCTCACCTGAATTATCAAATTCGCGCGGAATCCGGGGAATTCTCCGATCGCAATATCGCAATCGAATCGTGTCCATTAGCGTCATTGATAATTAACAGCCGGCCACTGATTCCCGCTACCTTATTGGCGAGCGTGTACACTGTGAGCCATTAGACGCGGCCGTTCCAATTCCGATACGTTTGTTGCATCTTTATTGCATGCAGAGTGACAGTTGTTAGCTTTCAAATAATTATAGTAGCTTTTTAGTGTGGGAACTTCTGTACTCTGCGTGATCATTCTCAATTGGAAGTTGTTACAGGTTTTCTTATAACCATTTAAAGCAACATGTAGAGTACAGGGAGGGGGTGGAGTCCTCCCCCCCCCTCGCCCTAAAAAATGAATTTGGTCATTGATAAAAAGGTTTTGTTTAGCGAATATCTAAAAAACTATGGCGGTCACATGTACAGGGGAAAGTTGTCGGAATTATGACCTTGACAACGTATTTCAAGATCATTGAAAGCTGCGAGAATAAACTGCACGCCGATCAATGTAGCATACATTATAATGAATTTCACTCACAGATTATAAATTATTGAGTAGATCATACTAATTTTCCCTGTAACAAAAGAAAATGTGATTATCATAATTAACACAGCTTAGCACCTTCGCTATCATGTGTGACGTCTGGCAGTTTACTTAACTTAAACATTTACTTTACTTTACTTTACTTAACTATACTTTATTGAAACATAAGCTAAACGATAAAGTTTATACAATTAATTTCAATCATAGCGTAATATCTAGAGAATTCATGGGTTTCTTCTTCTGAGGTTTGTTAACGCGCTATCAATCGACGATTATTTAATACTTTCCAAAAACATATGAAACGCAACTAAGAATTATTTAATCAGTTTTTCAATCGTAATGTCAATTTCAATCGTGAACCAAGAAACCACTGTCTAGTAATTTCTTTTGGGATTATTGTTTAGATGAATATTTGTGAACTTTTCTGGGTACAATACAATTATGGAAAACTTTATTTATTATTTTTTCCGATAGATAAAGTATTAACCCTTAGCACTCTAATGGTGACTGTAAGGCACCACTAAAAATTGCTGTATCATTATTCAAAATATTTTTTACATTATTAAGTTTGTTTGTCTTTAATAAATTACTAAACATTTCGGTACTGTACGAGTAAATTCCACCATTTTTGTATGTATAACATGAAAAGAAAGTATATAGAAGGTCAATATTCTAGGTGGAAAGAAATCTTTCGTTTTGGAGTTAAAATAGCTTCGAGTGCAAAGTGTTAATATTTCGTAAAGGAGATACGTTGCATTTGATAAAACACTTCAATAAGAAAGATAAGCAGCGACACGAACGCTGACAAGCACACGTGTTAACAAATCTGCCATTTGTCTACTATACCAACCGATATCCGTCAACATTGTAAGATCCCGCACGTGGTCGCGCACAAAGAGTGAAAAGTGATCTGGCATCAATCGGACAATGGTTAAATTGCCTTAAAGGAAGGCTCTTTGACAAGGTCTTTCAAAGAAACAGACGCTTTTCTCCCGTTTGATCTCCTAACCGAGAGAGAAAGAGAGACGCGATCTCACAAAATACGATTTTAACGGTGTGCAGAAGAGATCCTCGCGGCTGTTCAATTCGCGACGATTATCAGAGGCACTGGCAGAAACTAAACACGAGTTAATGAGGTGGAAAAGCACGTTGTGTTCGATCGAATGAACGGGTAAAGCAAAATTCTCGAGGACTATCCTCGCTGAAGCCAGTTTCGCCGAGAGTTCCAAGTGCGCGTCGAAAGCACAGGCGGGGAAGTATCGTAATATTACAAAGTTAGATCTCCCGCGCGGAGGTTCGCCGCGAAATTGGGATGTCTTTTCAGGAGTTATGCTCTTCAACCGTCATTCATTGTGTCGCGGAGGAACGAAGGAAAATAAAAACGTGCGCGCGAGGCAACAGTGTAACCACATTGGTGGCGAACGACGAACGGTGGTTGGAAGAAGGGTTGCGGGGATGTGGAGGGAATCAGTTTCGTCCGGGGGATGGTCGTCGCGTTTTACGCTTCCGCGGAAAGTAGGTCAGCGCGAGCCGAATGACTTAGCACGTTTTCTCCCGTTTCCGTGGTAGACGATTCTTCGCTTTCACGGCAAAAACACGTCTATTCGCGGCCACGCCACCACCACCGCCTGCCGTTTTCAATTCCTGTTAGTCCTGACCGGGCCACCGAGAACGGGGCAGCCTCTCTTCTCTCTCCCTCTCTCTCTCTCTCTCTCTCTCTCTTTCTCTTCCGCTTACTCGGGAATTGGTCGCGGAGAACAGCCATGTAAAGATGACGCGCGGTTAATGAGATGATCATTATCTGCCGCGACGTCGCGTCTCGTCGCGTGCTTCAAGATCAGAGACTTTCGGATCTTCGTCTCTCTCTTCTTGAACGTTTCTTCGCGGACGCTTTTCGACGTCCTACCACGGCCGACGTGATTAGAGAAGAGTCCTTTGCGAGCTCGACCGGGGATTAGACCCGAAATGAAATCTTGCGTACAAAGTCTGTCGTCGAGAGCTTCGTTCTCCTCAAATTTTTCAACGGACTTCCAGTTTACCGAACCAGCTTTCGGAGTCTTTGGACATGCCAGCTCTCTGTCATCTGATTTACGAACGTTCGCGAACATTTGCTGGCTCGGCTAGATGAACGGGTTTATCATAATTCTTATCAGGGATCAGGATAAATAATTGTTTCGCTTTTAACCAGGCAGTTGTTTTCGACGAGTGTACTCGTCATGAAGAGATGGGAATATTTTGTGTTATGACGAGTATAATAGTCATCGCTTAATTTTTGCGACGCAATTTAGGTATACATTTTCCAAAGAGGTAACAGCTAACTGGTTAAAGACATTCTGGTCGAACTTCTGTGTTTCGTTTCAGAAAATGTGTTGTGTTCCTGTAGAATTTGTGTGGAACCAAAAGTTGTTGTTCTTCTTATGGAAGAGATATTTCAAGATCTGTGTGAGAAAAGTTCCGAGGAAACGAGTTTTCTAGAACGTTTATTAATTAAAGCAACGCCATATTCTTGGTTTCTTTCTGTTCGATCGACGTTCTGTAGTGTCACAGATGCTACCAGCATATAAATATATATATCCATTAAACTTTTCATATGTTTCAAAGCTATTTTCAAATATGAGAAAGTGATTGATAATAGCTGAATTTACATTGTAAGGGACCCCAATTACTGAGAGGGTATCAATCACTGTGCCTATATTAATTATACTTATTTTTTAAGCATAATGAATATTAAAAAGGAGATATTAAAGTTTTTTCATTGTGCTTTAAAAATAAGTATGATTAATATAGACATAATAATTGGTACCCTCCTCCTAGTAGTTGGGTCACCTTATCCTTGTATTTATTAGTCTGGTCTGGCGCAATAACTTTTGAAATATTCGTAAGAGTCAATAGCTTCAGACATCTCCCTTGAAGGGTTAGGGTTAGGTTTTTCGAAAGACATACAAACAAGCTTTGAAATGTAAATTATTCATATACATGTTGCAAATATATATAATTCGGAATATTAGTTTCATTGTAAGAATTATTTTATATATTTCTTTTACTATTTGTTCGATAGAATTTAATATTTTCTACGATGGTGGAGAATTATTTTAATATCGATGCACTAAGTATGTCTATTTTTGTTGCAGAAAAACTTGTTGCACTAAAACTTTTACGTTCAAGAACTATGTTTGAAAAAGATTTTCTTTGGAAAATTTTTATTTGTCAACATTTTATTTCTGACTTAAAATTGTATTTCATTTGAACTGCAGAATAACAATTATTTAGAATAATATTTAAGATATTTTTCCAATAAATTTTATGCAGGTAATTTGATGTATTTATAAAATTTTAATCACAGTTGCTTCTACTTTAAAAGAAAAGAAATAGATATTGTTTTTTATACTTGTTCAACACGTATTAATAATAAGTAAAATTTTCATTGTATAACTTTACATAGCCAATCACACGGAGATTTATTTATTTGTTCCTTTGTCGATGATTTTACTATGTTAACACGGAATTGAAAACAATTTATACATTTGTGGCTTGTGAATATTTCCGAAAAGGAAAAACATGGAAATGTAAATGAAATTGCACTCTTTATTGGAGTATTTCAAATTCGTTGAGACTATTTATGCGGGTAGTAGAGCTTTATTTAATCCGCCATTTAGTAATTAACTCTTATGTAATTAAATTCTGGAACAGTGAATTCATGAGATAATATTAATTGATAAAACATTGTACGTTCGTTTAATTTATGTTCTCGATGAATTAGTTACGTACATTGTAACTCTGCTACAATGATCTATGCAAAAGTAATTTGCATAATTGCACCAATTAAGTACTCAATTTAACTAATTGACCTACAGCGTCTATAAGTCGACCTAATTGAAATTATCATTGAATGATTCGCAGATTTGAAGTGAGCTGTAAATAGACTATATGAAAAGCATTTTTAAGGTTATCGTTGTGAAAAGAATATTGATTATTCACAATTGCAAATAAAAAGTGTTTTGTTCTCTACACACTATTTCCCTATTCTCTGTTCTCTATCTATTTATTACATAATATACGAATCGGAATTATTAATTGGAATAATATTTCTTGAGGGGTACGTAATAAATAATTTATATAATGAATATTTTATGCTTCCAAATTCATTCTACGATGTCAAAACGCAACCACAATTATTACACAAAAAGATTACACGTATAATGGAAGAATTATTTATTTTAAATATCTATTTGAAATTCGTGTCGAAAATTGCATACTTGAAACACATACATATTACTGGCAACTTGAAATAAACGTTTCATACAGTACTTCCATCAATATGTAAGTAAATAATCATTTCAAATTAATTAATGCGACACTGTGTAGGAAATGATCTCTGAAAACATTTTTATTTGTGATTTCAAATACTATTTCATATCTAAAAGACTTTAAAAATTATGTACATTAGTAAGAAAGAAATGTTTAACGCCAGCAGACCGGTTTTTCCTTTATTCGTCAGTAAGAGGGTTGCTTCGAAATGGGGTCTGTCCGGAAGGTTTCAGAGTGCTCTACATCAGAGATATCCAACTCATGAAGAGTCTGTCTTCTGTACAAAAAGTTGATAAATCGTTCCTCATAGGCACCTAAAAAGGGGGATCAAATATTCTGTATGCTATGATACTAACTGATTACAATGTCTGCTAATGTTGAAGCAGACATCGGAACATTTCGGTAACAAACTGATAAATTTCTCTTTCTAAACTGATAAATTTTACTTCACTAAACCATTTTGTAAAATTTTGTAAAATAAAATACAGTCTTTACTCGATATATGTCTCAAATATCTACCCGATAAAACTTCCAGAACTATCCCCACTGCCGGTGGGTATACCCCGTGAGGGGCCCCAAAGCTCGACCTGTATTATGTATACATACCTGGGCGATCGAGGTCACTCGAGCTTCGCTGTCCTTTTCTACCTTCGGCAGTGTATCCAAGAATAGTATCTTCCAGCCGATAATTGTCCCTGGGCAGACCCGTGTTTTGGACATATATCGAGTAGACACTGTATTTATATCTTCAATAAATAATTACCTACATAATATTCATTCGTTCACGTACTTCAAAGTAAAGTATCGTTTACCACTTATTTTATAGGGTTTTTTGATGCTGCAAATGATACAAGCGTTCTTCTTTACTTTAACCCTCCGTATGCTGTGCCAGGGTCGTTCGTGACCCGTTCCGGTATCGGTGGTGATAAGCCCGACCGACCGTCAATATGTACAATTTTATTTCGATACAAGACAACACTTTTTATTTCGAAATAAGAAAATTGCTATCCCCACTTCTTCTTTTCGAGTTCTACGCTCGACACCGCTTATTGTGCCAGAACGAGAGGGTATGTTATAGTCTATCATTTTCCAACGAAATGAATTGTAGTTTTCCGCTACATTCGAGCCTCTAACACATTCTCAACAAAGTCATGCCGCATACATAGGTACCCTCATCCGAAATACGACGGAAGCCGGTCCTGAGCCATCGTCTTATATTGGAATAAAACTGTAGTAGTGAAATATCAGCGTGAGGTCAGAAAGGACGCCGGCACAGGCCTAGAACTCGCGGGAGTTCGAGGGTTCAATTTAGACTTCTTAACTTTAAACGGAAAAAAATCACAAAATTTCATATTGTTCTTATCGCAGTTTTATTCCGTTCACCTTCAAGCGTTTATGAGACACCACGCAGATGTCACTTCGTTCACTGTACGGATGCACGTGTGCGAAACAAGTATCTTATACTCTCTGGAACAAAGTGTCTACATAGAGTTAACAATACTAATGTTTATATCTTAAAAGAATTTGTTTCTACAACCAGCAGCCTACGAATCCGAATACGTTGTATCCATTGTGCTCGAACCAATGTACTTTACATACAATACAACGTGCACACATACGATTATCATGTTAACGTCAGTTTCAGACAGGAGATTAAATACATTTCGGAAGACGTTAGAGACATTTGCGGCGAAGAGAGAATATTATTTAAAGATTAGTTTAGCTTCAGAATCCCTAATTCGAAACGTGAACGTTGAGCATCATTTCAGCGACAGATTCATGCCAATTATAAAATTTTACCGCGATTAGGGCATACCATCTGTTATTCTTTTCATATTATACAAAAAAAAACTGATCTTCAAAAGAAAAAAGAAAGATAATAAAAATACTGACCTAAATACTGACCTTCAATTTAAGCGATCTCAAATTACTACTACGATCAAAATCGAGAAAAACGATTTTGCTGGTACAGCTTCCTACCAGCATATTTTCGCTGCTCATCTCTTTGTTCTTTCTTATATTGTCTAATAAACTATGATTTCATCTTTCATTAAACTAGTCATTTGCTTACTTCAAAACACAAATGATTAATATGTTTAATAGTAGTCACTTTGCCGTTCGTCATTGATGATAAATTCGTCATTAATTTTAGTATAAGAATACGTGTTAAAAAGATTACTGGTCGGAAATAATGCAGACTACGATGCACCAGGAGAAAGGTAGAGATAGACATCTGACGGATGCATCGTCATTGGTCAACCTTGAATTGTTAGCAAATTAAAAACGAAATAGTTGAAACAAGCTTTTAATCTTAGTGAGCGTTCTACATTGAATGACTACAGTCACTCTTAGTCAAGGAGTTAAGGAGAGTACTAAACTTGTGTTGTTTCCTCAGAAAGCTATCATCTGGACATCCACGTTGCACCCTGCCAGGCAAACCTGACACAACTCAAAAGGAGCAATTCTCGTGTTATTCCTACAAACATGTTGCGGAGACACTCTTAGACCAACTATGAAAGTCTCTTTCATTCATAATCTTCATAATTTGATCGGTAGAGGGGCAGTTGTATTCTTCTTTCAAGAAGAAACGGCACTCTCCCAACTCAAGTAATTTTTTCGAATCTATTTTATAAACATTACGTGCACAAAACTGGATTAACTAATTTGGTTCGAAAACATAGTTTCCCAAGTTGCGTGGCACCTTTCGAGAGGTTGCGATATTGGTGGTCCATGTTATATGGCGACTGTTTAAGACGTCCGGACACTTATCTGCGAGGTGGCATACTGACAAGAATCGTTCACGACAGAGAGAAACGTCAATGGAAGGCGGGCAAAGGCACGATTCCAGGTCGAGCTTGGTTCGGTTGATCGAGAAGGAGAAAGGAAAATAGGGTGGCTGGGCATGCGGGAAGGGTGCAGGCAGAAGAAGGAGGTTCCGAAAAGGGCTGTTCCACTCGATAAGAAAAAGAAGGTTGATGTGTGGCGGGTAGAACCACGACTTGGATCCGGGGGTAGTGGGTTCCTGGGGGTCGGTGGGCGGGAGGGAGGGAAGATTGTCTAGAGGGTGGGGGGTAGCGACAGCGGTGCGAGAGGGTGGCAGCGTAGGAGGATTTGGAGCTCTGCCACGTCGGGAGCACCCTCCTGCTCGAGAGCTCTACTGCGATCACCGATACCACACTACAGAACGTCCGCGGTTGGTACTCGTAGGGGTTTGGAGGAGGCTACAGAGAGGCACAGCCCTCGAGGAGAAAACAGGTGGAACGACCCGAACTGTGCTTGCTGGAAGAGCGTAAATATTGATAATCCCTTCGACTATACCTAACTGTCCTCTTCCACCCTTCCTGAATTAGATAGCAACCCCGATCAAAATTGTTGAGACATAACACGCCTCGTCGCCTCCTTGCGCCGTTAATATTTCGAGGAATTGGGCGAGGGCTCCTCCTCTTCCACTTTCTCTCTCTCTCTCTCTCTCTCTCTCTCTCTCTCTCTGTACACTGTTTTACTTATCACGTTCGTTACCAGACAGTCGTACATTTTGTGTTCTGTGTAGAGAGAATTAAATTAATTGGGGGAAAATTGCCAACTGCATATTGATCTTCTAAATTGTATCCCGCGAGTTTATATGTTATCATTTTTTATACGTAACAAGTAGAAATAGCTATAAAGTATTCTCGATATATGTCCACAGCACGGGTCTACCCAGGGACATATTATATATCGGCTAGAAGATACTGTTCTTTGCCGAACGTAGAAAAGGACAGCGAAGCTCGAGTGGACTCGCTCACCGTGGAGTGTAAACATACATGTCTACACGATGTATGTCCAAAACACGGGTTTGGCCAAGGATAATTATCGGCTGGAAAATTCTACTATTTCTTGGTACACTACAGATCGTAGAAAAGGACAGCGAAGGTCGGGTGGCCTTGGTCGCCGAGGAGTGTAAACATAATACGGGTCGGGTGTATGCCCCGCGGCAGTGCAGATAGTTCTGGGACTTTTATCGGCTAGATATTTGGGACAAATATCGAGAAAATACTGTATATGCAGGGTGTCCCAAAAATGTTGTACTTCTTCGTGAGGGGTGATTCTTGAGGCGATTTCAAGTAACTACTTCCTTTGCAAAAATGTTCTCCGCGCCTTTGTTAAGGAGTTATTAACGAAAAACACGGACCAATCAGCGCGCGGCTACAGCGGATGAATTTCGATCCGACAGCAGGTTCCGCTAAACGTGGCGTTGGCATTGGACGAGCCGGACTATTCCGGTCGCTGTAGCCGCGCGCTGATTGGTCCGTGTTTCTCGTTAATAACTCCTTAATAGAGCTGCGAAGAACATTTTCGCAAAGGAAAAAATTACTTAAAATCACCCCAGGAACCATTTCTATCAAGGAAGCATAACATTTTTGGGACACCCTGCATATTATAGATAATATATATTATAATTATAAGATTATAGCAATGTGTTGCCGTGTGATTTATCGAATGTCTCGGGTGTATGGAAATGTAATCTACTTAAAAGAAAATTTGTTATTATTCCTTTTAAGAAAGAGCCATTGGCCTTCGCTGTATTAAAAGATCTTTGTCCGCATTGAAGAAGCACATATTTCGTTCTCAGTGTTTCATTGTCCTCCACCAAATTTTAATTCACTTAAAAAAAAAAAACGCAGATGAATCCTGTGTAACATGATTTCGCTATAGAGAATTTAGGAAAATTCTGGTTTCTCCCTCCCATATGATCCAAGGTTTAACGGGCCAATAAAATCGATTGTAGAAAATATATGTATCCGATAGATCTAGCTTTAAACTCTATAACGTAAAAACTTCACATAAAAATTTATGAAAGCCATAAAGTTATGATCTACAACGAATACCCACTCCAACGTGCTCGCAGAGGTGTTCGACACTTTACACGCATTTTCTTTGCACTGCTGCTTTAAAACTGGCATGCTTCGTTACTTTAAAAAAGTACGTTTTATTGAATTATTTCTATTACACGGACGCTGTAAAGACAAAGCGTTTCGACGCGAATTGGCAAATTAGAAACATGCTTAGAATTATTTTAGGAATCACCCCTTTCTTTTTCCTACACTGTTTCTGGGACACCCTGTAGAATGAATTCGAAAGTGTCATACAGGAATTGCCGTATTTCTTTTAAGTGTAACAACTTTTTAATTATTTTTATTGAAAAGGAGGCTAAAATAACGACATTATTTTTAATGTTTAGTTTCAGATTAGCATTACTCTGTATGCTAAGCCGGGGTCATTCGTGATCCGTTGCGGTAGGGATAAGATCGAGCGACCGTGAATATGTACAGTTGTATTCCGATATAAGATGACGCTTTCTATTTCGAAATAAGAAAATCGCTATCTCCTCTTCTTCTTCGTTATCCGAAATACGACGAAAACTGGTCGCGAGCCATCGCCTTATAACGAAAGAAAACTGTAGTGAAATATTGGTGTGGGTCAGAAATGACTCCGGCATAGGCCTAGAACTGACAGGAGTTCGAGGTATAAATTGCACGCCGACGGAGAACTGTATACTATAATAGTCTACGGTTCCTCTTAAGTTTATTAACAACTAGTCATAAAGATGACAACTTGTTTAAGAATAAATCGAAAGGAATTTGCGTGCAATGGAATACGTTGATTAATGTGTGTCTGGCCATTACTTACGATTTGTACGTGAAATAAACACTAATAAATATCAATGGTATTATTTATTATTTATTTTCCATTAGCATTGATGCCTCGTAGTTACAATTTTTAAGAAATTATTGTGGGAAACGTATGATACAATGCCACTGTCAACAGTTATAAAGAGTAATTGCTGTAGAAATAACTACTGGCCGGATAAGCTTGCTAAATGGCCCCTAAAAGTGAACTGGTACACGCCAATTTTGATATTTCACTGTAAATGTCTCATATAAAGTATTTATTTTAAGTTTACTATCTGTTTCTGTGTCACAGAAAATTAAATCGATTTTGCAATTCTTTAATGTCATATCTAATATTTATTTCAAGTTTATTATCTGCTTCTGTGTGAGAAATTTAACTGTATTTTATAATTCTTTAATGTAAATAATAAACGTTGCCTAAAGTTCAAAACAATATAAGGAAGTAACCTGAATCTTCGATGTCAAATTTAGTTACACTGTAGCAATAAACCGTGAAGTTATAAGTATGACAATATTCGGTTTTATCAAAAATATTGTACGTCCTATAACCGATGGATACTATGAATGTATAGGTCCAATGATTAAACATGTGAGCTCAGTTCTTATAATATCAAGTACTAGCAATCCTCTTAATTCAATTTCATTCAGATAATACCATCTAGATACCCTAAACTCACGGGTAGAACGGTAACCGGAAAATGTTCCACAAAATTTCGTAATGAATGGCATGCATTTTCTTCGAGTAATTTTCATTGAAGCAACCAGTGACGCTGCTTTCCACCACTAATCTTTGGGTGTTGATCTACTTTCCGTAATTCATACATTTTAGGATAGCGACCTACATTAAGCTCTCTAAAATAATTTATATTATCTTGGCGCTCTGCATCTCCTGGCTCCAACTCTTATTGAAGAGGTTAGGTTAATTCAGGCTCTCTGTATAGCTTGAATGCAAAGTAGAACTGTGCTTATCGCGTCTTCGACTCCATTTTGCTCCAGTGTATAGCTCTATTGCTATTAGCCATTATGAAAGTTACAATATTTTTATAAGGAGTCTCTATTAGAATAAATACATAATTACGTATTTTCACGACATTTCCTCTATCAAGACAAATAAAAAAAATGTAATTGCATTTTTTAATATGCAGTGCACTCTAAGGTTCATTTATATCTTCGTGTAAACTCCTTAACGTCACGAAAGAGATTGAAATAAGATTTATTTATTTACTACTTCGTTATTTTTAACGATCATCTCCCGTAATTTTTATTATTGCTTCTTGTTCTATTAACAGATTTTATCATATGCATTCGTTGAATTTTGCACAGTGACCAAACAAAATAAAACTACGGATAGATGAAGTATATGTAATAGTTTTATGAAGTGGTATACTTGATTTGTTTATATTTAAAATTATACTTTGAACTGAAATGTGTTGAAAGTAAAGCATATCTACTATATAAAAATGTATCAGTAATTTTTCATTATGACATTTACATATAATAAACTTAAAAAGTATTTAATGTAATCTTAATCGAGAAGAATTTAAACGAACTAATGTAAAACTACTGATGTGAAATAAATTTTACGTTTCTGTATGAACCAGTAGGTTGCAAACAGCCAAACAAAGTTGAACTCTCATCGGTACATTCAACGTTGTTTGTTATGTAATGAAAGCTCTCATTCCGGCCACTGAAGTCGGTGCAACAAATGAAATCACATTAGAGAAAATGAACGGTAGTATTTCTCTTTACAATGATACAGTTTGAGAGAAGGCCGATAACTAAATGCGTTAAACAATCTTGGAAAATAAATAGATAAATATATACATATATCAAGCTAGTAGATCGCGCGTTAATACGAGAGGGGCTGGGCCGGTACAACTAATTTCACCGTCGCCATTGTTCTCACGAAGCTGCTGTCATTCTGGAGACACTGGCTATATACCGATCAGACAACGTACCTACGCGTACACACAATTAACAAGATACCTGTCCCGTTTGACAAAGATACCTGATTCCATTTGTTTATCTTTACGAAAAATTAAACGCTTTTCTATTTTAATATGTAGTCGGATTATTTTAAAATGTCCAAAAATCTTCGCAAACCGAGTAGTGTCTAAAATGTTACTCAAAGAACGCATTTTCTGAACTGTGTTGATTAATTTAGAAGCAGCATCTTTAACAAGAATTATTATTACTATACATGGTGGTCCAAAAGTTACTATACTATTTTAAAATGCAACAAGTCTAGTATTCTTTAAAAATTCACACTTAAACTTTTACGAACAAATTTGAATTTTAAACACTCTTCTAACTTTTGGGGGCAACCTGTATACAATAATCTGTGTAGCCATAGTTAGTAAATTGTAATTGGCAGTTATTATTAAAGTTGTTGAATGGTTTCAATGAGTTAACAGAAAATTGAATATTGCTAAAGTTTGCATTTTAAAAGCTTTCCTAAATAAAATTTCCGTAAACAAGTACAGTGATTTAAATATAAAAGTTGATTGGTAAAAAAATTAATTTTTAAAGACGTATAAGGAATTGCATTAATTGTGTATTATATGAGACAGCTTACATATGTTAAACAGTTAAATTTCGTAGCGATTTTTACGAAAATCCTTTTATTAAAGAAAATGCCATTCGGTTGGAGCGTGTGACGATTTTACACCGAAATTTATCGAAAATATATCGTAATTCCCTTTTTGTTTAAAATTAATTTTACAAAAAATCAAGCGCATTAATTATTCGTTATTTTATACGTTTAATGTCACGCCACAGTCGGTATTTGTGAAAATTAATATAAGTATTAATATAACCACTTCATTTGTAATAGAACTTTCACCCTTTGAAACTATTTATTATAAGTAACACTTATGCTGTCATTAAAGTATAAATGCTTGCTGACACCAATCAAATTAAATTCCGTTGACATGAAAACAAAAACCTAGGTATTTACACTAGAACAACCGAGCACTAAATGTGACTACAATTTGCATTGTCTTTTAAAAATAATGAGTTTATATCGGGACATTATATTTTTTTGTTTATAAGATATGTCTGAATAAATAACCGTGTACTAGTACGTGTCCTCGAAAACATCTTTTCTCGAAAATCTGAATAATTGCAAAATAAAGACACCAAAATCTGTAATTTTATGGGTGCGGTTGTCCTAGTGTTAATAATATCATTTTAAACAAAATTTTAGTTCACACTACTTTCAGAACAAAAAGGGTTAACTTTTCTTTTCGAAAAAAGCTCGTCACGAAATGTACTTTGTTTTATAGTTTCCGTGTTGTATTCCACGTAGAACGTCCTCGTGCCCGATAGTAGCATACATCACGCGTACCGCGCTAAACGCAAACGTGATTCCAAGCTCGGCGAATTCCGTCAAGATTACTGAAATTTCTCGGCAACACCTCAGCATTTCTTAAACTTCACAACAAACCGCTGCGTGTCATCGACACGTAACCGATTGACGCGTGAGAAAACGTCTAGAAACCCTTCACAGCACACACTTGGCCACGATAAGTAACAACGAACAACAAACAAACGCACTGGGACACTGCGGAAAACACGGTCTGGTCGGTTGGTAGCTGTAATTAGTGGTATGGTTTGAAGATCGTCCAAGCGATAATCACGTGACAAATGAATTTTTTAACATAACGGCAAACGTGGCGGACCCCATTAAAGCGCGAGACGACGCCTTGCCTTCGCCTTCGAGTCACGGGAGGGTTAGGGGCGGCGTCATTGTGATCATTGTAAGAGCGTGCGCCCGCTCGGTGTGCCGTAGGTCTGGGCATGCAACGTAGCTGCATGTTTCCGCTCATTTACATGCAATCACGAACGTGCATCCAGACAGCGGCGAAGGCTGTAGACCCTCGCAGTCCCCGCGTATTGTCGGCGGTGCCATGTCGAAGATAGATGACGTCTCGTGTGCGTTTACATGTCCCATCTGTGTGTGTGTGTGTCTGTGTGCATGTGTATATGTCCATGGCTGCATGTGTGCGCGAATGTGTTTCGCGTGTGTATTCGTGTGCACATACGTATGTACAGGGTCGGCACGTGGGGTCGGGACTGGCGTGTCCATCAAGAAATCAGATGGCCCAAGGATGGTGGATAGGCGCGAGAACGCACATCTCGTTTTTCGCATACATCGCCGCCCATTAAAACCGTTTATCGACCAATTTCGTCTCCTGCTCGGACGGGCTGCATGCACCACGGCGCTCTCCGGTTACTGGCTACCAGCGTATAATCGAGATATAGGATTATGGATCATTAATTAAATCCCTCGTGCTCGGGGGAGGTGGGGGGGCGTAGAATCAGCTGCGTCTATTGATTTACACCGCGGTATTTTAGCCGCATTAGGTATCCGTTGATTAACTGGAACTCGGTGGTTCGCGCCCGTGGTCGGGGTCACGAGGAAACTGGAGATTCTTCGGGGACGAGTCCGTACGGGGCCGCGAGGTCTAATGTGCGCGTGCTTGTTTCCATTGCGGGTATCAACTTCGCCGATTCGTAAGGCCGGGAAGTTCAAAAAGTCCTTCGCACATACAAACGCACACCCACCCGCTCGCACACACAAACACACACATATACACATGCACACAGAGATACACACACACACACACACACACACGTATATACGCACACAAGAACACACACATATACGGCAAGTCCGCGAACTGTTTCCACTGGCTATCGATTCAGAGACGGCTGGATGGATATGCACGTACGCGTGTATATTCCCACTCGTGAATCGCGTACGTCTCCGCTTTCGAGCACACAGGACGGAGGACGGAGTTTTCAATTAACCGCGGATGAATGCGTCCCGTTATCAGACCTGATCACAGAGCTCGTTATCTTTGAGCCATCGGGAGATCGTAAGATTACACGGTCGATGCTGGAATCAGCGGTTAGAAAGAGGATAGGCTGTGTGTGCACGATCTCTGCAGATTGGAAAGCATGTACCACTATAGGGGAATGTACGCAAGCTAGCGGATAGAAGAAAAGATTGGCTAGGAGCGAGATGGGATAGGTGTATAAGATTGATAGTGGCGCGTGGAAAGGGGAGCTCTCTACTGGGGGATCGATGAGAATGATACTTACGCGGCTTGGGCGAACGGAGCACGATGCGTGGCGGGCAGCAACGCGACCGTGGCCGCGAGGAGGGCGAAGCTCCAGGAGGCGGCGTGGATGGACATCATATTATCCGTGGAGCGAGACGGAGCTGTCCGCGTTTCGAGAGGAATCACGGCGCGTCGCCGTTCACGTTCACGTCGAGGACAACGACAAGGACGTCGACGAGGACGTCAGCGGGTGTCCTGAGGCGTTGTTACCTGGCGCGTTGACCCGGCGTCTCTCTGCGTGCCGTCCGCGTCTCACCCTCCCCCCTTTTTCCTCCTCCTCCTCCCTCCCTACCTCCCTCCCACCCGCCCCGCCCTCCTACCTCCGTCTTGCTCTCTCCGTCTGCTTTTCGGTCCCCGCTTTCTCCCTCTCTTTCTCTCTCTCTCTCTCTCTCTTTCCGCTCGCTCTTTCTCTCTACTACTTTTTCCTTTCCTCGCGATTCAGCTCGACGTCTGTCAGGTGCTCGTATCTCCACCCGGATTCTTTGCTTTTCACTGTCACTCGCGTTCGACCTCTCGGAACACTGTAATAGCCGGCTGAAATCGAATCACCTCACACCGATCCCTCGCGGCCGAGCCTCCAGAGAGCGATCGGTCCTCTTCGAGAACCAACGGCGAGGGTAGTACACCCCTCTCCTCTCCGATTTCTTTCACTCGCGACAAGACCACAACGGGATCTCTCTTAACCCCAAGATAATCTCCTTCCGCCGACTTCAACATCCAACAGTGTCACCCAATTTCCTCAGTGTGTCGCAGCACCGTGTTCGCCTCGGCGTCGCCGATACAGTCTTGGCTAGCGGGTTACGATCCGATTAACCAACACACCCGCTTGAATCTTGCAGCGAACCAACCACCACCACCGATGGTTAACTATCGGACGCTCGCGAGGCACCGTTCTCGTCGTCGTCTTCGTCGTCTTCGTCGTCTTCGTCGTCGTCGTCGTCGTCGTCGTTGCGAGCTTCCTCGAGGCACTGTGTGTATGCGTGTCTCGCGAGCGTTCTTCCAACTACCGATGCGAGATTTCTTCCGATGTTCCTCTTGTTTCGCTTCACCTGGGGATCGCGGGGATGATCAGGAGGTTTTGAAGGGGCATGGAACGACGGGGGGCTCGGTGGAAGAGGGAGATAGCGACGAGATCCTCCTCGTAGAGGATCCCCTCTTCGTTCTGCTCGTCCTACAAGGTCGGAGCCGCCTGGTCGACGAAGATGTCCTGCCGCAGGCTCCGCTTCCACGGGATCCTTCCTCCGACGATGGACATTCTTCTCTCTTCTCTCGCCACTCGCCTCGATCTCCAGATGATCTCGCACTCTCCTCAGCCTTGCTCGTTCGCTCACTCGCTCGCTCGCTCGCTCTCGCACTCTCTCTCGCTCGTCTCACGGGGACACTCGGTCAGCACCCGCGCTACACCGCTACGCGCTCGGGAGTGGCGGCTCTCGCGTCTAGCCCGGCCGTACCATCGCGCAAGCGCCCTTCCTTCCTCTCTTCCTGCCTGCTACCCTGCCTATCTGCCTACCTGCTCGCCTGTCCCGCTTGTCTTCCTCTTTCGCCCCTGATTAGCCCTCCCAAACTCTCGCTCGCTTCGAAACCGCCAAGGATGTTTTTCTACCTGCCCCCTCCCCTTACCTTCACCCCTTCAACCTACCTCCTCCTCCCCTTCCGACAGCCCCTCACCTCACCTGACTGTCTATTTCACCGCGAACTACTTCCTCCGTAATTGTTCGCGTTCGAGCGTTCTTATTTTTCGGCTCCTTCTTCCGTTTACCTTCGAAGTTCTGCTTATTATTCGGGCTCAGATTCTAACGCGAGCGGGTGCCAGATGTCGACGGAATCTCGTGTGCGAACAAATAGTTTTACAGAAGGAAGCTTGAAAATTCTAGGAACAGCATTTCAGCACGTTCACTAATACGTTCAACCTTTCTATAACACGGTCAATTCGTTGCGTGTTGTTTCGAACCGTTGCCCTATGATTTCTGTCACAGCTACGCTGATATCTTCTTTGTCGTTAACAGCTCCTTAAAAACAAAATAGAAGTTATATTTATCGCGTGTCTACTAAATATCATAATGTATGAATAGATGGCACGATGTTATGCTGCAAGGGGTTAAGCGAAACTTAGAAGTAATACAAATGGGGATGCAGAGGGTTGTATGTGGTTTGCTCAAGTTTGTTAAGTCATGTTAGGATTAGTGTCCATTATTTCAATCCCTATACAATAGTTAGGCTTCCTGATAACAAATTACTTGGGAAATAAGGAATGTTCAATTACGAATTCTTATACACTTCAATGAGCACAATGGTTAGCCTGTTCCACATTTCCTCATGTCTCCAAATAAGAGATTTAGAAAATAGCATATGAGTAATAACAACGCTTAAGATGACTGACTAGTGACCTGAATATGCTGACTACTGGAACAATTACCCTATATGGAAACTGTGTTGCAAGCATGTGTTATGGGAGAGTTGTCGCAATTTTTGCAGCCCGCTGTATCGAAACCACGGTTTCCGAGTACTATGTTATAGGATGGTTGAGTGTACCTTTTACAGGTTTTGCCGGGAGAGAGACTTGCAGTAACTTGCACGCCGCACGCAGACCTCCCCACGCTCTGCGTACTTTCGACGAATCACCCCCACGCGACGTACCCTTGAGATGGTACTCTCGACGAACATCAAAAGGCGGCTTCTTTGCCTTCCAGGGGGCAACAACCTCCATGCTTTAATTTTGTAACCGATAGGACAGATATGGTTTCATTTCGTGTACATTTAATGCCGTGTCGGATACTCCTGATTAGTAGCAGATGATGGCATAAGTTCGTGACCGATTTAAAAATAGAACACCGCCGTTTATAAAGTAAAAAATAAGTGAATAAAAACTAATCATATTTTTTCGGTTTGAAACTGCGACGGATTCGCGTGCTTTGGAATTAACAAGTAGGATTGATTGGTTGTGATCAGACGTGCCAGCTGATTTCTATTCAACAGAACGCGAATTGATAAATTTTTAAATTGAAAATTAAATGGTGTTATTCTTCTTGCTAAGATAAAAATGGTGTTACTGAATACAATAATTACTAATATTAGTCGTTACATTTTTCTATGATATTAAAACAATGATCGTGTAGGGTAAACTGGTATTCATGATAGTCTGTAAGGACTAACGCAATTATTACACGTTTAGTACGATTGTTTATGCAAATTTTTATGTTAGAATCCCAATTCAATACAGTATCATAATCGAGTAAACGCTAAATGTTAAATTGTAAAAGAAGAATGTCACATATTGGGCATCAAAAAGTATTATGCTATCGTGTTTGTAATGTTTATAATTAATTTAATTCTACCAAATACATATTTTAGAATTTTAGCATTTCTAATCATGATTCCATAGATATCGATATGGTATGAAGTATTACTTTAGATACATAGTAAATTGTGAATGTCATACCCAGCAGTATCTATTGCAAGTAGAAATTGGCAATATTGGTCAGACACATTATTCAGTCACGTTCAAGTACATGAAAGCTGGTCAAATTTTTAAAGCGTATCTTCAGTGAAACTATAACAAACACTTAAAAATTTCCTACAACCACCGTAACTTTTTTATCAAACATACACAATTTTATCATAACTTATATGCATATCAATAAATGTATGATTGAAATAATACAATATAAATTACTACAATCATGTATAGACATTGAATTTGATGCATTTGTATAGAAAATAAGTTCGTCAAATGCTTAACAAAAAAGATTTGAAAAATTAACAAAAACACTGTTGTAATACTTTGAACTCATTGAAACTATCAAGAAAAGAAATAAATGTGTGTGTGTAGCTCTTGCATTTTGCAATTGATGTAAACAATTTTTATTTTTCATAAAAATCCGCAGTATAATCATTTATAAAATATAATATCAAATATTTCATATATTCTAGAAATTTTTCTAGCTGTTTGCTCAATATTTCTTTCATGCAAATTTAATACTTCTTTCTCATACTGAAGTTTCTTTCTTTCAGGGTTTCATTGCCGGTTGGTGTAAAAGGTCCAAAAAAGTATTTTTTACGTTCGTAGTAATTTAAGAAATACGATTGCCTTGATTAAAATACACAATATCTAAACAATATGAACGGTTATAATAAAATTAACTTTACATGCATTTCACATTTAGTAGAATTTATCGGTGATCATTTTATGATTAAATAAGTGGTAAGATGTGGTAGTGGGGGTATTTTGGGATTCGCATGGAGCGTACCTAAAGTTTGCATAAGAAAATAAAGATTTTTCATAACCATGATGATCCATATCTGTTTTATGCAAGCTTACAATCTCGACTTTAGCTCAGCTATCGATTGATTCAACTTCGTATTCCTTGTTTGAGTAAGCCTTTGTGAAGGATGGTTTTCAAGTTTTCTTGTAACTGCTCCTTTTTATCCTTTCCAGATTCGAAGGGGATGAAACGGGATATTTTCTTTCTCTTTCACAGGGTGGAGTCGATTTTCCTCCTCCTATCCACTGTTATAATTAGATGAAGTCTCTCTGTCTCTCCCTCTCTTTCTCTCTGATAATATATATTACTGTTCATTAATATTTAGCTCAGCTTTAATTATGAACTACGTAAAATGAAGAATTCTATCATTGTTTATAATATATTTATATATGTTTCAATTCTTGAATTTTCATTCAACGTTTTCTGTATACATAATATAGTTGAAAAATTGTTAAAAATGTTCCACCACCTGGTACAGCTTTTTTACGATTGTTCCATCCCGGGTGCTTCCAATTCGTACCAGATGGAATTGAAGATTTCTTTACTTTTTTCCCCTCAAGGTGGAATCAATCCTTTCTCATCTCCTTTCCTTGTGTGATCATTTCTCGCTTTTGCTGTACACTTTTGTGACTAGTTATTGGACTCTGGGTTTTAGGTATTTATGACAAAAAGGGGGTAGATGAAATTTAAAACGGTCAAAAGAGGAAAACATTTCAAAGGTGTAGTTACCTTATTTTCAAGTGATCAAAACTTTATATTTATGCTTTTTAAAATAGAAAAACACCCATGGAGAATAAAACAATTATAAATTTTACCGAGATTTAGTCTAATCCTAACCATGAGCAGCATTTGGACCTCGCTTCCTATATGTTAATAAAATTTTTTAATATTTCGAAGGCCGCTTAAGGCGGTGACCTTAACGACAAGCGTAACTAAGCGTGTTTAAAGTTGAGCGATTTTTAGCGTTTTTTACCAGCGAGCTTCACAACCGGTCTTCCTCTCTATCTTTCGATGCTCCTAAATATACAAAAAAAGTTAACAATTTCTGAGTACAGAATCGGGATACCCGAAAATGTCCGGTTGTTCGAAAATGTTGGGTTGCCCGAAAGTATCGCGTTACCCGAAAATGTCGGATTGCCCGAGCATTCATATGATACGGGTACCCGCCCGAGCCCGCCTGACTTCTGAAAAACCCGACCCAAGGACTCGGGTACCCGTAATTTTGGGAACCCGTACACCATTGGTAATAACCAAGGAAATCTGAACCAAACATGTCGCCGATGACCTAGAAGTCGATGCAACACAACACTCGAAAAAAAAAAAAACAAAACATTTTCACCCTACTTTTATCCGAAGTTGATCGACTGTACTGTAACATAGCACCTAGCTCGAGGTTTTTTTGCAGTTTCCTTGTTCCATAGCGGATAACTTTGACGCTGAACTTTACATTTCATTCAATCCTATAACTTTCTATCCCTTTGGCCAGGGATCCTTAACTTAATGACTGTATAAAGTTATCCGACTATGCGTCATCGAACAACGAATGCATCACAAAGTCGAAACGCACATTACCCACGTAAGACGGTTTTTGCGAGGAGCCGTTCGAGCAGGGTAATTCGAATCGTTGTAGGTGAAGCGAATGCGTGCTCTTTCCGACTGCGTGATTTCGATTCGAGAGCTCGAAAGCTGCGGAACAAACATCGGATACGCACTGAAAATGCGCGTCTGCGCTTACCTGCGTGCTTCCACTGGCCACGCGAGCCGTCAGTTGCAGTTGAAACCTATTCGATACCTTTCGACTCGATTGCTCGTAAGAGCATTGTTTTCTGGATGCTCGGCTCGCTCAAATAATTTTTTTCCTTTATCGTATCTCCGAGAAATACGAAGCTGTTACTCTATGCACATACAGGGTGTCACAAAAATGTTGTACTTCCTTTAAAAGGGTGATTGCCGAGGTCATTTCAAGTAACTTTTTCCTTTGCGAAAATATTGTTCGCGGCTTTGCTAGAGAGTTATTAAAAAAAACCACGGACCAATCAGAGACAGACTACAGCGGAAGAATTCCGGCTCGGCGACAAGTCCCGCTGAGCATGGCGTTAGCATTGGCCGAGCCAGAATCCGTCCGCTATAGCCACGCTCTGATTGGTCCGCGTTTTTCATTAATACAGCAATTACAATTACAACAAGGAAGTACTGTAATATTATTTTCAACCAATTAAACATATTAACAAAGGATAAAAAGAAATTCCTATTCTCCTCCAGCTTGTTGCAATTCAGGTAGAAGATATTTATTTTGCATAAAAATCCGCTGTCTATTTCTAATGCTCTATAATTACTAAACTACGGGTTTGATTTTTGCATATATAACAAGATATAACAATAAATATAACAATAAAGACGTTTTAAGGATTTGATCAATGTCCTTGTAGTTCCTGCATTTTGTAATTCATGCAGATGATTTCCATTTCGCGTAAGAAGTCTCTACACTAGTAATTTCAATAAATGTTCACGATTTCGTTGATTTTTTAATATGTTGCCACGGTATGCACCCTAGTTTGTGTTGCGGAGGTTTCAGTTAGCGATCGTTATTTATTAAAAAGTTATGAAAACAAACATTTCTCCGAAACAGCATATTTGGTTTATTTAGTTATAATTTTAAAAGGATGAACAATGAATGATATCTTACTCTTTGTAAAATTATTTGCTTGTTTTTCGACTATTTGTTTTAGCATCGTTCAACAATTCAATGACGCAACCAGATATGGAGAAGTTAGTTTTAAAGGTACCTACAACTAACGAAAATTTTATGTGGATCATGAGTGATCGAAATAGTTGAATAGTTTTATAGTTGTTCACTATAAAATTATTTTTAATTATAAAATTCACTTGGAAACACTCGCTTCACATTCCGAAATTTTCGAAACCATTAAATTGAGAAAAAAAGAACGCCTACTCATGCTTGCCTCCAAAAGTGAGACTGTAGGACATAATAATGAAATCTCTGTCACCCTGAAAGGTGACATAAATTGTCAAACAAAATCGAAGACACGTGGCTCAAAAAGTGAAATTTATCTTTTAACTTTACAAAAAAATAGCAGAAGACATTTTTCGAAACTTGTGAAACGTGAAAGTTCATTAAATCGAATAGATAATATGAAAATAAAAGTCCCGCGTGAAATTCATAAGCGAACTAAATAATGATTTCTTCGTTATTGAAAATAATTAAATTCCTGAATGAGAGTAACATTCCTAGTATAATTAGCTTAGTATAAACTTTTAATTAGTGTGGAAAAATGTTGAGGTCCTTGGACGAAATAATGTTACGTCTGAAGAGCGAGAGAATTTATTTGGCTGCAACTAAGCGCAATGATGAATTTTGCGTTTAAAATTATGTGTTACCTTCTCGAGCCATGAATAATAATAGCTTCCATTTTCCTTCCAGTCTCATAGGCCGCGAATGAAACAATTTCCAGGGGGGATATTGTGACTTCAAGAATACATTCTCGTCATATTTTCTTTTTCCTGTTCATAAAAGGAATGGCCAGAAATAAACGTACACTACACAGTAAATAGCAAAGTTTTATTAGTCCTTTTGCCGCAGTGGATGGTATTGCTGGGAGCAGAGTGCGGCACATAATGCTACCTTAAAGTCTCGCTGCGATATTTGGATTCCTCACGAACGCGTGCCTTGTAACACAGTCTGTATTTCTCGGAAGCATTGGTTTTCGTTGTTTGTGTACCGTATCTGATACGCAATATGCAAAAACAATAGGGAACGAATCCTCTCACTCCATAAAAGCGCGTCCAATTTAAAAGATTCATTCTTAAGGCAACTACTAGAATAATAAATATCAGATTATTTAAACATTCCCACCAAAAGTAAAAAGATGTTCTTAACAGATCTTGTATATGCTGTTTTTCCAAATTGCGTTACTACTGAGAAAACATTCATTCAGAAAGTGCAATATCAAATTCCAGTGTATGGGATATTAGATGAATTTTTGTAGTCCCAGGAAAATTGGGGATCAGTGACCAACGGGTTTCATAGTGACATATCGAAATAGTACGGAAAATGGACACAAAACGAGGCAACGCAATTTAGAGTTTAGTAAACTAAAGTGGTCCTTATCTTTGGTCAGTATACGGCAACAAGCACGGGGTAGACCAAATGCCGACATCTATTATAGAAGTGTGTGTCTTCATACCTGTCTGCACCTTTATTCAGTCTCCATGGGATAAGAACTATTATATTCCCAATATATTTACCACAGTAATGAAAAAATTTGACAATAAGATAAATCGGTAGATATACAAATATTTAATTCAGATTAAGATATCATCATGAGACTCGACGAAAATCAACACAGGATTTGAATAATTTGAATAAAAAAAAACCCAGGTTACAAAGAAGCAAATTGAACTTAATTTGAATTAGAAACGTGAAATCTGATCAATGTGGAAATGAGAAAACCGAATTTAGCTCGATCCGTATAAAAAACAAGTAAGGGAACAAAAATTTTGTCGCGATCTACGTAAACGCGAATCTTTTTGCTCATATAGAAATTTGCCAAGTCAAATGAAAACAGCAGACGTTAAATGAAAATGTATTTCTTCTTCTAGTAATTTTAGTAAATCGAAAATAATATAATAATATTCTGAAAGTCTACAAATGTTTTAATTTTTAGCTAAATTAAGAAGTTACTGAGAAATGTCAGAGTTTATGAAAAAAGTAAACGACAGTACATAATTTTGTGTAAATGTTTCAGAGGAAATCAGCTCTGGTTTTCATATTTTATGGCCCTCTTCAATCTTTCTAGTTTTAATCATGTTATGAAATTATGATCTACGAGTTCCGAGACTTACCAATTTGAGTGAACAAATGCTGGCCAGAATCTGGATCCCTGTCAGTGTGATTCCCATCGAATTTTCCTGTCCTGGAGTGATACGATTTACCTCTGAATCTTGAGTTGGCCCCATTCCAGTTTCTCAGTTTTCAATCCATCCAAGTTGAGTCTATCAATCCTGGTTTCGATCTGCTACAACTCGTTCAGTCTTGAATTGCTTCGATGTGACTAACTCAATCTGGGATTAATTTAAATGGAGTCGAAACATCCAAACGAGTCTGATCGAACATCCAAGATTTGATTATTCTTATTCGAGTGTCCAGTTTTATTTTATTTGAATTTATAAATTTTAAGCTAGCCTATATCGAATTTCCTATTTTTGAGTAAACAAAATTCGCTTTATAGGTCCTTCGGTAATTTAATTTACGCCTAACAACGTCAAATTGATTTGTCTCGAGATCTTCGATTTCTGGTTAATCAAATTCAAGCTTCTCACACCAAAGATAGCAGCACTAGAGATGCTCGGTACTAAATTAGTCTGATTCGTGTCCTCTCAGCTTACATTCTCTTGCCTCAAATTTTCTAGAATATTCTGCTTATTAAAATATGTAATCCATCAAATCATTTTTGATTCTCCATCCATTGAACAATCTGTTTTTCGTTGTTGCTAATAGGTAAACTATAAACTTAAAATATTTATAATATTCTCGGCTAAATTGTTGTTGGATATAAACCAAAGTATAGGAAAATAAACTTTGATTTGGCTTTAAATTATGTGCATATTTTGACTGTTGTTCATTAAGGACATCTATATACTTATTGTAGTATTTATTCTGGTATTAATAACAATTGTTTTCCATAGTACATTGAAATTACATTGAGATTTCTTCTTTCTTTAAACCATGAAAATGATAATTTCTGTTATTGGGCTCATCTAAATTGAAACGTCTATCATTCAAATCACTTATGACTTTCTACGATTATTTATGCAAATGTTTATGTTCTCGTCGCAATCCAAAAGATCTATAATTAGGTAAACATTAAATATTATATCGTCAACTTGACAAAAACTATTTATTCTATTGCGTTTTTCAATGTTTATAATTAATTTAATTTTATCAAATACATACTATGGAATTTTAGTATTTTTTCACGATACATAAGTCAATAGATATTAATGTGGTAGAAAGTGTACTACTATGAACAGTAAATGGTGAGCATCGTATCGAGCACTCTCTATTACAAGGAGAAATTGGCAGCATTGGTCAGACACGTTATTCAGTCACGTTCGAAAATGTGAATACTCGACAAATTTTCAAAGCGTATTTTCAGTGACACTGTAAAGAATACATGGAAATTGTATTCAACGATGTCAATTTGTTTTTCACACATGAGCAATTCTTTTTTAATTTGTCCTAGCGATTTTCATATCAGTCAGAATACATATGAACATCGGTAACCTTTTGCACACGTATTGTAAAGCACTGGAATAAGACAAGTTTACGATTATTTTTAATAACTACTTTTAGTTATTATCTCTAGTAATATTAATTACTATACCGCGAATTTTGTGCATGCATGACAAGAATGGGTGGGCACAATCTGAGACAGTAGAAAGATTAAAAGTATTTTTCATTCTATGGTGTCCGTAGCTCATGTTGTAGCCAATTCAATAATGTACTGCGCCATGATCTTGAATGTAGAAGTGTCGAAAAAATTCATAGGAAACTAACTTCATTTCAATGAAATTGTGCCTTCAAAATGGACCCATTTCGAACGTATTGGATATTTCTCACTTCTACGTTTTTTGTCTGTCATAAAAAAAAAGATTATAAATATATAACGATAAATGACCTTTCTAAAGTTTGACTATTAGCTTTTTACTACGTCTAAAATAAAAAAGACTATTAAATGATTGCAAAAGTTCGTATTCATTTTGAAAATATTGAGTCGTGGCATGAATAAGTTCGATTATGTTCAGTGACCCTTTCGATCAATTGATAAAGTATAGAATGATATTCAATCGATTGTATAATTTCTAATTGTAGCATCTTTTTAGTCACAGTTAAGTACATTCGCAATAAATCATAACTACACTGCCCGATTTTATGCATTTATGACAAAAATCGGTAGTCGAATTTTAAAACAGTAAAAACATTAGAAAAATTTTTAAATGCTGTTACATTATTTTCAACCTATTAAACATATTAAGATAGAAAATAAATTTCTATTTCACTCCAGATCGCATAAAGATCCGCAGTCTAGTTATAACTGAATCCTTAGAATTAGAACTTTGCTACATCGAATTCATTTATGTAACAACCTAATAAAACACGAACGATTACATTTTAAAGTAACAGTCTTTTCAAATGAATTATCTTTAGACTGCGGATCATTATGCATTTATGACTTCTGAAAATTTTTACGATTTTTATTTATTTCAGACCTGGGAAGACTACTACCACTGAAAATAAGATTTGATTTGATTCCACCTTCTTAAAATGCGTCTACAAAAATTGAAAATTGCATAAACATCCGCAGTCTAATCATTATAAACAGTCACCACCATTTCCTGCAACTACCTTCCAACGTTTTTCAAACTGATGGATTTCTTTCGCGTAAAATATGTGTGGTTCTTCTTCGAAGAAGATCTTGAAGGGACGAACTGTTTGCAATGGATCCCAATACCCTTTACCATTTGAAACAATATTTTACCAGGTTCTGGTCACAGTATTGTCGCGGGGGTATAGGGTCTGGTCAACAAACTAGCGCGAAAACCAGCTGTTCGTCAGCAGTTCGACTCTGAAAATTATTGGAAAACGCTCGAGCAAGTTAGCTAACTAGCAAAGCGCGCGCGCGCGCGCGCAAACGATCAAGCGATCTAGCGAACGAGCGGAGACGGTTGAAACAACCACCGTTGAACGATCAGGCAAGAATTTCGGTTCGAATTTTACAGGAAGACCTGGGCTATCAGCGGTGTCCGCGAATTAACCAAGCGTAAGGTTTCGCCCGGTACATTCGCACGGCTGAATGTGCAGGAAGTGAGCCGCGAACGAAAGAGCAAGAGGGGCTGGGGGATGGAGGGGGGGGGGGGGGAGGTTCGCGAGGGTGGATACCAGGGAACGGAGTCGATATTACGGATCTCGAACTATTGCTCGCGCAAAAGTTCGTTCGACGGTTTAACGGGTGGCATTTCGGAGTAACTCGAGAACCCATTGTCGAATCTTCATTGCATATCGCCCGCGATCGATCCCCTCTTCCGCGATCCTCGATACTACTAAAATGCCTCCTCAAGGACCCGGGGCTCTTCCTCCTCGTGCCCTCTCCTTCATACCGTTCTTCCTCCCCGACACTCCCGTAATTTCGTGTCCGTTATCCCGCCGTGTTACTTTCCCGCACTTTAATGAATTCGGTCAGTATGCGGTAGTTTCAAGGATCGGCCGAAGAAAGTTCAACAAGCGTTGAAGTTTAATCCAGTGTCCGTAATTACTCGTTCCATGTAGATCCAGCTGATTTCCCCCGATTAGTGTTTGCATACATTATGCACGATGTAACCGTTCATTTTTCTGCTTAAACCTCGGACCCCTGCGAGTTCTAAGCCTATGCCGGAGTCATTACTGCCCCACACCGGTATTTCGCTAATACAGTTTCCTCTCGATATAAGGCGATGGCTGGGGACTGGCTTTCGTCGTATGGATAAAGAAGAAGAATTTATTTCTTATATCGGAATAAAATTGTACATATTGACGGTCGCTCGAGCTTATTCCCACCACTACCGCAACGGGTCACGAATGACTCCGGCATAGCGCACGGAGGTCTAATCGTTACACCGGGACCTGTTTGTACGATCCTCTTCGTGGACTATGAGGATGGCGAGTCGCGAGAAAATAGTATTCAGCGTAGAAGGGTCTCTAGAAAACGCCAATTCAAAGTTGGTAATCCTAAAAATATTTTGAATTTGCTGAACGGTATACAGTGTTTACTCGATATATGTCCAAAACACGGGTCTAGCCAGAGACATATATCGGCGAGGAGATACTATTCTTTGATCCACGCCGAACGTAGAAAATGTCAGCGAAGCTTTAACGGTCTCGGTTCATGACTCCTCACGGGGTAAACCCCGCGACAGTAGGGATAGTTCTGAGACTTTTATCGGCTAGGCAGTTGGGACATATATAGAATAAACACTGTAATTAGTACACTGTAATTTTAATGAAGTGGTCAGGTAAAAAATGGGGCAGTGTGAGAATATTTATAAAGAAGCAGTGCTTTCAAACGAAGTTATTCAGAGTTGTTAAGCTTCCTGTTTACTCGATGAAGGGTATCACGTTTTGAAAAATTATTCAACGAGTAAACTCATTCCGTATTGACAGTATTTTGTGGGAGAAGTTTGTCGATATGTGGAATGAAATGTTTTCATTTCGACCGTTCTCACTGTTTTTTGGCTGGTTTTTTCATGTTCAAATATCGAATGCAATTTTTTCATACATCGGTTAATTTAGAAAAAAAATTGGTTTCGAACGTTCCTCGAATGTGCCGTACCTTTGAGTTCGACTGGTTAGCGTATCTATTTTGTGGGAAACGTAGACAATGGTACGGTATTGATTGCATCGCACGGAACTTGTTACTATCTAACTATAACTGGCAAATATTATAACAGCGTAATAGAATAAATATTTATAAAAACCGATGCGAATAAAGACGAGGGAAATTGAATAACCACTAGTTAATGACTTAATGAGATATTATTAAAATAATTTTCCATATGTATTCACCATATTCTAGTTGAGCGATATCTCAGTTTGAGCACCTACTAGCTTCCAAGCAGAATGGGCATTGTTCCGAATAAATGTTTATCTAAAATAATTATTCCTATGAATTCTTTTTAGTAAATATTTTATTCGAATATCGATTGTAAAATTATTTGAATTATGCGACTAATTGTTAACTGCCTTTGTTTTTATGTAATTTTATAATATTTCAGATCAATTTCATCCTGTCCGAATAAATCCTTATTCGAATAAAATCCTATTCGGAGAAATTTTTATTTGATTGGATATTTATTCGATAGTGTCGAATAAAATTTTATTTGTTAGTCTCTATCTCTTATCCGTCATCCGAATAAAATTTTGCCGAACTCTGCTTCCAAGTAGCAGGTATGCATTGAAAATTATTTCGATAATATCTCGTTAACTATTAGGTTTAGGACATATGAGGTCAATACATTTTTACTCAGAATTTGATACTCGTTTTACGATACAAAAAGTACGTCATTCCATTACGAAAAATGAAGGTGACCTTGAAATGTCCAAAACGCCTCCACTTACAAACAAATATATGCTTTACATAATGTACCCCTCCAAACCATACGACTGTTGTATACAAGAAATTTTGGTGCAATGCCATACTTTAGAAGTTATTCATGGTGAACAAATTGCGTGGGACACCTTGTATATACTAACAGTATTATACATTGAACAAGAAAAGTACATTGAAGTGAGGTACGAGTCAAGGAGTGTTAAGTGGCCGTGATGATTGACGAAACATGCCCTGTCAAAACAGACTGAGAATCTTTATGCAAAATAATAATATTTTGTGTCAACTACAAAAACCAAGAGTTAAATAGACATTTTGTTCTTTCGTCAATTATTAAATACATAAATGTTCTCCTCTTCTTTCAATCCACTGTTTTAAGATGCACCCACTCACTATTGTTATAAATGCATAAAATCCGCAGTGTACTGATAAGTGATTATTGACATTGTCATTTGAATATTTTTAAATAAAGAGTAGATCGTACAGATTTCAGAGAAACATATTAAAATTATATTTCTCAAGATTATTTCTCAATAATCCCCTTATCCTCCAGCGTTAATGAACCAATAATTGCAAAAACATGATCGCAATTAATACATAATCGTATGTTACTCCTATTATGTTTGGCAGTAATATGCAAACAGTTTTGCTCAACTTTTTCCATATGATTGCAACATTTTTATAAAAAGTTAACAAAGAAGAGAAATATTAATCTTTTTTGTCAATTACCTCATTTTACAACTGCATTGTTAAAGTTCTACAAAACACCTACCCTTGATAGGAGCTCCATTGGTGAGACATACACTATGCTAAAGAAATTGGTTCGATCTAACCTATCTGTCAACGTTTAACAGGTGTTGCTGCCTCTTGACTTCGTAACCCAGTCACACTGACACCTGTGCACCCATGCACCTTCTAACTAGGTTATTGACCTCCGTGTCCCTTGTCGATCAGGCTACTTTATCGGCAAACCCTTTGTGACATTTCAATATTGTGAATTTTAAAAATGGTTCTCTAGTAACAGAAAATTTTTACTTTTAACTGTTTATTTTGATAAAACGGTCTATTTAGCGGTGGCTCTTATAGGGAATGTCTCAGCATGATTCCGTTCGCAAAAATAAGTAAAGCAGACCCAGTTACACTTGCTCGGTTGACGCTTCGTTTTCGAGAAAATCGAGTTTGAAAGTTTGTCGGCTACGCGTTTGCATTCACGAGAAGTAGAATAGATTGGCCATGATCAGACGGCTCCTATTCAACAGCACGCGTTACCGCCGAATTTTCCAACTCGATTTTCTCGAAAACGAGGCGTCAACCGAAAAAATGTAAATCGTTTTATTTACTTAATTTTACAAGTACTAAATCCCCATTCCCGCTTGCACCACCCGTTCGGAGACACCCTGTATACGAACCGTTTAGAGTCCACATCAATTAACCTCTTCAAGGATACTGACATACGCGTGTACATTATCTACATTTAGTGTTTCTTTTTTAAATTAAAATTGCTCTACGAGAAACAAAATTGACATCTATGGGAGAACTATTCATTACAGAATCCCACGACAACAGAAACAAAAGGTACGTCGTATGGAAGCATCGATAATATTTTGATCAAACATTAAATAATTAATAATAATAAATAATTTTATTTTCACTTTGAAAAGTTCATCCCAGTACAGGGTAACCACTTTTCTGTTTGCTACATTTCACTGTCGACGCACTTGATTGACGCTTCACTTTTTCCATTTAGAATGCATTCCCTTACTAATTAGGCCTAATACCACTGACTGACAAAAATTGAAGGGACATCTAAAAATGAAAATGTCGACACTGTTTCATCAAGTTTCTCTACTTTTGATATTGTGAACACATAGCTCCTTCGTGTGTCAGATAGACGGTAATAACACGGCTTAAAGTCCTCCAAAGGTCCATAAGTCCATCGATTAAATATTGATAATGCTCCGGTATTCGTCACTTCGTTCGCGCATGGTTCCATGTAAGAAAAGAACAATACATTGTCAACACGCGACAACCGGGCATTTCTCATCCCAGCAAATATTTATTATGCGTGACGCACGCACAGCCGAATTTTCGAGACCTCCATTTTGGTTTCATTCAATCATGGCCGGACCCGAACCGGTCCGCGCACTCCCGGTCATATTTTCGACGGTTCGGGTATTTCCATGAAAAACGGGGGTTGTTGAACAGGCGGGGGGGGGGGAGGTTGCGGAGCTTTTCAGAGTATCTTCGCGTGGGCTTGAACGATCGTTGACCTTTCCGGACTCGTACATATTGGCTGCAGCCAGTTATTACGAGCCGGTGCGCGTTTTATATCCCATGCTTGCACTTTGCGGGCCTAAAAAGCTTCGATCGCAGTCGGCGGCCGCTTAACGTCGAGTGTCTCCCCCCCCACCCCCTTTTTACCCTTTCCCTTGGCCACCCCCGCACAGCCCCACTGTTACCAGCGGCAGTCCACGACGCTATTGTATTTTCTAAGAAGCGGTCGGTCTAATTTCAGAACGTTGGCGAACTTTTTTCTCGGTCGCCAGTGCCCCGCAAACCTGACCAAGCCGGGCCAGACCGGCAGCGGCCAAGTCTGTCTCTTTTCGTTCGGTAGCATTTCTCGTCCGCTGAAGTATACTTTAATTTCTTTCATCGCTTTGTTTCTCTTTCATAAACGCGGATTATAGTAGGGGAAACGCTTTTGTCTCCCGTCGCGCTCACTTCTCGGTACATATTTACCCGCGGCGGCGGGTCGGCTTCGAATATAATTGCGATCGTCGTGGAAAGGAGGCGAGAGGGGGGCCGAGCGAAGGAAAGACCTTCTCTTTCGAAGGGCGGAGGCCAGAGCGGGATCTGGTAAAAGGAGCTGGCCTAACGGCAGTCAAATTTCCGGGGATGAAAATAATCCCTGGACTGTCCCGTCAGAGGGGTCGATGTAAACGCCTTGATTCATCGAATTCCTGCGAGCTGGTTCCTTCTTTGCGTACGATCATTTCCTTCCGGCTCGGGGGCGTTTCCGGTGCTGCTACCAGACGGCACCAACAGATTCGTTGACAAACAGATTTTTGTCCGATCGTGATTAACAGGCGCCCTACCGTGAAAAGGGTAAACGATGACGACGATCTCTTATTGCGGAATTGCTGAAACGCTTCCTCCCTTGTTTTTTTTTGTGCCTTTCGTATACGTGTGATTTTATTGTTAAAGTGCTTAGTCTCCTTTCTTTGACGATAGATAGTAACACGACTAGATATTAATGTGGCAGAAAATATTAGTAATGAATATCATGTCCAGCAGTGTCTATTATAAGTAAACATTGGTACTATTCTTATGTCAGACACAGTATTCGCAAAACATGAATACTCGTTGGCTGAAGCATGTTGTCTAGAATTGTCTGGACATCATGGATGGGTCTGTGCTGCGATCGAGTGGGACATTGTTGTTTTGAATAATCGTCTCGTTTCAAAACGGAAAAGCAGACCAGCCGTGCTCTAATCTATGATGATTGACGCCATCGCAGGCCCACAGGAAAAGGCGACACCAGACACCAGTTTCGAGGATAGATCCTTGAACAAAGGATCTTTGTGCAGTGTCCTGCGAGGCTGACGTAAGAAAATTAAATCGCGGGGTCAGTAGGCGTTGCACAGTTTTGGATGACGCCCCGAATTGGTCCCCTGTCTATCCCTGAATCATCTCTTCCCGATCTGTTGGTAAGGATTGCTGCGAGAAATAGAGTAAAAATATTACGAACACCTTCATGAAGTTACGAGCTAATTTGAATTAAATCTTCGAGAACATCACGAATCGACAGTAAAACATTGTGGTCTTTACATTGTAGACGTTACATCTGGCCTTTGTATTTGGACTTCATATGTTGTGCCTTGACCATCGATTTTTGAACCTTGATCATGAACTTTGAACTTGTTTGGATCTTAGCATTAATCTTGGCTTTGATCTTGGACTTTTGAACTAGTTGATCTTGGAATTTGATCGTGGACTTTTGAACTTGTTAGATCCTGACTTGGATCTTATACTTTGTATCTTGATCCTGGACTTTGAACAAGTTGATCTTGGAATTTGATCCTGGACTTTGAAGAAGTTGACCTTGAACGTTGATCATGGACTTTGTATTTGTTGGATCTTAAATCTTGGTCTCATACCTTGAATTTGAACTTTGTACGTCTTTATAAACGTGATTTTGAACAGGAACTGAACTTTGGACTATTACAAACGTTACGTCTTATTTTGTGAGTACAGAATACAGTAATTACTAGTTCTTACCTAGAGCGTTATTGCCTCCGAACCAATATTGGACTGGACAACGCTCGAAACACATGTAAGCGATGTATACAGTATGATCGATGTGTGTGTACTGCGATCCAATGAATATTGTAATGAATGTTTAATATAAAATCGAAATATCGTCGTTTGTATATTGTTATTGATTATTCCTTTGTCTCCGTTACACCTTGTTACGCATTCATTGTCCCGTGTTAACATTCATTATAATTTAATTAAATGTTGGCTGCTCCAATTCTGCCAACAAAATTGTACACATAGTATACAATATTCAACGAAGCTGTAATGTTTACTTAAAAATTTCCTTGAACAACTTCAAGTTGTTATGCTAAATTACTTAAAATCTGTTTTTGCGATCTCGATATTCAGATTTATGCTGGTGGTACATCCGAAAAGAAGGTGAATCTACATAAAAATAAGTCGAAAATGTGGAATAAAATTTTGTCATACGAGACATTGTTTTCGCGAAAAACGATACTATACGGAAATTATTTCCGCTACTATTGAAAGTAAGAAAAAAATGACTAAGTAGGATATATACATGGTTTTAAGACGTGCATCTGACGTTGATAAAACGAAGTCCTGTGAAGGTCATTTTAAAGGTTTATTCAAGGTCATCGCACTCTTTTGTATTTCAACATGTACTTTTTGTAACGCGATGTGGTAGCCGGCCTCAAGATGAGTTCAACAACCTACACACCATGTCACTTCGAGGCGACCTTGAAGACGAAAAAATCAGTTTCGGTGTGAAGAATGCAAAACACTTTTTGCAAGACAATTTTTTAATGTTTTACATAAGCATAACTTTAAAATGATCAGAGGTGTTACGTTATTAACGTAAGAACAAAATGGGAAGAAAGTAGAAAGAGATATGAAATGAACAGCTGCTTATCTTCAATGACAAAAATGAGGGATGAGGGTTAAACAAATAACTTCGATGCTGCAGAAGTTTCGAGGCTGCAGGGTTGCCGGTCAAAGTGTTTAAAGAAGTCGGCGAAACAGAAAGCGAGGGAGATAGATCGGTCCCCGCGCATCTGTCGCTCGACGATAGAAAAATATTTGACGGGGTTGGCAGTATGGGGGAGTCCGATAAATTTCTTTATTCGCCGAGTTTGGAAAATTGGATTTTATTCGAAATAAAGATCCGCTCCGGTGCTTATCGGGGCCGGACGGATAGGAACGGTATCGAATGTAAAGCTCCAGAGACATCCGATCGATCACCCCCGCTTACATTCTCGTTCGGACAGGTTTGACATGAGCGTCGGCGTCCGGCCAGCGTTATTTCCTTCTTAACGCGTCCGCGGGGATCCGCACAGCTAATTAAAAGGGAGAAACGGGTGGCCTCTGTTCCCGTTAATAACTGCGTCCCCACACAGCGTTCCATTTAAAATTGAACTCGCCTTGTTATAGCCGGGGCACGCGAATTTCTTCTATTTCTGCCGTTTTTGTTTCGTCGATCGGGCAAGCGACCGTGGAACGAGGAACAGGGGTGACGGGGGTGGGGGTTCCGAGGGGTTACAGAGGTGTATAGAGGTATTTTGCGCGGGTAACATGCGTGGGAACTCTTCTATCCGGAACACCGCGTTAATTACAGAAAATTGAGCACTGTGCGGCTGAATTAACTTTTGCGTGCATGCCGGAAGAAAGCCGGAATCGAGCGTGAACGCGTGGCTTTTTAATTAAGGGGCGCACTGTTTCATCGTGCACGATGGGATTCATTCGAGCCGATCGTACACACAACCACCGGCGCCCCGACCAGGATAGTCGGGCTGCGTTTAACAAGGACGATTAACTTAATCGCGAGGAAAAATTATGATCGTTTCCAATTAGTGAGGGAACCAGTCAGAAAACGGATGGCTCTGTCCCAACAACTCTTACGGAGATGTCAAACGTGAAATATCTTCCTCTAACCTGATTACCAGACTAACGTTTAATTAACCCGGCGACTTTGCGGTGGGTAAAAATGTAGCATGCCCTACGCGACATAATCCTGTAGGTATAATCTTGCGACGCGATTACGAATATGCTTTGATTCAATCGTGTGCGGGTAATCCGGGGCCGGGATAATTTGAAATTGTTCTCAATTCGAAAATGAGATAAGAGAACAGAAATTCTGTGATTTCTTGAACACAATTATAGAATAATTTCGTCTATCATTATTCATTCGCGTTAACTGTCACCGTCACTAATAATACGAGTGACACTATTTTTTACCAGATTCGGGAATTCATTTTCACTAGAATAAACCGAATGTTATTAAGATCTTTAGAATGTAAATTGTCGTATTTAAACTTATTCTGAAAATATTTATTAATTACACAGTTCTGGCAGATTTCTTGGGATCATTACTGCTGATTACAGATTCACCCGACATTAAAAATTCGATAAGATTCATATATTATTATTTAGTCTTTGTATAATTTAAATTAAATAAATTTTCTCGTTTCTTTGTATATTTTTCTTACCGAATAAAATGTTAAAAACGATCAATGTAGTAGTTAAAAATCGCACACCTACTTCAAAAAATCCTTTATCTAAAATCAGTGTTTAGAAAAAATTATTTGTTCGAAAACTACACGAATCGAATGAACCAGCACTTGGCAGCAATAATCACTACAAACCGCCATTTCTTAACAGACTTTCCCGAAAGTCAGTTGTAATTTTGAAATTGATAAACATTTTCAAAAAAAGATATTATCAGGTTGAAATGAACCTTTTTAAGCACGAAGACATTGTTTGAGTAAAGTCTTAACGTTTCAGAGAAAAAATTCCCAAAATTCACGAGAATAAAAGTTTTAAGTAAGAAGAAGTTAATTGTAAATTTGGTCATAGGATGAGAACACCAGTGGTCTTATAAACAATATTATGTAGCTCATTTCTAGACACAATGTAGCGGTTTTGTAAGTTTTGAAATTGTTACGCGAAATATGGTATACTCTCAATAACTGTGATCAGCTGGAGAGGGGTATGTCAGATTTCTTTGGTTGACGCATCGCTCCAATTACGTCGACACTAAGAGTGAGAAGTATTGAGTTGATTGGCAGGTTATGAGAGCGATAGGGACACGAATATGCTCGTGACGTGCTATACGTGCTATACGTGCTCTGCGTTGCTCATATTCTAATTCTTGACCGTTCCACCGTGTATAAAATTTGTCAATAGAGAGGTTACACTCAGAGTTTCTTCAGCGTTTCGGATATATTTGTGCCGTTATTTGATCAGTTTTTTAGCTCTGAAGCACCTACTTGAAAACTTATTTCATTCTTTTGGGTATTCTCGCTGCCAATTACCGAGCTCATCCATTTCAATTAGTCGAAAATACAATCTGTGACTTGGCGTTGCTCTGTTAACTGCATCAGTAACTTCCACAGTAATAACAGGGAGAATTTATCATATAATAATTAAGCTGTGAATCTATATGCGATGCAAAACTTTTCTGCACGTTGTACACAACTGGAGCCAATTTCTATCTTTCTTTAACTTACACTTCCATTTTTTTAGAATTTTTCTACCGTTTCAAATTGCAGTTACTCGTTTTTGTCACAAACGGATAAAATCCACCGTCTAATAATAATACATTTCTCTCGAATTGCCAACGGTTATATATAGTAAAGCCAATATCAATTCGAATACCGATGAACTTATATAATTTATTTTAAAAATCTCCCGGAGAAAAGTAATATTACACCAAAATAAATGTTTGCCGATAATGTTGAGTTTACTTCGAAAGCTAAGAATATAACCAAAAATCTAATTACATAATTTAGCTACGCATAACAAATAAAAAAATTCTCAGATTCATGCAACTGAAAAAAAATTTTTTGTTCAATAACATTAATCTTTTTCATATTTCACTTTTTTATATGCGGGGTCATCCGTTTTTAAACGGCCAAACGTCAACCAGCTATAGAGGACCCCAAATGAAACAACTTTCACCCCTAACACTTTTTTTGATTCGGTCTTGATTTTTAGATAATTGCAAAAACCCGTCATTTTTTGCGTTCACTTAAGATTAAATATATTAGGACTACAATTATGTATCTTGATGATTTTTCCTTTGTTTGGTTCAAAATAAATAGGGGCATCTTTTTTATTAAGTCAACTTTTTTGTATGACCTTTGGATCTTGGTTTTTTTTACATGGGGCACGCCGTGGAGACTGAATGAAATAACTTCGAATCAAAAAAAGTGTTAGGGGTGAAAGTTGTTCCATTTGGGGTCCTCTATAGCTGGTTGACGTTTGGCCGTTTAAAAACGGATGACCCTGTAGATTCGTAAGATAAAAATCAATGAAGGTAGCAAAGTTAAATGACCGCACAGTGTATATTACCAGTTACTGTTAAAAATAACAAGAATTATGACGGGAAACCAATTCTATACCGCAATTCCTTCGCCCCAACGTCTGCGCTCTGGCGGTCTTATTTATTACAGTTATTCGACAATAAGCAAGCATTATTTATTATATTTATTACATAATAAATAAGATTTGGTCCTATCACCAGCTCGCTGGTCACGCGAACAGCAGGGCAACATTGGGTAACATAGAGCGAATCCTCTCCCGATACCACGTCTCCTAACACGCGTTCGTTGGCTCCCCGTTCGGTATTTATCACAAAGCGACACGCACAAGAGCCTCCTGTCTAGCCTCCTCTGAAATTCTCTCTCGCTCCGTTTTCCATTCTTCCTTCGCAGCTATCCCGCAGCTATCTGCGACGCGCGACGCCGAGAGAAGATTTTCACGCGTCCGCGAGCAAACCCCTGCAAAGGATCCGGCAAACCAATGCGAATATCTTATCGCGATAGATCCGCAACGTTATAATGTACTCGATGATTCCGCAGAGAATCTCTCATTCGTTTAAAGCGGAAAAGATTTTGAAGATTAACACTATAACTACCACACCAGTCACAATGACTGGTTTGACAACTTTAATTTAGAATTCCTACTTCATGTTATATTTTTTCTCCGCAATGATGTAATGACTTTTGCAGGGATAGCTAAAGGAATAATATAATAAACTTTAATTTTGTTTTAATCATTTAAAATAAAAGTAATTTTTTATCATGGCTACTTATACCAGTACCAGTCAATTTGACTGGTGTGAACTTATTGAACCGTATAGTATGAAGGGAAGGACCATAACAACCGACAATTTGTTTACAAGCTTGTCGCTGGCATATAAATTATTAGCCAAAAGAACCACGCTAGTTGACACAATGCGCGGAAACAAGAGAGAACTCACAAAAATTTGTAAAACGAGGAAGGACACCATGGCTCGCTTTTCGTCGGTGCTGTATCGATCAAATGCGATTACACTCACAATTTATAAAAGTAAGCCGAAGAAGAAAGTTTTTGTCCTGAGCTCAAAACATAAAACCGTCAAAATTGGAAAAAGCGAAAAGGGCCTACCTGAAACGGTTGAATTTGATAATAAAACAAAATTTGGGGTAGATATAGCAGACCAAATGGCAAAAAAATATAGCGTGAAGTCGGGATCAAGAAGATGGCCACTATCAAGTCTTTTTTAATATTTTAGATTTAGCTGGCATAAATGCCTGGATTTTATATAAGGAAACCACAGGTGAGCAGATATCCAGAAAAGATTTTATGTTTCAATTAGCAGATGAACTTGCCGCTGACTATGAAACATCACGGATAGAACAAAGAGCACCTGAGATCCAAAGTACGTCAAAGAACTCACCTTATTCACGCAAATGGTGTCGGATAGGGTACTCTAATAATAATAAGACTACCACCATTTGCAATCTTTGTAAACAATATGTATGCGGAAAATGCACGCAGAAGAAACTGTACGTTTGTAAGAACTGTGACGAATGATAACTTTTGTACCTAATAATTTAAGTTATATTTGTATTTTATTTATTCTATTAAGTTTATTATTATTATTATATTATTATATTATACTTCTTATATTTACCAATGGAAATTTACTTTAATATTTTTGTTACCAAAGATTTTGGTACTACATATCCTTCATTATTGTATTTATTGTTATTGTTATAGTTGTTATTATATAGTTTTTATGATCTCAGAACATGCAGTTCCTTTTGTAAGATAATAATAAATCAATAAATATAAAAATATTCTACTATTACGTATTTTTTAAAGACCAGTCATTTTGACTGGTTTTGGTAGAGATAGCTACGTCTCAACTGTCGGTAGTTCTAGTGTTAAAGAAGATTTTTGCTATGCGAAAAGTCGTGGCGGACCCGAAGACTTTTCTAAAGTTTTCAAAAAGTTCATTATACAGTGTTTACTCTATATATGTCCCGAATGCCTAGCTGATAAAAGTCCCAGAACTATCCCTAGTGCCGCGGGCTACATATACCCCGTGAGGGACCATGAACCGAGGCATCTAGAGCTTCGCTATCATTTTCTACGTTCGGCTTCAATCAAAGAATAGTATCTCCTGGGCGATATATGTCTCTGGCTAGACCCATGTTTTGGACATACAGGGTGAGTCACCAAACGTTAGCACCTCAAATATCTTTGTTGTTTCTAAAGATACGTAAAATAGTGTAAGGACAAAGTTGCATGGTACAATGGGGCTGACACGATGCAAAAAAAATTTTGTTTTTATGTCATTTTTTTGGAGATATCAAGGTCACCTTGACTTTTTAAAAATGGAACCACCCTTTTTTAAACACCTACAATGATAGTCCCTTTCATTAGGAATTCAGTGACTATAATTAGTCCAAGGTCATGCAAGGTCAAGGACAGAAAAAACGTATAAAACTAAAATATGGAAGCAGAATACGTTTATCACGGTTGAGACTTGTAGGAAATAGTAAACATACTATGGTCGTAGTTAAAGTAAACATACTAAGGTCCTTCAATGTTATTCAGCATTCTTATTTACTATCAGTATGTTTCCAAACGCGTCTCCGCTATGTTATATTCGATGACTGAAAAGTGTGATATGATCACGATTTACTGTGAATGTAGAAAAAATGCAGTGCAGGCCCGACTACTTTATGAAGAAAGGTACCCCGAGCGAAACACTCCGTCTAGACATACTTTCACTAATACGTACAGGTTGTTTCGAAGTACTGGAAGTGTACATGCAAGACAGTACAAACGGAAGAATCCCACGACTAATGAAGACAATGAAATTAATATTTTAGCAGCTATAGCTGTCAATCCTCACGTGAGTACGAGAAAAATTGCCCGGGAAGCAGGCATAAGTCAAAGTAGCGTAACACGAATTCTGGCCCGACATAAATTTGATCCGTTCCACATATCGCTCCATCAAGAATTGCACGGGAATGATTTTCAAAATAGAATTAACTTTTGTCAATGGGGATTGCTTCAAAATGATTCATTTTTTTCTAATGTCTTGTTTACGGACGAAGCAACATTTACTAATCATGGCTCAATTAATCTACGGAACGCCCATTATTGGTCTGTGGATAATCCGCACTGGCTGCGAAAAATTGATCATCAAAGACAATGGAGCGTAAACGTGTGGTGTGGTATTTTGAACGACAAAGTAATTGGACCATATTTCGTTAACGGGATGATGACGGGACAGAAATACGCTCAATTTTTGCAAGAAGATCTGCCAATTTTGTTAGAAGATGTCCCTTTACAAAATCGCTACGATATGTGGTACCAACATGACGGTTGTCCTGCTCATTATGCATGAGTAGCAAGAGAAACGTTGGATTCTCGATATCCAAACCGATGGATTGGACGAGGCGGAACAGTTTCATGGCCAGCACGTTCGCCTGATTTAAATCCACTGGATTTCTTTTTATGGGGTCTCCTAAAAGAGACCGTGTACACGGATGCTCCAACAACAGTTGAAGATATGCGTCAGCGTATCATCACAGCATGTACGAATATCACGTCGGATACACTTATCAGAGTTCAACATTCCTTCAGAGCTCGTTTACAACAATGTATCGACGCAGACGGCCATCATTTCGAACATTTATAAAATACAGGTATTCTGCTTCCATATTTTAGTTTTATACGTTTTTTCTGTCCTTGACCTTGAATGACCTTGGACTAATTATAGTCACTGAATTCCTAATGAAAGGGACTATCATTGTAGGTGTTTAAAAAAGGGTGGTTCCATTTAAAAAAGTCAAGGTGACCTTGATATCTCCAAAAAAATGACATAAAAACAAAATTTTTTTTGCATCGTGTCAGCCCCATTGTACCATTCAACTTTGTCCTTACCATATTTTACGTATCTTTAGAAACAACAAAGATATTTGAGGTGCTAACGTTTGGTGACTCACCCTGTATATCAAGTAACGCCGCGAGTGCTATGCGATGCGCAGGGCCAAGAGACTTCGATGTTCGAGTTTTACTATTCCGCCATGAATGTCTTCAACCTGTCGACCCGATATTTTTCCGTCTTTTCTCTGTCCTGGCTTTGTGGACGATTTATTTTCCATTATCGGTAATGTATCGATAGACGCGTTTAATGACAGCTGAGGAGCCAGATATAAAACGGCGCATCGTTAGACACATTCGCTTTTAGAGCCCGGCCCTGTGATACGGATAGAGTCTCGAGGAAACAGCGTGGAGCATAAACACGCGTGGCTGTTTTCGACCCCCCCTAATAGCTCGGCTCGAATACAGTTATTTCGATCGCCACCACCGACATTCCCATCATCGTTTTAAAACCCTGCTACCCTCCGAGCTCCCCGCGAAACAATATACCTATTCGCGCGCGAAGTGCTCCATTTAGCTCCGTCCTCTGAATTATTAGCTACATTTTTGGAGGCACAAAGGAACATGGTACCATTGAATTATAAATATTATGGCTGTTGTATGGAGACGCTCTGGAAATTACAATCGAATGATCTCAACAATTTTGTCTAATGTTTATAAATTTCCAACATAATAATTCTTCCACGAGCAACATTATAGGAACACTCAACACTTTTCTTAATTTTCTTTTCCAACGAATTCTTGATATTCAAACTGTTAGGCTTCAAAGAAGCGGGTCGAAAGTAATTTTCTACTGATTTTTTTTTTAAAGAAGATCGGCTTCCTTTTTGGTTGTTGTGGTGTCGCGTCGATCCCGGAATTGGGAAAAATCGGATCGCGACTAGGTAAACGTTGACGGCGAATGAGTGTAGAGTCAATCTCCGGAGAACATGAATCTTTATTTTGCTAGATGCAAGACTTGGCTTGTTTTTGGTCGATCGGTGTTTGAAACAGTTCCAATCTTGTTACAATCGTATAGGAATTAGGAAAGCTCGGATGTAGGTGTGGTCTTAGGAAATTGTCTATGATTGGTTGAAGGGTGTGTTTTGGAAGGTGTTGGAAGTGGTGGAAAATTAGGTAGAGTAGGAGTAGAGGTACATTTGGTTAGAGGCGGCTACGGCTATGAAACTATAAATTTCGGTACGTTAACGGTTCGCAGTTCAGCATGTGCTCGTCAGCTGAGTTTTATTCGGGTTTTCAACTACGCTAGACTATGGTAGGTTTTTCATGGCGGTCATGGTCATTATGCCGCGGGTGGCTAGTCTAATTGACCTTCACGGTCGTGCAGATGTCCCTTCGCAGAGGGTTTTTACGACGGAACAGTTGTATCGCCAGTTACTGATCACCCTGCAGGTCGATATGAGTTCCGCGTGAGGGACTGGCTCGACAAATGAAAAATATATATTTCACATCGTCACTTCAATTTTTATCGTCGTCAAGGATAATCCTCGAATTTCCATCGCTCGAACTTCATCGCAGACACACCTACCCGAGACTAAAGTTAAGCAGACAACTTTCTGCATCGGATACATTCGAAACCATGAAGTTGGGACGGCCTGTGTACGTCGGACGGAAGCCGTTGCTTAATCCGAACAAACTAAATTACCAAATCGAATGAACGCAACCAAACTTGCACAGTCGAGGTTTCCATTTTAACTGCAGCTTTCGAATTCGAGGAGTACGTATGATCTTCGGAATTTCTGGACACGTAAAAGTATTCTTCCCCCCATTTTTACTCATCTGGTATGATCATACGTACAGTATATTAAAAATACTGTTACAGCGGCTTTCCTTTAGTAGTAGTTACGATTTGACTCTGGATTTTATGCATTTATGGCAAAAATGAGGAGGCTAAATGCAAAACAGTAAAAATATTTAAAGAATTTAAAGGTACTATCATGTTATTTTCAATTCGTTAAAATTATAAAGCAGAGGAATAAATGTTTTTAAAAGAGGAAATGTTTTGAAAATTGTAAACCTTTAAATGTTGATTAATAAACTTGAAATGTTAATTATAATCAAGACAGAAAATGCTGATTGTACCGTAAAAGTTTTTCATACACACATTGGGTATGTGGACTTTGGATATGCCTGTCCATTGTTCGAATTTACCACTTACTATCAAATTGCTGTAATTATGTAGATAAGCAGCAATACGTCGTAATAATATTTATATTTCATCGATTCCCGTGTTTTCAAAACTCTCAAAAAACTTTTAGTGGAATAAAAATTGTATTGAAAGTTAAAGCGTTTGAGGTTTATAAGTCTGGGTTGGTTAAACTTTACCTCAGGTAACCAAAAATTTTTAACATTTTTTTATGTAATCCTGTAGATTTTGGAGAGAAAATGCCGAAAATCAAAGTCCCAATCCTAGGAGATCACTAGTTCAAAAGTTATGCGTGTGTAAAGATGTGTGATTTTAAGCGTTAATTATTTTAAGCCTAATTTTAGTGGAATACACATATTATTTAAGTGGAAAACATTTGGAATTCGTGAATTTGATTGAATTAAAGTTTTATTTTTGATGTAGAATTTCTGTTGGAATTTTAATTAAATAAAAATTATATCAAATTTGAACAAATTTGGCATTTTTGAATTTCATAAAAGTTTTCTATAAGAATAATTTAGAATTTGTTATTTCTGTTAGGATTTTAATTGAACAAAAATTGTATTCAAATCGAACGTATGTGTGTGAGATATTTCGTTTTAGAAATAATTAGATCTGTATCTTACGTTGTCAAAGTAACAAAGCATTACGGTGACTTATGATAAAGGAATCGTGAAATATATATATGTCAAAATGATGAAAGGGTATCCATTGTACTAAGATTTTTTGGCGTGCTCGAATATGTTCAGGCTCTGGAAGCACGTTTGGCGAGCAGAGCGCCGGCCATACTCAATGCATTAAGTGGAAGTAACCAGTATTAATCAGACGAGTGAATGAAATCGGGCCGAGGTACACACGTACCAGAGAAATGGTTTAAATTCGATTTTCCCGAGAATTAAACTTCGCGGAGAAAAATATACTCCACATTTTAGACTTGTTTTTGCATGTGAAATTAACTCCGTCTCGGTTTCTTTGCTTATTATGAAACTCTCTGAATGTGTGGTATATAATGCTGGAGCGAGCAGGTATGAAGAAATTCTGTTCCACATTTTCAATTTGTTTTTGCATGCGGAATCTCTCTGGCTCGGTTATATCATTAAATGCGGGGCAATCTGCGGTATAATTTTAACGAAACTCGGCAAATGTTTACGCGTTTTTCTACTGTGGTTCATAATCTATCCTGTCGTGGAATTAGGACGTTTTAGAATTTATGGGGAAACGATCCATATTTGTATCAATTGTTCCACATGAAAGAAACGGAGTCGCTCTCTTATTTAAATGTTTTTTATCATAATTATATCGCGTAATAGCTGCGAAGCAATTATATAAAAGTGTGTTACTGTTTTCATTAAAATCTTCTCGGTTGTTGAATTTTAGAATGTTCTCGCTTTCAAATTTCTTGTAATCCGAGAAGTTTTCCATTACACAAAATGTATAGTAGTAGGAAGTAAATCATTAAAAATCGTATTTCTGAAAACTGTACTATTGATATATTGAAAATTATCTATAATATTAATATTGTTTAAACATGTTTCCATACCGCCATTGAAATACTAAACTAAATCACCTCATTTAGGTAAGTCTCTTATACGAAAGACTATTATACACGTTTCAACGGCATGCTGTTATTGTTAAAATACAAGAAAATGTCAAAATTTGAAAACTTGTCCATTGAAAAATTTCCTCCCAAACTATAAGTGAGAATTAAACAAAAATTACAGATTCAATCACAGATTTTTTATTATTGTGAATTTTAATACGTTTTTAGATTAGTATCACGAAATTTGAATCATTTTTACATCATGTCCTCATTTTTTTCATCATTTCCTGTTTCCCAAAGTTACCATCAGGGCGTCAAAATTAAGTTATTTAATTTTGAAGTACATCTGCATTTACATTTTTTAATTTATCTTATAGTTTTCCTGTTCAAGCCAGTATTTTGGAAATTTCATTCCAAATATATTTGCTGGGGCGAAGAGATATCATAAACGAAGCTCTAAAATCAATTACGTTCGTTCTGTCGTACTCCACTGTATTATCATAATATTAGATGCTTTTATATCTATAATAATTCCGAATAAAATTTGTTTAACGCATTAATGCATATGCGTTTTAAGAGATATTATAATATAATTATAACGTATACTGTAATTGTATGAACGTTTGCAAAATTTGCAATTATCGTGCATAACATTCCAACATCCGATATCTAATGGAAAGTTATCTTCTTGATGAAGGCAAATTAACGGATTTAAAATTTTATGAAAATTAATTTCGTCACTTAATGTGTAATAATAATACTCTATAAACAAGTAATGATAGTATAATATTTTATACATGCATGAGTAAGAATAATATTCTTAAAATGTATGAACTAGCATTCGATATGTGTATTGATGTTTAATAGATTTTTAAAGCATATTAGAAATGTATTAAATATCAATTTATTAATACTGAAAGTGATTAGATCATAGCGCTAGGTGAAAACATCATTACCAAATAGCTAATAACAGTTATTAACAATTGGAGTAATAATCCAACAACTTCGGCGATTCCATAAAATTTAAGCAGTTTATTTCATAAATTAACAATTGGAAAGTATTTATGTGCGATAACAGGTACTGTTTCAACTCTCTTGCAGTTCGTAGATTCGAATCAAATTTTGCTACACTGAATATAATTCCGTCTCCCATTTCTCGGAGACGTGGCACTTTACACATTCACTACCAGTGTTTCTCTCCGTAACACCCTTTATAATTATATCTACGGCTGCAGATATTATGCATTTATGACAAGAATGAGTAGATCAAATGCAAAACAGCAAAAATAACTAAAGAACTTACAAGATTCTCTGAAAAGAAATAAGTGTCCATGTAACCCCCCATATCTGGCAATTAACACAGACAATTCTCATTTTGCATAAAAATCCTCAGTCTAGTTATAATTTTCTACTAAGTGCAACATATCTTTCTAATATGTAAAGAATAATATCTCAAGGGGAGTTACACACTTCAGAATATCATATCATATTTTATAAATTTTAATAATGACAATTGTAGAATTAATTTAATTCTCTTTAAGAAAGTAAAAAATTATGGCTGTCACATATACAGGGTGTCCTATTTCTAAATTCTTTGCCGAAATGCAGCTGGTCCTAGAAAACGTTTCAAATGAAACTTACCCTTTCAGAAGGGACATGTTATGGTGGACAGAAATCTTCTTTTGATCGACTATTTTTATTCGACACTATATGTTTTTATTTAGGTAGATTTATGGACCATTTCAAGACAAATTTATCGACCTATAATAGATTGGTCTTCGAAGTTCGTTCAAGATCCTTCTTGAAGGTGTTCGCTGCCTCTTATATTCAAAAGAAAAAGCTGGAACATCGATAAAATGATTTCTACCCCTCAATTATAATTCCATCTTGTAGAATGATGATACCGCTTCCATCTTACCAAGACTCTCAGATTTAGCATCTTCAAACTTTCCGTTGTGAGATCACACGAACTGGGTTTAGCAAGAGAACAACCCACCACTGCTGATAACACGAAGACTTGGTTCGCTTCTAATGAATACGTTTCACTTAGAACATTTTAGGAGATGAACGACAAAACAGTTACTACAGTGCGCAACTTCAAACGGCCCACTCTATATTTAACGACACGTAGCGAATATGTTGAAGTGTTAATAATGCTTTAATTGTTGCTACGAATGAAATAAACGAGAGTCATGTGGAACGTGGAAAATTCGTGCGGCTCCGAACGTGTTAATGAATAGTCGAACGTTCAACCATCTATACTGGGAAACGTTATTGTGCACTCGTCGAAACGACCACACGTAATCTCTGATCCGACCAGATTTCAATGCCGACATGATCGTCATAACCGGTAGCGTCGTTGTTATTAGCGACGGTCGGCGATACGGAGCGAACAGATGGGGAGCGCTTGCGCGAGAGATCAAAACTAGCGGGTTTTCTGTCGCCTGGGATGATGGCTCGTGGCCCGCCTATTGATCTTGGCCAACATCACGCTCCGGAACGAGCTGCGCTCTCTCCTGTACCGCCGCGTCGTTCGCGTTCGTCGCTCTTGCCTGGCCCTATCCTGCCTCGGTTAGGCTCCGCTCATCAAGCTCCGGTGACTACATAGGCTCGCATCGTATGCGAACCATCGGAACCGATGCACCGACGCTGGCGAATGCATCCTTACGCGGCAGTTCCCTAACCGCATCCCCTTTTACCCTAGGCGGCGTGGCGCGGCGTTGCGTTCTTCTGCCCTACTCCTCCCAACCCCGATAGTTCCTAAGGGTTTTCACACCTTTGAACGGTTGACAAAGAAGAGAGTTTCCACCCTGTCCGCGGCGATTTGGTTACAACAACTTTCACGGGTAGTGGCGAACCCTGTTACGTTCATACAATGAGAGAAAAAGATAGGGGACGATGTATTCATTTAGTAGATAACATAAACGAAATTTCTTTGTCACCACGAATTTCGACCGATGAACTGTGGCATTGTCTTAAGAGTGTTATTGCAAAATTCTATCCAAATCGATTCAGTCTCTCAGATATTTCTGGTGTCGATTTTGAAAACGTTACCTGTCAAAAACGCTGAAAATCGCACATCTTTACACACGCGTAACTCTTGAACCAGTGAATTCCTAACATTAAAACCTGGATTTTTAGCAGTTTCTCACCAAAATCTACAAGATTGCATAAAACAAAGTTAAAAATTTCTGGTTTCCTGAGGTCAAGTTTAACCAACGATGCGTTTGTTGGATTTCTAAAATCCATACAAATGCACACTAACGGTTCACAAAGAAGTTTTAAACTTCCGACTGGTACTTTGCGAATCAGTGATCACATACTTAAGAATATTACTGAAAAATACATTGCAAAACATTAATTTTGCCTATTTCCTTTTCGAAGCAGGCTTAAGTAGTTTACTGGCCAGTAGGTATATTTATTTGATCTGTATCATTGTAACTGAAATGTACCGAATGATTTAGTGTAGCAGTACCTACTCTATTATGCTTACAGTATTATTCACAATTTTTTACCACAAAAATTCGCTAATTTCATTAGATGTTTTCTACGCTCGTAACCATGATAGTAGAATGAACGTGCCCACCGCAAGTTTAAGGATTCCATAGATGAAGTATTCAGGTTGAACCCTCTTATTAATAATAAAGTTGTTTTCAGTATGCCGAGCTCTTCAAATTCCCATGAAGTTCCTCCTCAATATCGCACGCGTCTTTCTTCTTAATGTTGCTTTTCTCAAATGGGTTCCCATTTTCACGAATTCTCTAGAAAAACTTGTTTTTATATAAATAATTATATAAATAAATACATAGCACGCTTGAAGCAGTGCTCGATTTTTTATTACTTTTTCATATTTTATTCCAATTAGGTACTCAATATGGTACAGTCTATAAAAGCTACTACAAGTAACGCAAAAATTCCTCGAGAAATTCGGAAATAATTTGAAAATATTGAAATAGTACAAATTCGATTCATGGATCTTGCAGAGCCAACCAGAGAATTGTAAATTTAAACAAAATCGCTTGAACATTTATAACTATTTACAACGTAGGTTCAATATTGAAAAAATCTTGAAAATTTAATATCGAATAAACCTGTATAGATTCAATATTTATTTAATGACTCTATATACACTCATTTAACACAATAAAATCGTTCATTAGGGTAGTAGGTTCCAGCTAGACTTTTTTGAATTTATGGCAAAAATTAGTAGATAAAAACATAGTAAGTAAAGACTATCGTTACATTATTTTGGACACATTAAATAGATTAAGAGAAGAAATACATTTCGATGTGGTCTCATTTTGAATAGTTAACACAGAAAATGTTTACTTTGTACAAAAATCCGTCATCTAGTCCAAACACAATTTCTCCTTGGTTACAAGCAATTTTCGATAACGCGAATCGCATATAGATCAGCAGTTCAGGCATATACCCATTGCTAAGTGGCGCATAGTCGGATTATTTCAATAGTTTCAATAAAGCGTTCTAATTAGTGATTCAGGGTTATTCCAACACCTTCGTCGACTTAGATTGGACAATCTTATTTATGAGGGACACGAATTCCTGGAGAACCGGGGCCGCCTCGAAACGCCGCTGAACCGTGTCGTGCTATATTGCATGGCCAGGTTAGGGGCTATGAAACCGGGACTAGCAGTTGTACGTGGACAATCTAGCCACCGGCGAGACACCACTAAATTCGGACTAAAAAGGACAGCCGCAATTGAAACTTTGTTGTAAATCCGCTGGGAATTCAGTCCCTGGCGAAGACAGAAAAAACATCGACGGGGAAAATGGCCCGAACTACAATTTGCATTCCATTGGCCCTACACTCGAGGAAGAAGTGATTTAACCTGCGCAAGCAGAACAGGGGGGAAGATACATTTTACAGAGTGTGGCCAGACAGGTGGTACAACCGTGGACGCGGTGGTTCCACATTAGAAAATAAGTCGAAACATACAGAATAGATTGTTTCGTTTGAGCATTTGTCTTCCTGAAAATCGAGTTTGAAGATCCGCCTACACGGGCGGTGATACACAGAACGGCGGGCACGAAGCCACGCCCCTGCGGGGAAGGCTGCATGTGTTTGCCACAAGCATTATCGCAGCTACGTGGCCAGCTACAGCTGTGCTGCAGCCTATCCCCACTCCGCTAAGTCACTTACCCGTAGCTTTGCCCGTAGATGTGCCCGTAGCTGTGCCCACGGGCATCGAGTGGGCGCCCTTGCCCGGTAATAGGCATGTTGAGCAGCTCTGCTCTAGTATATGCAGGAAGTAGAATTGGTTGGATATAGTGTTCCTTCTCGAGAAATTTTATAATGGATTATTTCTCATTTCTCGAGAAAAATTTCAGTGTTTCTCGAGAAATTTAAATTTAGGAAAATTCTTATGAATCTCATTTATTTTATAACATATAAATTCTTAAATTCTCTTAAATTCTTATTTAAAACTTTAGAAAAACTGAATACTGAATTGAGTAATGAATTTCTTGTTGTTATTAAGGAAGAAATATCTAAAAGAAGAGACAAGATTGTTGTATCCCTTATAAATTATCTGCATAATCCAGAATCTCTGCAAAAAGATTCAGAAGGTACATTTTTTTATTTAACATCCAAGGCAGATATGTATAAAATGGCAATACAAATTCTAAGCAGACTTTTTGGAAAATACAACAATGAAAATAGTGGAAAACTTTCAGATTCTCAGAATGAGGAACTATCACTGGAAAAACAGTTAGAATTAGACATTGCAGATAGCCTTCAAGAATTTTGTGTCAAGAGTTTAGCGGCAGAAGAAAATAAATTCCGGACTCTAACAAAGGAATTCCAAATTTTTTAGTCCACTGGAAAAAGGACACCCAATCTTCAGCAACTTTTGGATGTTCTGTATACGATAAAGCCAACATCCACATAAAATGAAAGAAGTTTTTCTACGGCTACAGAATTTGTTACAAAAAAAAGAAGTAGATTGTCTGATTCTACATTAGACGCATTATGCTTCTTAAGAAGTCATTTCAAAACAAAAGCATAATGTTCCACTTTATAAAAATTTGGTAAAAGTTTCCCAATATTTTTTTATTTCATTAAAAATTCTCGAGAATTATCGAGAGTTATCGAGAAATATACTCTTATTCCTCATTTCTCGAGAAATGAAAAATGTTGAGCAATAAGGAACACTAGCTGGATATGATCAGAGGCGTCAGACGATTCTTATCCAATAGCACGCATGTTCGTTGCATTTCTAAACTTATTTTCTCGGAAACGAGCCATCAAACGAAAATATGTTATTCCGTATTTTCGACTTACTTTTACATATAGAATCATCCCCTGCCTGGATGGACCAATCGTCCGGCCACACCCTGTATTCATAATGTAAGGTTTCATGAAGCGTACTTTATCATTAACCCTTAACGCATGAAGTCGAAATAAGCGCGCGTTCATGAACAAAAGTGGACTGTATTTCTAACGAATGAGTACAACTGTCGAGACGGTGTAGGGGGGGGGGGAGGCAACGTTAAAAATACAACAAATAAAGATTCCTTTGATATAAAAGGGAAAATCTTGAATAAACTATAATATAAATCTCTACTTGCAATGCAATTATTATTAAGTTTCGTTGGTTATTCTTTATAAATAAAATAGTTCAACTAATAAGACAGTGGACGTTCGACACATTTGCTGTCTAAATTTTAGACCTTTTTGTCGCAAGTGGTGTTATTTTGCTGTACCGGCGAAAGAAATAATATACAAGCTAAAAATAAATTTAAAGTTCTGCTTTTAATCCTTGTTTTCCAGAGCATCGAGAATGGAAGCATTTTTGTGGTTGCTCAGAGAAGTCGACTGAAACTGTTATTTCTCAGGCAAGGAGAAACAACGAAAGTTCCTGATCAAATTCGGAAGATATGAGCCGATCTCCACCGAACAACTAGATTAAGACCGCCAGTAGAACAGATAAGTGAGGTGAATGCGGCCTATCTTTGATCTGCAAATGTAGAATCGAGTCTGTTACTAACTGAGCATGTGGAAACGATCTGTTTTTAGCCAGACATGCATAAAGCATTTCATGCCAGTAAAATAACTTCTGCAAAATTATTGATCACTTCAGATAAGCGTTGTTTTTTTTTGCATTTGAATCCTATATCTTACAAACTGCCCTGTACGTTGTCATATATTTTTAAACACTTTATTTAATTAATGTATCCATTGATTTATATATTTCATTGTATCAAATTTCAATTGTTAACTTTCGTAGAAATACACCGCTCCATTAACCCTTTTAGAATGATAGATAGACTGTGGATTTTTATGCAAAATAAAAATTGATAATTCTTCTAATTTATGTAAATTTCTTATAAGCTTATGCGAATATTATCTAAACCAAATGTGGTCGCATATATAGACATTTATTTCTTTTCATAATATTTTTTAAAGTTGAAAAATAACACAACAGTATTTCTAAATTGTTTAAATGTTTTTGTATTTGATCTACTAATTACTGTCATAAATGCATAAAATCTGCAGTCCAGTCATAAGTTTTGAATAGAAGTATCATTTTCCACTAAACGATTCAAAATAAATTCAAAGCGAGGAGGTTTCATTGCAATTTCTATATGAAAACGGAGTTATATATTCAACAATTAGATATTAATAAAAATACAGAAAATATGTGTATCATTTTATTACTTTTTAATTATGACATTTATTATTTTCTATTACCTTACACACTTTTCATATTGCAGTCATCAACTAGATACATATTTTAGGCTCGTTGATGGACATTAGTTCGAAAAATGTTAATGAAATTCTAATTTGGTGCCGTTCAACAGCACCATGTGTGTCGTTCAATTCATATCAAAATTTCTGGCTTATATACATCACTAGCTGATAGTAGAAGCAAAAATGCAAGCTGGTTCTATGTACATATTAAAAGATTTATTATACCTAATGAACGCAGTTAAAATATTTTCAGTTACTTTACATTCTACATTCTAAAAATTTCTTGCTAAGAAATGCGGTAGCAACTCGAATATATTTTCGTTGCATGGCATTAAAAAATCAATTTGACCAACATCGATGGAAGTAATGTAATTAGTTTTCAATACACAATTTCTATAGTATATGATAATTTATGTTAAGGTTATTAAGGTGACTTGAAAGTACATACATATTTTAATTGCTCAAATAATGCGTAACAATACAAATAATTGTTCCACTACAATATAATAACCGCTCTAACTTTTACGTTAAAAAGTGACGTAATCATTCTGATGTCTTCCGAAATATTTGACGTTCGTAAATTGTTTATTTTACCAATATTACGTACAGTTATTGTCTAAAATACCGAAACGCAAATTTGTTTAAAATACCAGTAATACAGATAAAGCGAGTCTTAGTTCCACGACATTCGACTCCTTGGAAATGGTGGAGCTAAGTATGAAATATGTTGATGTGATGAGACCGCATAATGAATCTCCACGACGCACACTGTGACATTTTAGCAATCTAGTGGGACGAAATTATCGCACCAAAGGAATATTAATTTTCAATGGCCTTATTAGATTTTATATGAAGAAAATCCATCGTATTCAGTTTCTACATATTCGTTGTATATTCAATTCAATATACAGTCTTTACTCGATATAAGTCCCAAATTCCTAGCCGATAAAAGTCCCAGAACTATCCCCACTGCTGCGGGGTATACCCCTCACGGGGCCACAGAGCTCGAGTGACCCCAGTCGCCTACGAATGTAAACATAATACAGGTCGGATATATCGGTGTGAGACCAGGGGACCACTATTAATCCAATAACAAAACTTCTTTATTTTTCATTATTTTTTATGGGAACTTCACGAAAAAAGGAGATAATAACAGAATAATAACAGAAGTTTTGTTATTGAATTAGTCGTGGTCTCACACTGTGATACAACCGACCCTTATTATGTTTACACTCCTCAGCGACCGAGGCCACTCGAGCTTCGCTGTCCTTTTCTACATTCGGCAGTGTATAAAAGAATAGTATCTTCAAGCCGATATATGTCCCTGGCCAGACCCGTGTTTTGGAAATTGTCTATTCGATATATGTATCCACCAATATATTGATAAGTATCATAAAAACGGAATCACAAGCAATCATTATACAATTACTTTACAGAGAATTACTTTTTGACTAATATCGTGCACAACTCTTTCACAAATATCGAGACATAACCGTATATTTTTCTAACTAACATCAACAATCTATTATCCATTTATACAGGGTGAGTCCGAAGAAACAGAACACCTAAATATCTCCGTTAATCTTCGTTGTACAAAAAAAACTTCTTAGGACAAAGTTACACTGTTTGAAAGGCCACATGTAGCGGTGTAAGGGAAAAAATTGTCAAGGTCATTTTTTATGAGATTTCAAGGTCATCGATGTTTTTTTAAATGTAATGATATATCTTCGTTAACGTAATGTTGTAGCTGACAAAATAACGAATTCATCCATGTAACACAATATCACCTACAATTGACCTTCAACCCAGAAAAATGGAATACATAAAATTCAACGTGTAAGATTCATTTGCTTTATTTCTGTTACGCAAAATGTTCGAAAATATTCCCCTGAGCTGCTATACATTCATTTAGCTGTGAAGTCCTCACCTTCGTACATTTTTTATTTTCAACACTACCAGCTTCACGGAATTTATTTATCAAATTGGAGTAAACGGAAACTGATGGACCATTACGATTAGGAAATCGGTCCTTGTACAACCGCACTGCTTCTCTGAAACACTGTCGACTTTCTCCATAAATGAATCATATCAATCTTATCTTCCTTCGAGTAACGCATTGTGAAACGTTCATCGATAGACTGATAGATTGGAAATCTTAGAAACAGTGGAAATCTGATAGCAAGAAGGTCTTCAGAGTAATTAGTAGTTGATAAACACAATTCTGTACGAACGTATAGGTGAAGGTATATCATAAATGTCTTCCTGTTAACACCGAATCTGTTATTATGTTTTGTATTGCAATATATTTGAATGTATAGCAGCTCAAGGGAATATTTTTGAACATTTTGCGTAACAGAAATAAAGCAAATGAATCTTACACGTTGAATTTTATTTATTCCATTTTTCTGGGTTGAAGGTCATTTATAGGTCATACTGTGTTACATGGATGAATTCTTTATTTTGTCAGCTACAACGTTACGTTAACGAAGATATATCATTCCACTAAAAAAAACATCGATGACCTTGAAATATCATTAAAAAATGACCTTGAAAATTTTTTTCCTTACATCGTTACATGTGGCCCTTCAAGCAGTGTAACTTTGTCCTAAGAAGTTTTTTTGTATAACGAAAAGTAACGGAAATATTTAGGTGTCCTGTTTCTTCGGGCTCACCCTGTAATATGATTTCATACATTTGAAGTACTATCGAAATTCAATTTTGTTCCACTAAATTATTCCAACGCTGTACTGTGCGATATAAAAGGGTCGAAGTGTCGTCCGTTGTAATGTAATGCTTGCTTTTTTGCAATTTTCTAATCCCAACGGTTTCGTTTACTTTCGAAAGGGGTAAGCAATAATTTCACACGATAAATTGTTATTGCGGCCATATGCACGAGGCCGCGTAGGGTAAGAACGAGGGGGGGTTGCGGGTTTCCGTTGCGTTCACGGGTTCCTCTATGTGGCAAAATTCTTGTAATGGCCGGAAGTCTTATCGTACGTGGCGAATGTGCGGTCGAGTAAAATCACCGGTCTAGCAAACAGATATAGCTTATCGCGAGATGCTATCTCGATACCTTGCTCAGGTGCAGAGGCTTGTCGTCGTTCCATTATCTATTATGCGGGTAGCCGATGAATAAGTAGATAAATCGCAAAAGAGCTTTCATCTGTGCCGCATTCGTGACATTCAATCTTTGAGCCCGCGACGTTATTCGTAACGTAATGACCTTGTAAAATTTTACCGACATTTTAACGGGCAGAATGAAGCGGTTTATACGAAGGTAAGTTTGTTTATCCCTTTTAGGGGTCACGTTTCTGGTGAATGCAAAATACAGCTTCGATAAGGGAGTTTTGAAATTAAAGAAATTGTGCATGGCAAAAAGAGAATACAGTAAATCTAGAAAAGTATTTGAACACTAAAAATCCCATTGTCGAGAAATTGTCAATATGTCAACTGAGATCATTTCGTTAAGAAAGATATTACAATAATAATTTGAATGAAATAATTTGAAATGAAACTAATATCGTGCAAATTTTAGTGTGTGCACACAGAAACAAGTACTCTAATCTACGTTCATCATGATTGGCCTGCATTGCATATTGATTTGTAATATAATTATTGATGGTTCCAGGTCATTCGCTGTCAGTCGAGATTAATTCTAATCCATTGCTAGTTTGAATTTGACACGTTTTTCCAATACACACTACGTATTGTGATACATTACGTTATTGTATTACTTTCAAAAGTATTATCTTTAAAGTTCTTTATTCACTTTTCTATTGAATTGATTCTTCATTAAGGGAGAAAGTAGATGAAGAATATTTTGTTTCGCTGGAATTTTCAGTAGATGTTTTGAATTTTATTTTGTTGGTACAGATAAATTCTTACGATACAGTAATCCATTTTCTTAAAATTACTTAAAAATTCATAGCTTACACTTATTTCTTGATAAAAGTTATTATCAATTTTTGTGTTGTTAATACTGGCTATGAACAATATACTCAACGTGATTTCATTAAAAATAGTCAAGTAAATTAATTTTATTACATTAATAGCTTATATAAAGCAATTTCAAAGGCAATACATAAAAGCATTCTTCATGTAAAACGAAGGTGATAAACTTAGAAACTTTAGGCAAAAACGTCGCGACATAATGTAGGTATAATCAAAATAGTTATCCTCAAAAGTATCTTTAAAAGTATATTAGTATTGTCTTGGTAATTCCAAACAATTGCAATTTCCATAAAATTTCTATCATATATTACTTAGTAAATTGATCCCCCTAATTGTAAATTCTCCAAAAGACACAAGTCGTTTGGTTCAACATTTAAAAAATTTGTATATCCGTATGTCTGAATATTAATACGAGTCACTGTATGAAAAATTCTAATTATTAGTTCAGGAAAATGGTAGAAAGTTTATTAACATAAAATCTAACAGGACGAGTCTTTCTAAATGAACACGTTATGCACAATTTTAATATAGAGTAATGTGACAAAACTTTTTAGTTTTTACTTAGTTTTCTTTTGTAAGCTGGCTCGCGGGGAACTCGTTGTTGGGGTCAGTCATCTACACGTGGTATAAAAATCCTTACACTATGAAACTGGTACCGACGCATTTCTGTCATTTTTCTGATTAAAATGAGTCCAAACACGACATAATTCGGTGCATATTTGCTTATTCAACTAACGATTCGGTAAAACCTCGATTATCCGAACTGATGATATCTGAATTCTCTTCTAAACAGTTCAATTTAAAACGATTTATATTAGTAAATACAATTCAGTTTAAAAATCAGTAAAGGTATAATTTTGATTCTATAGCTAGGTAACCAATTGTTATCCAAATACTCAAATTCCACTGATTGGTTCGGATAATCGAGGTTGTACTACAGTAGATACATCGTGAATTCAACAAGTTAATATGATCCAAATTGTGTCGTAGTTACATAAGTTGTGTCATAATTTAAATCATAAAAATGACACGAATGTGTTGATAGAAATTTCAATAAAACAAAAATTAATTAGACATACGAGAGATTCAAAATTGGATTAGTATTGTCTGACCTATACGCCAGTGCTGGTGTTCTGTGTACTCGTTATCGCTTTCTAAGTTCAATGCTAACGGCAAGAGATCAACGAATAGTGTCTGTACGCGATACAAATGTCATTTGGTCCCGAAGTTTTCATATACGTACAGGGTGCTCGACTACAGGTGGGAGAAAATTTAGGGGGTGGTTCTCCATGACAATATAAGACGAAAATAAAGAATAAAAAATGTGCGATTTCGGCTTCGTCTTTTAGTTACAGTCTTTACTCGATATATGTCCCAAATATCCAGCCGATAAAAGTCCCAGAACTATTCCCACTGCCGCGAGGTATGAAGGGCCCCCAGCTCAAGTGGCCTCGGTCACCGAGGAGTGTAAACATAATACGGGTTGGGTATATCGGTGTGAGATCAGGAGAGACCACTACTAATCCAATAACAATCTAATCCAACCATCCAATCCAATCACTAATCCAACAATATCTTCATTTTTCATAATCTTTTTATAGGGCTTTCACCAACATATAAATATCATCGGAATTACATCATATTTAGTATCATTTCCATTAGAAAAATACCACGAGTATATTGTGTAACGTTATACTTTTTCGCCGCCTAGGATAGAGAGAAATCGGACAACCTCCAAAAATGATTATTTCACATCATATTGTAAAAATACCAAGAATATATCAGTCCAAATTTTTAGCCATTTTTAAAGAAATATATATCAAAAGTGTAAGGATCTGCCGAAATGAGCTTAAACAAGGTTTTGCACAAAGTATGTTTATTTCACAAGTATCTTAAGTCGTTCGCGCTATTCGTACAACAACCGCATCCTTCCTTCTTGTGCTCGTTATATCGTTTTTCGACGTGGGCGGTCGCTTTTTCGGAGACCAATCGCGAGAGGCTTTGAGCCTCATATACGCCCTCGAAAAGGCGGCGAGGTAAGGGTAAGTGGCTACTTCTATTGCACCCTCTTCGTCGTCTACGTAGGACCCTTAACGGTCCGCGTTTGGTTCGCAGATGTTTTATGGTACGTCACGGCTATTGAGACCTTTAGCTAAAATACGACATCTCTAGTAAATTACCGAAAAACAGGAAGTTCCGCTAAATCTCAAAAATAGCCTAAAGTCACGTCCGCACCATAAACATAAACTGCGTCCCTGACTGGTCTACGGTACTCAGCTGCGGTCCTCATGGGCCGCAGTCCCTCGAATCCCTTACAACTCGGCCAGCCTGACAATTTAGCCGCCCCGGCTAAACACTGTAAAACAAATTTTGATTCGTATATTCTAAATACGAACGAAAACTATTTTCTAAACTTATTTTCTAGTAACTACTGTTCGTTAGTTTTTCTCCAGGGCCTCATATTTGCGGATGCCCAGGTACCTTTATACGGTCTCTGGCTATTTTGAAATCCTTCTACATCTGATACGACGTATCGGTCATTTCGTAGTACCTTGGTTATCTCATATGGGCCCTTGTACTTCGGTAATAATTTTTGGGATACTCCCGGGGTACTTTCGAAGTTTCTTAGCATAATGTAGTCTCCTGTTGTGTATGTATAGGGTGGCTTATGTTTTTTGTCGAAATATGCTTTATTATAATTTTGTGCTCTGATATTGTTCTCCGCTGCATTACGGCGGCATGCGTTTAGGTCTACCGGTTTTCTACTAGTCCACTCGTGGATATATCCTTTTAAATTGTCAGGGGTTTTGCCCCTCTGATCCACGCCGAATAGTAACTTAGAAGGGGTTTCGGAAACAGATTTACTTATGGTGTTGTTCAAAGCGTACTCGATATCTTCCAGGACTTCATACCACCGTTTCCCCGGACAATTTTCTGTCAGCTTTGCAAGTGACGGACCCAACACCCGATTTACCCTCTCCACTTGCCCGTTTGCTTGTGGAGAGGCAGTAGCTACCTTTGCATGCCTGATATTGTTTTTATTCATAAAATCTTCAAAGTCCTTGGAAGTAAAACAACTGCCGCGATCGGATACCATCGTTTCGGGTATGCTATAGTGCGAAAAATACGTTTTCAGGCATGCAATGGCTTCTTTTGTCGCAGTTGATTTGGTCGCATACAATTTAACATATTTCGTAAACGCGTCTACAACTAAAAATACGTATTTTTTCACGGCGGTGCCTTTATCTACGGGGCCATAATGGTCAATGTGGAGTGTTTTGAACGGGACGGTTCCTTTCGGTATGTTATGTAAAGTGGCTTCAATTTTTCCTGTGTGTGGTGAACAAGCTATACATTTAAAACAATTTTTTATGTGTTCGGTTATCTTCTGTTTCATGTTTGGAAACCAGTAATTTTGCAGCATTGTGGAACATACTTTATCCGCCCCTAGGTGCCCCATCTCATCATGATATTTGTAGATCGCATGGCTTTCCATAATCTTAGGGATATAAAACAATAAATTTTCTTTCTGCTTCCGATACAGCAAACCGTTACGCATTTCAAAAAATCGATCTTCCCGATGCTCTAATTCTTTTCGTAGTTTCGAAATTTCTAAGTCTCTATTTTGCATTAATGCTAGGTCACGTTCGAAGGAATTTTTTTCTAACATTAGGATGTTCGTAGATCGGCTCAACGCATCCGCGTGCATCATACGTATTCCCGGCCTATGCTCTATTTCAAAATCGTAATTTTGTAGTTCTAGTGCCCACCTGGCGATACGTGGATTTATTTCTTTTTTGTTTAGCGTTAGCCGAAGAGAATTGCAGTCTGTTAGAATCTTAAACTTAATGCCCTGTAAGTAAATTCGAAATCGTTTTAGTGCATAAATTATGGCCAGCACCTCGAGCTCAAAACTGTGGTATTTGCTTTCGACTTCCGTGGTTCGTTTTGAAAAGTAGAAGACGGGGTGAAATTTCAGGTCATTTTTTTTTTGCATGAGGATTGCACCAAATCCTACCGCGCTGGCGTCACAATGGAGTTCAGTCTCGTCTTTAGGATTATAAACGGCTAACACCGGTGAATCGGTTAATTTTCTTTTTAAGTTATTGAAAGCTTGCAGTTCTTCTTCTTCAAATTTGAATTTTGAGTCTTTCTTTAGCAGACTGTATAAAGGTTTAGCAATAAGGGCAAACTGCTCGATAAATTTACGGAAGTAAGAGCAAAGCCCTAGAAAACTTTGTACTTCCCTGACGCCTCGCGGGATGGGGAAATTCTCAACGGCCTGTATCCCAGTTTTTGGTGGACTTAAACCTTTTTCAGTTATAAGATATCCTAAATACTCGATTTCATTATATAGAAATTTACATTTGTCTAATCTCATTTCCATTTTGTTATCTACCAACAATGTGAAAACGCGGTTTAGAATTTGTAGATGGTGCTCTATTGTTTGTGTGGCTATCAATATATCGTCCATATAGACAACCACATCTCCTGATCTAATTAGTTCTGAAAAGACATCATTGACGAATCTCTGAAATCGGGATGGTGCAGTTTTCAATCCGAAAGGCATTCTTAGGTATTCAAATTGACCTAACGGGGTAACGAAAGAGGTGTATTTAAAGGAATCCTTTGCCATGTGAACATGAAAGAACCCATCCTTTAAATCAATTAAGCTAAAATATTTTTTTCCTCCGACAATGTCCAAGTGATCCTCGATCAGCGGTAGGGGGTAGTTGTCTCGAACGAGGATTTTGTTCAATTCTCTAAAGTCCACGCACATACGTAATTCGCCGTTTTTTTTCTTTACTAAAACAATTGGTGACGCATATTCCGAATCGCTCGGCCTAATAATATCTTTTTCCAAAAGACTGTCTAAAATTAGTTGTAATTTTTCCTTTTCCGCATAAGAAATTCGTCGAGGTGTGGTACTAAATGATTTTTCATTACTTAAAGTTAGTTTCAACTCGGCATTTACTGCGGGTAGCTCGGGTCGTTTCTGGTTCAAATACGCGTTTGTAAACATTTCTTTAAGTTTTACTTTGTCAACTGGCATTATTTTTTCATTTATGTTTAACTCATCCGCGGGATTAAAATCGTCTGAATCTAACATTATGTTGAGAATCTCTAGCTGGCTAATAGGGTCCCTTTTCGTCTGTACTATGTTCATTGCGAATAATCGCAACGCATCACGACCCAGAACTACCGGAGTGTACATTGTTTGATCGGGCACTACCAACAGGGTCATGGTTTCTTTAGCATCTTTCGACAATTCAACTGAAGCCTCTACTGTACCCAACAAACCAAGAGGAGACTTATTGATTCCTACTAAACGCACGCCATTACTATTTTGGATATTTTCTATTCTACCCGGTACATACGATCGTTTTATGAAACTGACAGGACTACCGCTATCAATCAAAGTATACAATATCATACATTTCTCATTCATTACGTACTGTACATTCTTGTGGTAGTCGTCTTCCTCCGGGATTTCCATTTCCGTGTAGGTGACCTGTCTCTTGGGTACCCGCGTGACGTTTTTCTTGGGACAGTTTGGTAGCAGGTGGCCCATTTCTCCGCAGCCGAAACAGCTACCCTTTTCCCTCGCAGGTAGTCGGCAGTCCGCTGCACGATGCCCTACTCGGTTGCAGTTATAACAACGGCTACCTGACGGCGATCCCCTGGTTGTATTTGGGCCTTGCTGATTCTTCTCGGCCGTTGACCTGGTATAGTTCCTCGATCCATTGGGAAGCGAAATTCTTCTGAGAGCTTTCAGCATGTGCGAGGATGTTTTGAATTCGCACATCCTCGCCTGATTTTGTATACCGTTGTCAGGTATACCATCTATTAAATACTCCACTAGTTCGTCCTCTGGTACGGGCACTTTGTTAGCTAGCACTATTTTCTCATGATAGTAGTGCTCGAATGGCTCAGTGTTTCTCCACTTTCTACTCTCGAATTTCTTTTTTAGCTCCACTTTGGTTTCCCGGTTCCCAAACATACTCTCCATTCTATATAGGAGCATGTCTGTGGGGAGTTCTAAATGCTCACTCCTTGAGTGGAACCAATTCAGGGCTCTCCCTTTCAATTTTTGTCCCAATAATAGCCTGGTCGCATTTTCGTCCAATTCGTAGGTGGTGGAGAGTATTTCAAGCTGTTTCGACCAGTTCTTGAAATTCTGTTCTTCCCCGCTGAAGTCGCTGATCAGCTCCCCGATTGACCTGATGTTCGTATTTGTTGTTGAACTGGCCGTCGAGCTGGGCGAGTTCCTGAGGAGCTCGTTTTCCCTTCGCAATAGCTCGATCTCCCTTGCCATCAGCTCCCTTTCTCGCTCCAACAGCTCCGTCACCTTTCTTGACATCTCGTCTGGGTGCCACGACGGTGCATCTACACGCAGAATGCTGTTGTTAAGTGGTGTGTTGTCTTCTTCGACATTGCCTTCTTGCTCTGTCTCTCCAGCCGACGTTTCATTTTCCCAAGCCCTGTTCGGGAAATTTTCGTCCAGCCTCTGGATCAGCTCTGCCTTATTTCCCGATGTAGGGAGACCATGACGACGTAATATTTCCTTTAACTGAGGAACGAGGATCTCCCGCTGCACCTTTCCTGATAGTTGAGACATTTTCCCCCTTTTTTTTTTTTTTTTTTTTCTCACAAGAGGGTCACTTTGAAAGTTACCAAATAACCTACACACGCAGGATTGTCACACAGAATTGTTACACAGAATTGTCACACAGAATTGTCACACAAAATTGTCACACAGAATTGTCACAGAGAATTTCACATAGGTTTCACTCAGAATGTCTTGGTTGTCGTTAGCCGAACGTAAATTTGAATCACTAAGAATATTTCTGTTCACAATCCCACTTCTGAATTTGTAAGGATCTGCCGAAATGAGCTTAAACAAGGTTTTGCACAAAGTATGTTTATTTCACAAGTATCTTAAGTCGTTCGCGCTATTCGTACAACAACCGCATCCTTCCTTCTTGTGCTCGTTATATCGTTTTTCGACGTGGGCGGTCGCTTTTTCGGAGACCAATCGCGAGAGGCTTTGAGCCTCATATACGCCCTCGAAAAGGCGGCGAGGTAAGGGTAAGTGGCTACTTCTATTGCACCCTCTTCGTCGTCTACGTAGGACCCTTAACGGTCCGCGTTTGGTTCGCAGATGTTTTATGGTACGTCACGGCTATTGAGACCTTTAGCTAAAATACGACATCTCTAGTAAATTACCGAAAAACAGGAAGTTCCGCTAAATCTCAAAAATAGCCTAAAGTCACGTCCGCACCATAAACATAAACTGCGTCCCTGACTGGTCTACGGTACTCAGCTGCGGTCCTCATGGGCCGCAGTCCCTCGAATCCCTTACAAAAGAAACAAAATTTGTTGAATAATTCCTTATGGATTCATCTTTACAACCTAATAAGGTTTAAAGGACCCGTTAAACTGACAAGTTCTAATAGTTTCAATTTACGATTTATTAATAATACTTGCAAATACCTTATTATCAGACTCCGGGTTCTTTTTGCAAAACAAAAATTTCATGTATCAATTGCAAGATGCAAGAACCAAATAGGAATTTATTTTTCTCTTTAGTGGTTTTATTAAGTTCTAAGAAATTCATCGATATTCTGCAATTCTTGTAATCTCTCTAATGCTTGAAATTACACTTATTAATTTTTTCCATAAATGCATAAAATCCGCGGTTGACTTGTTATACACGGCCATGTTGTAATGAATGTAGTTGTATGCAGTCGTGTTCGTAATGAATGTATGATCGACAGTAAAGAAAAATTTTCTTACATATTTTACTGCTAACAATAAGGTTAATTACAATTTAACAGTTCTGAAATAGTTACCTAGAGATAATCTCATGATTACACAGATTTCTCTAAATTGGCATACTTGCTCTTTGACTATATTTACTTTCTTTGGAGCACCAACGGACTAACGCAAAATAAAATTTATGCAAAATAAAAATGTTATGAACTTGTTTTAAGAATCAGGTGCCACTTAGAAATGGTTTTGTATCTGTAACAATTTTAATGGTTCGAAAGTAGTATGTCTTCCTTTCTTTTAATTCTTTTACTTTACTGTTTAATCATTTATGTACACGCGTGAAACCTACCGATGAAAAGACTGGGATCTTAACAATGCACGTTGAAAATCGAACCATCAATGTTCAGTAATTAATATCTCCCAAAAAACAAAGCCTTAATTATTAAAATGGGAAATATTTTTTTTATAAAGATTCTGCAAGCCCCATATTTTTAGATACTCAGTATTGACTTTGAAAACACTGCATCGATATCTCGTGACGACAAACTGGGTCGGGATGTCACGAGACATGGTCAAACCTCTGAAAAATATTTTCGATACACAACAGGCTTGCGTATCATTCAGAGCAAAGAATATAGAAACGTTATGGTAACATTTTTTTAGCGAGGTAATCGGTGTAACCATTTTTAAATATATTATAAATTTCACAGAGAATTGCATAAATGTCGAGAAGAATGATTCTGAAGGATTGTGCACATGGTAATTACTCTGTCAAGTTCATAATGTAGAGTAAGCAGAAGTTTGGCCCGTAAGAAGTACGAGTGCCATTCCCAGTCAAACAAGTGAGACAGGTACTATCGTGCTTCATTTCAATCGCTCATATCAGTTATCAATGAGAGAAGTTCATTTCGATCACTCATAACAGTTATTAGTGAGAGAAATTTATTTCGATTGCTCATAACAGTTATCGATGATCGAATTTCTTTTCATTTGTTCATAATAATTATTGATGAGAAAATTCATTTCAGTTGCTTATTTAATTACTAAGTTGTCTACTTTTTGGAAAGAGGAAGTCTGTGAAATTGATTGAGAAGGTTTCGTACAACAAGATGTATCAACAGACCATAAGAACAACACAGAATCTGAAAAAAAATGTTTCAAAATTTTTTCAACTGGGAAAATCAGAAATATAGTTGAATGAACCTTCTCTGCTCTAAAATTAAGGTTAGGTGATTTGCGTTGTAATTTGTTAGGAGAAAATTGGGAAAAACTCATATTTGTCACATTAAATTTTAATTGTAGGAACTAATTTTATGAATAAAAAATTTATGACATAATTGATTGTCTACCATTTGAAATTTGTACTATTTAATAATAACTATTACAAATTTCCTTCATCAATAACTGTTATGAGCGATCGAAATGAACTTCTCACATTGATAACTGTTATGAGCGATCGAAATAAATTTATCTCATCAATAACTGTTATGAGCGATCGAAATAAATTTATCTTATCGATAACTGTTATGAACGATCGAAATAAATTTCTCCCATCGACAACTGTTATGAGCGGCCGAAATAAACTTCTCCCTTCGATAACTGTTATTAGCGATCGAAATAAGTTTCTCTCATTGATAACTATTATCAGTGAACGAAATGAATTTTTCTCAACGATAACATTTACTGTTGGAGTTTATTTCATAAATAGAACAAAATTAATCTGTTATTTCTTTAGAAGGAAGGATCGTTTGAATCGGCTTTTGATATACATTGTATCTGCAGTTAATATACATTGTATGTTGTCCCTCGATCCTCTGTTGTTCATATTGGACTGTTGCTGCTCTGTTCTCGATTTCTTCATTCATTCGCGAGGTTTCTTTCAAACCGTAAAGACGTGTCTGACAACGCGCTTTTAGAGAATCTATTGAAATATAAATTCTATTTCGTATATTATATATAATACGCTTTTATTATATATACCCATATCCCAATATTTACCAACAAGAGACAAATTTTTCGGTTACTTATAATCATTATTTGTAACCAATACGATTTTAGTCGACGAAATACTTGTTATTCCACGACCTTTTTCTTTGTGGTTATAACAGTTATGGTCCCTGGAAATTTCTGCTCGGGCGCCAGGCACTTCCGGTGCAACGCGAAACGCGATGATTTCTCGGCTTCTGCCGAGGGCGGAGGTCGCTCCTTCGAGTATCGCGAGACGGTAACAGAGACGCGAACAGGTCCAAGGTTCGGACACGGGAACAACGGGGACAGACCTCAAGGCAGGCTGGATCTCGCAGGTCGAAATAAAGATTCATGATATTGGCTCTAGTTCTTTAATTGGAGTAAAAAGAGTACCCGAGAGCCCGCGCCCTTTATACAACATTGGCAAATCGGTGGAATTTCGCAGCACGTGGTTGTCGTGAAATAAAACTCCGCTCTCGTACGGTAGTTCGGTACGACGAACAGTGTGACGAATGGCCTTTTTAGCTGGACAAAATTCTGAATCCCCTATTTTTCTATATTTATCGATTAATATGTTTACGGATGTATAAAATATGAATAATTATTAATTTTTTACAACATTTAGTTGGTTTTTGTTAATTAAACAATATATTTTAAGTGGTTTATAATTAATTAAGTTAGTAATGGATCTATGTAACACAGAATGATTTAACAAGTAGTAAATATTATCAAAGAAGACGTCATTTTTAATTATGGACAAAAAGAATGTGATTTTGGAAAAATTATAGTAAATATTACTTTTTGGAGATTCAGACATATTCTAACGGGAAAGAATTAATCTTTGGTTTAGTATAAGGTTTCAATGTATAAATAACAACTCTGCTTCATATTATTGTTTATTATTTTAATAAAAATATACTAACATAAAAATATAAATAAAACAAAAGAAGTAACAGAGATCAGAATCAAAATCTTAAATAGAAATGTTCGGTTGCTATAACAATAACGATGAAACAACAACAACAATAAAAATAACGAAACTGAAAGATATAAGAAAAACGCAAGGGAGATGTACACTGCACGTTGATCGCTCTGAGACTGAAGAAACGAATTTTCATACGAAAAAAGTTCAGAGGAAAACTCGGGGATCTTATCATTGTTTATTCCTTCAATATACAATGAATAAGACCAATCCATAGGTTTCAACGAGTAGACTAAACAAACCGCTAAGTGGCGACGGCAATCGGCATCGGCTGCGTTCGAAACGCCCGGCCCGGGCTATGATTGTCACGAGCGTGTACGTAAAACGACGTAACTTCATTGTAAAAATTAGTATAGTTCTGCAACGTTCTGCAAGCCAATTTTGGTATTAAACTAAAGTAGAGAATCTCTACTTTATTAAATGTAAAAATCATCGCGTGGGGCGACGGGGCGCATATACTAATTCATTAACGAAGAGTAGTAACATGGGCGTTTCTGTGGAAAAATAAGTACAGTCTTGGACACTTAATTTACAAAAATAAAGGAACGTTATCGATAATTTGGAATTACTAAAGTGAAAATACATGTTTTGAGATGTTCTATCCATCATATATAGAAAATTTAAACACTCCTTAGTACATTTTAACATATTTCTAGCGCGTATGGAAATGTGCCCATTCATTTATAGGTTAGGTGTTCGTCTTTTAGGTGAAGTTTACACGCTCTGTAAACACACAACAAAAGAATTTTAAGTTTTAATATTCAAGGGTTTTAATACATGGTTATTTTAGATTATATTAGCACAATTAGTTTTTGTTTATTTGAAAGTTAATTTTGTCCAGTTAAGAAGGCCGAATCTTTTTCTGACGGGAAACTGCCGAAATGCTCAAAGCGCCTTCCACTTAAGCGCGAGCTAATAACTCGAGGCGTGCAACGCCAAATAGAGAACGAGGCGGGAAACGTGTCATTCTCTCGCGAAACAAATCTAAAGGATCACTGTGCTGACTTGCCGTTTCCGTGGATCCGCAGGGCTTCCACCTGGACCACGGTTTCAACAGGCTTGATTTAAGGGTCGCTTCGCCTCCCGGTTATTTCGTCGCGACACGAGAACACTATGGTATACGATACTTTGACAACTATTCGCGACGGCAACCAACACGACAATGATCCTTCGATTTTCGGTAACGCGACGCGTCGATCCTTATTTCACCCAACGCCTCACCGGCGACTTGAGTAACGGAGCGCGCTTCGCACGCGAAATCCTAAATTGCAGGACCGTACCCTTGACTGGTCCTCGGGCCCCGGACCATATCGCGAAATGCCATAACGGCCGCGCATCCTCGCGATAACCCCATTTTTGGGCGGGATGAAATGGGATTTCGTCCCTTGTCGGCGCCTCCGGGTTGTCTGGCCCATGTGAGGTGGCCCCATTTCCAAATTACCATTGCGCACGGGATGTGTCTACGAAATGACCATGGTGTTGTCGTCGGTCGTCCCTGAAACAGGGCCGTACTTTGGGCACGCAATATACATCAGCAATCGATTGATAATCGATACGGAAGTTCCTCGGGAAGCGCTCCCTAAACATGTAAGCGATCGTTCAACCCGAAAGAGGGCGGTCCAGTCCCTTCGGAAGATCGTTACGGGCAGGGAAGTGACGTCGCAAATTTTCCAACGAACAGTACCTTCCAGCCGATATATGTCCCTGGCCAGACCCGTTTTTTGGACATATATCGAGTAGACACTCTAACAATTAAAAATACGTCTAAAATACGGCAACCCGACCAACTGAGATGACCGTTGTATACGTCATAGGGCGCGCGACGCTCACGTATCAAGTGACAAATACATGCTTACCTTGATTCTCATTTGGGGCCCCAGCGAGGTGAAAATGTTTTAAGGATTTGCAAATTAATCGTTGGATGACATTGAATCTACCCACTCTTTAAAATCCACAAGGGCATTTCTAAAATCCGCCCTTTGGAATTATTCAGTAGAAGGGATCGATTCCTTTTCACTTGACAATCATGGTCACATAAGTAATTTACTCGTGATCACTATAAAATGGTTCGCATATATCCGTTGTGTCCATAAATATTGAATGAAATCCTCGCAAGTGCAAGTATTCACGAAAATCCAATTTGTTTACATGAGTGTCGCGCGTCTCTATAATGTTCACAATGGACACTTCTGTTGGAAGGGTTGCCGCATTTTAGGCGGATTTTTAATTGTTAACAACTGACAAATAAAGCCATATAAAAATGAAGTATTATATTGTCATGAAGAACCACCCTCTAAATTTTCTTCCATCTGTAATCGAACACCCAGTATATCGATACATTACCGTATCTTTCTCGTTTTCGAATACAACCGAGTCGACTGCATGAACCATTCTGCACATTACCCTGCGTCAAGCACCCCGTGCAAGCTGGATGCGATTTTCTTGTTATCGCATGGAAATGCGCAGCGTGTCCATAGTTCGCGTCTACGCGACAAACTTTTTTTTTATTTATTTATTTTTTTTTGGCTTAACTACGCGGGTATGGACGCGGAGATAATTATTTAATTCTTAAACAGTTACACGAAGATTAAATTAACCCTCCGAGCTGGAAGCTTACGGACTTCTGTTTTATGCAGTATTTATTGCCGGCAACTACCATCAGTATTTACTACGGCCAGGGGACTACTTAAGAATTAATGCCGTCCCGAGAAGGATAGAGAAATTAGAATGCACAATTGACTCACTAATTTACCTTCTAGGCGGAATGTTTCGACCCCGTTGTTGCCTTCGAAATCGTTGCGCCTTTTAGCAATTATCGCGGATTTTAGCGAGTAATTGAGGAATAAGGTTAGAATGAAAATGACCCACATGATATTTTACATGGAATTTTTTAGAAATCTCCGCACCTTATTATCCGATGAGAAATAAAGGGCGAGTTTCTCGGATTCAGTTGGTATTTAATTCTGTTTTTATATGAACGTTCGAGTGCATTCTATTTATACTAATTATAGTTTAAAGATAACAAGAAGGGGCAATTTATTAATGCTAAATCTACTGCCACTAATTAAATAAATTTTGGATAGGTGAATTCTTATTATTCTTATAAAAGATGCCTCATCCGTAAAAAGAACTTTGTGAAAGAAAGTATTGTCCACTTCTAATTGATATTGTGCCCACTGGCAGAACCGGACACGATTAATATAGTCGGTGGCAGACAATTCCTGACGTAAACTCAAGTGATATGGGTGAAACTTTTCTATTTGCAGTATTCGTGAAATACTACTTCTGCTAATACCGGACTCTTGTTCGAGTTGTCGCAAACTTACATGTGGATCATTAGATACTGCAGCTAGGATATTAATTCTATTTTCTTCGTGAGTTACAATTCTTTGTTTATTACGATTTTTAGAACTTACACTACCGGTATTTTTAAATTGTTTTACCACGACGGAAAATGCGTGTAACGAAGGACAAATACGATTCACAAATCTTTCACGATAAAAACGTATTGCTTGCCTCAAAAATTGGTGGCTTTCGCCATAAGTGAAAACCATATCGATTCGTTCCTGTACAGTATAACGCATTGTTATCACTTTCACGTTTCGAACTCGAATAATGCAGAAGGAACAACGTACTTATTCTAACCGATTAACCTTCTGTTAAAGATCTCAATGATACATACTCTAACATAAACATACGCTGTTTACTATGAAAACTATTTCGAACATTTATTATGATATGTAAAGGTCAACCCGACGTAAACAACGCGCAATCTTTGCTAAAACACGTAAGTTTTAAACTTCCACATTTCACCCGCTTCAACATGATTATTCTTGCTCAAGGTCATTTCAAGGTCAAAAAGGTGGTATTCACTAAATTCAGTTTCTTATTGTCTATCATGCTATCGTAAAAAAATATACTATTACATTTAAAAAAGCATTGGTGACCTTGAAATTTCATTAAAAAACACATCAAATTTTTTTTTCATCATTATATTGCTTCCTGCAATACTGTCACTTTGTCCACCGAAGTTTTCTGATAGGACTGTAAATTGAAAGATATTTAGGTGTTCCCATTTATGTGGGACACCCTGTATAATAGTCATTTTTAGTGCTCCGTAAACTCAGTGTTACGGCAAGGGGTTAAAAAGCCTTGGAGTGCCCGATATTCGGAGAGCTCGCGGTGTCACGTAGCTCTAAAAAATGTTCGTCACGATGAATCCTTTTGCACGGAATAGTTGAGTCCCTTCTCTGAAATTATTTACCATAAAAGGCCACACTCCGCGATAATAACGGCCCTATTATCTCGTGCGAAAGCACTACGGTTAGACGAACGAGTAGGCTACGTCCGAGGGACTCGTAATTTTCCAGCGATAACGTAACGCGTGTACGTCCGAAAAAGCCGTGTTTATACTACTTTATTCACGGGTAGCACGGACACGCGCACGCGCCCACCCACGAACGACGCGGCGATTACATTCTAATTACGCAAACACGACGTTAAACTCTGAGAGCGCGTCCGCGGTCGGGAAAGTGTACAAACCGGTGGTTTATCGAGGGAAAGATGAGCACCCGGCTACATCAACATGCTAAGAAAAGACTGGTCGCGCCTACGGCGGAAGTATTAGGTACAGAGAATGCAACAGGCACGACAAGGGGTAGGCCGAGTGCTATATCTATAGTGGTTGGTCGGTCGGTCGGCCGGCCGATCGGCACCTGGCTCGAATCGCAACGATGATTTTCCAGCCTCCGAGCCCATCCCTTTTTCGTTTGCTTTTCTTTCCCCAGGGCGTGGCGCTCAACAGGCTTGGCACCGATCCAACTTTCTGCTCTCTCTCCCCCCCCCCCCTCTTGCTTTCTTGCTCTCACCCCTATCCATTTGTCCATCTTTCTCTCGCTCCTCTCACCGTTCGGTTCCTTCCGTTTCCCTTCTTCCAAGCCAGTATAACGGCAACGGAGGAAGGATGAAAGAGCTAAGGGTGCACCAACACTATCGACCGTTTTCTCCCCCAGCACACCGATTCACATTGTATTGTATTATGTTTGAACGCATTTACCAATACACACGTATAACCCCGCGTCCATAAGTGTTGGGACACTAAGTAAATCTGAACGATTGTTTAAACACGTACTTAGCATAGCTTGAATTTTATATTATTGAAATTGGCGAACGTAATAACTTTGAATATAAAGTTTACAGTTCATTGCTTACGAATCGTCCTGTTGGAGTATCAAGAAGAAGATTTGTGCTGAATAAATTCTTCAGAGTCTTAACACGCTCCAGTCGAATATACGTAGGTGTGGGTGGTGTAGATTTACAGTAAAAATTCAGTAATTTAAACGCAACAAATCTCTACAAATATAATGATCTTCAAAGCCTCTTCCGAGTTTAAGAACAGTAAAACAATTGACAGAACAACACGGCAATCTACCTGAGTGGCGACTGGTTTTTATCGTTTCTGAAGAAATTCTTTTCAATCTCTACATTCGGGGTTGGATGCTCGATTAATTCAATCTAACGCAAAGAAAAAAATCTATGAGACGTGTACAATTTTATTTATTCGAAGAAAAAACTTTATACTTTCAGAAGTAGTTTTCCCTACAAGATCACCATATAGGGTGAGTCACCTAACGTTTGCTCCTCAAATATCTTTGTTGTTTTTAAAGATACATCGAGTGTCTTAAGAACTGGGTAAATGGTTCAGTGAGGCTCACACGATGACACAGAAATATTTGTTTCTGTTATTTGTTTTTTTAGAAATCTCAATGTCACCTCCATTTTTTTAAAAAACGGGACCACCCGTTAATCACCTACGATGATAATCCCTTTCATTCGGTATTCAGTGACTATAATTACTCAAGGTCATATCAAGGTTATAGGCAGAAAAAACGTATAAAATTGATAAAAGATTACGTTTCCTCTGTGTGTGACCTTGAGTGATTATAGTCACTGAATTCCTAATGAAAGGAACCATCATCGTGGATGTTTAAAAAGGGTGGTCTGGGTTAGGTCTGGGTGAAGTATTCTGCTCTCATGCTTTAAATCTTACACGTTTCCTCTGTCCTCATAACCTTGCATAACCTTGAGTAATTACTGTCACCGAATTCCTAATGAGAGGAACTCGTAAATGTTTAAAAAGGGGTGGTCCCATTTAAAAAAAATGGAGGTAACCTTGAGATCTAAAAAAAAAAAAAATAACAAATATGGCATCATGTGAGCCCCATTGGTCCATTCAACATTGTCCTTAAGACATTTCACGTATCTTTAAAAACAACAAAAATATTTGAGGTGCAAACGTTAAGTGACTCGCCCCGCATAAAATATACAATATGAACTGCAAAAATCGATGCGAGACAGGAGCAATAGAAATTGTTTCGCTAAAAAAATTCGAAAGAAATGTCCGAATATTTCATATTGCAGAGGGAAGATGTAGCTATCGAAATACATACTAGTGGACTAGTAGCGCAGAGTCCTGTCGCTGGACCGTCAATCCCACGTCTATAACGTATTCAACTGGCCCTGCTTAGAATTCCACTATATCCAGGATTGACATAAACACGCTTCCAAATTCTGTCCCTCTTTGGCGTCCCTCCCCTTCACTTATCACCCGACACAACCACCAAACATTTATAAACGTACCGTATCTCTGACCGTGGAGCATTCAGCCAGCTTTTCCTCTCCGGCCGCAACAATCCCCCCATTAGCACATCCTCGACTCACGAATGAAATCCTGCCTATTTCGGTGGCGTAACTTTAATTACATTCGACGTAATTCGGGGTCAATCCTGAGAGAGGGAAACCGTGCGAGTAACAGGAAGTTAGTTAGCGGCCGTGCGGCTTTCCTCCGGCCGCACATAAACGTGTGCATAAGTACGTCCGGATGTATCCGATGCGAGCTGCAGGCCGGCAATAGATCCGCCGCATAGTGTTCCGAAGAGTCCACGATAGCGGAATAAAACCGCGTATTCAAAATGGTAGAATGTAGGCTTCCATACTATATTTATTTTTGTACACACTATATACACATTATACACACATTATACACACCGATATTTCACTAATACAGTTTTAATCCGATATAAGACGATGACTCGGGACCGGCTTCCGTCCTATTACGGATGAGGGTACCTATGCGGCTTGACTTTGTTGAGAATGTGCGAGGCTTTCGGAGAATTTCATTGAAAGTGATCACGATTTCTATGAGCCACAAATGGTCCAAGATGAAAATCGCGGTTTTTTACGATTTTTGGCCAATAAGTATAATAAATCTAACGATTCTCACATCTTTCGATACCTGTCGTTGTTTTCTGCATCAACCAATTTCGATGAAATTGACAGAATATCTACCAAACGCAGTTTTCAAATTGTCATTACAGTGGAGCACCCTGTACAATTAATTCAATCATTTTGCCTATATCGACCCGGAAATAGACAATAATTATACATTATTATGAAATTTATTTCTACTATCTTTTACTTACCTGAAAGTATTCTGTATCAAGGAATTTCGTTTTGAAATTCATTGTAATGTCTGAAATTGTATAGGGTAAGGGACACAATTGCTGTGCTTATATTAATTATACTTACTTTTAAAGCATAATGAATATTTAAAAAATTATAAAAATATATAAATATATATTAATTGATTCGAATGAAAAAATTTAAAAATAAATATAATTAATACAGGCACAGTAATTGGGTCCCTTACCCTACTTCTTCAAATTTCACGATAGTATTTTTAGTTTATATGACATTTTATTTAAATAACTCTGTATAAAGATTTTAATTCGTTTGGAGTTTTATTTATCCTGTCTTTCTGGTGAGGCAGTAACATAGACATCAATTTCAAAGTTGTATGCTTTATTGCATGGAACTGTATGTGGAGCTACTTCGATTGATAGATTCGATTGAGCTATATCCATTTTAATTAAATGGAGTACAAATATCTGTAGCTTTGTTTGTGAAATTTTTATGCTGGTCAAGTGTATACCGTGTCCACCTAGAAACTAAAGTGGGTTTTACTATCTAGACAATTCAATCCAATCGGTTGCAGAGACTGGTATATTTCCAAGATCTTGACAGTCCTGAAAGTCGTAAAAGTATCGAAATTGTTCAAAACTTAAAAGTATTGAAAGTCTTGGTTGTTTGAAATTTTGAAAGCAGATACTGAAAATTGAAAATTTTTTAAATCTTTTTTATAGTATTGAACGTTTTGAAGACTCGAAAATATTGAATGTGTTGAAAGTCTTAAAAGTCTTATCGAGACATGTTTATGTAAGGTTGTTCCAGGTTGTTCTAAGAATTACAAGTCATCATTAGACAAGATATAATCTTGTATTAAATTATGCAAGATAACCATTTTCGAAGTCGATTATACGAAACAGAAATTGGACAAAAATAAATTGTTTTTATCATAATCATGAGTCGAAATTAGGCTCGCAATATTCCTGAATTCTTCTAATATTTTCACAGTTTCGAATTTCACCTATTAATTTTTGTTGTAAATGCATAAAATCCACAGTCTAGTTGCCATATTATAGTCATGACAAATAAAGTGTATTTGAGATAATGTTATTTATTTAGTATTGCAAGTCAAACATTATTCAACGTCATAGTACTAAATAGGAAAGTCTACCATGACTATTTAAAATATATAAATTAATTAGTTCTGAAATCATACAATACAATATCTACAGTATCTTCTTGACCTGGCGCAACAATTGAAGAAAGAGCGGATCTGAATGTAAAAATAACTCGAAAAAGTGGAGAAAAATTGTCGAGAAAATTGAATTTGAAAATTCATCGAATACGCGTGCTATTGGATAGAAATCAGTTGAAGCGTCTGACCATAACCTGTCAATTCTACTTCTTGTCGATATTAATGTATGGAAACCTTACGAATTTTTTAGGCCTATTTTCTCGAAAATTAAGTGTTGTTTCAAAAATTTCTATTCTATATTCTCGGCTTACGAGTAACTGTAGAATCATCAATTTCCTAGCAGTAATATCAGACTGAAAACAACCTGTACATTAGGGTGACTCTTATTTACTCTTGACAAACATTTTTTTCAAAATTTTGTTTACGCCCCCCCCCCCCCCAGGATTGTTCCAATTCATAATAAAAAAACCTGTGCAAAGTTGGAGCTCAATTGTATAACGAAAAAACGTTCCCTGCATAACCCTTAAGCATTAAAATAATTAATTCAATACTCATAAAATCGTTTGTCTCGAATACCTTCCAAATTATATTGGCTGTATCGAAAACTATGTTCAACAAAACTGGTAGATGTGGACAGGATGCGCCTTTTATATCCTATTACTTTTTTCGCAAAACAAACGGTTTTCTAAAAAATGGAGAAAAATATCAGACCAAAATAAAAAATTTGTTCGAAAACCGTTTGTTTTACGAAAGAAAGTAATAGGGCATAAAAGACGCACTCTGTCCAGATATACAGTCAATAATTTAGAAGATATTCTACAATCCTGGGGGGGGGGGAGCATAAACAAAATTCAAAAGTCGAAAATAAGAGCCACGCTACTGTACATACATGCAGAATTACAAAAGATCGCAATTTGTCTAGTACGATTCACTTGGTATATCAAAATTGCATCAAACATACATGTTTTACAGCATCAGTATTGTATTCATTTTAATTTCTAAGTATACCTAATTCATATTGAAGTAACATATGGCAATGATCTTATGGAACATTGATTTGGCACAGTATGAATCTTCAATTCATTTATGTGCAATTCTTTTCTCATTTGCACTCAATTTCTACAACTTCCCCATCACACTTCGAATAAATGCTTCTGACATTTCGTGTTCTATCATATACTCTCCGATATTTTGGTTCAAATTTTCATTTTCATGCTGGAACGAAGTAGTTAATTTCTTCTCATCCTTCTATGAAATTATTGAAAATCTTGAAGATCTTCAAGTGTGAAATCATTAAAAGTCCTCTGCAAGTTTTGCAAGTTTGTAATTATATAAAGTTTCGAAACTATTGAAATTCTTGGTAGTCTGATTAGTTTACACAATTTTCACAATCTTGAAAGTGCATAAAGATTTTTTGCAGATCTTGAAAGTTGGACTGAAATTTAATTTTATTTAATTTAACTTAATTGAATTACTTGATTTGTATCGTGTACAGTGAAAGGATATCGAGTAAACAACACATTGGCACTGTGTATCACTGGACAATACTAATTCTAATTATTCTTTTGGTGAAACAGCTGCTAATTACATATATTCGTTACATTTTTCATCTTCAAATGACGCTAGGCACTACACAATTTTGATCATAATTGGTTAATTCACGATGCAGTAGAACCACTATTGTCCAGACTAGTAGAACGTGAGTGTTCGGATAATAGAACAGTTACAGCTACAGTTAAAGTTAGCTACAGTACCAAATTGAAGCTTCAGTGAGTCGTATCAGGAATCGTGTTGTACTGGATCGTTTTAGATTTAACTGTTGAGATGCGAAGGTGAAATTCGAGTAATAGAGAATGCGAACGTCACCAGTTCGGATAATCGAGGTACTACTCAATCAATAATTGAACATTTTAATCAGAAAAATATCAGAAAGATGTCAAAAGTTTCATAACAAAATAATTAAAAACAAAAAAAAGTGTTGTCTTTGAATAAGTCTTATCTCGATGATTCCTCTGTCGTGCACATCTCTTTCGCACATATCGAGACATTACTGTGCTAATTTAAAGACACGGACTGCGTACTGAACTTATTAGGTGTACAAATTAATTCGTGACCCTGTGCCTTCATTTTATTATTCATCCACAAACAATCAAAACTTGATCAAGTCTTGTTTGCGAAAACACGCGCGTGCGCGCGCATTTCTTGGCAAAATAGTTAATTAATGCAAACCGATCTATATGCGAGCTAATAAACTGTTCTTGTTACTAGGGAATCCGATCCGTTCTACGATTTCGTTGTAACGCGTGTTTCTACGAAAGACGAAGTGCTCACGAAACGTCCAGTCACAATTGGCGTCGTCTTATCGGTTGTCTTATCGAGATTCCTTATCGACGAGAACTCGCTCGACAGGTAGCGTGCTTCTTGCCGCGCCACTCGAAAGTCCTCTTCAGCGTTACAATCGGAAATGGATATTCGCGATTCCTTAGACAATCAAGATTCCGACCGATTATCGTGTATAATTCATTTCTGCTTCTCTCTTCCGCCCACCCCTGTACCCCTCTCTCTCTCTCTCTCCTTGAACGTATCTCTCTCTCTCGCAAGGGGATAAGGATGAAATGACAGAAAATCTGATAACAGGAAATTGAAAACTAGATGGCAACTTCCAATCTTTTTCTCGAGCCTCAATTACGAAATCTAGCCTCGAGTACAGAAAAACGGCCACTAACGAGCTCGATGTAGTACCGAGCTGGTTCATAAAAAATTGGAAGATGGAAATTCAGTTATCCGGCCGCCCGGAGTTCTTTTCTTTTGTAAGTTTATTCAGCGTGCGATGGCGCACCGGTCATTGGACATTTTTTTATCGCGACAATTACTGGACGATTATTAAAGTGGTTCCAGTCGTTTAATAATGTCTTGTTGCTTCGTTGCGGTAGGTGGTTCACGGTTGATGAATGTATTTTATTAAAGAGATTATACGTATGTATGCACAAGAGTATAACGTGAAATATAGAATTACAATACTGCCGGCACAGAATTATTCACATTCTCTTCTCATTATTAATTTTCTTGTTTTCATACGCAGCTCAAAAGCTGTATCATATCCGTTTAATATTGTTGCGACATATTGATAGTTAATCTACACTGCTTTCGATGACAATTTTGCACGAAAAGCCAGCAAACACTAAAATGGTTTTTAATGTCCTATGCAAATATTAGTATGCATTTATTAAACATTCTTGTGCCCTTTATTTTAATATTTAATATTTTAATATTTTATTTCAGTAAACGCAAAGGAAAAGATTTGAAACGTGTCATTTCGCTATATTGTTAATAATATCCACAATAATACACAGGTTGTCTCAACTAAAGGAGGCCACCTAAATATCTCCTTTATACCTAATGGCACCAAAAATATTTATGGCATAATTGACATGGTATCGAAGGAGGAATACCATAAATGAAAAATTTCTTTTGTTCAGTTATTTTTTCACAGATTTTTCGAAGTTATCGTTATTTTCTATCAGGACAACTTATGTTTCTTTTTATTCCATCTTGTAGCGGTTGAGACCTTCGGGTGACCTTGAGTACCAAAAATGTGATAAAATTGTAGGATCATATTAGGACTACCATAGGCATATGTACATATATATTGGTATTAGTACTCGTAATATATAACATTAAAATTGCAAACGCAGGTAGAATTTTTTAATGTTTTGAAATCACATCGTTAGTGTATCATAAAATATTTTGTATTATTATAATTCGTGGGTAAATATAAGTTGGAAACGTGGAATGAAATTTTGTTCATATCGGGATCCGTCAAGTTCGCGTTCTGACAATAGCATTTGTAAGCAGTAGCACCGGTAGGTCATGAAGAGATGCATTGGACAACTATTATACAATACATCGCACGCGTATTCACCGAATTTTCAGACTCGATTTTCTCGAAAACAAAGCCTCGTACGAGCAAATTTTATTCCATATCTTCGACTTATGTTTTCATGTAGAACCACCCCCTTTTCGGTTGTACCGCCAGTTATCGATTACCCTGTATATTACAATAATAATCCCTAAAAATTGAAGAAATCTTAAAATGTAATAATATGAAACGGTCACTTCAAGCGCTTCATAGTATTAACGATTTCGTAACTATTTTTAGGTGATCACAATCAAGTGTGCACATAGTTTTGGCAGCGCGCAGCAGTGCACGCAGTGCTTTCACTTTGATGTCCACGAGTAATGAAGCATTGCTTGCACACAATGTAAGCAAAGTCAGAGAAATACCGACGTGCGTGCATGTACACGCGCACTGACAGCCGTGCGAAGAAAGTAAAGGGAGGTAGAAAAAGAGAGAGAGAGAGCTCGTTGACAAAACGGTAAGTACGGTTTATTCGAAAAAATATCGAAGGAGGTTCATGATAGATCGCGAGGAGGCGACTTCAGAAAATGCGGAAACTCGTTAGAAGGATTTCACGCTGGAACGAGGCCGCGCGCGACGGCGCAAAGTATCGAGCTATCGATTTCACGGCTCGTCGGCTCGTCCGATAAGGTAACCCACCCCCCTCGCCGCATCTACCTTTACTTCATTCCTCCCTCCTTTCCTTTTCTACCCCCGCTTTGTACCCTCGTACCGTTGCTCTTCGTCTTCGTCTTCGACCATTCGACCTTAGCCCGCTCGAACGATCTTAACCCTCGCTCGACGAATGCCGGGTCATTTCGAACCCGCTTGCTATTTGCCCGCTCGTACTCTCTACCGACCGTAAGAGCTCTTCTTCTTATCGTTAATACAGTATTTCTGCACTTGCGTGCAGCGTAATCTATCGAACACTACCACGTTTGACCTCAGATGCACATTAGCCTTCTGTGACAATATCGATTTTTTCTGCAATTGTTTTTACAAGTTCTAAATGCCGGTCTTACTGGCCTTGACCGACAATCGGGTAATCGAAGTCTGTCCTTTCATTTTTTTCCTCTTTCCTTGTAAATAGTTCGTATTTACTCCGTCTATAATTGCACTTTCCCCATTTCGTTCATTCACAAGAAAAGTGACACAAGTCAGAAAAGAAGGAAATTTTACAGGATAGCCTGATTTGGAAATTACCATAAATTGCCAATTTTTTTATTGTACATTAGTCATAAAGTACACCACAATTTACATATTTATTATTATAATTTTTTTTTATAAATATATTTTGAGTTGTGTCACTTTTCTTATGAATGAACGATTTGATTGTCGCGTTGAATTCCACGCGAAATTTGTGCGTTTCACAAAAGTTCGCCTATAGCGGATCCAGAAAATTTTTGAACATTAAATTTTTAAATCTGGAAGAATCGTCGATGTGACAATTTCGCTGAAAACAATAGTACAACAATAAGCCTGGTGTTATTTTGTAACTCTCACTAGCCTCATTCATTTTTGATAAGACAATCTTGCACGACATGTGGAAAACCCAAAACATGTTTTCTCCCACAAATGCTACCAATTGAAGCGTTTCCAAAAACATTGAAAAATTTTGTTTCGTCAATGAGTCTCCCCTTTACACACCTACATAAAAGAGCATGATATACGAATTTTTTTAGTTGTTTCATTATGGTTTAAATGAAAGGTGTACAGCTAAATTTACAGTGACACAAGGTTGAGGGTTTTGCACCACCGAATTTGGTTCTAATTTTAGAACCATAAAACAGCGGAAAATTTTTTTGAATGTTTTTACACAGGTTTCAATTTATAGTATTTTTTAGGTAAAATGGGTCTACGTCCGAATTATTCGTTCAACGATTATGTTCATGATTTCGATCGAATATTTCTGTTGGGAATAGTACGTACAGTCAGTCCCATAAGTATTCGTACGCTCTTAAAAATCGCATAACTTTGTCAACATTGGACTATACTATTTGAATTTTGATGAGAAGTTAGAACAATTGGATCACTACATAAAGTGAAAAAAATTCGGTCGGTGCAGAGAAAATATCAAGGTCGAAAGTGCAAGGAAAATACTAAAAGTTGTATTTTGCAACTTTTTTATGTGGACTTACATTGAAAATTTGAAAAATACGATTTGTAGATCTGTATGAATTATACATGTTCTGAGAATTTCATCAAAATCTGCCAATGTTGCAATGAGCTGCAGATGTTCAAAAATGTTCATATAAGGGCGAAATTCCCTGAGAAAGCCAAAATTCTGCGACTATCGCCCTTAAGTTTTCATCGTTAAATGTTTGCACCTCAGTGCAATGTTAACCGATTTAGATGAAATATTCAGAATATGTATAATTGATACAGATGTACAGAACGTACTTTTTAAATTTTTAATATAAGCCCGCATAAAAAAGTTGCAAAATACAACTTTTAGTACTTTCTCTGTAATTTCGACCAATTGCAATTTTAATCAAACATTTTTCTCACGTTATGTAGTGATCCAATTGTTCTAACTTCTCAAAAAAATTCAAGTGGTATAGTCCAATATTGACAAAGTTATGCGATTTCTAAGAGCGTACGAATACTTATGGGACTGACTGTATGTGTAATACAGGTTTCTTGTACTATTTCTCAAAGAAACAGAATTTAACATTTATTCAGGACACCAGTAAAACCGCTAAGAAGCCAGAGACTAGATTCATAAAAGTCGCTCACAGGATCAAGTTGCAATCTGGAGATTTCGCACAGTTTCAGATGTCAGACGTGCACAACGAACATATTTAAAACCGGACATTTGAGCAAAATTTCAACGAAGTGTGATAAATGTTACATCAGCATATATTCATCCAGTTCTATTTTTATACAATAGCAGGGCGTTCGTAACTTTTCAAATCTCTTGAAAAGTATGTGCGTAATAAACTTTTACGATGGGTCAGAATGACCCTGCACTCGTCTGCCGGGTTGGTAGACTCGAGCATCCGAGGATTAAAGGGCCCCGGAGACCAATGCAAATATTCTGCGACGGCAGCGGATATTTCGCGGCGAAGGATTCGCAGCAGTATAATTTATGTGGTAGCTTATGTGTTTGTTCACACCAACGCAAAAGACTTCCGCCAAAGCGCTACATACATTATATTGCTAAGAATCTATCGCCAGGAAATACTTACCGTTGCTGCGCAACTTTCATTTTGGTTTGAGGGGGACTGTTAGCATATTTTAGACCGGCAGATTTTGGTAAAACTGTCACCAGTAGCCGATAATAGTTCGTTTGCTTCGAATAAAATAAATAGCAGTTAACCTCGAGACAAGGTATTAAAAGTAGACTGCGGATCTTTATTCAGAATTAAAATTATAGAGGGTGTGGCCGAACGGGTGGCACAACGGGGCAGGGGATGATAAATGTCAGAATAAGTCGAAAACAAAAGGAATAACATTTCTTCATTTGACGCCTCGTTTCCGAGAAAATCGAATTTGAAAATGCAGCGAATACGCGTACTATTAGATATGAATTCTCTCAGGCGTCTGACCATAACCAACCAATTCTACTTCGTGCATATACTAGAAAAGAGCTGCTCAACATGCCCATTAGCGGGCAAGGGTGCCCACCAATGCCCGTGGGCACAGCTACGGGCACAAGTACAGACACAACTACGGGCACAATTACGGGCACAGTTACGGGCATAACTACGGGCATACAGTGGCGGCCATATACTTACGCACAGTTAATAAAATTAAATATTATTTCCTGTACACTTAAGTTTACAATATATGTGATAAGATATCAAAATAGCTTTCCTTAATTTACTATAATTAAAAAGTTTTTTATATTTTTATACTGAAGCGTCAAATTTTCTGCGGACACATAGTTAAGTACACATCGAAACACCTATATTTTCACATGTTTCTTTAACTCATAATTATAATACATTAATATTTCGTATGTAAACCCTTATTTTTGATAACTGCAACACATCCCCGCGGCATGGATTCGATAAGTCCAGCACATCTGCTAGCAGGTATCGAATTCCATGCTTCCTGTACAATAGTGTACAATTCATCAATATTTTTCGGTTTATGTTTATTTATATGTTTGTCGACATCAGTCCACAGCATCTCGATTGGATTCAGATCCGGAAATTGTACTGGCCACTTCATTACGTGAATATTATTGTCACTCAAGAATGTCTTGACGACTTTTGCGGAATGTTTCGGATCATTATCCGCTTAATAGATCCATTATTTTGGCATGTATTCTTCGGCGAATGGTAGCAATACATTTTCTACAATATACAAATACACGTATCTGTCCATGATTTCAATTATCCGATGAATAGGACCTGTACCTTTCACTGCCATAGGCGCCCAAACGAGTACCGAACCACCACTACCTTTTACAGTCGGTTTAATTCAATTTTTATGAAATTCTTCTCCTTTGCGACGTCTCACGTATACTTTACCATCAGATCCAAATCGATTAAATTTCGATTCATCTGTAAAAATTACTCTGGACCATTGCTGGGGCGTCCAGTTTAAATGTTCTTTCGCGAAAGCAATCCTAGCCCGACGATTTTTTTCTGAAATGAGCGGTTTCTTTCTGGCAACGCGTCCGTATATTTGAAACTCATTAAGTCCTCGCTGTACAGTTCTAACACTTACTTTTTCATGGAAATCTATTGAAATTTCATTGTGGATGGCAACTGTAGTTTTGAATCTGTCCGCTTCAAACAATCGGTGAATCTTGCGATCAGTTCTTTGATCAGTTTTTCGAGGTCTCGCTTTATGAGGAACGTTGTCTGGTGTTCCATGAAGTTTAATATGTTGTATAGAATGATGGCACGCCATAACGAATATTTCTAATTTTGCGGAAATCTGTCAGTAGGACATTCCATCCTTCCGAAGCTGTTGCACTAATCGCCGCTGTTCTGGCGTGATATTTCTTCCTTTACTCATCACAGTACTATTGTAATACGTCTAACTGTAAACACTGCTCAGCAGATACTAGTAAATATTGTTTACATTTGGCTTAGCTGTGCGATACAGTAGCGTACGTAAGTAGTTGTCCGCTACAAAACAGACAGATCGCAACAAAATATTTATTTTAAAATAAATATTTTCTCGAAATAAGTCAAAGTTCTATTACAGATATGTGCAGGGTCTAACACTCTTAGAAATAAATTGTTGATACTACTATCTGAGTTCCGTAGAAATAAGTCAGGTTTTAAAGTTAAAATACGAAGTGTACGTAAGTATATGGCCGTCACTGTAGTTACGGGCACAACTACGGGCGAAGCTACGGGCAAGTGACTTAGCGGAGTGGGGGTAGGCCGTAGCGCAGCTGCAGCTGGCCACGTAGCTGTGACAATGCGTGTGACAAATACATGCAGCCTTGCCCGCAGGGGCGTGGCTTCGTGCCCGTCGTTTCTGTGTACGCCCAGGACAAGAAAATCGCTGCCCGTACGGGCAGACGCTGAACAGCTCTGTACTAGAGCACGCGAACCCGGCGGACTTTTAATTTACGAATCAATTATTCTGTTATTGTTACAGTTACCTATACTCAATTTTGCCATGAATGCATAACATCTGCAGTTTAATTGACACTTATGACTATTACGACTTACACAAACTGTCGCACAATGCTTTAGAGACAGTTATTCTACAGTTCACTGCACCTATAGAATGACATTTACGACTATAGCTCAAGAACTAATTATATTGGGATCAGCCAATGACGCAGGCATTGCGTCTCGGATTACTAGATAGGAATACTAAATGACGCGATAGTTGCGTTACCGGTTTCGAATGCGTTAATTAGGCGTATGGGATCAACGTGAATTTGAGCTTGAATGTATCACAGAGTGTGTAACTACAATCAGTGATCAAACTATTAGAGATAGTCCATCTACACTCCTCAAAAAAATTAAAGGACCACTTCTACGAACCCGAGAAACTGGGTCAATTTCAAGCGATCATACTGACTTTGATCATAGATCAAATTGTTGTATCGATATCGCTAAAAAATCATTTGAAAGCATGAAGTCTTTACTTTCAGATGTTTTTACAAATTTTTAGCTACGTTGCTTTTTAACATAGTTATAGTGTTATTAAGAAGACTTTGACAGATACAAAAATTTTGTTCAACTTACTGACATCACATGGGGGGGGGGGGGGGGGAGATACATTTTTTTTATATTATTATTTATTATTCTTTTATATTATTTTTTTTTTATAGAGTTAAGCAATATTGAAAAAATGGTCTTTTTAACTTTAACTGGCTCTAGAAAACGCAAAATCATCCTATAATCTTGTGTAGAAAAGCAATAGAAAGAGCATTTCTTTCTCTTGAAGGCACTTCTTTTGTTTTTTCAATTTAATTAACATTTCGATATACCAGGTCAGACCGAAAATATTTTTCATTCAACTCGCTATATCTCGGCGAGACATAATCGCAAGAACCACATCGTAAGGTCAGATTGAAGCTGAGGTTCTACCGATTCGATTGAGTACCTGATGAACCCGCTGTGACAATTTTTCACCTATGGCAAATGTGTTTAAAGTTACCGGTTCGCATAACATGAGGCTAATAGCGCTAGTTCGTCACGTTGGCGTTATTCGCATCCGCATCTGCCGACGCAAGTTATGAAAACACCCGAAGACGAACCGAGGCTTATGTCATAAGTAGACTGCGGATAATTTTATTATTATAAAATTCATAATTCATTACGATAAAAATGGGTGGGTCTATTTTAAGACAGTAAAAATTATACAGTAAATATTACTTTCAGTAACATTATTGACAGTAATATATGACAGTAAATATTATTATACTTATTAAACATATTTAACAAGGAATTAAATATTTATTTCACCCAAGCTTGTTGCAATTCAGGCAGAATGTTTTTATTTTGCATAAAGATCCGCAGTCTAGTAATAAAATAATAGGCGTACCTCTCATAGCACCTTCTTGAATTCTTATTATTGTTTATGATGTTTGCAAATTGCAAATACGAATTTAGTAACTTTTTGTTTATTTAGAAAATCTCGTTAGAGATTTGCATATACAGCGGCTCCAAGAAATAGTGCCTTACTAAATTTCCGATTTTCGTAAATTATCAGTGTTTCGGAACGTAAAGTTGCAAAACAATAAATCTGAGTTCGTTATAATTAATCTTCTTCTATGATGTTTCTGCACGATATACCGGGTGAGAAAATGAAGATACGGTTTTTTTTCGTGACTGAATCTATTATACATTTCACAACTGAAGCTTCTCATTTTCAACGACTCTTCAGAACCTGATATGCGATTTTTTAAAAATTATTTTACTCAGCTCTGAATGTAAGGTGTATCGCCAAGTTCACAGTAATACATACATGTGAACCACCTAACCCAGATTATGAGAGCTTTACACAACTGAACTTGTTCCTCGTTTCTGTTCCAAAAAAAGGGTAAAATAAAGTCGTTTATCAAGTTTCCGGAAGTTGTTCTAAAGGCTTCAGTCTTCGAATCTATGGTAAATTCAGTCACGAAGAAAGTTCCAACGTTTTTAAAAACATTTTGATTTGTAGCATCTCCGACAAAATGATGCAGCATAATGTCGACGGCATTTTCCACGGCGATACATTATGCTGCAAAGACAATTTGTTCATGAAACGAATCTAATAACAAAATGTTCGAACGAGGTGGACTCAAGTTATTCCACCCAAGGATCCAATAGTTCTCCGTTCAAATCATCAGCTGCAAAGAAGGGCCAGTTGAAAGTGTTCGCCAGGCGAGCAATGTTAGAATTACATTGTTATTCGACTTCGCTTGAGAGAGAGAGAGAGAGAGAGAGAGAGAGAGAGAGAGAGAGACTCTGTTCCGGTGCATGCATAATTGATGTATCGGTACCTCGCAGAATAGTCGGTGTATTGCTCCTAAATGATGAAAAATGAGTAGGGAAAGGAAACCAACTCGGAAGCCTGTAATTCCTGGTATTAAATGGAAAGTATCGGTAAGTGATCGACGCTCGAGGTGAGTTACGGGCAAAGAGGGATCAAGTAGCGGATGGGCGCTTGGTAATTAGATGGAAATGATTGTAGAAACAGGGAACTCTTTATTCATAGCAATTTGAATGTTGTTGCCGGTTACTCGACCGTAGACCTTTAATGCATTTATCGCACTTCCCAACAGGCAAAGCGAGGTAACCCTTTGTTCTCTGTTGGTGGCATTGCAGAGACATTCATAATCCAATACTCAAAATCACGAACCATAACTGTTATAACTAAAAAGAAAAAAAGTCATGGAATAACAAGTATCGCATCGACTATAATCGTATTGGTTACAAATAAGAATTATAAGTAACCGAACATTTTTTCTCTTGTTGGTAAATGTTATCGGTGAGAGAAATTCATTTCGATCGCTAATAACAGTTATCGATGGGAGAAGTTTATTTCGATCGCTCATAACAGTTATCGATAAGAGAAATTTATTTCGATCGCCCATAACAATTATCGATGAGATAAATTTATTTCGATCGCTCATAACAGTTATCAATGAGAGAAGTTCATTTCGATCGCTCATAACAGTTATTGGTGAAGGAAACTTGTAATAGTTATTATTAAACAGTACAACTTTCAAATGGTAGATAATCAATTATTTAAATCGTTATGGAGGAGGATCTACGACGAAGATTTTTTGGACACTAATAACTGTTATTTCTAACCAAAAAGTATAAAAATCGATATTTTTTAATCATTTTGTTCGTCGAATTTTTGCCTTCATATTTTGTGTAGGTTATTTGAAATTTCAATAATAATCAACTTCTTATTAATGATTTTTATCGTAGAAAATTTTAGAATAATTGTTATCTTTGGTCCTTGCGCAAAACAGTAATAATGACAATATTATTTTTATTTATCTTAAAATACAGGAAATCAGTAAAATAAGTCGGAGTAAATAAATTTACAATATTGTCAATCTTTTCTTCTCAGAATACAATTTTTGGTTTTTAAGAACTGTTCTTCCACCCTTGGACTTTTGCGAGTTCTAGGCCTATGCTGAAGTTATTTCTGAATCACACCGATATTTCACGGATGCAGTTTTATTCCGATATAAGACGATGCCTCGGGACCCCCTTTCGTCGTATTTCGAATGTAGCGGAAAACTATAAAGTGGATGCAATATACTTACCCTCTCGTTCTGGCACTAAGCGGTGTCGAACGAACAACTTCAATAGAAAAAGAGGGGTTAGGAATTTTCTTATTTTGAAATAAGCAAAGTCGTCTTATATCGGAATAAAACTGTACACATTGACGGTCACGCTTGAGTTTATCCCCACCGCTACTAAATAGCATACTAAGTAGCCGACTGATGACATTAATAAGTACTCCGAATACCCACGATTGATTTGTTAAAGATTTTAACAGAGATTTCAACATATTTTACACATCTAATATTAAGTTACACCAAAAGTTCGTTTTGTTTTCGATTAATTCACACAATGCAAATTCAGTCTAGTTTTAGGAAGCAAAATATCTTTTTTTTCTTAATAACTCCTTAACGAAGCCGCGGAGAATATTTTCGCAAAGAAAAAATTAACTTCAAATTACCACAGGAATTATCCCTTTCAAGGAAATAGGAATTTTTGGGACACCCTGTCTGAATTAGTGTTTAAAATCGTGATTTTGTAGTTTGTTTCGTTTCATTTTTTTGTAAGAAGCATAATCGTTTCCTTACCTAAGTACCCTCGTAAAGGTTTATAATACGAGTCAAACTCAGCAACGAAGATCTAAGATATGTGGCAGTTACAAGCTCTGCACAATAAAATGGGGTTTAATCACTCTAATAAAATCGTTTATGTTGCCAGCAAAACGAGACATTCATGCTGTCAGTCTTTTCAGATAGTACAGGTTATTGTTAGGGTGTACAAATGTTTATGGAACTCCGAATGTTAATTTTTATTTAATGTGGAAGTTGTGTGAGAGTTTTATTAATCTATTTTATTTTGCATTATTCGATCTTGTTGAATCGTAAATCGATATAAATGTTTTGTTGCAACAGGAGTCTGAAAGAGATTTTATCAATTCTATAAATGGGAGATAGTGTTAAAATTAGCTAAAAAAAGCATCATTTGCTGAAAATATTTTAAATGCATTTGTGGCGAGCACATTATGCAGGTAAATGTTTGTTTTGATTGCAATAAACAGCGCAGTCAAGACTCAAAGTGAACAATTTTCACAATTTTCTAATAAACGAAATAGATACGTTGATATGCAATTTATTGTGTGGGACAGATATTTTTAAATTAAATATTTTTGCAAGTTGATTTTCATATTTTCGATGCTTTATGTAATGATTTAGACTATGTTTAAAAAAAAATTGTCACTTCCTTAAGCAGGCGTAGGAGCCTTTTAAAACTGGAGAAGTCTCAATGTTAATACAGATTTACTCTCATGTTATCGAAGTCAATTAGAGCTGAAATTTCACTTAATTTCGGGCCTAGAAATTTAGACTTACAGAAACTTCCGTTGCACGAATTACACATAGCAGAGCAATTCTTACATCCTCTAATCTACACGTTCGAATGGACGCACAGCACATTCTACTTGTCCAGATAAGTACCCATTCTACTTATCTTGTAAGTGGCGCTCCTAAATTAACTGCTTCGTCGAGGATTGTGCTGACTAAGGGAAACCGTGATTGCTTGCTTGCTGGAGACCCGGGTCTTCCGTCGCGTTGCCACAGTGCGACCATTATATGTATCTCCGTCTATCTGTCTAGCACTGACCAAAATAATCCATATTCTCCTTGCCTGTTCACTTGACAAATTATTCTACTTATTTAAGTCGCAGCTCTACTTAATTCGTTTGTAACGCTTGATACAATGTCTCCACTGTTGGTTGAACTTCAAATAACATACACTCCACTATTGTCTTCCTCTTTCCACTTCTCACTAATTTATTCAAGTGATCTCCTTTCTCTCTCTCTCTCTCTCTCTCTCTCTCTCTCTCTTTCTCTCCATCACCGACTCTTCAACCATTCCTGTACTTTTGTCGCTGTTTCTGTCTCTTTCTCACTCGCTCACTGATTCATCGGACGGAAACGTTATCCGTTCTACCTATTCTATCTTCATGGAATAGAGATAGTGCTCGTTACCATTCCTCAGCAAAGAAGTATGTATTCTACTCGCGTGATCGAGAATAGTCTACTAATCCGACAAGCGCAGTAGTACCTGTCTCACTTGTTTGACTGGGAATGGCACTCGTACTTCTTACGGGCCAAACTTCTGCTTACTCTACATTATGAACTTGACAGAGTAATTACCGTGTGCACAATCCTTCAGAATCATTCTTCTCGACATTTATGCAATTCTCTGTGAAATTTATAATATACTTAAAAATGGTTACACCGATTACCTCGCTAAAAAAATGTTACCATAACGTTTCTATATTCTTTGCTCTGAATGATACGCAAGCCTGTTGTGTATCGAAAATATTTTTCAGAGGTTTGACCATGTCTCGTGACATCCCGACCCAGTTTGTCGTCACGAGATATCGATGCAGTGTTTTCAAAGTCAATACTGAGTATCTAAAAATATGGGGCTTGCAGAATCTTTATAAAAAAAAAATATTTCCCATTTTAATAATTAAGGCTTTGTTTTTTGAGAGATATTAATTACTGAACATTGATGGTTCGATTTTCAACGTGCATTGTTAAGACCCCAGTCTTTTCATCGGTAGGTTACACGCGTGTACATAAATGATTAAACAGTAAAGTAAAAGAATTAAAAGAAAGGAAGACATACTACTTTCGAACCATTAAAATTGTTACAGATACAAAACCATTTCTAAGTGGCACCTGATTCTTAAAACAATTTCATAACATTTTTATTTTGCATAAATTTTATTTTGTGTTAGTCCGTTGGTGCTCCAAAGAAAGTAAATATAGTCAAAGAGCAAGTATGCCAATTTAGAGAAATCTGTGTAGTCATGAGATTATCTCTAGGTAACTATTTCAGAACTGTTAAATTGTAATTTACCTTATTGTTTGCAGTAAAACATGTAAGAAAATTTTTCTTTACTGTCGATCATACATTCATTACGAACACGACTGCATACAACTACATTCATTACAACATGGCCGTGTATAACAAGTCAACCGCGGATTTTATGCATTTATGGAAAAAATTAATAAGTGTAATTTCAAGCATTAGAGAGATTACAAGAATTGCAGAATATCGATAAATTTCTTAGAACTGAATAAAACCACTAAAGAGAAAAATAAATTCCTATTTGGTTCTTGCATCTTGCAATTGATACATGAAATTTTTATTTTGCAAAAAGAACCCGGAGTCTGATAATAAGGTATTTCCAAGTATTATTAATAAATCGTAAATTAAAACTATTAGAACTTGTCAGTTTAACGGGTCCTTTAAACCTTATTAGGTTGTAAAGATGAATCCATAAGGAATTATTCAACAAATTTTGTTTCTTTTGATATATATTACTTTAAAAATTGCTAAAAATTTGGACTGATATATTCTTGGTATTTTTATAATATCATGCGAAATAATCACTTTCAGTGTTCCGTAATCATAGTGTTAATAGATACTGTTTTATAGTTTTGTCACAGTGACAAGTGCATACTTAAATTTATTAAGCCTTACAACCGTATACTTAAGTAAGGCGTAGTACCGTATAGAGCAGGGACCATAACTATTATAACCAAAAAGAAAAAAGTCATGGCATAACAAGTATTTCATCTACTAAATTCGTATTGGTTACAAATAAGGATTAGGAGTAACCGAAAATTTTTTCTCTTCTTGGTATATGTTATCGCTGACTTATAACAGTTAACAATGAGAGAAATCTATTTCGATCGCTAACAACAGTTATCGATAAGAGAAATTTATTTCGATCGCTCATAACAGTTATTGATGAAGGAAATTTGTGGTAGTTATTATTAATTAGTACAATTTTCAAATGGTAGACAATCAATTATTTATTAAATTTTTTATTCATGAAATTAATTCATACAATCAAAGTTTAATGTGACAAACACGAGTTCTTCCAAATTTTCTCCTCACAAATTACACCGCAAATCATCTAAAGTTAATTTTAGAAGAGAAAAGGTTCGTTCAACGCTAACCTGAGTTGCGGACACAACGTGAATTACGCACGCTAGTTTTGATAAATACTGGAGTTCATATTTCTGATTTTCCCAGTTGAGAAAATGATGAAACATTTTTTTCAGATTCTGTGTTGTACTTATGGTCTGTTGATTCGTCTTGTTGTACGAAACCTTCTCAATCAATTTCACAGGCTTCCTCCATCTGAAAAGTAGACAACTTATTAATTAAATAAGCAAGTGAAATGAATTTTCTCATCAATAATTATTACGAACAAGTAAAAAGAAATTTGATCATCGATAATTGTTATGAGTGATCGAAATGAACTTCTCTCATTGATAAGTGTTATGAGTGATCGAAATGAACTTCTCTCATTGATAAGTGTTATGAATGATCGAAATGAACTTCTCGTATCGATAACTGCTTTGAGCAATCGAAACAGTTTTTCTTCATCGATAACAGTTATCGAGGAGGATTCAATTTTTTGGACACTAATAACTGTTATTTGTAACCAAAATGTATAAAAATCGATATTTTTTAATCGTTTTGTTCTTCCAATTTTTTTCCTTATATTTTGTGTAGATTTTCTTAAATTTCAATAGTAATCAACTTTTTATTAATGACTTTCATCGTAGAAAATTTTAGAATAACTGTTTTTTTTTGTTCCTGGTATAGAAGAAAAAAATTGTTACTATTTACTTTTAGATACATGTCTTAGAGTTCTGTCACGGGGTGTATGCAAATAGGTATTGACAAAACTGCTCAAAAAGCGTCCGGGAAGCTCCAGAAAAGTGTTTTCGTCGTTCCTTGATTCATCGGTTTCTTACTTAATGACCAATGTTTATGTATAAGTGAACGTTTGGTTGTAAATATATAGCCTTGAATGTTGTTACGCCCCCATGCTCCGCGACATGATTTATTAATATTTGACCTCCTGTGTACACGGCTTTCACGTGAATTATATAGGGAGTATTTAAAGTGCTCATTACCTGTACCACCAGACAGTTTTTGTAATGTCAGTCGGAAGGCGGCAACGAAAATGAATAAAATAGATTTAAACGTGTAGTGAATATTCAAGCATTCGACTTTTTTTTTGCCGTCATGAGAAATTGCTTGACCCCCTTTTCCATCGCCGCGCTATGAATTGCGCATTTTTATTATGGTATCGGGCTAAATCGTATAATTCTTTGAATATTAAATTAGAGAGTGTGTCAGACGGATGAAGGGATCACGAAATATTGTGATTCTAATAGATTACAAATTCCATTTCATTTACATACTTACCGAATCTCCTTCGAACACGACATTGGTCGTTGGTTTTAAATAATTTTTTTTTTTTCATTATGACGCGCATAAAAAATAAAAATATGCGAAAAAGTCGAGATAGCTTCATATATAGGCAGAGTTTGCAACTAAAACATCGGTAAAAATTCTCGAGTATGTAGTTCGATATGCTAAATGTGTCAGATTTTCTATATAATGAAAATAGTAAAAATGTTGTAATGTTGTAAAATGTTGTAATTTTCTATATATATATATTTCCATGTGATTCAATGGGGAAAATGGGGCAAAAACTGTCGTTTCCTTTGCTCTTCAGTAGTGCTAAAACTTGGTAGAAAGGGTTCCTTCTTGGTAAGCTATCGAACGATGCATTTCCGGTTAAAAATCGACTGAAGGGCATTTTTGACTACCTTAACCCCCTGTACTATAATATAGAGTCAGACTCGTGGTGAACACTTCGAACAGCATTTTCTAAATATGTATATTATTAATTCCCTTTAAATTGAAATGAAATTCTATTTTATCGTAGTCAATATTTAGCCATTACAGAACACGCGGTTATACAATAAATATAAAGCGAGGCATACTCGGGTTTTTTTTACCGTTTCGAATTTCCGTGTCTCTGGTTTTCGTCAACGGACGAAACCCAAAGGCAATAAATGCATGTATGGGCCACTTATGCCTTCGTCGCGCTGCTCCGGGGTCCCATAAATCGCGCATTTTGGGAACTTTCCCTTATTGACTTGAGGCGGGTACTTCCTCCTCCGCCGGTGAGGGCTGTTCCAGAAGATCCTCCTCCCTCAAGTCAAATCAACGAACGGGGATGATTCTTCCCCCGAAAACGGGCCCATGGCCAGAAAATCGCGTTATCACCGAGGTGACGAGCAAGCGGGCCTCGGAGCAGAGCATCAGAATCAGCAGAACTGCAAAATCAGCGAAGTCAGAGCATTAAAATCAGCATGCGAGCTACAAGTTCAGACTTCGAGTAAAAATCAATCGCGCTATCCAGTATTACCGCTACTGTTCACTGCATCCCATAATCAGTCACCCAATGTTAACTCGGCCGGTGACGGGCACTGTTAAGTTTGTAATAAACTTTGTTAAACCGAAACGCGCGCACCAGTTCCTCGTGAAAACGAACACGCCCTTCTGTCCAATCCGGTTAGACCCTTTAAGGAAATAATGTATTTGTTATTCGGCTGTGGTACTACATATCAAATCAAAAATATGAAATACTATTGTATTCGGTATTCGATGATCTCTTAAATACAAGTTACATAAGCATTTTACATTCCATAATAAGATATTCGTCAATTAATTTATGTATTCGATGCCCCATCACTGGCTTGTGAGACACAGGGAGGAATTTCGGTTCGAGTATTTTCATTCGGGATCATATTTTCGAGAATACTCCGGCAGCGTCGACGTTTCTCGTGAAAGAAACAAGAGGGACAACGTTTCCGCGCTAATACCCCGATTAAATCCCATTGAAAGTATAGAGTGTAACGTTGTTCCCGGCCCAGGCAGAGGGTTCCACCGTTGGAATTCCGTTCCCTCCCCTTTAAAATACACGGCCGTTGTTCCTGTACGTACATGGCCGCAAGGTAATCCGATGGCATTTTCGCGAAAGCTAACTTCGCGACAGGTAAGGAGCTTAAAGTGCTCGGCCCGGCTGCATGTAACGTCACGAGCGTGTACGGGACGCGAGCAACACGAACGTTTTGACGAGTTTCGTGTTTCGAGATATCACGCGATAACCATCGTCAAATTGCTGCCGGGGCTAAAAGTAGATTCCAACCGTTGCAAACAGACCGAAACCAGAACCGAAAGAACGGAAAACTGATCAATCCTTCGAGTATTTGGTTGGTGGAAATATTCTGCCGTTTTCTTTTAACACTTCCATAGCCGCGTCTTGGAGAAATGGAAACCGTTTGTTCGGATTTAGCAATTAATTTTTGCGCTATCGTATTCAGCGTGCCAAATTTGATTAGGTTCCGCAAAATGTATGATGGTTGGTAGAGACTGTAAAATTGATTATCACCATCTGCTCGGGTGTGCTAAGATTTTCGTCCTAACATGTACAGTGATTTCTCTATATAGGGTAGTCCTTTTAAGTAAGGCCACCTAAATATCTCTTCAGGTTATTGTGCTGCAAAAAATATTTGTTACGTAATGTGCATGGTGTCAATGGACCAAATGTCTGGTAAGAATATTTTTTTCGGAAGGTCATCTTTTTTCGGAGTTATCAAGGTCATCGGTGTTTCTTGATAGATAACTACATTTCTTTTTATTGCATCGTGTAACCGATCGAAAAATACATTCAGATATGTATAATAACATGACCTTGAAATGACCTTCATCTTCGAAAATTAAAGTTTTACCTAGAACTGATGTCTATCCAGATCGTAGGCTTTGACTAAGATTGCAATCAAGAGAGTGAAAGTAAATAAACATGTTTAATAACATTTTCTATGTTTCCAGGTTTCTGTCGCAATACGGATGATACCTAACGTTTTGAAATCCCGATCAGTTTCAATTTATCTATCAGTGTGTCGACATACTGTTCGAAATTTATTACTCAATGCAAGAGAAAGTTGATATGGTATTCATTTATGGTAAAGCTGATCAGGGAAGCTGTTTAAGGGAAGCACTTCGAATGTACGAAGATAAATTTCCAGACCGTAATTGTCCATCACGTTGTACTTATGCAAAGGTGATCAGTAATTTCCGTGAAACTGGTAGTGTTGTGAGAAAAAGTGTGAGAACCAGAACTGTTAGGAACGAAAGAAGCAAAATAACTATTGTAGATAAAGTTAACGAAAATCCACATGTGAGTTTAAGACAACTTCAGCATGAAACTGGCATTTCTAAAACAAGCGTAATACGAATACTTCACGAAGAAAAATTCATTTGTGACAACTTGCAACAAATCTACCAGAAATTACAGATTTACTTCAGGAATATTAATGCAGAGGAACAGACATATTATAAACAAAATAATTAATAAACACAGTGTAAATTCAAATTGATGATTGTTGCAATTTGAAGCTATAAATGTTACCTTTTTACCTATTAAATTTCCTTCAATTATCTCTAATGGTTTAGAAGTTATTATTTTAGAGCGCCAAAATGCCATTTTCGCCAACAGTGCGGCGTGCGAAATTTTGCGTTAAAGTTTCAGTAACGTGAAAAACGCGTTACGTGTTTGTGTATTGTGAAAAAATCTTAATTCATTTTAACTTACCGCGGTTTTTTGTTAATCTGCGATTTCAGGGCCATACAACAAACCTTCCTCTTCCTCAAAAAGTTGTACTTCAGCCGTTTTTTCTTCTTTTTGAGAAGCACGAGCCTTTTCTACAAGAGCCCGACTACCTGAGCTGCTCCGCCCAATACAACCGTTCACTTTATTTTGAAAATAACGTACAAGAGCATCTCTGATCACTTTCTAGCTTTTTTATCGTATTCCTAAAGAAATTAGCCTATCGATTTAAAGGAAAAAATTACTTCAAAGGAAAAAGTTACTTCAAATGACCTCAGGAACCGTTTCAAGGAAGTGCAACATTTTTGGGACACCCTGTATGTATTCTGGTCTATCTGTCGTGTTTTAGTCATTTAGTCTTTCGGTATTTCACCAGCAAACGTTCGGAATTCGTAGTCTTTTCGTGGTCGGTTTCGCTTAGTATGTTGTACCTTAGTCGTGATCACGCCAGTGCTCATTTAGTCACTTAGTCGCTTAGCACTCGACAGGACACATCTACGCTTAGACCCTTTGGCTTTACCGTCTCCCGTTCCTCTCAGTATCTTAGTCACGATCACGCAAGTACTTAGCTACTTATCAATATATTACTCGCTGGAATTGTTGAACAAACTCGCTCGTCAAACCTCGCGCAGCATGGCTTAGCCATCTAACCTGACAACGCGTGTTAGTTTTGCGTAGCAGTTTCGAACGTGGTATAGTCAAGCTAGCCAGTTTTACGTGCCAATCTATGATAGAATAAGCGTTATACGCCTAGACTGTTGCGGATCACTATGCAGATATAAACATTTGTGAGTTAATTTGTAGAAGTTAGTGACGAGGGAAGATTTCTCGATTAGAACTTACATATATCATATTCCAAAGAATACAATAGTTTTATTGACACTAGAACTATGGTACTTCTCAAAATACGAGGGTAGTGTGAAAAATTTCCGACCTAACAAAGATATAAGGCATTTTTTCCTCAAAATTATTTTTATTTCTCTACGTAGTCTCCTTGTAAGTCTATACACTTCTCCCAGCGATGCTGCCATCTCTCCAGCCCGACCAAATAGTACTTGCCGTCTTTCTCTGCAAAATAGCTATTTACAAAGGTGATGGGTTCCCCATTTGATGAAAATCTCTGTCCTCCGAGTGCAACTTTTAACTTGGGGAACAAAAAGAAGTCGCTTGGAGCTAGATCTGGTGAGTAAGGTGGGTGATCAACCAGTTCAAACCGTAATTCGTGGATTTTTGCCATGGCAATCGTTGAGGTGTGAGACGGCGCATTGTCTTGGTGGAACAAGATTTTTTTTTTCTGCAAATGCGGCCGTTTTTCCGCAATTTCTGCCTTCAGCCTGTCAAGTAATGATGCGTAGTATGCTTCTGTAATGGTTTTCCCTTTTTGAAGATAATCAATAAAGATAACTCCACGACTGTCCCAGATAACAGTCGCTATCACTTTCCCAGCCGAAGGAACAGCCTTTGCCTTTTTTGGCGCCGATTCCCCATAAGCAGTCCACTGTTTTGACTGCATTTTTGATTCGGGAGTGTAATGGTGTATCCAAGTTCCATCAACAGTAATTAGCCGGCGCCGAAACTCTGATTTATTGCGCCTAAATTGCGCCAAAAGAGCGATCGAAATGTTCATTCGAACACGTTTCTGATCCAACGTGAGCAAACGGAGCACCCAACGCGCAGACAGCTTTCTCATGCCTAAATCTTCATTCAATATATAACAAACACGTTCTTTGGGTATATTCATGGCCTCTTCTATCTCTCTAACTTTAATTCGACGGTTGTCTAGCACCATTTGGTGAATTTTAGCGACGTTATCGTCACTGGTTGCAGTTTTTGGGCGTCCCGAACGTTCATCGTCACCCAAGCTGATACAGCCACGTTTATTAAATTCAGCTGCCCAAAATTTCACGGTGGTAAATGATGGTGCAGAGTTCCCGTATACAGCGTCTAACTCTTCTTTGATTTGCGTGGGCGCATTGCCTTTCAAAAATAAATATTTAATCACAGCTCGATACTCGAGTTTTTCCATTTTCACAAAAACACTCACAGCAACTTACTCAAACGACTGTTAAACAATAACTGAGCGTCCGAAATGGCTGAAATTTTGGTGAGTACCTGTCAAAGCATGCACAAACACGCTCCAGCACTTTTGTCGACGAATACTGCCATCTTCAAGTTGAGTAGCGGATTCCAAATATTAATAAAAGGGTAAGCGTTTTACTACAATACGACGTTTGCACGGCAACAGTTATGGCTAGCTAAAATAATGCACAATTAAATGATTACTGCTACGAAATTAAAGTCGAAATAAAATAAGAAAGAAATGAAATGTTTCGAAATATTTAAAACTCAATCAGTTTAATTCGATGAAACAGTTAACTTAGTTACTAATCAAAATTTGTTGAGCTTATACACATATACATACGCCTCTCGTATACAAAATTAATAGCCCTATGAGAGCGCCTATATACGCCTTTCGCAGTCAGACGGTTAATTTACGATTATTGAGATTATAAAGACGCACTAGGGAATTATTCAATGAATTTATTTCTTTAGATATATACTATTAGGTGAACAAATTAATTCGTGGCACTCACATTCAATCGGTAGTAATTTTATTTTCAATCCAAATCTTTTGGTCACCGAATTAAAGATTGAGTAATTGTTTGTATGATGGAGTAAATGCACAGAAAGTGATGCAGATTATTTACAAGTTTAGCTTGATCAATAATAGGATCCTGATCATGACCAATAACATCATATATTTTCATTTATGAGTATTTTGATCAATACGTGGGAACAATAGAATCTAATGATGCCTAATGCTATTAACTTATGTAAAACTTGAACACAAACATTTTGATACTGAAATTAAATAGGTAAGAATGCAAAGTAAAATACTATATTGTTGAATATATCACAGTAGTTATTAATTATACTCGTCTTTGCTACGAATGAGATAAACAATGTTTATATGAAACGATAAAAGTTCACGTGTCACTCTACGTATTAAAAATAAAACGCATTTCGTTGTCGCATAAAACGTCGTCATATAAAATACTAAGACCAAGCTGTAACCTCTAGTTGAACACTATTAATCATGCATGGTTTCACGTTTTATTGTCACTATGCATAGTACAAAAAAAGTGCTGACCAACTAGAGGCGATCCTCCGCAGGTTCGATAGAAACTAAAATATCGTTCATCAAAAATATTTATGATAATGAATATTAATTGAAAATCTTGTTCGCATCATTGTGTTCTACTCGTCGAGAGGCTAAAATGTTCTGTACGCCCTGGATGCAACGTTCTTTTCTTTATTAAATAAAATGTCTGTAAAAACTGTATAAATTTTTAAGGTTTTCAGTGATCTTCCATCTACAGGATCAACAATTCTGAAATACCATGAAAGTGAAGGGATCCCTTTCGCCAGGAACGCTATGGTGAATGACTTAGGGCAGTGCAGAGACAGGGATGTGAGCGAGACTGGGTTACGAAGTCAGGAGGTAGCATCGTGTATTAGCGTTGACACATTGAAACTACCGATTTCCTTATCGCGGCGTTCGTAGTTGATGGGGCTTTTCTATCGGCAGGTTATGGCACTTCAACATTGCAAGTCTAAAAGCAGATAATTGAGAACTTTCAAATTGCTGCGAAACTTTAACCGTTTATTCTGAGAAAACGTGGTGCGTTTTCCGTATAGAAAGAAGGTGGAATTTATGTTATTAAAAATAAACTTCTCGATTCAATATTTTTGTTCGTGTATTAATGGATTTGTGGCAGCTGCCTTCTACGCTCGCCAGATGGACAAACAATCAACACCTTTCCCGCTACTACCTGCCCCTATTATCTAATATAATAGTATATAATAATCTATATTATATATTAGGGGGATCCATAAGTAATCAATTATTTTGAAATCTAAAACAAACTTTGTAGTAAATTCAAGTTTTTATTTTTTAATTTATTATACAATCTTCATCATTATCAAAGACAGTTTGCCATCTTTCCTGCAAATGTTCAATCCTCCTCTTATAAAAATCCAGGGTTCGTGAAGCAAAATATGACTCAAGGTGCCTCCTTACATTTTCTACAGAAGTGAATGTCTTTATTTCTTAAATACTGCTCCAGAGATCTGAAAAGATGATAGTCAGAGCGAGCAATATACGGTGAGTACGGGGGGTGTGGTAAAACTTCCCATTGCAATTCTTTGATTTTTTCCTGAGCGAGTTTCGCTGTATGCGGCCGGGCATTCTCAATTTGCAGTATCACACCTTTTCTGTGGACTAAAGATGCCCTCTTTTTCAATAGTTCTGAATACAGCCGTTTTAATTGCTGACAATACAACTCAGCAGTAACTGTTTCTCCAGGTTTCAACAACTCAAAGTGAATTATGCCACGACAGTCACACCAAATGTACAGTAACACCTTTCTAAGTGATATGCTAGGTTTAGAGGTTGATATTGCGGTTTGATGTGCAGAAAGTCATTGCTTGGAACACTTTATGTTATCATAAAGAATCCATTTTTCATCTCCGGTAACGATTCTGCTAAGAAATGGATATCTACGAAATCTGGATAGCAATGAAGTGCAAATTGATCGAATAATATTCTTGTTGGTCTCAGATAATTGATGCGGTACCAATATTCCTTGCCTATATGCCTTTCCCATTTCGTGTAGGTGCCTTTGTATAGTTGACCATGTGGACCCAAGGCTTCTCGATAATTCTTGTATACTTAATTTTGGATCAGCTTCCACTAAAGATTTTAAGGTGTCATCATCAAATTCAATTGGTCGTCCACTTCGAGGCCTGTCAGAGAGATCATAATCATCAGCAGCAAACCTTCTGAACCAACGTTGACACTGGTTGACTTTCTATACATCTCCATAAACATAGCAAATTTTCTTTGTTGTTACCGTTCCATTAAATCCCGCATGAAAATGAAAAAGTATGCAATGACGAATATGATCCTCGGAAGGTACGGACGCCACCATTTTATTACAGGGTTGTAAAAAAATTATACTTTTTAGAATATTTTGAACACAGGCTGCTTTGCCGAAAAATGTAAAAGAATATGTGTTCCCTCTTTAGCGATCGGTACAGAACTAAAGGCAAAACTAATTCTTTGCAAATAACACTGTTCAACACAATAAAACTTTTTTGAGTTTTGCAATATCTGTTGGGTGATTCTTATAGACTTTGTCATTCTAAAACCAAATCCGAAAGCAGAATTGTTCTATCTAAAAAATGAGGTGTTACGCAAAAACTAAACACGCGACAAAGTTCAAGTTTGAGTCCAGAGATAGAGGGGACTCTCCTCTACATATCCAAATAGACAATTATATTTTTATATACTTCCTAATAGTTGTAAATGGTTGTTAAATTTTGAAAATGTGCCGACGCGGGTACTTTGTACGCTCTATTTTTCTATTTATGTGAAAAATCCTTTATCGAGCAGGAATTTACTATACAGGAATGCATTCTACATATATTTCTGGTAAAGACACCATTCACGAAAAGTGTTTGGTTCCCTTAGTATACGAGAAGATTGAGAAAATATTCATTGACAGCTTGTGCGCGACGCGTTCGCGCCAGACGGCCATTGCAGCCTTTTCACGACTCGCCAAGGCCGTTCGCTATGCGTAGTCGACGTTGGTACCACTCAAGTATGTCTTTGCTTACTATGCTTAATTACATACATTTTTCTTTGTCTTTTTGGGTGCCAATCATTGAAAATTGAAGAAAATTGGATACAAAAACTTACCTATTTCTGATGTAAACAAATTTTAAAATGTTTCCACCTTGCTTGACGCTTGTTCCTGGTATCCGGTTTTTCAATAATAAGTGTCCAACAGTAATCAGCAAGCATCGCACATAAGTCTTTTCCTTTGTAACGTTTTTCCATTGGTGAAATATCTTGATGAAAGATTAATGCTAGAATTGTATTCCTTGTTATGATTTTAAAATAATTTCAAAATTATAACAAAAACAGTCCGGCTGATTTATACACTTCCGCGACATTTTACCGATTTAATATGGAGCAATCTGTGTCTTAATTATGTACTTAAATCAATAAAAATAGTTCCATTTACATCGTGTTTGGACTTATTTTAATCGGAGGAATCTCGATTGGCCATTGGTATTACAATTATAAAGGTAAGACAACAATTACTGAAACTAAAATTTTCCAGTCACCGCATTGCTGCGGTCAATTTTCTTTATTAAGCATTTCCAGAATGAAATGTGAATGTAACTCTTATTTTTATAATTTTGTGTAATGATTGGCACCCAAGAAGACAAAAAAATGTATGTAATTAAGCATAGTAAGCAAAGACATACTGGAGTGGTACCAACGTCAACTACGCATAGCGACGGCCTGGCGAGTCGTGAAAAGGCTGCAATGGCCGTCTGGCGCGAACGCGTCGCGCACAAGCTGTCAATGAATATTTTCTTAATCTAAGGGAACCTTTCTTAATCTTTCCTTACACTAAGTGAACCAAATACTTTTCGTGAATGGTTTCTTTACCAGAAATATCTGTAGAATGCATTCCTGCATAGTATATTCCTGATAGATACAGGATTTTTCATATAAATACAAAAATAGAGCGTACAAAGTACCCGCGTCGGCACATTTTCAAACTTTAACAACCATTTACAACTATTAGGAAGTACATAAAAATATAATTGTATATATGGATATGTAGAGGAGAGTCCCCTCTATCTCTTGACTCAAACTTGAACTTTCTCGCATGTTTAGTTTTTGCGTAACACCTCATTTTTCTCAAAATCATGCATTTTTACAAAAACCAATGTTTTTCGAAAACGTTCCGTGATGGAGCAATTCTGCTTTCGGATTTGGTTTTAAAATGACAAAGTTTATAAGGATCACCCAACAGGTATTGCAAAATAATTTTGGTGTTGGACAGTGTAATTGATTACTTATGGGTCCCCCTAACAGTATATAATAATCTAATGTAACGTCCCTAGTGTCCCTAGCATCCCTGTACATACCGTCCTCAACCGCTTTCCGCTATTCCAGCGTCTAAGAAAGGGCCCGCTATAGATAGCCTTGCCGACGAGTCCTCTAGCGAGCCTAGGACGAAACGATCCCTTTCCTTTTTCTCCTCTCTCTCTCTCATACAAAATTAGTCACCGCCAAACTGGTGACCCCTGGCAACGAACAAAACGCAACACGACGACCGAAGGGTATGACGACTACAACCACAGGAGTCAACAGTAACAGGACTGATCAACACCAAGAGGGCTGTATTTTATTACCTTGCAATGCTTCGAAAACGAATGCTTTTATCGTGCATCACAATATCACATTTCCTTCCGACATTATATGGAAACACAAAGAAACGCAAGGGTGTCCTATCTTTTTGTTCCTGACTGTATTGTATCATATTAAACTTTTGTCATAAACGCATAAAATCCGTGGGTTAATCGTTACATTCTTGGCGGCATATGTGCGTTCTAACGCATCGGAATTCCTAAGCGTGGCGGTAGGTTCGGCCATCAAGAGTGACAAAGATGTCTACGAGACGGTTGCGTACGCAGGTCGCAGGCAGCCACGCTGGTTGAAGCTCGTTACCTGTCGAGAAGTTAGCTTTCGCGAAAATACCGTCGGATTACGGTCTGCGCGTATGTAACTAGGTACACGCTCCTAACCCCTACGTGGTGCACTGCGGCGTGGCATCGCGTGACTCTTATTTTCCATCTGACTCCTATCCTCCGCACGTACGTGCCCACTTACGTTATTTCATTGGCGTCCCTCGTTCCGAGCACCCACACCAACCACCCAGAACCCGGCCACACTTTTCGCTTTGGCACACCTCCCTCATGGTGTTTTACACGCCACTCACTCCAACCGCTTTGTCCCTTTCTTCCCTTTTTGCTCTTTTCGTCGTCGTCTGGCCTGCAAAAAGAAAAGCATCGCGAGCCGAGTCGAGCCGAGCCGAGCCGAGCCGAGCGTTACAAAGTCCCGGCAGGATTACTTTGCACGGTTCTGCTCTTAATTGTTAGTTGAAATCCTCGCGCCCGTTTAATCCTTCTTCCGTTCATTTGCGTACGCGGCCCGCCGGAAATTAATTTATCGAACCGCAATGGAAAACAACGACCACGCCGGCCGACCGCTGCGCAAAACAACCACTCGACTTTAGTGCGATTGTAAATTGTAATGGAATAAATTCGAACTTACGGTGCGGTAAATTGATGCGAGGCGAGCGGCAAAGCGTTTTTTGTTGGATCGTTGATGAAACGTATTGCGCGCAGTGAATACGGTACAAGCGTTCCCGCGGATTCATGTATTTATGGACGGATACTAGTTCGGATCGCGGGACACGAACAGCTAAATATCTCTCCTGAAATTGCGTAGATATGGTGCTGGACAAAATAATCAGGCGCTTTACGTGTTTATGGATTTCGTGCAATTTGTATGTGGGAAATGTACACTTTATGCTACTTGTATTTGAGCATCTGCAGCTTAAACACAGAGTGTAACAAAACGGAGTGGAATTAATTGTAAAAATGAAATAATGTCGGTTGAGGAACAGTATAAGACACAGGCTCTATTTTCCATTCTAGAGACTTCTGTCATTAATTACACAGTACAACAAAATGAAACTTTTTTCGTGATCTGCAATAATTGTTGGGTGATTTTTATAGATTTTGTCATTCTAACACCAAATCCGAAAGCAGAATTGCTCTATCACTCAGCGTTTTCAAAAAACATTGGTTTTTATAAAAATGAACGATTTTGATAAAAAACGAGGTGTTACGCAAAAACTAAACATCCGAGAAAGTCAAAAGATAGAGGGGACTCTCATCTACATAACCATATACTCAACTATACTTTTTTATGTACTTCCTAATAGTTGTAAATGCTTCTTAAAGTTTGAGAAAGAGCTGCCGCGAGTACTTTATACGCTCTATTTTTGATTTATGTTACCTAGTAGGAATTTACTATACAGGAATGAATTCTACAGACATTTCTGGTAAACAAACTATTCACGAAAAGTATTTGGTTCCCTTAGCATATGAGCAGGTTAAGAAATATTCATTGACAGCTTGTGTGCGACGCGTCGTAGCTATGCCTAGTCCACATTGGTACCAGTCAAATATGTCTTGGATACATTTTTTTTACAACACTGGGCACTTTCTTTAATTACACAAAATTATAAAAATACCGGATATGTTCACAGTTCATTGTGGATTTGCTTAATAAAGAAAATTAAATACAAAAACTTACCTATTTCTGATGTGAAATATGCCGGACTCTTTTTGTTATTTTTGTGGTGAAATTATTTTATAGTCAAAAGGTAAGAATATAATTCCTGCATTAATCTTTCATCAAGATATTTCAACAATAAACGAACGTAACCAAGGAAAAGACTTATATGCGATGCTAGCAGATTACTGTTGGAAACTTATTAGTGAAAATCGGGATACCATATATAAGCGTTAAGTAAGGCGGAAACATTTTTGTTTACACCAGAAATAGGTAAGTTTTTGTATTTAGTTTTATTTACTAAGCATTTCAACCATGCAATATGAATATATCTCGTAGTTTTATAGTTTTGTGTAACGAGTGGTACCAATGTCGACTACGCATAGCTACAGCCCTGGCGAGTCGAGAAAAGGCTGCAATGGTCGCGTGGCGCGAACGCGTCGCACACAAGCTGTCAATGAATATTTTCTTGATCTGCTCATATACTAATCGAAGCAAACACTTTTCGTGAATTAAACCAGAAATGTCTGTAGAATTCATTCCTGTATAATAAATTCCTGCTAGACCAAGGATTTTTCACATAAATACACAAAGATAGCATATAAAGTACCCGCGGCATCTCTTTTCTAAACTTTAACAAGTACATATTTACAATTATTAGGAAGTACATAAAAGTGTAGTTCACTATATGGTTATGTAGAGGAGAGTCCCCTCTATCTTTTGACTCAAACCTGAACTTTCTCGCATGTTGAGTTTTCGCGTAACACCTCATTTTTTTTATCAAAATCATGCATTTTTACAAAAACCAATGTTTTTCGAAAACGTTCCGTGATAGAGCAATTCTGCTTTCGGATTTGGTTTTAGAAAGACGAGGTCTATAAGAATCACCTAACAGTTATTGCAGATTTTTGGTGTTGTACCCATTTTCAATTTCTTTTTAGAACTTCTGTAATGTTTTTGTTGATCCAAGATTATTGTAGATTTTTCTATTCTTGAGTGATCACAAATTTACATTTGAGGTTTAAAAATATGCCTTGAATTTATTAGGTGCACGTCATTGAACATTGTAGAAAATTTAGGTTATTTACATAACGGTTAATGGTAGATACTCTATAGTTCCGTGTAACTCTATCGATATTTTAGAGTCCAATTATTAGACTGTGGATTTTATGCATTTATGATAAATATGGATAGGTGCAATTTAAACCAGTGAGTAGATCCAAAAGATTCAAGAATATCAACATATTCAAATTATTAATGAGGAAAATAAATGTTTACTTAGCTTCTATATCTCGCGATCGATGCAGAAAATTTTGATTTTGCATAAATATCCGCTAGTTATACGCTTAGCCTCAATGAGACGAAAATATCTTGTGATATTGTATCTTTCCCGTAAACCGTAGGGAAATAATTTTCTATGACATATTAATAATTCTATGAAACAATTCTATGAAGCTATGTAGCAAAGTATTTGTCAACAAGAACATAAAAAAAAAGTTGTTAAAACAAATTGGAAGCATGTACCTAGCTGTTAACGCACACATTTGAACAATTTGAACGCACACATATATTTTATTTTCTTTCCTCAAAGCAGTGATTATACGATTAGTTCAAGCTGCAATCGGCGCGGCTTGCTAGCTCTAATCATCGAATCAATTGAATCGATTGTTTACCGTCATCCGCACAGATTGGATCAGATTCTAGATAATAGCAACGCAAGCGAATATTAGCAAACTATACGTAAAAAGGTGACGATTCTATTACGACGCCGTACTGAACACGCCCGCATGATACCACACCCTTGTCCCGTATAACGACAAAGGTTGGTTCAAGTGTCCCAACCCCCTAACTCCGTTTTACTGGGCTATGCTCCATTATCTTCTTTCGTCGTTCTAGGAAATCTTCTTACAAACAACAAATTCCATGTAAATATAATACATTCGTTTTTAATATCCACGAAAAGATATGGGTAAAACAATTATAGGTTTATTTGCAAATAATTCATGGGGACCTTGAAAACTCCTGGAAAAAAAGAGTTGACTAAAAGTTTACTATAATCGTCTTAAAACACACACACACTCTCTCTCTCTCTCTCTCTCTCTCTCTCTCTCTCTCTCTCTCTCTCTCTCTCTCTCTCTCTCTCTCTCTCTCTCTCTCTCTCTCTTTCTCTCTCTCTGAAACGTGGTATACTCGATAAAAAAATGATAATAACAGAATAGTTTGAACTGATCGTGTCCGATGGTTCACCCTGCGTATAGTGATTGCTCTATATATGTCGCCAAGGCCTGAATGATAAAAGTCGCGGAATTATCCTCACTACCGCGGGGTATACCCCGTGAAGGGTCACGAAGTTTGGGAGGCCTCGGACACCGAGGAGTGTAAACATACCACGGCTCGGGTGTGTTTGCTGGACGATACACAGAAAATTCACTGTATTTAGTGTTGTTAATAGCAAAACATGCGGCGAAAAAAGGTAACAACATTTGTTACAGAAAGGACCCTGGTGTGTCAATCTGACACATAATGTTCACGATTTTTCAAGTCCTTCATTGTAACATTGTTTTGTAATTGTTACACGGCAATTATGCGTTCGTCGTACAAACCCTTCGGAATGCTGCTGAACATACATAGCCTTGAAGTAGCCGTGAACTTGAAGACGCGAAGAACACGCGCGTTACGTCTTCTCTCTTCGTCGCGAGACATAGCTCCGAGGTAAGATAGGATCGAAACAAAACGAAGTCGAACACGTTCGAGCGAAATCAAGAGGCGCTACTTTATTCACAATAAAATAATTAACAAAATGAAATATATTTATCGTTTCGTTTCATTCGATGTGCTCACCATTGTATCAATTTAACACACGAGCGACACATCGAGTTGCGAAAGTGAAGGACGGATGATGGGGTTGAAAAATCGATATTTTTTTCACCCGTTCTCGTGAGAATACCCCCTTTCTGAACTCGAACCGTTAGACAAATTTTTTGAGTGATTAGTGTCGGAGCGTTTCAGTTCTGTGTTTCGTTAAACGCGTCGATTCAGTATCGCTTTCGCAGCGCACGTGTTAAGCCGTTTTCGCCGCGGATAATATCAATGTCCCCTTCCGTTCGAACGTCGCCGTATCTATTACTTAAATACATACACGGCTGCGCGCTCCTCTGCACTTTATCGTCGCGTCGCGTCGCGTCGATGCACCGCGCCGCGCCGCCCCGGTCTTTAAACCTGCTCTCTCTCACTCTCTCTCTCTCTCTCTCTCTCTCTCTCTCTCTCTCTCTCTCTCTCTCTCTCTCTCTCCTCTCACGACTTCAACAAGCGATAGGGGAAACCGTCGCAAGTGAGGCAGCAAATGGTCCCCGACCTGGGACAATCTTCCAGAACGCATTGGTGTTCGCGTGTCCCGTCTCATCGCGTGAAATCGCGGGTGCGGCGATAAACGAACACCCATTCTCCGAGCGTCGTTTCTCCCGGGGGCTCGTAATTGAATCGTCAACGTGGAGGTTTCGTTTGCTAGCCAAGCTGTGCATCCCAGGGGCTGGTACACGGGAATGGGGGTACACCGAGGAGACAGACGGACACAAACCGAGAGCCAGAAGTCTCGAAACTGAACGGAAGATAGTGCGAGAGATAGAGCTAGCGAGCGAGCGAGTGAGAGAGAGAGAGAGAGAGAGAGAGAGAGAGAGAGAAGAGGCAGAGATACAGGGAGACACGAAACATCGGAATGTGAAAATGGCTGGATCGCAACCAATGCAAATCGACGCTGCTCCAGAGAGACAGAGAGAGAGAGAGAGACAGGCAAAAAGCGAGGGAGGGAGAGAGAGAGACAGAGAGATTCGTTGCTCGTAAGAGTTGAGAGATCGGTGGGTTTCGGGCCCCAGACAGGAAGAAGAGACGTAGGACGAGACCGGAATCGGAAAACGGCCTCGTCACCGAGAAAAGGTAACGCCGCGGAGGATACTTAAGAGCCGGTTTACGACACATACGTTGCATTATACAGGGACACGACGTACACGCCGGTGCAACGCGGCTGGCACTGCACTGCAGTAAAGTGCATCCTAAGCCTAGCGCATCTGTGACCACTCTCGGGGTCGCAGTGCCCGCTCCCGGTATTTATTATTCAGCTTGTGCAACGCTGCGCCGACCAACGACTACCCTTGTCCGCTCGTCGGCCAGTCACATTGCGATTTTTCGAGGGAACCGTCTGTTTTCCATGGGACCAGTTTCTCTCTCTCTCTCTCTTTCTCTCTCTCTCTTCTCGGCTTCTCCTCGTCGGTCGAGCAGCAGGAGCTCAAGCAGGCGGTGGCGCGACTCTTTCCGTCGATTTTTATGGGATTTCGACTGGCGCGCCGCACGTTTCGACAGGCTGTTCCGAAGCACTTGTCGAATCTGTTGCGACGTCGTTGAAACCGCAGCAGAACACTTGATTTGTGACAACCGGACTGCGCGCATCTTTATGCAATATCTAAATGGCTCGACGTAGTTTACTAGCGCCGAGGTCGGACAGAAATTTATTTCCAGTGTCAATGATTCGTACCCGTCAAAGTTCTCCTGATATATATCACGGCGAGTTAAGTTTGCTACGTTTATGAGAACGTATGCGACCGCGCTGACCTGTTTTATGATAATGTTATTAATACTGGTACTCAGGATAAATTGCTGGGTTAGAGGGTAGTGCTACCCGCCGTTACGTTGTGTGGCAATATTAACACTTTGATGGCCGATCAGAAGTGGTAGTTACGTCTCTCGGAAAACAAAATACTGGGAGTGGTTGACGTAGTATAGTACGTCGTTCTGAACACGTCACTTACTTGAAGCCTGTCAGTATGATTCTCTACCGCGGCGCTATATTAAAAATGATCTTAGAAATCTTCTTTTATAAAATTGGATAACGTTCTTTAACACGTTAAGTGCCCAGCCCGATTTTACTTGCCGTTCCGTTCCGGCCATAGTTAGGTCCATAAGGACCGGCGAGGCCTGAACGGAAAGTCTAGCGCCGGTCATTAGGGACCGGCGTGACGTTTAACGTGTTAATGGTAGTTCATGACAGAAATTGCCATGGCTTTTGAATGATTTTTATAAGTTAAAGTATATTAAACTATAACAAATACACTCCTAAAAAAAAAAAATAAAGGATCACCTCTACGAACCCAAGAAACTGTGTCAATTTCAAATGATCATACCTCCGGCAAAAATTGTTATCGATATCGTTAAAAAATCATTTGATAGCATGACGTCGCTACTTTCAAAAAAATTTTTATTCAACTTCCTGACATCATATGGGGTGAGACAAATTTTTTTTGATAAATCGCGTTAACCTCATTTGAAAGCGCCTACTGTCCTATGCCTCGTTGTCGAATATAGTGTGATTTTTTTTTGTTCGAGTTATTTAATATTGAAGAAAATATTGTCCTTTTAACTTCAACTGGCTCTAGAAAGCGAAAAAATCATCGGAGAATCTTGTGCAAAAAAGCAATAGAAAGAGCACTTCTTTCTATTGGAGACACTTCTTTTGTTTCTTCAATTTAATTAACATTTCGATGTACCAGGTCTTTCTGAAAATATGCTTAAAATATGTACAATTTCCATTTTTCTTTCACCGCAGCATATTGAGATCAGTTTGAAGCAGAGATTCTGCCGATTCGATTGAGCACCCGATGAACCCGCTGCGATAATTTTTCAACTATGGCAATTGTGTTTAAAGTTACCGATTTACTTGAAATGAGGCTATTAGCGCTTGTTCGTCACGTTAGCGTTCGGCTCAAGCGTGCTCTCTTATTCGCATCCCCACCTACCGACGCAAGTGACGAAAACACCCGAAGACGAACCGAGGTACGCCGACATTACCTCATGTACGTATATGGGGTAAGCCCATACCGAGATAACTAATGTTTCGACTTCTGATATCGGTAGATGCGATTTCCAGACCTCGGTAACTTTAAACACAGCGAGTTGAATGAAAAATGGAAATTGTGCATATTTTAAGCATATTTTCAGAAGAATCTGGTATTCCGAAACGTTAATCAAATTTAAAAAACAAAAGAAGTGTCTTCAAGAGAAAGAAATGCTCTTTCTACTGCTTTCTTGCACAAGATTCTACGATGATTTTTTCGCTTTGTAGAGCCAGTTAGAGTTAAAAGGAGAATATTTACTTCAATGTTGAATAACTAGAACAAAAATCGCACAATATTTGACAATCAGGTATTTTGCACAGGAATGTATGCGCTTTCAAATGATGTTACCGCAATTTATCAAAAAAATGTATCTCACCTAGTGTTCCTGATTTCTCGACATTTTTCATTTCTCGAGAATTGAGAAATGATACTATATTTCTCGAAAATTTTCGAGAATTTTTAATGAAATAAAAAAAATTTTGGGAAACTTGCTAAATATAACCGATACATTTATTTATTTAAAACGAAACTTTTATAAAGTGAAACATTACGCTTTTGTTTTGAAATGACTTCTTAAGAAGCATAATGCGTCTAATGTAGAATCAGACAATCTACTTCTATTTTCTACTTCTTTTTATTGTAACAAAATCTGTAGCCGTAGAAAAATTTCTTTCATTTTGTGTGTTGACTTTATCGTATGCAGAACATCCAAAAGTTGCTGAAGATTGTGTGTCCTTTTGGGTGTGCATTACCTCACACCGACATGCATTTGCAACAATTATTATTTTTCACATTGCAAACATGCATACGTAGGCATTGATATGCTGCCTGTAGATATGCTTATACGTACGCGATTGATTAGTAATATGCAATTTGAGTTAACATAAAATTCATTTCCGAAAATATGTTATAAAATAAATGAGATTCATAAGAATTTTCCTAGATTTCAATTTCTCGAGAAATACTGGAATATCTCGAGAAATAAGAAATAACCAATTATAAAATTTCTCGAGAAATACTCAAGAAAGAATTCTCGAGGAGGAACACTAATCTCATCCCATGCGATGTCAGGAAGTTGAACAAAATTTTTTGTAACTGTCAATGTCTTCTTTATAACGCTATAACTGTGTTAAAGAGCAATATGGCTAAAAATTTGAAAAAAAGCATCTGAAAGTAGCGACTTCATGCTTTCAAATGATTTTTTAACAATATCGATACAACAATGTTTGCCAGAGTTATGATCACTTGAAATTGACCCAATTTCTCTGGTTCGTAGAGATGATCCCTTAATTTTTTTGAGTGTAGTTTTATTAAAATTGAGATTTCTGATGAAACAAGATTGACCCCGACCATTAATGCGACATTTATAAATGAACACTGTAAAAAGGAAACAAATTGATAAATAGTTTCATGATCTCTTGTACGGAGTAATTAGTTGAAATTACATAGTAAAAAGTTAAATACTTAAATTTATTTAAAATACATAATCTTTTCATACAGATTTCGTTGTCTAATGGAAAAGATATATTTTATCTCCTAGTTTTAGGAGGTTCACTCTGTACGTACTAAACAGATAAAGATAGAACTACATTCGTTTGAGAATGACCTATAAGTTAGAAAAATAATTCCATAAATGTAAATGTTACACTTACAAACTCTCTTGATTTTCCACACGAGGGTAAATCGAAAATGCAATGGAAGTGTCCTTCTTTTAATTCGAAAAGATTCCTATTTCAAGAAAATCGAACATAAATATTTAAGCGAAGTTTATTTTTTATGTACTACCCAGGAAAAACTTTCAATTGAACGTTATATGAATATTCGTCAAGTGCTGCTACAACTGGGCTAGTGGAAAAGTGATGGCGGTTTTGTGGATGCATTTTATGAGAATTCGACTGCCGTCTCGCATTTCGCCAGCGCGCAGCGGTTCGGAAACGGTTATTGAATCTTCTGCGACATCGTTGGAATCGTAGTGGGATACTCGATTTCTGATAAAATCGAGTGCGTTGCTTGTTTATTTTCTGAATAGAGTTGCTTCTATGCCACGCGATTTTTATTCGCAAGTTTATTTGTACGACAGTATTCTAAATCTTTTTTCGAATCCAATGAAACAACTGAGACAATAGTAGTCGCTGCATAGGCCAGAAGAATCATAATACTTTGTTATTCTACCAGAATATTTATATGCAAGAAAATATCTGTTAAGATGGAATTCTCGTGTAACAGGTTCGAAAGTCGACTTTTCTGCATCAATCAAGCATACAATATTTCGAAAATTTTTTCTCAAAATTTTGTGGTCGAATTCATAAGAATAACGAAGTTATTTGCAGAATTATTAGAAAATCTTATGAAAGCAGTTTAACATAATTACCATATCTGCAATGTGTTTAATTATTCAAAGTTTTTCCATTTCGAGGCTCACAAATTTACTTTTCTAAAGTGACGTTACAAAGTGATAAATATTTTCTGGAATATAAGTAAATTAATTATTTCTAAAAATATTTTTGAACTCTTCTTAGCAGATCCACTGATGTATTGTACATAAAATATAATAATATTATAGATTTTTTATTGAGTGGTTAATTTTTGAGTGAGAGTGAGTATATTCAGTAGTGTGAAATAAAAATGACAGACAAGTTCTGAAAGTTTGAAAGTTTTTAAACTGTAAGATTAATTTAACTGGACGTTGATATATTACATTGACCTAATTTTGTTTTATCTGATATAATTATTTTGTTCAGTGTTCAGGAAAATAATGTACTCTCAGTGATCCAGTATTATGGGCAGTATAAAATAATAATGTAGCATCGAGTATAAAATGCAAAGGGTTTGTTCACTGATAATATTAAAAGCATATAATAATTACATTTAATGGTATATCTAATCATTTCGTTCAAGTGGAACTCTATTATTCCCGTTTAAATTGTGAATTTATTCAATCATTGGTTGCGGTAAACGCGATAAATAAATAATTCTTTGTCCAATATATTATTATTTAAACTGTTAACAGAGAGATTTTTTTATTTCTAAACGTTTAAAACAATAAATCAACACAACACGAATTTAACAACAATGATATTATCAATATGTATATTGAGATACAAGAATATAAAAGATTGGTTGACTTAAGAAAAAAAAAAATAAAAAACGTTACTAAAAGGCGATAAGGAATGACGAATTAATTTGTCGTCGCCGGTGAGCATGATAACCTTGTATGATCCTCGTTAATACATAATTACATAAAATGCTTCACCTATTTTCGCTTTACTCGGCAAATTACTTTTTATCAAGAAATTCACATTTTACAGAAATATTATAACACATGTTATATCGTGATATAACACAAATAGGAAGAAATGAAATATTTTACAATAATTTTAACCAGAAAATGAGGGAAATTTTACGCTGAAGAACGTAGGAGTTTTAATATGCATATCACGTGTGTCCTTCAGTAATAAACAGTTTTTTTTTCATATTTTTTTTCTCATCGAAATAAAGTAACGGTGAAATATAAAGCTTTTTTTATTCTAAATGTTCCGAAAGTGCAGAATGCCGAATGAAAAACCTGTTAGGCTATATGGGGTTGAAACTTATTATTTTTCGAACCATTGAAATATTGTTTCATACGACAAACAGTTTTCAAAATTTTGCTTGTTACCGTTACATGACGCACTCTGTACAAGATGAGTTCGTGGTACAATATAAGGTCGGGCAGATAGTGCAACACAAAATAAAACGAAAATCAGAGGTTGCGTACGTGCCTTCGTTTTCGAGAAAAATGTAGTTCAACATTAATCTGGTACGCCTGCGCCGTCACCGACGACTGACGTTACAGCTCTTTCACTAGCGAGCGTTACTATGATTATTTTTGTACCATACGTTATCGAATACTGTTTACTATTAGGACCATGATCTATAATCAATTAGGTAGTAATCAATCACTAATAAATAAATAAATATTGGATGATTCCAAAAGTTCCTGCCCGATTTTCAAAGACCTCAAGACGTTTTTCAAGCAAAAATCCATGTAGCTTTTCAAAAAACGGAATCCCCTAGCTCTCAAAACGTTGGAAGTAGGGGTGTGCGGATACCTGAGATTTTGGGTTCGGGTCGCACTTCGAAAAAGTCCGGCGGGCTCGAGCGAGTACCCGCATTATATGAATGCTCGGGTAATCCGACATTTTCGGGAATCCCGATTCTTTGGAGCTACCCAACAGTTCCGAACAAAGGTGGAAGAACCTCGGAGTCTCGACGTTATACAGCCATTTCAGACTAAACTTTTTACTCGAAATTTGTCCAAAACGCGGGTCTAGCCAGGGACATATATCGACCAGGAGATGCTATTCTTTGAGCCACACCAAACGTAGAAACGGACAGCGAAGATCTAGAGGCCTCAGTTCCTCACGAGGTATACCCCGAGGCAGTGGGGATAGTTCTGTGACTCTTATCGGCTAGGCATCTGAGATATACAGGGTGGCCCACATAACTCTGAACCGCTCAACATCTCGAAAACTGTGCCATCGATTTTAAAGTTCTTAGTCTTAAATTGCATGGAACTGAAGGGCCTTTCATGACTACATAAACGTGAAGTGGCCGCCCTTCCCCTTTAACGGGGGAGGGGAGGTACCTTTGTAATTTTAAATGGAACCCCCTATAAAATGTTACATATTTAGATTCTACCGGAAAAAACAAGTCAATTTTGTCTGAAACATTTTTTTGTCAGATACTTCCATGATGAGATATAACAGTTTGAAGTTTCGAGTTGTGGGTACTTGAAGCGCTCGGAAATAGCGTTATGGAATTATACGCGCTTGAGTCCATTGCTTATTCGTGAAGAAATAAAATGTACTTTAAATTAAATGTTCAAAATGTCCACCACGGGCTTGTAAACATTTATTTACTCGAAACATCAAAGTTGTTCTAACATTTTTTAACATTTCGGGAGTCACTGAAGCGCAAGCGTCACGTATTCTTTGTTTAATATCCTCTTTTGTCGTCGGTGGTTCAAACATAACTTTGTCCTTTACATATCCCCATAAGAAAAAATCTAATGGTGTTAGATCGGGGGATCGAGGAGGCCATTGACGAGGTCTCCCACGACCTATCCATTTGTTCCCAAATTTTTCGTTCAAAAATTGCCTGGTGATGATTGCAAAATGTGGAGGAGCGCCGTCTTGTTGGAACCACATTTCTCTTCTAACGTGCAGTGGCACATCTTCCAAAAGCGCAGGCAAATGATTTTTTAAGAAATCACAATAACTTGCAGATGTTACAGTTTCTTGAAAAAAATAAGGTCCAATCACAAAATCTCCTATTAGGCCACACCAAACATTTAAAGACCATCGATGTTGAAAGGGAACACATCGCATCCAATTTGGGTTTTCCACGGCCCAATAATGCAGATTATGTCTATTTACATGCCCTGAATTCATAAAAGTGGCCTCATCGGAAAAAAGTATTTTGCACAAAAAGTCATTTTCCACAACACCCTGCAGCCACTCACAAAATCTTACGCGGTGATCGTAATCTGCTATCGAAAGCTCTTGTGATAAAACCATGTGATATGGATGATACTTTTGCCGTTTCAAAATTCGTTGAATTGATGAACGACTAATATGTGATGTTTGTGCAAGTGTACGTTGACTAATATGAGGATTTAATGTAATTGCAGCAAGAATACTGGCACTATTATTTTCATTAGTGACAGCTTTAGGTTTATTGCGAGTTTTTTTACACAATTCACCGTGCTCGCGAAGCCGCTTTTCTAAATTATGAAATGTTGCATGACATTTTTTGATCCCATAACGTTCAAAAAACACATAACGTTAATAACATATTCACTTCTGTGTCAAAAGTAGCCATAATCACAATGTTACTGCTTGAATAACAGCTCTAAACTGAAAACGTTTTCATAGATAAGTGAGTCAAACTCAAGAATTGTAAATATTATTGTTTGTGTTTCTTCATGAATAAGCAAAGGACTCAATCGCGTATAATTCCATAACGCTATTTCCGAGCGCTTCAAGTACCCACAACTCGAAACTTCAAACTGTTATATCTCATCATGGAAGTATCTGACAAAAAAATGTTTCAGACAAAATTGACTTGTTTTTTCCGGTAGAATCTAAATATGTAACATTTTATAGGGGGTTCCATTTAAAATTACAAAGGTACCTCCCCTCCCCCGTTAAAGGGGAAGGGAGGCCACTTCACGTTTATGTAGTCAGAAAGGCCCGTCAGTTCCATGCAATTTAAGACTAAGAACTTTAAAATCGATGGCATAGTTTTCGAGATATTGAGCTGTTCAGAGTCATGTGGGCCACCCTGTATAGAGTAAACATTGTATTAATACAACTTGAGACACAAGTCACATTCGCACTGCACAAGTACACATATATACATATGAGCTGTCAAACGTTCAATAGCGTAAATTCAGTAGCTTGTCTAGTGTCTTTGAACTTTGCGCCCCTTTGCCCCTGTACCGTCTAAAGTACCCTTTTGGCTGTCAGGAATAGTACGTTGTCATATATTCGACTTGGAAAATAAACATTGGTAATGTTTAATGGTTAGTAAGGCTTAACTTCACCTCCGGAGTCCAATAAATTTTTAACTTTTTTTATATAATCCTGTTGATTTTTATGAGAAAATGCCAAAAATCCAAGTTTTAATGTTAGGAGTTCACTGGTTCAAAAGTTATACGTTTTTAAAGCTGTGCGATTTTAAGCGTTTATAACAAGCGAGCTTGACAACTGGTTTCCTCTCTATCTCTCAATGCTCGTGAACAAACATAACCTCTATACCAACGTGGCGGCGATGTCAACTGTAAAAAACGCTTAAAATTGTTCAACTTTAAACACGTATAACTTTTGAACCAGTGAATTCCTAACATTAAAACTTGAAATTTTGGCATTTTCTCGTCAAAATCTATAGGATTATATAAAAAAGTTAACAATTTCTGGGCACAGAATCGGGATTCCCGAAAATGTCGGGTTGCCCGAGCATTCATATGGTACGGGTACGAGTCCGAGCCCGCCGGCTTCTCAAAAAACCCGACCCAAGTACTTGGGTAGCCGTAATTTCGGGAACCAGCACACCCCTAGTTGGGAGACAATTGTAGAAAATGGCGATGACTATGCAAATGATTGATAAAACTGTTATTTGTAAATGCAACCGCTTGCGTTTCATTTTCAAATGGGGAACAAACTTTTGCAATCGTTTAATACGCGTCTAAAAGAAATCTGAAAATTCTACCAAAACCATTGACCCGCCCGGTAGAACAAACACAATCCATATAATTTCGAAGGCGTCATAATTTCATCGAGCAGGGTAAGTTGTTTAGCCCGCGAAGGCCTAGTTTCTCTATTGTCAGCAACGCAACCGCGAGTTCCACGTTTTTCCGTGGAAAATTAATTTTCCAAAGCGACACGAACGAACGTTTGGGTGCGACCGGATAGTTTAAATACCTTTCTAAATGCAATCTAGCTAATGGAACGAACCTTTGTTCGTCCAGGTCAAATGTCAAAGCGTGAATGCGGACCGAGATCAACGCGTGATATTCTGGTGCGCCGCGGCACGAGGTTTTCAGACGCGAGGCGAGACACACACACCGGGGGGAAAGGGCGCGCAGTTAACTAACTGCTACTCGATTAGGGAAATCGAGCTTCCTGCACTGTTCGGGAAGCCCGCGATATTCGGTGGATTGCCTTTCCCGATAATAGGTACATAATATACCAACTGGGTATTCCAGCGTGAATGCACCGAATTGATTTAAGCCTCCTCCGCGTTTTCCACCACCCCCTTCGCCTCAACCGCCCCTGCCGTACCCTCTTCCCCAGCAACCCCTAAGCCGCGCAACAGCGCTTTACTTCGGCCCCATAGCTGCAGGCGACTTCCTAGAGTCAATCGAAAGTTTAGGGTTTTGTTCGACGTATACGCGGCCTCGCGTATTACCGGCTCTACGGATTTCGAAATCCTGTCTACCGAATATCCCGGACTCCAGTTAGCGGCGTATTCTATAATACATGGCCCGCGTATATGTATACGATCGAAACTGATATAATTGTTTCGCGGATCTTTCGTTCCGGCCTCGGATCCGCGAGAATTTCGTGGCTTCACTTTTGTGTGCTCTTTATTTGAGTTCACCGCGAACTGAAGAAGATCATTATTGAAATAACTTTGTGTAAATATATTTCACTTGGATAAGTAGTCGCGGAATTAATTAGTTCCCGCAGATTTCCCTCTCGCCTCATGTTTCGTATTCTTCAGACTTTGCACGGTTTCAAAGCAATAGTGTCGAATGTCTGCAAGAATGATTGGCACCTGATATTGTTCTACGTTTACTCTAACAAGGTTTCGATGGTTCAGTAAGTCTATAGACCTTGCTTACCATTAAATTGTAGATCTTTATGCAGAAATTCGTTTTGATAGTATGAACAGATACAATCATATACTTTATAGTATATGATTTAAATAACAAATAAAATCTGCTTTTATATTTGGTAGAAATATAAATATTAAATTTATTACATATTTAATAGAAAACCCTAGGCATCTTAACCTTTAATTAGGTATGCGGGGTGCTCGAGACACCCCACGATATTAAATTCTAAGGAATACTGAAATGCGATTGCCTGCAATAGCGAGTCACATCTTTGAATTGGAGATTATTGTTCAGTCGCGAGTTAACGGGAGATCCCCTTGAAAATCCGCGGCACCGCTATTTCAAGGTGGGACTGATTCTTGGGACAGTAGCTCTACCGTTTTACTCGCGGCTGACAAATCTGCACAACCCAACATTTGGCGTGCAGATGGTTAACACGTTTCATGACACGGGCGTCTAGGGCTGTTTTTGAGAAAGCCGTCTTAACACCAGAACTACCGACAGTTGAGACGTAGCTATCTCTACCAAAACCAGTCAAAATTACTGGCCTTTAAAAAATACATAATAGCAGAATATTTTTATATTTATTGATTTATTATTATCTTACAAAAGGAACTGCATGTTCTGAGATCATAAAAACTATATAATAACAACTATAATAATAACAATAAGTACAATAATGAAGAATATTTAATACCAAAATCTTTGGTAACAAGAATATTAAAATAAATTTCCATTGGTAAATATAAGAAGTATAATATAATAATAACTCTTTGTACTCGAAGCTATTTTAACTCCAAAACGAAACATTTCTTCCGACCTAGAATATTTCCCTTCTATATATTTGTTTTCATATTACACATATGAAAATGGTGCAATTTACTTTTACAATACTGAAGTGTCTAGTAATTTATCAAATACGAACAAATTTAATAATACAAAAAATATTTTGAATAATGATACAGACATTTTTATTGGCGCCTTACAGTCGCCATTCGAGTTCTATGGGATAATATAATAATAATAATAAACGTAATAGAATAAATAAAATACAAATATAACTTAAATTATTAGGTACAAAAGTTATCATTCGTCACAGTTCTTACAAACGTAAAGTTTCTTCTGCGTGCATTTTCCGCATACATATTGTTTACAAAGATTGCAAATGGTGGTAGTCTTATTATTATTACATTACCCTATCCGACACCATTTGCGTGAATAAGGTGAGTTCTTTGACGTACTTCGGATCTGAGATGATCTCGTGATTTTTCATAGTCAGTGGCAAGTTCATCTGCTAATTGAAACATAAAATCTTTTCTGGATATCTGATCACCTGTGGTTTCCTTATATAAAATCCAGGCATTTATGCCAGCTAAATCTAAAATATTAAAAAATACTTGAAGTAGCCATCTTCTTGATCCCGATTTCACGCTATATTTTTTTGCCATTTGGTCTGCTATATCTCCCCCAAATTTTGTTTTATTATAAAATTCGACCGTTTCAGGTAGGCCCTTTTCGCTTTTTCCAATATTGACGGTTTTATGTTTTGAGCTCAGGATAAAAACTTTCTTCTTCGGCTTACTTTTATAAATTGTGAGCGTAATCGCATTTGATCGATACAGCACCGACGAAAAACGAGCCATGGTATCCTTCTTCGTTTTACAAATTTTTGTGAGTTCTCTTTTGTTTCCGCGTATTGTGCCAACCAGTGTGGTTCTTTTGGCTAATAATTTATATGCCAGCGACAAGCTTGTAAAATATTGTCGGTTGTTATGGTCCTTCCCTTCATACTATACGGTTCAATAAGTTCATCCCAGTCAAATTGACTGGTACTGCTTTAAGTAGCCATGATAAAAATTACTTTTATTTTAAATAAATAAAACAAAATTAAAGTTTATTGTATTATTCCTTTAGCTATCCCTGCAAAAGTCATTACATCATTGCGGAGAAAAAATATAACATGAAGTAGGAATTTTAAAATAAAGTTTTCAAACCACTCATTTTGACTGGTGTGGTAGTTCTAGTGTTAACGAAACCTTTCCTAATTGCCCATTAGAGTTTTCCTCGCGCCCTCAACAGCTGACCGTACTGTCGTAAAACGTGGACTTACAAAGGTTGCATCGCGGGACAATCCGACAGTCCCCAACCGGTGTACATCGGGCCCACAGCTGTGATTTCACCCGCCGAATCCATCGACGTTGCCACCCCGACAACCGAACACCCCCACTCCGTACCAACTCACCTCGAGTGCATGGAGTCGAGTTGGGGTAAAAAGTCAGTCTAACTACAACTCCCGCACAAGGAACAACTAGTCTAGGCTCCGGAACTGATCAACCACGCGGACCAGCCGCTATAGTTCCGTTTTCTTCATTCCAAGATTACCTTTCACTCTTAAACATTAATCATCCTTATCATACGAAAGGATCATAAGGTCGCATCTAGTAGCGTCGTCGAACTGTCGGTTGAGGAATTTACGCCTCCTCATAGACTCTACGTCAAAAGAGTCTGCGCCGCGAAACGTGCCGGAACCGTCGGAAAACCAGTTATGGTTACATAAACCAACAATGACATACATTATACTCAAAGCTACTCTATCTGTTATAGTTTTTCTTTTTTTTTTTGTTTTGAAGGGAAATTATTGAGAAGGATGCTGGGAACGCTCCTGGTACGTAGTAGAGATTAGAACTTTTAGAAACCTCAAGGGAGAAAAGAGCCTGAACGAAAAATATTCCCAGATTCCTGAAGAAGAAGGCACCCAAGTATGTCAAAGTTTCAGAGACAGAAAGTAAACCTGTACCAACACCTCCAGCTCCTCGTCCAGCTTGCTCTTCTGGACGTTGTGTAGTTTGTCCCAAAAGCATGGTAAAAAAAACTAAACATTTTTGCGGTAAATGTGAAAAATTCATGTGCTTGTCTCACATGAAATCGATTTGTGAACCTTGTTTGCAGAATGGGAAAGGAAATGGCTCATTTGAAAGCGAGTGATACTGCCATTTGTTTGTACTTATAAAATTTGTTTGAATTTATTCTCCTTTTTTGTTCTTCTATGAATGATATAAGCAGATTCAAAGTTTATGTCAACGATAATGATGATATTTATGTCAAATTTGTTAAAAAAGATGTTAATTTATTTTCAAAGAGGAATAAAGACTTGACTTCACAAAATGTATTATTATCACATTTTTGTTTATTTTTGAAGGTCTAATAAGTCTAGAGATGATGTACAGTTCATCTACTTTCACACGTATCACAGATAATTATATGTTTGGGAGGGGTATTGTGAGCACCCAACTACGTAATTACGTAATTATACTAGCAGACCTTGTTAAGTGTTATCTTGACAACCACATAAGTAACTTTAAAGGTTTAATATTGAAAGCATAAGTGTGATATAAGTGTTTTTTAAATATAGAAAAATCTTGTTTAGAAGTGTATGATTTCGTTGGTGAAGGCGCAAAAGAAAATGGAAGATTATAGTAGGAAAGTAGGTGGTGGGAAATGGTGGAGACGCTGCCTTAAAAAGCTATTTATATTGTATGGTGAGGGAAAACTCGTGAGAAAATGTATATAAAGTTCCGTCTTGTCTGGACTCAAGGGCGTTCGACACTCTGGATGATCTGTGGTTTCGACTGTTTGGCTAATTTATGGTCTTAAGACTCAGGGTGGTTGAAAATCCTGGATCTGGCGGCGAATTCTCGTTCTAAGGGACACTAAATATCCACTCGACAGAGAGTCTCTTTGAAATACGAGTATGCTGCGCCTCTGCTACTGCAATTTAGAAAAATAGAAATCTATGTATTTCATGGAAGGTTCTATCGACATAACACTTCGTTAGAATTTTTCGAACTTCTAAGTAAGTATACGGAATTTTAGAAGGTCTGCAGTTACATATTACTGGACTGCGAACTTTATGTATGACAGACTTTTCATGACAAACATGAGTGGGTACAATTTCAAACTATAGAAAAATCAACAGAAGTTAACCGTCCGTCTGCAACCTTGTTTTCTGAAAAAATTTAAAATCTGAAAAAATTCGTTTGCACTTCAAATATCTTTGTTCTTTTTAAAAATATGCCAAATGTCTTGAGGGATGAAGTTGAATAGTTCAATGGGTCTCACACGATGACATAAAAATATTTATTATGTTATTTTTTTTTTAGAAATGTCAAGGTCACCACCATTTTTTTAAACGGGATCAACCCCTTTGAAACACCTACGATGATAGTCCCCTTCGTTAGAAATTCAGTGACTATAGTTACTCAAGGTCGTTCAAGGTCACAGACAGAGGAAACGTATAAAATTTAAAAAGATTACGTTTCCTCTGCGTCAGCCAGGGACTTTGAGCGATAATAGTCACTGAATTCCTAATGAAAGGAACTATCATCGTGGGTGTTTAAAAAGAGTGGTCTGGGTTAAGTATTCTGCTCTCATACTTTAAATCTTATACGTTTCCTCTGTCCGCGACCTTGAATAACTTTGAACAATTAGTCACCAAATTCCTAATGAAAAGGACCATCATCGTAGATGTTTAAAAAGGGGTGGTCCCGTTAAAAAAAATGGAGGTGACCTTGAGATCTCTAAAAAAAAATAAGAAATATGGCATCATGTAAGCCTCACTAAACCATTCACGTTTTCCTTAAGACATTTGACTATTTGAGGTGGAAACGTTAAGTGACTCGCCCTGTACAATCATTCAAACGTCAAACTTTTAGAGCGTTAATATGAAAAATAAATGTCGAAAGAACTTAATATACTTATTAAAGAAAGAAATTTGTATTTGCCTCCGGTATTAATATTTAGTTTGCTTGTACCTCCGCAATCTACTCGTAACATTGTTAGATATTAGATTAGATTAGATTAGTTAGATGTTAGATATTAGAAAGAGAGTTATTAGACAGTGTGAATCTTTGTGGAAATAAACAATTTTCAAGTTCCTTTTTTATTGCTTGGCATACAGTTTGGACGCATTTGGTACACGCTGCAAAATCATAAAACCTGCAATCTACTTATCATGCATAATATGTGCAAAGGACTGTGCTAAAGTACTAAAGCGGATATTCATGCAGTTATAATGCCTTCAAGTTTACCAAATGCTGTTCGATTTTCTAAAATCTAGTTTCCTAAAATTCGAAATTGCATAAATATCTGCAATTTTGAGCTGACAGCAACGAACAGTTACATGAAGTTTCCAAGAACTTAAAGGAAAACTGATTTAGGTTCTTTCGTCCAATAATGTTAGCAATTGACATCACTGGAGAGTTAAATGAAGTTTTTGAAAACTTAAAGCAAAGCTGATTTAAGTTCTTTCGTCCAAGTAATACCCATAATATTACTAACTACAAGAATGACTGTAACTAGTCTCACATCTTTCAAAATCTGATCAAATGTTTCTTATTATTATCTTAACATAGAATAAAATATAATATTATAACATATAGAAAAATAATGAATCATATGACTAAATATCCAGTCAAAACTGTATATAATTTTCATTATGCATTGTCATCTTTATATGTAACTATGAGACCAAAGAAAGAAGATTATACTAGAAACGTTTGACTGAAATATCCATTTACATATTGGCTTAACTTTATCTCAGGAAACCAGAAATTTTTAACTTTTTTTAATGTAATCCTGTAGATTTTGGCGAGAAAATGCCGAAAATCCAAATTTTAATCCTAGGAAATCACTAGTTCAAAAGTTATGCAAAGATGTGCGATTTTCACCGTTTTTGACAGGTAAGGGCGTCGCCATGTTGATATGTAGTGACCGTAGCGCGTCGCTTATCGAGGAGGGCCGCTAGGTGGCAATCACTACACACCAAAATGGCGACGCCCTTACCTGTCAAAAACGGTGAAAAGCGCACAACTTCACACATGCATAACTTTTGTATTAGTGATCTCCTAAGCTTGAAACTGGGATTTTCGGGATTTTCTTGCCAAAATCTACAGAATTACATAAAAAAAGTCAAATTTCTGGTTTCCTGAAGTAAAGTTTAACCTACATATTTCCAAAGAAAAAATGTATATCTACAAAACCTCATTAACATTATTGTTCGTATGTAAAGCAGACAAACCTTAATAACCACTGTATTCGCTTAAATAATATTAGTAGATTAAAACATGATTTTCGATGGTAACTTATGTATAAGTTACCTTGATAATTTTTTAACGAACTTATAGAATAGTTACCAAATTTCGCAGCAAACGAATTTCTGTGAATTTGTTTTACGGAATTACAGAATTTTTGAACAAAACTTGTACAGAATTAATATTCGATATCGGTAAGATAGAAAAGGTTCGACGAATATCGAGTTTCCTTTGATTGCAGTCTTCTCTGTACAGCATCCGATAAATCGAGAAATTAAAAGCACATCAGCCATCAAATACGACTGTATCTGACAGCCATTTATCTTTATTCACGTAGTATTGACGTTCGCTCTTTAGCCGGTTTTCGTTCAAATTGCCGGCCATAAAATTGGAACTATTATGTCTCTGGTGGGGAGCACTATGCGCATTCACGTTTGTTAACCCCGTTTCGTTGGTTTTGAGCTGGAAATCGTGCGACGACATTTCAGAGGCACTCTGTGTACTTTGAAGTTTAGATAGCTGCGTGACTAATTGCCCAAACTTGGCACATCCACGTACATCCGAGGATCTATGTTTATAGGATTTAAGTCTTCAGGTCGGACAGTCCACCGTCAACTGTCTCATCGCACGCTATGCGGTTTGTTATTGCAGTCGTCCTTCGTTTCTTCTATAATTTTCCAGCAACAAGCACACGATCAAATTCCATTATTTATTATTCTCCCGGGGTCCCATCCGTTTCCCGTCATGCATTCGACATTATTTCACGATAAACTTTTCGGCTGCGCGATGGTCGAAACAATTGACGTGAGCTTGCCCGAGGTATTCTTAGCATGACACCCTGGAAAAAACTTTGATCTTTCAACTTTTCGACAAAAACAGTGAAAAACTTTCCTAAAAGTTCACCCACCGGCGCTCTAACACGCACGCGCACATCGTCGATGTATTGCGAGGAAACGAATCCTCTGACGTGAAATTAATTAAAACTTCGTTAACAGTCATCGTGCATTCACTGTCAGGGCTTTTTGCTTATTATTGCATAAATACTTGTCGTTTCAATGCACGATTGCTGGTAATCTAATAAAGGCAACGTTTAAGGAGAGTTTCCTGTTGCGATAGCTTCGGGGAAACGTTTCATTTAGTATTTTTCTGTAGTTTGAAAATGTTTAACTCTCCGTATGCTATGCCAGAGTCATTCGTGACCCGTCACGGTAGCGGTGGGGATAAGCTCAAGCAACCTTCAATATGTAAAATTTTATTCCAATATAAGACGACGGCTTTTTATTTCGAAATAAGAAAATCGTTATCCCCTCTTCTTCTTTTGAAGTCGTTCGCCCGACACCAATTAGTGTCAGAACGAGAGGAGATGTCACAGTCTATCCTTTCCAGTCGCTACATTCGAGTCTCTCGCACATTCTCAACAAAGTCAAGCCGCAAAGGTACCCCCATTCGAAATTCGACGAAAGCCGGTTCCGAGCCATCGTCTTATATCGGATTAAATCTGTATTAGTGTAATATATCGGTGTGAGTCAGAAATGACTCCGGCATAGGCCTAGAACTCGCAGCGAATGCGAGGGTTAAATGTCATTTCGAGTCTTATACACCAATTCGAAAAGTTTGTTATAGTAGACCAACTGTTTCGCATGATATATCAATTTTTCGAATTTCTTGATTCCATGTAACGCAATAATATTCATGTTTTTGTAAAATTACTATAACTTAATCAATATTCCCTTCTAAAGACAATACTATATGTATTCTCTACAAATACTCATTATTATAACTACAAAGTTTCTAATTTGACAGTTTCCCCTAAATAAATTACAAAATTGTCTCTTTCTTTCTGTTACTATTACTTTCAGATCTGGAATTTTCATTCATTTGGAATATTTTCTATTTTGTAAAATTTAAGAGAAGAAAATGTATGCATTATCTCTTACCAGTATCTTATTTTTAATTTACGAAGTCTTGTATTCTTGATTGTCGTTTTATTCTAGATCTTATAATGAAATTTATAAAAATTAGTACTTTCATAATGATCCGCAGTTTAGTGGCATACTTCCAGAAATATTCTGTACCTACAATTATTTAACAATGACATTAGTGTAATAAGCCTCATTTAATTTCAAGTGCAGTACGAGAGAACAAAGAAAGCGTTCTACTGAATTTTCCAATTCGATATGTCACTGATCTCCGACAATATAGATTCGGAGGTCTAAAATTAAATTCATTATAGATTAACAATGTTCCCGAGGCTTTCTCCGAGATAGAAATCCAAAGATACAAAGACTCGTGGCGGAGGCAGCCAAGAGATGGGTGTTCTTCGACCAATCCATTTTCGGAAGTAGTGTTCGCTTAATCAATTTCGTTCTTGTCGTGTATCGTGTGCTCGAAGACTATCAATTTGTATCCAATCTTCTTGAACCGTGAGCAACAGTGCATCTTCTGAATTCGGTCAGTCCATTGGTTGTAACAATATAGATAAACCGGTTTCACCGTACGAGAAAAATTCTGTTCGAAATTATTGTATAAAAATTACAATTTTAAGTTATTGTAAATTTATGAATTACTGATTATTTGCAAAAACCTGTTGAACCAATATTGCCCAGAATTCCTCTGTGAAATTTTATAGTGAAATACTACTAATAGGAGTACCGAGATAGAGATTAACCCTTTGCATTCGAAGCTATTAGAACTCCAAAACGAAACATTTCTTCCGACCTAGGATATTTCCCTTCTATATATATATTTTTCATGTTATACATACGAAAATGGTTCAATTTACTGGTACAATATTGAAATGTTTAGTAATTTATTAAATACAAACAAATTTAATAATGTAAAAAATATTTTGAATAATGATACAGCAATTTTTAATGGTGCCTTACAGTCGCCATTCGAGTACTAAGGGTTAATTAAATTTTTATTATTCCAATCTGTCCAATAGAGTTTTAAGTGATGTTATAATAATGTTTATCGAGTACTGTTCATTTTGTTAGTAGTAAAATCTTATTTAGATTGTTATTTAATTAGTTATGCGTTGGAAATCGTTCTGGTTTTTGTACAATTAATGAAAACAGAAAATTAGCCACGACAATCGTGCAGGAAACGCTTCGCAAGCAAACGGTTGACCCACGAGATAAGCAGTACAGTCGACATTCGTGGTGAGACACTAGTGGAATCGGAAGGTTATTGGCTGGACACGCAGTAAAGAGAAACGGTTCTGATCAAACAAGTGGAATAAGAGGTACCATGATTAGATAAACAGTATAGGGAGCGTTCTTCGCCTGGCAAGTGAAATGGGTAATACTTTGATCAGACAATTCCTACAGTGAATGTTCTTATGAAACAAATGGAATACAGGACATACAGCTCAGGCTATACTATAGAGTACATTCACGATGAAACAACTAGAATGGTTCGTCCTCGTTCGAACAAAGTAGTCGAGATGGTTTCGGGTCCAACCAGTGAAATGAGCGACTTCGGTCTGACAGGACGTCCAACGAGACAAGTGAAATTCGGAACGTACTCATTCGAACAAGGGGATTAAAGAACATATTCATTATAGGATCTATACAAAAAGCTCATTAAGCATATCCAAAAGACCACGAATTTTTACAAAAATAATTTTTGAATTTTTTGCGAAAGAAAGAACATATAATTAATATCTGCTTATCACAGTATTACTAAACTTACCAGTTTATTACGTATATATGGAACTGCAAAAAAAAAAGACAAAATCAAATTATTAGCAAAGTGCGGATTTTTATGCAAAACAAATTAAATATAGGATATCGACATTCTTCAATTATTTTCATATTTTTCCTTTTTTAAATTGCACCTGCGCGTTAATGCCTTCAAAGCATGAAATCTAAAATGTAATTATTAGGCAAACAGTTAATTCCGTATTGTTACTGTAATGTTCGACAGATAGAATATATTTATTTGCCCTATAAAGGGAGATTATGTATCGAAGAATATAAGGATTAGATGAAGGAAAAAGTGTTGTGATTAAGGACAATTCGTGTGGTCAAAACTTGAAGAACAGTAGAAGACTTTAAAACTATTGTTAGGCTAAACTTTACTTCAGGAAACCAGTATTTAAAATTTTTTTATTAATGTAATCCTGTAGATTTTGATGTAAAGATGTGCGATTTTCAGCGTTTTTGACAGATAAGAGCGTCGCCATATTGGTATATACTCAGATATCATCCAATGAACGGAGGCCACGATGAGGTTGGTCATGGTTAGGTTCTTGTTGGAGGACTACGTTTACAAATCTACATTGTCGACATCACCGTGTGCTTGTGCTACCATCTAGCGGCTGCGCTCGTTAGACGACGCACAAAGCTGAGTACATAGCAACATGGCGGCGCCCTTACGTGTCAAAACGCTTAAAATCGCTCAATTTTAAACGCGCATAACTTTTGAACTACTGATCTCCCAGTATTAAAACTCGAATTTTCGGAATTTTCTCGCCGAAATCTACAGGATTACAATTAAAAAAGTTAAAAATTTCTGGTTTCCCGAGCTAAAGTTCTTAACCCTATTCTTATATTATTTTCAAAAATCCATGAAGCCTATAAAATCAATTTATATTCTGTTCTAGTTTGTTTGTTTACTTTGCATAAAGATTCGTAGTCTAATGATAATCTTTTTACTGTCTCAGTCTCAGTAAACTAGTACAGTTTGCGTCGGAAATACGTATTATGAAGAACATGCTACACATTTTGTTTTTCAGAAACAACTGCAATGCCACGACAGTTTCAACACCAGTTGTTTCTAAAGCTTCGGAAAGTATTAAGTTCGTAAGTAAATCTCCCCGGAGAAACGTTTGTCACAGCGATTCCCGTAATTATTTAATTTTGTAGCACCGTAAGGACCCGAGGCGGCCGCGATTCCAACGGCGCATAATTCAACGCATTGAGTTGGAACGATGCCATTTTACCGCACAATTTCGAGTGGCGCGCTCGCGGGAAACGGAAACGCGAGAACTCGCGTGATTATTTAGCCGCCTAATAGCCATGACCGTACGAGAATATTAAGAAGCGCCATAGCCCCGCACGTAGGTAAATATTTCTTCAGCTAATTTACTCGGTCGAGCTTCTAGTTTAATTTAAACATTATCGAGTCTGTTCCGGACAATCTCTTGACAATTTCACTATCCATTTTACGATCTATCGGATCGCTGCTAGACTGCCGGAGGTCTATGCAGATTTTCCCATTCGTAGACAAATTTCAAGCAAATGGTATTGAACGAAAGCTCTCTTTCTTTCTTTCTTCGCTTTTGCAAATTGAATATAAACTGAAATTTTATTAAGTTCAACTGAACCCTCCAGCGGCGGTGTCTGGGCCTATTTTGAACCAGAGTATCAAAATTGTCTGTCAAATATATACTCAATGTCGGGCAATTCAATTAAATGAATAGCTGTTGCTTTGGGAATAACAGAAGGGCGTCTAGAAGGAGTACCCTTAAAAATATATTTAAAAAAATTAATAATTAAAGCTGTGAAGGGTCTTAAGCGTCGACAATTATGCAAATATAGAATGAAGAACTAGGAGAAACTTTTATTTTCATATTTTGCTAGTTCTATTGAAACAAAAACTCCAATGATATTTCTTTAGGTGCTCTCAAGCAAAAACCTTTTGAAAAATGTTTTGCGTGTAGTAGATTTTACTACTGCGTATTAAAAAGTTCGTGAACTCCTTCAGTTCCTGGTGGTAAGTATTTTCACGTAGTACAACGAAGCTACCTACAATGTGTAAGCATAAGGTGGCGGACGATACAGGGAAAATTACAGTGGAGAAATCACAATCGGTCGTTTAACTTGACGAAAAGCAGGCCGAGCGTGTGCAATTAATTAATACTCGAGTCCCGATCGAGAGCTAACGGTTAATTATCGTGGCCACGATAATCTGGCGCACTTGCGAGCTTCTGACAGCGGATAAGATGGCTTTCGAGCTAGCCACTCCGCAGGTATTACAATTGATCGACGCCATTAATGCAGTAACAGACACCGTGAGCATAATTCCGTTAATTACCGCACGTGTTACAAGCACGTTCATTTGCATGCGTTAAATTTGCCAGGTGTATTAATTAATTACGTTACAACGGTTACGCCGAGTAGACCTACTGCCATTTAATACTCGACGGAGATCCAACGCTTTCTATACTGTTTATTGTTGGATTAATTGTACGAATAGTAACCGAACCTTCGTCGACGGAACGTTAGAAATTTCGTCGGCTATGAATCCCTGATGATGAGTATTAATTCGTAATTAGCATGAACCCGCACAAGTCCGTGATTACAGTTATTGTGTGTAGACCAATATCTCATTTAATATTTTGATTGATATAATTATTATAATTAATATTTTATTAATTTTTTTATGTTGCAGCTTCTTGGCAGTGTGAGACATTATTTTGGTAAGTACAAGAATACGTAAATAGGAGCACACGAACAAATATAAGAAATGGTTGTCAGTTTATGTTATCTAATAATGACGTGGAATTATATTTTGAAACCTAAAAGCCCGAATGAGAGATTTCCGAGTCTCATCTCTGCTCTTATTTTTTAGTCATTATGAATTCGATTTATCCGACAACATGCCAAAGTATAATAGAAATTACTCTCACAATTTTCAAATGTAAAAGGGACATGCCTTTGTTGACTCCTTTAGGATAAAATAATACTCAATAAAAACAGTGGAATGTATCTCAGAACATACAAGTAGAATTAGACACCCATTAAAGAAGCAAGAAATCCAATTACTTTTCATAAGAAGAAAAAGAAACGAATGCAATAGAAAACGTGTCTTGATTCTTGTAGACAGGTTTTGTAATATCGGAATTAAATATAGTTTCATTCTCTTGGTTATTGACTTGAGAAAAATCAATAAATAGCAATTAGTCGGTCAAAGGTCAGGTGCGGGTACTCCGATCGTTCCACCTCAATTTTTCCAGAAGTTAATTTTACTGGAAGTCACTAATAATGATTTTTCTCCAGATATGTGACGTCCGTTATATTTCAAAATAAAATTCCAAACGGCAAAATATGTCAAACGTGAATAATAATTACTGGACTGCGGACTTTTATAGAAAATAAACATTTTCTCTGTCAAATATGAGAAACTAGAAACGAATGAAAGTTTCTTTCTTCTCATAATAATTTTAATAAGTTAAAAATAATGTAACAAAATAATATAATTAAATTTTGCCTATTCAATTTTCTCGAAAATGTAGAAAATTCTCATTATAATAATTAACGTTGCTTGTGTTTTACTTGCACACATTAAGAAATTATGGTCAAGATTATTCGAATTAATTAATAAATATTAAATAATATTAATGGGTAGGTAAAGAAAAAAGGCTACAGTCGCTAACATAAAACAGGACTCGCTTCGTAAAATTTGTAAATAATTGGAGGATACATTGTGCTAAAAATTCCGAGACGTTTTGTGAAATTATAAGGAAAGTTTTACATTTTATTGTATCTCGTGAAGTTGACGCGGTTATATCAATTTCCTTTATATGTGTGATTTAATACAGAGCGAGTACCTGCTAAATAATTCGCGCACGCAGAGAGTATTCACCAAAAAGCTTGCTCATACACGGTAAGTATCCATCAAAAAGTTTACGCATATACAGCTGGCGTGCATCATTTTCACAGATGCACAGCAATATCCATCAAGCTACTATAACTGTATTAAACTAAATGCAACGAGAGAGAAGGGGAAATATTTATAAAATGACACTGTCCTGTGAGCAAACAAGACACGATTATTAGTTGAATAACATTGTTCGAAATTAAAAATATACAAAGAATTGTATACACATATCGTCAAAGTTTAATAAGATTTCCCTATTCTATTTTTAGCATCATTTAATTTTTAACATTAATTTAATATTAAGTATTCGCGGGACATTAATAATACACAAAGATGACTTTGCGAAGCCATATTTTGTGTTCCCTAAATATTTCCATGAGGCTTTATACTTTTTTGTATTTTCTATTTCATTCAAGTATCTACAAGTTTAAAAATAATATGTATTTCACAAATGCTAGGCGTTTTTATAGAGAAAACAACTTAAACAAGTAATAAAGTGTAAGTACACGTCAATTCTCAAGAGCGTTTAAAGATATAGTGTTTCAAAAATTCAGGTTTCCGAGCATCGTTTCTTGGAAATATTTCTGCGGACACTTATGCCATGCTTAATTTACTATTTCTATTACTTCTTTGAAAATACACTCCTCAAAAAGAAAAAATTAAGGGATCACTTCTACAAACCCGATTTTCAAATTGTTGTATCGATATCGTTAAAAAATGATTTGAAAGCATGATATCTGTACTTTCAGATGTTTTTTTCAAATTTTTAGCTACGATGCTTTTGAACTCGGTTATAGCGTTATAAAGAAGACTGTGACAGTTACAAAAAATTTTGTTCAACTTCCTAACATCACATGGGGTGAGATAAATTTTTTTGATAAATCGCGTTAACATCATTTGAAAGCTTTCCTGTGCAAAATACCTGATTGTCGAATATTGTGCAATTTTTTTTTCTTCGAGCTATGAAACATTGAAGCAAAAATGGTCTTTTTAACATTAACTAGCTAAGGAAAGCGAAAAAATCATCATAGATTCTTGTGCAAAAGAGCAATAGAAAGAGCATTTCTTTCTCTTTCTTTCGGTATACAAGGTCTTTCTGAAAATATGCTTAAAATATGCACAATTTTCATTTTTCATTCAACTCGCTGTGTTTAAAGTTACCGAGGTCTGGAAATCGCATCTACCGATGTCAGAAGTCGAAACATTAGTTATCTGCGTATAAGAGAGCACGCTTGAGCCGAACGCTAACGTGACGAACAAGCGCTAATAGCCTCATTTTAAGCAAATCGGTAACTTTGAAAAATTATCGCAGCTGGTTCATCGGGTGCTCAATCGAATCGGCAGAATCTCTGCTTCAAACTGACCTTAACATGATGCGGTGAATGATAAATGGAAATTGTGCATATTTTAAGAATATTTTCAGAAAGACCTGGTACATCGAAATGTTAATTACACTGAAGAAACAAAAGAAGTGTCTTCAATAGAAAGAAGTGCTCTTTCTATTCCTTTTTTGCACAAGATTCTCCCATGATTTTTTCGCTTTCTAGAGTCAGTTGAAGTTAAAAGGACAATATTTCCTTCAATATTAAATAACTCGAACAAAAAAAATCACACAATATTCGACAACCAGGCATAGGAAAGTAGGCGCTTTCAAATGAGGTTAACGCGATTTATCAAAAAAATTTGTCTCACCCCATATGATGTCAGGAAGTTGAATAAAATTTTTTTTTAAAGTAGCGACATGCTTTCAAATGATTTTTTAACGATATCGATAACAATTTTTGCCGGAGGTATGATGATTTGAAATTGACCGAATTTCTCGGGTTCGTAGAGGAGATCCCTTAATTTTTTCGATGAGTGTATAATCTTCCTTAAGCTGCAAATTGAGAATTTGTTAAAATGTTCTATTGAAGTCTGATACTAGAATAACTCTCCTGCACATTATTCCACCTTGATGTACGTTAGCCTAGAAAGTTCCGCTGCGTGAGTCGTGCGTGAGATCCCGTGATGACGGTGCTCCGGCGACTTTTCCTTGGTGGCGGAAACACGCGGTCGGTGTATATTACCTTCGTAAGTATAATGCTGCTTATTCATGCCTCCTTGGCATTCCTGAATCACGACGTTAGACCTAGGTATCGACCCACACACATTGAAGGCTGGCCCCGTGAATGCGGAAACGTGCTCGCTGGTCCTCCTCTTCATTCATGTGTTCTCGAGTGTCGAGATCCTTATGTACACCGGGGCCTTTCATCGGAGGATTTAATTTAGATTCGCGACCGCGAACGCAAAGAACGAAAGGGAAATGAGAAACGAACGCCGCGCCGCGCCGGGGAGAGAGTAAATTAGGCTGCGGTCTAATGACACGACAAACCATCGGCCTTTGAACGTGTATCGCCGTCGTATGCCGCTCTGTCGTTTCGCGTCGCGACGCCGCCGTACCGTGCCGGCTCCTACGCGTGGTTTTCGGCTATTCTGTGAGGAACACCTTTTTGTCGGTCGCCCGAAACCGCTTTGGGTCTTGCAATCGCGTTCCCATGGACTTTACAAATATTTTCGAGCTCTCTTTCGATATACAGTCAGCGATGGCAGCGTCCTATGCTTTTGTAATTGAAATATATGCAAAATACTTGAATACTTCCTATGGAATATCAATTGATGAATATCTTGAATTTCATCGTATTATAGAATGGGAAATATAGAGTTTTTACTAGCCGATAAAAGTCCCAGAACTATCCCCACTGCCGCGGGGTATACCGCATGAGGGGCGAAGAATCTTCGCTATCATCTTAGCTATCATGTCGAAATCCAAGTTAGAAATGATTATCGTGACGAAAAAATGTTTTCGAGAAAATCGAGTTCGAAAATTCAGCGAATACGCGTGCTATTGAATATCAATCGTCTGATCATGACCTACCGGTTCTACTTCTTACAAACGCCAGGCACGCGAACTTGACGGATTTTCAAATCCGATTTTCTCCAAAGGAGGCATCAAACGAACAAATTTTATTCCTTCTTTCCGATTTATTTTTATATGCAGAATCACCCCTTTCCCAATTGTACCACTCGCCAGGCCACACCATGTATACAAAGAAAATAGAAAAATGAAAGTGTTTATTTCTCTGTAAGACATAGTACTCAGGACAGTACGTAAGACAGCAGTACTCAAGAAATATACATTTATTTGCAATTTGTGTACATATGAAAATGTTCAATATCAAATTTATTTATAACACTGCAACAATATTTATTAATAAAATTAATATTTAAAGATTCGCATCCTTTTTGTATGCATGTTGTTCCACGCTATGGAGACAAGCTTATTATTTAAAACGTTTATGCCTTTTTTTCTGTCTTCAAGCATTTTAAAGATATAGGTTGTCTTCATAGAGTGGGACACCCTGCATACAAAAAAGACGCCAATGTATAAATATTAATTTTATTAATAAAAAAATAACAATATTGTTTCAACGTTATAAATAAATTTCATATTGATAATTTTCATATGTACACAAACTGAAAATAAATGTAAATTTCTTAAGTACTGCTATCAATTGAAATAGACTTTCAATTTGATAATTAGAGTTCTATACGTTAAAAAAAATGTACTATAAAAATCGTTAACAGGTATGGAAAGAGGGTGCCCGGAAGTATTCCAGCATGTATACTTTAACCATGATTTTTTTGAAGGTTGAGGTAGGAGGGAAAGCGTTTTTCAAAAATATGCTTTTTAAACATTTTTTTTAGATAGTTAAGTAAACACAATAATGCCATGCAACTTTTGTTGCGACTTTTTTTAAATATCATTTGTTGTTCTTTAGATATATCACGAAGAAAATATTGGAATTTTTCCAATGCGAGAAGAAGCATGAAAAATAGGGTTGTAATGGCATGATTTACTCTACTTAACTGTAAGGTTTCATTATTTTTTGAATTTACGGATTTGATAACTTTTCTTGTTAGTGAAGTCCGTTTTTTGGAAGGAAAGATCTGAGGTACACCAACTGTTGCAATAGCTGTCCACTCTCCCCCTGTAACTCATATGGCGTGAGCCTGGAACTATTGAAGAGAGATGGACAGCTACTGTGACCAGACGATGCACTTCATACTTCTTCTTTTGAAAATATGGTTTCAAACAGAAAATAGAAACTAACATATTTTTTTCTATTTTTTGCGTTACCTTGAAAATAACATACCCAATCCAATGTAATAACTTATAAACAATATTTTGTTACAATTTATTAGAATTTATTAGAAGGTTATTAAAAATAATGTAGTTCTTTTATTGATTACGAGTTCACGAAAAAATAGCCTCGTCTACAAAAATAATGGACAATGTGGTATCTGTTATATGCAAATAGTATTTAACGCGAGAATAAATTTTCTTTGACAAATACTGCGGTGCGTCGCTGTTATAATAAAATTGATCTCTGCTCTAAATACATCAGTATTACCAAAAAATATCTTAATATTTCAAATGTTCCAAATGTCCAACAATAATATAAAATAAATAATAATTTTTAGATGTTCACAATAATAATGAAAATGATTTAAAACGAACCAATATTAGAAGCGTTTGCTAACATCCAATGTTAATGTGTCCCCGTACTGTTGGAGTGTTCTGCAAATGTATGCAGCAATGTTTTATAGCTTTTGGGTAAAGTTGCACCTACTCTCCTAGAATTCATGTTGCGGTTTAAGCACCTTCGTGGAATTGTTGAAGTTGTAAAATATTTTATTGTAATAGTCCTTTTATTTTATGTGGATACATTTTAACGAGTCATTGTATTTCAACAATGCTACATATCCGCACTAATACTTTAAATAAAGCTTATACTGTAAATACATATTTTTACAATGTTGTTGAAAATTTGCATGGAATTGGTAAAAGCTTATTCTGCGTCAGAATTATGGATAATTTCAACAAGGCCATTTTATACAGAATTTATTATTTATCGCACAATAAATTGATAAACACGTATTTTATTTTACAATCATTCAGGTGGGTACTACATTGATAATGATGGCGCAACGAACAGGAAAATAATATAAAATATATATTGCATGTGTACATTTATGCAAACATATTTTGAATCTGTACATTTGTGCAAATTACTTTTGAAAATGTTCCGGACGTTTTGCAAAAGAAACACGCTTTTTCCACAAAAAAATGGCACCGATTTAATTATATTTTTAGAATACCTTAGATTAATTGCTCGCACTGTTTTATGCATAAAGAAAAGTACAGTAAAGTCTTGATCCAAATCGATGCATCGCTTTAATTACTAACTATCAAAATTAAGATTCCAACGTATGGTAGGGATAAGATTATTCTGTAGTATTTTGGAGGAGTTACAATTCATTTTGTTTATTAAACACAGCTTTCTCAGTCGTTACATCTTTGTTGCGAACTAACAAGAATTTAACGTTTACGAACAAACAAAAATAGATAACAAACAACCAAAATAATAGTTTATTGCGTAGTCTAATAATAGAATACAATTATGTATACAGTGGATCCAAAAAGTGTTTGAACAGTGTCGCGTAATACGATCACCAAGGGTGGTGAAATTATTGGGTTCTCCGCAGAAACACACCCTTATAAAGTCTTCTCCTTTCACAAAGGTGCGAGGGAAGATCATTGTTACGTCACGAGCAGCTCGCGCTCGGTGTTTATATTAAGCGATTCTATCGATGAAGGTGATTATAAATAAAGTCCACGTAGAGACGCCTTGTTCGTGTCCGGTTGGAGTTTAATCGTTGTTGAGGTAATAGGCCGTCAACGGGGCGCGAACGCCGGTGTTCGGCGTTATTAAATCAATTCGGAGGCCAGAAAACGCGGAATACTGAGGCGCAGGATCGCATTACGAAGAAAATATATTTTCCTCCGCAGCGTCACTGCGCCAACCTATCAGGGTCGCGAGGCGGGCGCAAGGTGGTAATTGCCAATTAACTGTAATTAATTCATTGAGCCAAGTGGCAGTGATCAAGCCAGCCACATCTCCGTCCCCGGGAACTGGTCCTAACGATCCGCCGGAAATACGATTCGGCAATTTCAAGGAAACCAAATCAATTTACATATTATTGCGGGGACCGTTTAACCGCTTATGTCAATAACTGGGTACCCGGGAACCCACTTACAATTTGCATTTATAATTCTTTGCATACTCTTGGTTGACGCTCGCGAAACCAGCCCCGGCCGGAAAACGTATTCCAAATGTTTTAAGCCACGAACATTTCCATGTTATTAAACACCGTAGACAATTTTGGTTATCGGCGTGTAGCGTTCTCATCGATCGGCTACCGACCTAATTTATAGTGAATCACGAAGTATTGATATTGACACGCTCAATCTTTTCGTTATAGTGTAAGGGTGAAAACGTACCGTGGTAATACGAGTTAGTTTTTTAACACTGGGTTCACGGGACCCAGTTGGACCCTTTAATTTACAATCGTTGCAAAAATGCAACCACGAGAAATTATTCAACAAATTTATTTCTTTTGATACATATTATAAAACAAATGACTAAAAATTAGAACAGACACATTCGTATTATTTTGATCATGTAATATAAAATAATTAGTTTTAATACTTCGTAAACCTAGGTTAGTTTAACACGTTATTATTCGACTGCGGATCGTTCTGCAAAATAAATATTTTCTTGATCAGTTCCAAGGTACTGGAACGAAACAAATTATTATTTATTTATTGCTTTAAACCATATAAGGTTTATATAGCATATACAAAACTAAACAAATATTTGTTTCTTTATAATTCACCTATTCATTTTTTCTGATATACAATTCAAAGTCTAATTATAAGAATGTCCAAACTATAAGATCGAAGAGGAGGTTTACAAAGCTAATTTCACTGTGGAAGTGTTTATTGAAAGATAATCAAGTTCCAAGTAGAGTAAGATCGCCTCGTGTCAGACAGGTGGAGTAGAATTACTAAAGGTCATTGAAACAGTTTGATACGTCCGTTGATCACAAAAGCGGAATAGGATCGCTTCAGGTCAGTCAAGTAGAATAAAATCGGTTCATTCCGTTCAACCAGAATAGAATTGATCTAGGTCAGATAAGTAGAAGAGGACCTTTCTCTCTGACAAGTACTTCTAAATATAGAGCAATTCGAAGCTCGATGTTTCGAAAGTTCACCGAATTTATACGTCGGCGATTTTGAGATTCATTATAGCTAACCTAGGACACTTTTCAACCAGCTTTATTTCAACGATTCTTTTATTAGATTCCTTATTTTAATACTCCGCATTCTTTTTGTCCCTCTCTGAATTAAAATCGGATTGTAATGTGTGTCTGCTCTTAAGATTATAATAGAATATAATCTTTTTTACACCGTCAAGTGAAATGGCAATATAATTAGTCAGAAAGATGCACATAAAGCTGCTATAAGACAAAATGAAGACTGTATTCATAACGATCCTGATTCAATTCACTGTTTGAGCTATTCAACATGTTCTTTACCAACGTCATCCATTACAAGCTCATGTTTCGTGTAAGCAAAGTCAGTCTAATTCCAATGAAGAACTAAAAATAAAAAAAAATTAAAATAAAAAACAGTAGAAAAATTTGATTGAATTTTTCTGATCCGATTAGCAACCTCCTACGTATATACAATCTTTAATGTAACAATAAAAAATAGCTAATTGTTAGAAAAATAGCTTGAATAAGTTTTGTTTGTATAAAGATCTGCAATCCATGAATTAACTTCCAGAACGTGATCGCACGTATTAGTCTTAAACAAACGCGTATTTAACATTGATTTGGTTTCTTTATTAACATTAGCTAATTAGATATTTATTAGTATTAGCATTATGGAAACAGATTCGACAATCAAATTGACTTACATCAATGGTATTACATCCTTTTGTGAAATAAGGTATATAGGGTAAGTGTACGTGATATAATATAATCTGTATGAACGGGAAATCCTATTGTATTACAACGGATAAGACGCAAATAAATAAGCAGATATACAGAACAGGATAGTATTTGATCGGACAAGTGGAACAGGGTTATATTTGTCCATTCAAGTAGAATAGGATTGTGCTAAGCCAGACGGACAGAATTAAAAGTAGCTGATCCGAGAAATGGAGTAAGATTGAGTTTTAAATAGAGAGAGAATATCATTTGATTTGTATGAAAGGAAAATGGACTTGTGTTGTTTTGGCGTGTAAAATACAGTAGTGTTTACTCCAGCAAATAAAATATGGTCGATTTAAAAAAATAAAGTTCATATGTTGAAAAATAGAAATTTTACAACCCTCAAAGTAAATAACATTTTGTGAAATTTTTGCAAAATAATAAATCTATATAATTATAAAGCAATACTGTATAAAAAGAATTACAATTAATAATATTAATCAAATTGAGGACATCCAATTGACACGTTCTATACAAACGTTTGCAAATATTGCCAAAAATCACAGTAAAATGGATGTGACTTTTTAAAATAAATATTTATAAGAATATAGTGTATTGTTATTACTAAATAAGACAGTAATGGAAAAATTGACAATTTTAATAACACCATGGTTATGGAGAACACTCTCTCTAATTGACTTATGCAAATAAAACTACAGTAATACAATCGATTAACCGGTTTCTTCGGAAGGCCTCGTTTTCGAGAAAAATGAGTTGGAAGACCCATTCGTCGCATATTGCGTCGGGTCAGCGATCTCTATATAGGATGTCCCACTATTGATGGTACAACCGTGGAGGGGGTGATTCTACATCAGAAAATAAGTCAAAAATCGACTATGATGTTTGTCTTTGATGTAATCGACTATGTAAGTTTGCGTGCCTAGCATTTGTAAGAAGTCGAATCAGTAGGTCATGATCAGATCCGTCAGACGATTCCTATTCAATAGCCCGCGTGTTCGTCGAATTTTCAAACTCGATTTTCTCGAACACGATACGTCAAATGAAAAAAATGCATTCCATATTTTCGACTTATTTTCTCACGTAGAATCACCCCCTCTACAATTGCACTATCAATACCGGGATACCATGGGTCATTCCATGCAAAGTCGATCACTTTTTGACGTGAAATTGGGGGGGGGGGGTTTAAGTCATCATTTTGCTGGTTTAGAATTCGTTTAGAAGTTTCAGACCTTTGAAGTTTGCAATTTTCGAGAAAATGGACTTCACTTATGAATTTTTTTCAGGGACTGTTTGTCCGATTGAGCTACATTTTTTTTTGTTTTATTTAGAAAGGATTGGGCTATTATAAAATAATTCTTTCAACCTTGATAACTAAGTTTATAATGTCGAAAAATGTAAACAAATTGGGTTGAAAAAATTATTGTGCAATAGACCTATCCTTTCTGAATAAAACAAAAAAAAAAAAATAGCTCAATCAGAAAAACAGTTCCTGAGATAAAAATTCGTAAGTGAAGCCCATTTTCGCCAAAGTGGGCAAAAATTGCAAATTTCAAACTCTAAATTCTAAACAGGCAAAATGATGACTTTAACCTCCCCTCCTCTCATTTCACGTACACTACAACATATTTCATTTAGAACAAAATCGCGGATGGTGACGTCAAAAAGTAATCGACTTGGCGTTGAATGACCCCCCTGTATTTGCGGGATGTAGAACCGGTCGACCGGTGAACAGACGCGTCAGCTGATTCCTACCTAATAGCGCGTGTATCCATTGAATTCACAAGCTCTATATTTTAGAGAACGAGGCGTTCAACAAAAATGTGTTATTCCTTTTTTCCTACACGTTTTTGTATACAGCATCACCACCCGGCCGCTTGCGCGATAATTTCAGAAACGTCCTGGTAGGTATAAGACCGCACAGATTATTTTTAAACAGCGGAAGATACTAATCCATTCCGATCCCCGCCAGAGATAAAAATAGGGAGCTCGCAATTACACTGCCACGAGTGTTCGAATACACTTCTGAACGGTAGTGTACGTGGCCGAGAGTACGAGTGCACCGAGCCTCGAATTCTCTTCTTTCCAGTATAAATTCGTAAGAGAACGCTTCTCGCCGATCAATCACTCGGGGTCGCACCTATTGTTCGGCTAGAAAAATGGTTGCTCCGTTCCCAAACGATCACCGACTATATTTAACGAGGCGCGAGGATCGGGAGCACGCGAATAAGAAGACGTTTTGCGCGAGAACGACTCAAAGTATCGTTAGGGTACGGCGCGCGGAAGATTGAAGTTGCAGACCGGTTTTCTTGCCCGTTTTTGCCTGGGCACAATAGAACACGCCAGGAAATACGATCTGCGTGTCTCGTAACCCAGTTTCTGCGAATCAGTTTGCTTTTACCCGGAGAGCAGTCGATCGTTTCGCTCTCTCTCTCTCTCTCTCTCTCTCTCTCTCTCTCTCTCTCTCTCTCTCTCTCACACACACACACACACACACACTCTGTAGGTTGCAAGGAACCCGGCCGCGTTTCGTTCCGGCCTCTTTTTCATCCACGTTGCCGAACGATAATCGAATTCGCGGGACCGCCGATACGTCTCATGGTCGCATAATCGTTCCTTTATCCGCCGCGACGAAATAATCCGATTCCCAGGAAAGTAGTTTATTCTCTTGAATTTATCCATTTCGACAGTTCATTTCTAATTGGAACGGCGAATGTACGGCCGCGAGTACCGGAAGGACTTTTGTCCGACGCGACGCGGTTCCAACGGGACGCGCCGAGGGTGCATCGCGAAGAAAAGGTTATGATACGAAGAAACGGTATCGCGCGGGTCTAAACCCTGCCAGTTTTCTCCCTTTTCTCCCGGCCCCTACGTCGCACGCTTTTCATCGTTTTTCCGTGCACGGTTTTCTCGCCACGGACTCCCCCGACCCGCTTAATTTTCGCGGTTCGAGTGTCTTTTCTCGCGGATCTTCCTTTCTTTGGCCGGCATTTTGTCGGTCGACAGGAGAGAGAAAAGACGCTGGAAGGAAGCGAAGTACCGCTGATCTCACGTAGACTTTCGAAATTGAAAGAAAATATTTTGAAAAAAGAAAATAACGGGAAAAAGGAACAGGGCAGGGACGAGAAGAAAGGAAAACGGTCCCGCGCGAACGCGCACGCCGAGACGGTGAAAGAGGCGCGCGCGCATGTTCGACTTCCGGCGTTTTGCAAAGCGTTCTGAAGCCTCAGAAGTTGAAATACGGTATTCCTCGTTATTTCCACCCGGTTTCAGATGTTTTCCTTTCATTCATTTTTCAGCGACGCGGCCCCACGCTACCCCTTTATCTTCGCGGATGAAATGCGCCGGATGCGGCATTGTAACCGCGCCGCATACCGAATAATCATTCCGCCTCCCGAGTGCCGATTATTTTTGCACCGTTCACCTGGAAACATCTTGATCCTAATTAACCCGGGAAAAAGCCGGACGGCGAGTAATTCTGTCTTGAAAACGAGACGTGCCAGTTATGCTTTTTTTCGTCTCTGTCTCTCCCCTTGCTCTCGCTCGCACTCTTCCCTTCTCTCTCTCTCTCTCTCTCTCTCTCTCTCTCTCTCTCTCTCTCACTCTCTCTCTCTCTCTCTCTCTCTCTCTCTCTCTCTCTCGCTTTACCTTACTCCCCCGCTTGCTTTATCTCTATCCACAATTCTCCCTTGCTTCGTATTCCCACGTGGACCCGTTTCTTTGTGAAACAGATTTTCATCGGAGGAACGTGACAATTATAAGAGAGAAATGAGAGGAACTTACGGTTTTTTTCACCAGCTTTCCATTGAAAGCTGCTACATGAAAAGCGTGTGTTTAAATCCCGACGCAAAAGCAATACGATTGTGGGAATTTTGGTAACAAGCGTGAGCTCTGTTTCGTTTATTAATTGCATTTAAATACTTCTGAAGCTCTTATATTTAAGAAGAAATATTGTTTTTATGGATAGACCAGACAAAAATGTGCACGTTATTTTTTCGTCAATTTTTATATCTATTCGTTTCTTTGTCTCCATGTATTATATATCATAAGATCGCTTAAATAATCGAGAAACAAAAAGACATGCTTAAGGAAATAATTTGATCTATGAACAAACAGATTATGCTTTTTATTCGATATGTTAATTTTGCAGAAAATAACTTTTATTAAACACTTGGGTGCTCATCGATTGAATTTATGTACAGGGTGTCCCAGGTTTACAGTGACAAACTTTGTCAGTGTATTTTATGAATCGAAATAGGAAAAAAATGTAAACATCGATTCTTTAACGCTTTATTAAGCGATATTTTTGCCCTGGTCGACTTGATGATTTGATGAAACTTGTATCGTGTGCCATTTTTACGCCATAGTCGTAAATGATAAATGCTATGAAAATTCTCTTGCAAGAAATTTTCAATTGTACACACACTTGTGATATCATCATGATCTCCTTTAGAACCTTATTGTATGGAAGGTCTTTTGTTCCATTTAGAAAAGGGAATTTTTCACTCTTTCTGGGAGCCCGAACGGGAGTGGATCTTAGGAGTCCTAAATGGAATTGTTGATGAACGTATACGTATATCTGAAATTTTTATGAAACTCGGTAACTTTCCGCGTAGGAAGTTCGACAATATCATAAATATACGAAATGTAACGTTATGCAACGTACAAAAATCAATCATGCAGTGTAGTATAATTTTGAATAATTATTCAACTTGTTCATTTTCAATGTCATATTTAATTAGAACCACTCTGCATAAAATAAATGACAATAATTCCGAATTTGTTAATTTTCAGTATTATATTTAATTGGAATCATGCCATATAAAATAAATGACAATCTTTGGTACGCATATTATGAACGGAATATTGATTTTAATTTTCTCTGTTATTCAAAAATAAAAAAACAGCAAAATAAGATTCTTGTTAATCTGAAACGCAGAATATATGTAGCCGAGTCGCTGCCGTACTAGAATATTGGCTGCGAGTTTTTTTAATAATTTTTTCCAACTTTTTGGTAATGAATTTTAATGTAGAAATATAGATTTATGGAAATGAGTGTGGTGCGCGTCAGGAAACTTGGATAATTGGATTCCCACTTCATTCATTCCCCTTCTGAAAACTGTTCTAACTGGTTTACTTAACTTTTATTCTCAGGCTCCATTAACATCCGAAATTGTTCACCAATTATAAATTAAAATGTTTTATTTTTTTAACAGCTTTACTATATTTTCCAATAACATTATTCGGTCGATACAACATTTCCTACGCCAATTGTAAAATTTTCATATAGTATAGAATATTCATATTATTCTAAAAACATTTTTATTTTTCAATAATTTCTGTAATTTTGTTTCATTTTCAAATAACTATGATATTGTGATGTATTTCTGTCAAACCTTTTTCAGCGATCGTAGTTCACTATTTTATAAGAGTACAATTTTCGCGGTCGAAGTTGTGTAATCTTTTTTTACATGTTCAACATAATTTAATTTGAAGTACACTTTGTACTCGCTTACACTCTTTCATTTGCATATTCCTAAATAAACAGTGATACCTAACTGACACACACAGGGCGTACGTGAAACGTTTCCGGAAGACTGCATGTCCATTGCATGTTAAAACTGTAGGAAATTCAAATAGAATTTTATTTTTCGGAAAAGAAGCGTAAAAAAGACTAATAATATATTCTTACGACTAACGTACACATTTATTAAATCCTCAATTATTTCGTGTTAAATATAAGAAAGCTAAACTTTGAAGCAGACTTTGTCTAACTCGGTAAAGAACAGATGACATTTGCACGTTTCACTTCTATTGTACATTTCTAAAGTAGATATTTGCTAATAAAGTTAACCGATGGAACGAAACATTAATAATAAAATTCAAGATAGCTAGACTGCATATATTTATGTAATTGTTCGTCTTTATACTCAATTTCGTAAAGATTGAAATACGGAAATAACTTAACGTTCAAGGTGTTGCGCTATCTGACAACAATAGCGATCTAAAATTTATAAATGAAGATATTTATTATTCAGAAGCTATCTGTACTCTCTAACACTAAACCTACCAAGCATTAACAGTATCTGGTAAATATTGCCTTATAAAAATGGCAACCCTAAATTCATTGAGATTGTCTGTACTTCTCAATATAATAAATGCTTGAACAAGGAAATTTATTTCACTATTTTCCATAAATAAAATGATATAGTTTCAAAAATTGTAAAATATAAAACTGGTCATTTTGACAGTGGTGGGTTTAGTGTTAATATGGTATTACAGGATCTGGTTAGAGATGCATTATATGCATAACCTTAATCGAACTAAACTAAATTTAAAATGTCTTCGTTGTGAAGAATTGGTATTTAGAACGCAGCAAAAGCCATATTTCAAATTTTTATTACAGGCACAGATAAAAAAAGATAAAAATCACGACCTTCACTTGTTTCTTATTCGTAAACGAACTCTTCTAACGTCCCAAAAAGACTCCAGTACTTTGGTGCACTTTTAAAAAGGTTGTTAGTTCTTGAAGTTCGGGTCCGCTTAATTTTGTCCCCGACTGTGGTTGTGATCGTTAGCCTACAACTTTTTCGTGTTGGTAGCACCAACGATGGTCCCCGGCACCACAACATCGCAAATCGAGCACTATCATCGATTAAATACATTTATTCTCGTGCGTTTTCATCCCGCGATCTGACTCCTCCATCCGCGCGCCCTTTAACAATCGAATGAGCCGAATGCGGAGAATCGTACGTACGTAAGTAGGGATCTCTGCCATGAAGAGCGACCGGGTCGAGTTGGCCAGGATGGCAGCCATGTAAATAGGCCAGCGGCATAATTTATACCCGTCATGCCTAGGAACTGGAGAGAGAGAGAGAGAGAGAGAGAGAGAGAGAGAGAGAGAGAGAGAGAGAGAGAGAGAGAGAGTGGGAGAGGGTAGGGGTAGGGGAGGGGAGAGTGAGAGAGAGAGAGAGAGAGAGAGCTAGCGCTGGTCCGCTGGGATCCAAACTGCCGACCGAAAAGCGGCGGCGGAACACGCACGGCTTGTCGGATCACGGCTAACACGCTCTCGGTACTTTTTATTCCACCCTCCACCCCCTCCCCTCCCGCCCCAAGCCCCGGAGCCACCCCCGACAAGCCCGAGAGTGCCCGTGTCGGGAATTCGTCTGTGACTCTTCGTGTGTCTCTGCGTTTTATTATTTCCCCGGTATAGGTCTTTATTATCCTCGTCCCGCGCGCGCGCGCGCGTTCTCTGCTGCTTCATCAACCAGAGAAGAATTTTTTCAAGGAGAATGTATGATCCGCCTGAGATTCCAGTTTTTTCGCCCCAGACACTAATACGCCACAGCAGCAGCGGCCACACGAAAAAATGTACAACGTCACACCGACGCGACGCGTCGCGAGTCGCCCCTTCGGAAACGCTATTTGCTCCTGCGCATTTGTTCGGAAGAGCTTCTGCGGTTATCGCCTCGAACCGCTCGACACTTTCGCCAAGCGGACCAAGTACATTTTCCGTATTCAAAATTTAGTGACTGCGACGCCCCACTGCTCTGCGACTCTGTTAAACCGGTTCTTTCGTTTTATAAAACAGAGACTTTGTGATACGTCCCGGAACGCTAAAGACTGGCGGTTCTTTAAGCATTCTATTGCGCGTGAACGTTTAGGTTGTTACATACGGGACGCTTGATTTTCAAATGCATATATTATGGAAGCGTTCTGATCAAGAAATACCACATTATATTACAACAGTCTTATTATACAGGTTGTCCCACTTGAAGTTTCGCACGCAATTATTTCCCAAACTATAACTCGTTGTAAACCATATTTCAAATAAAACTTATTTTGTTTCGGGTGAGACATCTTATGACGGTCACAAAAGTAGTGGATAATTTGTATAGATTTGCGAAAAACAGAAGCCAAATTAAAAGTTCTTTCTTGCTTTAATAATTTCGATAAGTGTGACATATCAATGTTTCCAAATTCTCCTAACGTTTCTCCCGTTTTCATTTGCACCTATTCATTTTTGTCGCAAGAGCATAAAGATCCACAGTCTAATAATAAGTATTAACTTGAATGGGGCAACTTGGGTTCACTTTGACCCGGAGTTACGAACGTAACTTTTAATTTTCTAGTAGTCACTTCAAATTCTAAACTAATTTTGTTAGCTCCAATAAGAAGATCAATGTTGATCCAAGGATCCAATATCGAAAACACGTAACAAAAATGGTTGCGTGAAAATGAAACGAATCTAGTCACCGCCGTGCGAATTCTCAATAATTGTGCTGAACCCAAAGAAAACTTAAACTGGTACTGCTGTTGAAGGTTCTACTAAAAAGACACTTAGATTTCCGAAACTTACAAAATCATTACCGGCATCACCTTCATTAAGAACAGCATCACTATGTGTTAAGAACACCGAATTTGTGCTGGTGGCTATAGTCGCGAAGCGGTAGCACGCGGTCGTCGAAATGACCTATCGTAGCGAAAGGTTCACCGCAGACCAAAAATATCTTCGGCGTGTTCTCCCGCGGAGCAAATTGATTCGACTGGATTGACGGTCACGGTTACCATACCTGCACTGCAATGAAGAAGAAACGCGAGTCCCGTTCGAAAGAGATAGGCGTTAGGATTATACGAAGTTGTCATTAGTTTTTCGAAAAAGTTTATCCTTGATGCACTTACCTCTTCATATTGGTGCCAGGAAGGAAGACTCGGAGTCCTTCCTGTGCCTGAATAGCAGTGACATATCATAAACAGGCGGGAGCCAAATTAATAACTAATACGCTAGGAATAGATAATAAATTTTGTTGGCGTTTCTATCGGTACCTATTCAATTTTTTTCATAAACGCATAAAGATCGGCGGTCCTATCATAAACCTGAAGGCCCTTGTAGGCTTCCACAGTCAGACGTGCATTGCAGCTGCCCGTCTTGGTATTACCCGTAAACCTGCACACCGTGTGCAGTGACCCCGTGACCCACCTCTCCACCTCCATGGTGGTCGACCATATTCGCCAGATATTGTACCATCAGATTACCATTTGTTCCGATCAATGTAGCATTGCTTTTCCCAACAGTACTTCAATTCTTACGAAGATATCAAAAACTGGTTTGACGATTGGATTATTTCACACGAACCGAATTTCATTCATCGCGCAGTACACTCGTTACGTGAAAAGTGGGAGAAGGTTACAGTTAACGATGGAAAATACTATGAATAAAATATTCCTTATTTCTCTGTTCGAACAAAGGATTTGTATGCACCGAAAAGACCGGCAGAAACTTGTTCCAGTACCTAATACTAAGAGGAACACTAAGCAGTTGCCCCGTCGGACAAGCTCTCGCGAAAATGCAAGGGGCTCGACAGTAGATGTAACGGGCAATGGTGCACTGTGTGCATGGGGCATGTGCATGGGGGCATGATGGAACTAACGACGAGTAATTAGAATCGACGGGTAGACCGTGAATCGCAGTTGGAACAGTTTGTAATGGAGATTAATCGATTTCGGGGCAGCCGGTGTGCGGTGTCATTTCCGTGACACCCTCGGAAGCCGCGTCCCGTCCGAGATGCTCCATATTCGGTCGAAATTATCCTCACCCTCCGCTCTGACTCCGGGGGGAGTAGCAAATCTAGTAAAGGCGGAGAGATAAGAGAGCAACGCGTCGAACCGCGGCGTAGCGCTAAGTAAAGCGTGCCAAAAAAAGCGCGAGTCAAAGCGAAGCACAGCGAAGATGGTGGTACACGAGGGTAAGTGGGGAAGGGGAGGGGTGGAGGGTTTGGTGGAAAACGGTGGCGATGGTGGCGGAGGTGGAGAGTAGGAGGATGAGGATCAGAAGGTGGAAGAGATGGAAGAGCTGGATGGAGGCTGTGCTCTGGGTAGTGGGGAATAAGGTGTATCAGGGCGAGGCAACAAACGGGCCTTGCTGAGGTGGTGAAAGAGAGGGCGCCTGCGGGTAGTTCGAGGGGGTTGTAGCGAGCTATGACGTCACTAGGAGCGTCATACAGCCACCCCTTCCACCCTCGATCAATGACGCGACCTTGCTGCCCTTCTGCACCCTCCACCATCCTCGGCGACCCACGATTCTCCACGTTACCCCTCCGGGCTGAACCAACCCGACCCAGTACTCAAAGGGGCGGCGGCTGTTTCTGCAACCTGGCAACCCTGTCTATATTTAGCATCCATTCCCATTCCCCACCAGGGGATCACTTCGTCTCTTTTCTCCCTGGTCTACTATTTTCCCACGTAGAATTTTCATCCCCTGTGCCCCACCCCGTAGCCACCGGTTCTCTCACGGTCCTTCGTCTTTGTCACTTCATCGTTATCCGTGTTCCTCTATCTCCGTTATCGTTCCGGTATCCTCATCTTTCATACTTTTACCTTGTTCCCTCCCTTCCCTCTTATGGCCTATGCTCCATGCTCCGTCACTCTTTGTTATTCCACGTTCCGACCGTTTCGGCCGGTCTTCTCTGTCCCGCCTGCCGTGTTCTATCCGTCTCTATCCTCCGCTCCAACGACCCAGGTACTTGTGTTTCTCTCGCGGGACGATATAAACAAGGGTTTTGAGCATGCGTCGGCCCCGAGAGGCGGCGGCTCGAACGACGCCCGATCAACAGACACGAGGAAAGAGAGGCCCAGGTCGCGCGCGCGTTCCATCGTCCTCCAACTGATGGATCCCGGAGCTACGAGGACCGGGAATCGTTGCGGTCGAACATTATTTACAGGTCCTGATGATTTTCACCGGGGATGCCTTTCGCTCTCTCCGCGAGCCACGGCCGAGCTGCTGCTGGTTCTGCTGCTGCTGCTGCTGCCAACACGGATGATCGAACCGTGACGACGGACCGTCTTTTGTTTATGGTTCCATCGGGACGGACACCTAGATTTTACGATCCCTCCTCTACCGAGATGTAAATAAAACGACCAGCGATTCATCTCGTACGGCTGGGTACACCGGCGCGATAATTCCCCGTTGGTTGTGTTAGATTGACAATCGGATTTTCAGGAATTCTACTGGGTGTCCCGGGTTTTAATGGACAAACTTGGGAGCATATCCTACAAGTGGAAATAAGAAAAAAATGTCATTTGAAGTTTGCTCAGAAACGCTTTATTACAAAGTTATAAGCAAATTAAGTTAGAATTGATGACGGCGGATTTTACTTTACTGAACATTGAAAGGTCGAACGTGTTTATCTTATTTGTCTGTTCATGTCATGTTTACTATTTTCATATGATTTGCTGTTACTGTTACCGACCAGTTAGATCAAGAATCCGTGGTGAAAATGCCTGCAGCGTTTTCAAATGATTAATACGCTGATATTCATTTCATCTACGGATTTTGTGCAGAAGTTACTTCGTGTGAAGAATTAAAGCAACGGATTAATATCTCCGTTGCTGAAATGCAACAAAATAAGGAAGAAATTTATTCTGTAATAAGCTCCATAAAACATCGATGTCAAGCTTGTGTTTGCGCCAAAGGACGACCTTTGTTTATAACTTTGCAATAAAGCGTTTCTGAGCAAACTTCAAACAACATTTTTTTCTTATTTCCACTTGTAGGATATGCTCCCCAAGTTTGTCCATTAAAACCCGGGACACCCTGTATATCAAACGATGCGTCGATTCCGTTTTCTTTTTTTTCTTTTTTTAGTTTTATTAAGAATTTGAATACGGACATGTATTTAGGGAAGGAATCGAAATAACTTTTGGTTTTAGGAAAGTTTTATTTGGACTTATTCGCGTTAGGTTTAAGTTATGTTCGCTGGGCGCTTTTGATTAATTGTGTCGGCTATAGAGGGATGTATTCAAGTCCATATCGGTCCATTTTCTTTTACACATTTTTAAACCTACCTCTTTGGTATCAATAGTAATCCTCTTACTATACTTAACACGAACGCTTATTGATGCCAGCCGTGTTCCGTCGTGAAATTTACGTTTCGTTTTCTGTTGAAGATAACTACAGTTAAAATGTTAAAGGTTGCTAGATTGAGATGGACAGTCGATTACAAAAGTGAATCTACACTTTTCAATTTTTCGATATTTGGAACAAGGATATTATGCATCGATTTGTGCATTGTTTGTACTTTATGTATAATTGTGTATTTTAAAATGTACAAATAATTGTTACTGATCTGTCCGAGTATATTAAGTCTTGTGCCACTGTTCAGGAAATTGGGGATTTCTATTTTGAGATTTAAATTAGATCGCAATAATTAACTTTCAAGCTGTACAAACTGTTGACGATAAATTCATTTATATATTTCTGTGAAAATAATTACAAGCACAAGCATAAATCTGCTTTTGCGTTTACTCGAATAGTGTACTATAGTTAAACCGAATAAAATTTGTTATTACAATAACAAGGATATTCATAGTAAAACTTCGGTTTCTTTATATGCCCCATTCACGCGCATAAGTAAAGTTCGGGATTTTGTGTTTTCGGGTGAACAACATGTTGATTAACGTTTATAAAATGTAAAAAATCTTTGTTTTACATATTTCAAAATCATCAGATTCTTTTCACTGAATGTACTACATGTTTAATGGTCGAAATGTTGATTTATATTTTTAATACTCGATTTCTAATGGAAACTGTTTTTATGAACGAAAACTATGATACAAGGATTATAAGATTACTGTAATAATAGAAATAAAGGTGACATAAACTTGATGTATTATAATATACTGACATATATTTTGTAAATTAAGTATCTGTTTGTCACAGTGTCCTTTATAATTTGTAATCAATTAATATTAATTTCAGCGAGCGTAGCTACCACATTATTATTTATGAATTGAGCATTAATAATTAGCAGTATGATGTGTGCTCTCTATTAGTGCATTGTATCCCAAATGTTAATATGAATTATGTCGCTAGTTTCGCGTCAGTTTGAAATTCATTCTTATTAATAATTTATATCCTTTTACACTTTTACACATAATAATGGTGTACAACATGTATGTGTTATAATAACCACTAGACAAACTCGATAATAATGTCTAAATTACAATCAATTTTCAAGTAACGATGCATTACTCTGTAATAAAATGTTATATCAAATTCAATGAACGCATATTTCAATTTAATATATGCATGTTTAACGACGCGAATATAATCGATTTTCACTTTAGAGAATTCACATTTTCACTGTTAGGGAATCTAAAAATGTGGGTGAAGAGAATGGACATACGATTAATTAACATCAATGCTACAAAACGATTCCATTGCTGCATGTACAATTTTTCAAACGGTGTACTTGTAACTTCATTCAATTAATGAAACGCGTATTATTGGAAATGCAATTCAGATGCCTCCACATTAAATGTCCTTTTAATCAGAAAAAGCTTGTTTATATGTTACTGGTGCAAATTCTTCGAAAATAACGGAACAAATAGTATTGTGACTTCATTTACTCGTTGCTGATGATCTTTTTATTTTCCTATCGATAAACGACGCACATGGCGGAGCACGTATGGGGGTCTCAGAAATTCTTGAAATGAATACATTAATAAACAAGTCTGAGAGTTTTGAAATATTAATAAGTTTGTTGGTGTCACATTTCCACTCTGGAAATACATGTATAAAGAGTACGTAGATCCTGCAGGAATTTCAGTATTTCCATTTCATATTAACATTTTCATTTCCATGCTGCGTAATTTTTGAAAGTATCAGAAGTAGTGATTAATATTGACGATGCAATATTTATATTATACGACGGACATATCATTCTTTCTCGTGAATAACAAAATTCTCTTTTTGTGAATCTGAATCTCGCATTTGGAATCTCATATTTTAACATAATATCAAAGTTTTAATAAATAATGAAGACAACCGATGTTTATACAGTAGTAAAATAATAATTAATGAATACTAAAGCAGAAATGTTGAAGTCTAACAACGACTTTTCGATTGAATGCTAAAAAAGAATATACAGTCGAGGACAAAAATAAGTGGACAGTTAGTGGAAATAGGTAAAAATGAAGTGTAGTCGAATTCACATGACTGTTATAAACTTAAGTTTTATTTATTATATATTCTTATAGCGTATAGATTATTTAGTCACTAATTAAAGTTCATGTTTACATCTTTGTGTAAACACGCCGTGCCATAACGAAAATGATAGCTATTTATCAGGAGACAAAAATAAGTGGACACTCAATGTAATGGGAAATAAATGGAACACATAACAAAATTAGTACTTGGTATTGCCTCCTTTTGCTTGTATTACTGCTTCCAGACGTCGGGGAATACTTTGTATTAACTTTTCAATATAATCGTTACTAATTTTTTCATATTCAGACTGTAACCTTTTGAACAAATCGGCCTTATTATTTCGTTAGTCTAACAGAACTTTTGCATCCAGTAAACTCCATAAGTTCTCGATAGGATCAGGGCTCAAGTCAGGGCTCTGGGCCCTAACTGTCCACTTATTTTCGTCCCCGACTGTATATCACACAAACGTTAATATAGAACAGCAACAAATTAAATCATAAAACTTTATAACATTACGTAAAGAATATTGTATATTGTACAATAAATGATTGTACCGAAATGGCGTTGAAATGCCGAAACACTCGGTAAAATTCGAGCAATTCGAGGTGACAAGCTCCAGTCATGGCAGCCACATGGGTCCGCCAGGTATCCGAGGATCGATACGCGGTCTCGGGCTTCCGTAGGAAGTTCGTTTAAATTATCATGATTAATGTTTATCGACAAGCTCATCATAGCCGATGTATATAATACATCTGGAGTGGCGTCCCGTCCCGTGATTGGTCCGCATCGATCGACGGTGCGCTCGTCGTTAGCATGTGAATGAGGCTGAAGCGACTCGTTCGAATGCAGCTCGGCTACCGGCAGGATAGCAGAGGGCTCGCCAGGATCCATCGATCACCGGCCATTTGGCTGAAATAATTCGAATGCAAATGCCGGCGAATAGACGACGCGACGTCGCGGGAACCTTTACGACTTCGAGTCCCGCGATGGTCATCCTCCAAGATCCGCGGTATTAGTTTCGTGGCATACACATACATTATGCCAGACCCATCCCGAACCTATTCGTTTCGTTTAATTCCGATCCCCTCTCGAGGGTTCGGAGAACTCGGAGCCCCCCTCGTCTCAGTGTCACCAGCGCTGAATCTAAACTTGGCTCGATCTTTCATATCCACGGGACACGCCAGTTCATCATTTCAACGTCGAGTCTGTCCATGGATTCTCGTACTCCTGTTTAGGTCGCATCGAAACAACAGTATCGACCACTATCAACAGGAGCTCGAAGAAGTTATGAGACTTTTTGATAGACACTATTTCAGACAACGAACGTAGACATGTCCGAAAAACGTTCTCGACTTACAAGCTTCGGTGAGATTGGATGAAAAATATTATTACGGTATTAACGTATGCAGATGTTCTACTCTCCTTCAATCGTTCAGTCGAAAAGTCCAGTGTTTTCACCAGTTAAGCGATTTGATGGGAAATGATGTTATTGAAATAATTTTGCATCGTTGGGAGAATATTTTTTAATGAAATTGTTCGCTCGATTTATTTGGGACTTATTATCAATATTTAGAAACATATTAAAGGGATAGCTTGGAGCCAACGAAGTGGACCACGACGTTCGATTATTTTTAGACCTTGTTAACGATACTGCTCGTCGAAGTTTCCCCTTTAAGAATAATTACGGAGTTAAAGGGTTAGGCGTAATATTTATACAACGTCGTAAAAATATTTACATACTTGTCCTTGTTTCTTTGGGACCGCCGTTTTCGTTGACGTATACATTGTGAAATACTGTTTTCAAAGCCCGTTCTAGAATTCCATGTAGAGTACAGTTTTATTCTCTTTGGCGAAATGTTACTGGGTCACATTTTAGAGACAAGTTTAATTTTTACAAATTTTTGACTGGCTTTTCACCTCGACGCTCGAAAATGCCGCAGTGAAATTATATTTATGGACCACATAACAACATTTGCAATTCAATGAGACTGCTATTAGACTTTTCGTTGGCTGAAGATGAGGAAAAACATTCATTTCGATTTAATTAACATTTCACCATTAAAAACGTTCGTCTCTCGTTTGATTCAGAGTTTATTCACTTGAAACTATATGTATAATATGCGTGAAGAGCGAGGTAATAACATTGTTCACCTTGAATATTTTCATTACGTGTAACGATAAGTGTCGTATACAAAACTTCTATCGTTTGAAGCGAGACGTAATGTAAAATATTTTTTTTTGTGTGTAGGTTTCAAGCATAAAAACGTTTTAAAGGCTTCTCGGTTTTAATTATTATTTGAAAACGAACCTGCTCCTATTTCATCACCCTTGACTTTCATTTCACTCTGGCCTCGTATATAGTTATCTCTTAAAGGGAAAATTTTCTTTTCCTGTTAATAAAAGAACCAATTTCCTACAGTAAAATAACTGCAATTACTTAATTTGAAACTTTTTATCACTTTTTATCCCTATTATCACTTTTATCGTGTTACTCGAATTTTTCAGCTTCGTTTACATAAAAATACAGTTTGTACGGGCATGTGGATTAGAACGCTTTGCGAAATTGCTTCATTGACGTATGGCATGATATCTGTTCCTCGGTTTATCTGGCATCAAAAATTCCAATTAGGTTTTTTTATTTTATACTCGCATAGCTATCGTTGGCCTACAATCAACCAAAATAAATCATTTTTATAATTAAATTGCTCAAATCAAAATGGTCAAGTTTACTTTAAAAGTTCATGTCACTTTTGGCAATACCGTCCGTTCACTCAAGCTCGAATATAGAGCTAGAGAGATTGATAAGATTTCTTCTTCACAATTAACTTTTTCACGGTGGACCATTCTTACGAATATTCTTACTCTATTTTTTAAAACACATTTTTGGAAGCAGTCCTTGCAGATAATCCTTCTATTGGTTCTAATGCAGAAGCTGTTGATTCAATTAATTTGTCCGAAACTGAGTAACTGAATGACGATTTTAATATTATCGATCTAAGTTGACCCCGACTCCGCCGTCGGTGGGTTAACAGTTAATATAATAATTATTGTTGAAATATAACTATGTATTCATGTTATGGGCCCAGAAATAATTCACGGCTTTATATTCGACACAGTTGTGTACGTTTCCGAATTTAATTTATAATTTTAATCACTGGATGCGAAAATGTGAACATCAGTGGATTGCATCTAATTCGTGTGTGAAGTTTATACGATTAAAATCTATAAACATAATATGCATCTAGCTGCAGGAGAATGATCTAACACAAAACCAGCATATATCTTCGTGTATCGCGAACAATGTGTACGCAATTCAGAACACAAATTACAAAAGTACCGACCAGGATTTCTGACAAGTCCCTGCATAAATCATTACATGCGGTTCCGCACTGCGGTTGGATAGTTTCTAATAGGCAGTCACATCGCAGTTGGTTGATAATAGATTTGATTATCGCGAGCAGCTTGTACTAACAATGTATGTATCTGCCTTCTCCCGTCCTACGAATGGAATAATAAATTAACAAAATGAATCGTAGATAGATCGATACAGTTTAATGATGTCTGACCTTTCGGTTGGAAAAAATGAGTAATAAACAATGACAAAAAAAAAATTAGTACAATGTCCACCTTGTAAGATAATACGATTAGTATCTTTCCTAGTAAACCTTTATGCAAATTTCCAACTTTCTTACATTCCATTATGAAAGTTAGAATAAATGTGTTTTCTTAACCAAATAGTCTACCAGATATAATAGTTTTCTTAACCAAATAGTCTACCCAGAAACTTCTGTTCAATCTAAAAAAAATCTAGTAGAAATTACGTTTAGTAGTTTATAAATCGTATCACTCTATCATTTTATTTTATTTGTTAAATACAAGCTATTGGTACTTTTTCTTTTTATATATTTAAAATTTAAAATTTGTAGTCCTTATAAAATTCATAGTATCTTATAATATAGATCTTTAGTCATATAGATTTTTGCATCGTTTAGGTTTAATCTCTTTAACTACACTTTTGGTACCTGTATTTACATTCTGGTATAGTACTTACCTTATAAATATAATATACGGAAAATACTTGTATAGTTTGCCATTCTAACTTTGTAACTCAAAGCAAACAATGTCGAAATTCCATATTTTTTGCAAATATACATTGCCCTTATTTACAATTGACTTATTGGATTTTAAAAATTGTCAACTTGTAAAATGTATACGTGATGGAAAAAGGTAGAATAATATAATTTCCCTTTTCGCTTCCATTTGAAATTATTTAAAGACTGGACCACCTTCCAGTAGATCTAACAAAAGATATTTTATGCAAAACATTAAAATAGAAAGGAAAATTGCAATAATAGGTTAAACTTTACCTGTGGAAACCAGAAATTTGTTTACTTTTGTAATGTAGTCCTGTAGATTTTGGAGAGAAAATGCCGAAAATCCAAGTTTCAATCCTAGGAGATCACTAGTTCAAAAGTTATGCGTGTGTAAAAATATGGTATTTTCGGTAACGGGATATGATAGGTTCCACAACTTTTGAACTCGTGATCTACTAAAATTGAAACTCGGATTTTCGGCATTTTCTGGCCAAAATCTACAGGATTATATAAAAAAATAAGTTAAAAATATTTGGTTTCCGCGGGTAAAGTTAAGCCCAATAATGAAACGATGTATCCAAAAAGAACTCAATATTGACAAAAGGAGAAACGAAACGGAAAAATACAGATCTGTGAGAAAAGCGTTTTGTTTGCGATGTATTTTTTGTTCAGCACGAACGTTTGCATTATCAAGGTCCTAAAAGATGAAAGAGGCAGAAATCAATGACTGAGCAGACAAGGCTGTATACATTTAAATAAACGATCCTGTATTGTGACAAATTTGATTGGTATACAACGGTTTACAAGGGAATCGATCGTATCGTGCCACGGAATGGTACGGGAAATGACGAAGGATACTCGAATCGAAGGTAGAAGCGTAACTTTTAATGTAGCGATCAGCGAAAGTGCAATCTGGAAGACGCTATATTTTTTTTTCTCTCGTTCGTTTCCATTAATTACTTTCTGTTCGATCGATCCACTGCCTTCGCGTGATCTCGTTCGCACGTTTACCCTTTTCTTATTCGGGCGAGAATATTTCTTCTTCGCAAACCTCAAATCTTTCACTAATGTAATACTAGCATCTCGACGCTTTGTCTGACTTAACACGGGACTACTTCACTGAACCTCTGGTAAATACTCCCCAATCTGTTTGTCATGACCCGTTGCCTTATGATATCGAGTCAGACTCGTTGCCAATGCATTAACAAATTATTTGTTACTTGTACACTAACTGATAAAGGAATGAACCACATTCTGTCAACAAGTTACAAGTTTCTCGATTGTATTGCAGTGAGAAGTTGAATGTTTTGGTCGTTTTCGTTCTTCGTTTACAAGATCGTCGTGTCTACTATTTATTTATTTATTTATTTATACAGGGCCGCCGGGATAAATCCAATCGTTAACGAGGCAACTCACTATGTAAGCCAACGATCAGCGTACACGTGGGAAAATTCGAACAAGTTCGGAAACGTAATTCATCAGATTATAAAACGTTGACAGATAATTGTAGAATATATTGGTTATTAATGAAACTTTTCTAGGTATATCTTTCAATTAACGCAATTTTCATTAATTAAGACAATATCGTTATTAATGAAGTAATTCTCGCACGTCCAGTGTCGATACAAATCAAGACAAAGGGTTAGTAATCGTCGATCGTTCTCGACATATTGATCCTACAATGGTGGTTAAGAAAAAGCTTGGACAATGAACACTATGACTTATAGACTGTGGAACGAGAAATCTGGCACTCTTATTGAAATTATCCGACAGGATCCAAATAAAATGAAAACGTTGTTAAACTTTATTAAACTTTTTACTGTAATATGCTTTAGACAATCATATATACCATGAATACATAAAATCCGCAGTCCAGCGATAATGAAAACAGTTACAGCTTAATACAGAGAAAGTACATTTCAATGAACGGTAACAATATAAGTCGCATAAGAGGATGGACACACGGAGTATGTGTGATACAGAAAATGTAAACATTAAAAAATAGTTCCAGACGAATAGGTTTCGTTACGATTAGCCTGTGAACGTTTATGCACCTTGTCCTCTTCGAAAACTATCTTACACCAACACTGGATTAAAGGGAAAATTCGTTCTACCGTTTACAGAGTGTACGAAGATCAGATAAAAACGAAAGTCTCATTAATATTCGTTACCGTTACGTTGCTCAGTGCACAAAATCCACAGTATAGTGATAACTCTTTCCCATTTCAATGTCTTCGTGTCTACGCGAGAATAATTATTGTTGTATGCCTTCATTGTCACGAAAGAAACTTTGAACTTACGCTGTGTCTTTACCAAAACGCGTCCGCGGTACAATAAGTATAATTTAATATGCGACAGACTGACCGATGTAAAGAGATATATTAGTCGTGCGAGTTTCTTGCGACCACCACTGTAGTTTCATCGCAATTGTACTATTCGTTCGGATCAAATCTCTCACGGATGATCTTTTCCTTATTATACAAAATTAAAAAATCTCGATTGATATTATGAGTACGATCGCCGTAGTGCTGAGAATCGTTTATGGAGAGTATTTACACGCACACGCTATATTATCGATTGCAGAACATCGTTCTTCTTCTTTCTTTCCGATGAGTTTTCACATATAAAAAACGAAGAATGTCTGGTAAATTCAGAACAGATGGAGAACGGGTGCAGTCTTCTGAACTGTGTTCGCAACGACGCCGGGACGGTATGCGGGAATTGTTACATCGTTCGTATATATGTATATATTTTTCAGGGGTGTGAGGGTGCCTGAAATGTCGGGTCGGGTCGGGTCGGGTCGGGATCCCGAAAGTTTATAAACTTCGGATACCCGGAAATTTAAAATGCAAAATTCGGTTGCAAATTGTGATTACAAATTTTTTCGGATCTTCAAATCGACTCCCCCCCCCCCCCTACAGCTTCCGGGCCCTCGAACATTGGAAACCTATCGGGATCCTGACCTAAGCGGATCCGACTTGTAATTTCGAGAACTGGATCTTCATGATCTTTCTGGGTTCCAACCTGACCCGAACTCGAAATCTCGGGTCCCTGCACATCCCTAATATTTGTCGTTTTTTTTAATTTTCATTTATCTCAGACGTGAGCCGACTCGTTCGTCGTCGGATAATTCGAGGATAGAAAAAAGTCACAACGAACATCAACATGGAAACGTTAACGACAACGACGGAGAGGAGCGGGGAGGGGGAAGGAGGGGAACAAAGATGCCGTCGCGTTTCAACACTTTTTTGGCGTGAGATTTGAACAAACATTCGGGCTTCGTCACTTTGATCTTTGTTTCGGGTCGAGATTGTCAAGTCCCGTTTCGATTTCTCGTTTCTCGGACGCGTGTGAAAGTTGAACGTGCCATACCATTAGACGCACCAATGAATAATCTACCACTCTTTTCTTTTTATTAAATCCATCATTTGGATCGAAGAGAATTAATTTTGTGCGCACACGAAATAGAATCGACGAGACATTTTCAAGTCACGTTTACTTTGAAAGCAGTGTAAACTCGTTTCTTGTAAGTTGTAACTTACATCCTATTTAACTCTTTGTTGCTCGGATAGGTTGTGACGAATCCCACAAGATATGAGACGTTTAATACAAAAGACGTGTCAATATTTGTTTGTTTGGTTGAACGGCATATCTCAACGGTTTTAACTGGCATAAAATAAAATAATTTTAATATCAATAATGAGATAAAGTAATTTTAGCATGTCTTGCATAAGGCAATCGTAACATTCTTCGATATTACTGTGTTTTATAGAACTCTTATCTAATTCTTCATTATCCGATGATTAATTGTTTCGACTTACATCCATTTTCTATTAAACAACTCATATATTGAAAACTGCAAGGAACTGTGTAATTAAAGATAGCTCTTGCATCGCTAACAGTTTGAGTATCATTTTATGTAATATGTTGATTGGAAACGCTAACAGAAGCTCTTCAATTTGGTACGCTCGCAGATTCCTTGTAAGCACACATTTCTCACCCGAGCAACAAAGAGTGAAACACACCGAAATATGAATAAACCAAATAGTTAGAGTAAAGTCGTGATCTAAGCTCAATCCTCGAGTCAGTGCTGTGATCAGTATTGCCAGATCAAGACTTGTTCGCACACTCTAATTTCCTCTTCTACCGCGCTATTCCCCACGCTTCCTTCGCGGCCCGGTCACGTGACGCGTTTCGTCTCTGTCGTGCATACTCCGGTACTTGATACTCCCCTCACCTGGCGACACTGGCTGTGCCATAGATCGTGTAGGGCTACTATTTTCTTGTGACCGCGTTGACCACGCCGAACGTAGAAAAGGTCGCTAAGGCGCACTAAATACCGTGAATTAAACCGCTAAATACAGTTAAAGTTATATCTTGTTTAGTGTTATTTTAATCAGAAAAATGCCACCAATATGTGGGTGAAAGTCCCATTAAAAAATAATGAAAAATAAACAAGTTTTGTAATTGGATTAGTTGTGGTTCACACCGATATACCCGACACGGTATCGGATTACGCGGCTTGTTTACAGTTTACACCTCGCGTGGTATGCACCCCCCCCCCCCCCCAGTGGAGGGAATATGCGAACCGACTAAGATCGTGTTGCTCCGTTCAGCTTAGATCAAGACTTTACTGTACTATATTTGAAAATAAACTGACTATATATTTCTAATCTATCGAATAACAAATAACTGACTACTCGTTGGTAAATCTAATCTTTTCCAGTGGATCACGCTTCGGGCGAACGCATTCGTGCGATCCTTCGATAAAGGTGAGTCGAACTTCTTTTTTTTCCGAACCCTTCGGAGGGTGCAATTAGGGTATTCACCATGCGTTTTACCATGTACTGTCTTTAACGACTTAATACCCGATAATACGCATTATCTATCGTTAGTTACCGGTGATAGATAACAATTAGTCGTAATAAGAGAAATCTGTCGATATGATAGGTAGATCGGTCTCGTCACTGCCACGTATAAAACTTCTATCGGCTTGTTTCAATTAACCACCCCCTCCCCCCTCTCTGCCCCTTCCGTATTATTCGATCGTTCGATCTACCAACAAAGTGAAATTTCGGATTGAACGATCGTGATCGGGATCCGCGAACGGAGAGATCGTGCACGAAACTAAAGACACGACATCTACGTTTTGCCTCATCAGGTAATTGGCGTGATTTTGGCAATCGGTATTGGCAGTTCCTTCGGCAAACAAACGTGAACTGAGGTCTAATCAAACGACTAGATAGTATATATCCCATAAAAATAGTTTTATACGCCGCAACATGCAATTTGACTCTGCGATTCCTTCTCTCATGGACGCGGTCGATGCTACGACGATATCCGATTTTTCAATGATATTTACTCCGCTTTATACGCGTGTTTGTGGGCTCTATTTATTTTTGTATTCAGCAAAATTTCGTCAGAAATTGTGTTGAGTGAATCTAGAGTATTCTTTAAATACTTTGACCATAGACTGATTTTTTATGAGTATTAAATTAATATAAATGATGAAATAATGATACTGTTGTTGAGTACATTCTTACTTATTATGAATTGAGTAGATTTTAAATCAATAAATTGTCAATCGTAGTAGAAACTGAAAAGTATGCTGATTAATAAAATCTTAAAGAATAAATTAGTGTAAATGTTTTATTCATCTCGATCTTACGTATCATTTTAATTTTTACGTATCATTTCATTAGAAAAACTATTCGGACATTTCTCTACCTTCTTGTTGTAACTGTACTAGCATAACTAATTATTATTTCATAACTTTCTTAAGTTCGTTAGAGTAAAATACTTTGTCCAATCCAAGAGAGTACCGCGTTTATGGTTGCTGGTGTTCAACAATTTTTAATTTACTTTTGGGATGCGTACGTTGTTGAGAATGATATCATTTTTATTACTATTATTTTATTCGTATTTAATCAGTTTTAGAGACATATTATTGTCTGGGCAAGTAATATAGTGTAAATAATATAATTATAGTTTCACTTTATTTCGTTATCCTTAATTTTGAAAATTTAAGTATCTTAAATCTCTTATGCTAACGTCTGAAATGAACTATCTTATAGATAGAAAAACGCGTGTATACGATACACGATAACTTCCAAAAAGTTCCAAACTATTTATAATGATAAAATTCTTATTACAGTATGGGACAGTAAATTTTTTTCTAAAACGTTTATCTGATCTTTTGTAAACAGTACACATTTGTAAAAAATGTATTCATCTATCAACACTGTAAGTTTGAAATTTCAAACAAATAAAATAAACATTGCCAACTTTAACATTATTTATAAAATTCGATCATCTAAAAGTGTAAGATCAATATCTTATACACTATTTAAAATTTCTCAACTTTTGAAGAAAACGTTTATCGAAGACATATGAAACGTCTAACTTCATCATAATCTGAAATATCTACTTTGATGTTCGTAGATAAATGGAAAAATAATTCAAGAAAAATGATTCTGTAATGTACAGATAATAATTAACTTTTGGAGGATATGGCCAAATTAAACTTAACATTACGCTTTTTATCCCATATACAGTGTTTACTCGATATATGTAAAAAACATGGTTCTAGCCAGGGACATATATCCGCCAGGAGATACTATTCTTTGATCCACTCATTATACCTGATCCGTATTATGTTACATTTCTCGGCGACCGAGGTCTCTCGAGTTTCATGGACCCTCGTGGGGTGGAAGTGGGGATAGCTCTGGGAGCTTTATCAGCTAGGCATTTGAGACATATAAAGAGTAAACACTGTATTACCTATAAATAATGGAAGTATAGTCTTGTGCGCACAATATTTGCAGATTTCTCTCCATCATTTTTATTTTAATATTTCTCACTTTTGTCTAATAGATACCCAAAAACACCATGATAAAGAGAGAATGGAGATTATAAACAGAGATTGAAGAAATCAAACATTAAATGAGCATTACTGTACTTATTGTTATTATTATGCACACGTCCTGTTCACGATCTAGTTTAACTAGAAAAATGTACATAGAATTTTCTGAACACATGTTCCTCGCCTTCGAACTGTTTGATCTAGTCAATTACCCTTCATTTCTATTGAACTCTAACAAAACCTTTAAGACCATAAAATATCATCTTCTCTAACACAAGATAACACGAACCTTGAGAACGAAAATAAAAGTAACAATAAATAGGAGTCTTGAATGAATATCACGTACACCCAGTTACTTCTCCTGTTACATATTTATTAAAGACTTGCATATACTTTCCATACTCGACAGGATTTCCAATCTGCTTGATCTCGTGTCATCCATTCGACGCACTCGCGACTGATCTCGTCGAATCAACCTTTCGATAGGACCTCAATATGCATGTATATCCAAAGTGCAAAAAAACCGTTCGCCCGTTCCTTTTTCATATATCGCGGTAGCCTAATCTCGTTTGCCACGGAAGCGACACAAACATCGGACGTGACGTAGCATCGGATGTCATCATCAAGAGAAAGAGAGAGAGAGAGAGAGAGAGAGAGAGAGAGAGATCGTCTTTTGGCACGAAAACCTTGGCCGTAAACATCATTCATCGAGCCAGATCACGGCGATCCGACGACGCATAAGGGAGACCCATAAGAACAGCAAAGTGTAAAAAGTGTGTGTCGTACTGACAGAAAAAACGGAGTTCCTTCGCCCTCTCTCGGTTTCGGATAATCGGATCGGCGCGAACTGGCAGTGATTAGGTACTTAATTAATACGTTTACACGGTTAATCTATACTCACGTGTTCCTCAAACATCCAGCACTCAACTTTCACATCGTACATCTTTCAATAAATGTCTATACGTATGTATATTTATATTTATATTTTGTATATATATATTTATATATATATATATGTATTATTTATCACACACGCAGTACTCTCGCATCGATGTGATTACACACCATTGTCAGTTAAAAAACGTATCGCGGCTCCAGTGTGCAGGGGTTCCCATTTTCTCACCTCTCGCGCGACGAGGTTCCATTTTCACGAGATCGACAAAATAATTGCGCCGGTGTACAACGATCATTATAACCAACCGTGATTTCATAATAAAACCTAGTAATAATAGTAATCAGAATAATGGTAATCGTTAATAGTAGTGTTAGCGTCACGACCGACCACTTCCCCTCGGCTCGAACTAATATCCACAATCGGTGCACATCAGTATTGGGCACAAAAATTTAATTAAGAATCCAACCTCAGATTCGTTAGCTGCAACCAACGATTAAATTCGTACTACAATCTTTGGCCGCTGTTAACGATCAAATGTGACTGAATTTTAACCATGAATCTGATATTCGATTCACGATTAGCTTCATGAAATCAGCATCTTGCTGGCGTCCTTTTCAAATATTTTCGGCTCGCTTTTGATTTCGCTCGTGATGGCTAGTCGAAATGATAAATTTACAAAAGTGAGTAGGTTCCAGGCCTATGCCGGAGTCATTTCTGACCCTACGCCGATATTTCACTACAGTTTTCTTTCGAAATAAGGCGAAAGCTCGGGACCGGCTTTCGTCGTATTTTGGATGAAGAAGAAGAAGAAGAGGAAATAGCGACTTTCTTATTTCGAAATAAAAAGCGTCGCCTTATATGGGAATAAAATGGTGTCGCTCGAGCTTTCCCTCACCACGACGGGTCACGGATGACCCCGGCAAAGCATACGGAGGGTTAATGACTAATTCGACTCATCCTCCCGTCGTGCCAATTCAATCCACTGATCGGCGGTTGACAACTTCACGAGTCGATTGAATCGTTCGCCGATTTTGTCGATGATTAATCTGTTTAATCGTAAACGATCGATCGACCAAACTAAAAGGTTAAACCAATTAGTGCCCAACTCTTGTGTGTATGTTCTCTAAATCAGAATCTCTTCATCATTCCCTGTTTCTTCGTAGTTCTTTCTTTCGAATCGCTTCCGGCTGACGTGTATTTCCCTCATTATATATATATATGTACGTCTGTGTGTTCGTTTAGGTGCGTGTAATTGTTCGTGTACGTGTGTTCGTGTGAATGTGCCTCGCTGGTGCAGTACGGGTAATTCGTTTTCACGGAAAATGGCAGTTATAGTATGTCGTTCGAGCTGCTGGTTGCACATGCACCTTCCCCAGGACCATCGGATTCCTACTATCGAATGTCGCGACCGGTTTGTTGCGGGCAGCCGGTTTCGTCGCCTGTGTTACGTCTGCTTTTGATTCGTCTCGTTTGATTACGATTATATACAATGTACAAATCCGACTGATGTAGCGAGGACTGTTTAACCGATATCGGACACGATATCCATGGATCGCATCGGCCCAAGACGGTCCTCGCTAATTAGCCGTGGACACGGTTCTCTGTCTGAATGTGCCCAAACGAATTCTCGGGCCTCCAGCTTCCAAAAAATTACTCATCGAATAACGTTAAAACAAAGACTCGATTATTTACGGAGTCGTGCTTGGGTCCGACCTTATCGACGAACTCGCTTTCATTTCTTGTGCGCAAGCACGACTCCAGCACGGAGGAACTTTTGCGAAACAACTGAATCTCTTCTTTGATTTCTCGTCGTTTGATTCTGTTCTCGCTCGCCACGCTGTAGAAACATTCAAACCTCGAACTGCCTTGAATCGTTCGATACTCGAACCGGCCAAACTTCTTTTTCTTGCCGTTCGAATATTTTTCTTACGTATGTTCTTCACTGTGTGAATAACTTCTATTAACACTTTACCGACCGGTAGCCACGGCAACCGTGTCGAGTGATCGGTAAGTGTGTATACAACCGCTACCAGCCGGTAACTTTGATCAGAAAAGCATACTTTTTCAATTAATCGGTTAAAAGAAAAACTATTTTATTTCGAAACTATTCGGATATGTTTGCAGTCAACATAATAATAACAGAGACAATTCGTATTTGTTTGATAAAACCGAATGGAAATTACGATGAAATTCGAAATGGAACTCTACGGCGATCAGCGTGGTCTGTCAAGCTTGTGAAGCGATCGATCCGTTTCACTCGGTCTCGATATGATCGCTTCATATCGAGATTCCACTTACTCAAACTTACAATTTCGAAATATTAGGTCCGATTCGAAGTCGAACGATCGGTCCGCGTTCGAATGTTATTTACAACCCTCGAGAAGCACCGGAAGCGTCGAGAAAACGGCTAGTCGCGAAGATTCGACTATCGGCAAACGCGCTGTTCAGGGTTGCGGATCGAGGATCGCCGGTTGCTCGCGGAGAGAGAGAGAGAGAGGACGCAACTCTCTCGGCGAACTCCACCGGAACGGAGGTTGCTATGGTTTCGGTGCGGTGTCTTTTATATTACGTATTCCGGCTTGTCGTCGCCGATACGGCCGGTCCAGACCCGAGGTGACGCCGGTGTCCATGGCACCGCGATGTCGAGCATCATGTTGCTCGGCCGACGCTGGAACGGCGAGAACTTGATCCTCTTCGGGCTCTTCGGCGGCGATTCCGCGAAGGTGACGCTCCTTCGCGGTCTTCTGGGTGGCGGTGGCGGCGGCGGCAATGCTGCCATCGCAGGCGGTGGCGGTGGTGTGGGCAGGGAGATGGCAGGCGAGTCGCCTGGCGAATCCAGGTAATTTACACCTGGGTATGCGTATTGCTGTGTACCTGGTCGCCCTCGGTATTGCCAATCGCGTTTGCCGGAGCGTAGTACTAGAAATTCAACGGTGGTTGCGGTTAGCCGCCGGGACTCTGCTTGATCTGATCAGTGACCAGCGATGCCACGGGTAACGACAAAATTGTCGCTTAGGGACCGGCAGTTACGGATTTCGTAAAGTATACAGTGATGCTTCTGTATATGTGTGTCAAAGATGTGCACGATATTTGTGAAAAATTTATCCCCACCACCGTAATGGTGTATACCACAGAGATCATAAGTTGGCGAGCATCTACAAACTGCATCGGGACGACGGGGAATACCTAATCCCCTTCAGGGAGTCTCGTCAACTAGATTGTTTAAAATTATTGCAGTTTATATTATCATCCACTCGACTGTTCAGAACAATACGTTTATACGGTTTTTAGGTGCTCGGTAATTTACGATCTCTGCTTCAGGAGTCCAGAATCTCGACCATCGATCAAAATTCTTTTGTTTGAAATTCTTTCTCTTATGGAACTTTGATCAACATACTTGTGATATTTTTAGGATTGAAACGAGTCCAAACATTACATAATTCGGAGCATATTTTCTCGTTTAATCCACAATTTAGTAGAAGTTCGATTATCCGAACCAACAATAAAGACTAAACACTTCAATCTAATGCGATTCATTTATAAGTGAGTAAAAATTTCATCTTTCATTATATTTAGGTAATCGTTCTGTTATCCAAACATTTATGTTCAGCGGATAATCGAGATTCTACTGTACATATTGTGGATTAAACAAGTAACAATGATCCAAACCGTATCGTGTTCGCTGCTATTTCTATCGGAGAAGTATTAAAAGTATGTTAATAAAAGTGTCATAAGCGAATAAGATACGTATTTCTGTCTCCAAGTTTTCACATATATCGAGACATTACTCTACTCTGTCCAACAAATCGTGTCAATAATCAAATGCACATGGTTATGAGACATATGCTCGAATAAGACAAAGTTGGAGCCACATTTTTCAAATAGTTATTAAAGTACGGTGGCATTTAGTTTACCTGTCCTAACTCATTTTGTTGGACGGATTATAGAGAAATATAGTATATGATTAAATACTAAAATCATTGTCGCCATGTCTTTCGTACGACATACAGTGTTTACTCGATATATGTCCAAAACACGGGTCTAGCCAAGGACATATATCGGCCAGGAGATACTATTCTTTGATCCACGCCGAACGTAGAAAAGGACAGCGAAGCCCTAGACGCCTCGGTTCCCATCAGTGGGGATAGTTCTGGGACTTTTATCGGCTAAGAACTTAAGACATATATAGAGTAAAAACTGTATATGGCATATCCTTCCTGTACTGCCGGACCCTATTTCGAATTGTTACTGGCATCTCTGTTGATGACTCGGTTTGTGGTAAATAGGACCTAGTCAATGTGCGATTAGTTATGTTGTGAGTGACGGTTCGATGGATATTTATGCAAAGTTGTAGTGCTGATGATTTAGGGTCAACCTAATGGACTTTCTTAAGTGAATTGGATTCAAAAAGTAATTGCTACCATCATGGTCCAGTCTTTGAAAGAAGACACTTGAAGTACACTGATAGTTCAGAATAATAACTGTTATGAAGTAAGTTTGTTGGAACAGATACTCAGTCAGCCAAGCCTACTCCGAGCAAATTTTGCTAGCAATGGGCGGTCGTTTTGATGCCAAGACCATGCTCGGAGCAGAATTTGGTCCCTGTTTGGTATGAATTTGCCGACCAAAACTGGTCGACAAGTTGCAAGCCTATGCCGAAGCAGATGGGTCGTAATTTAAGCGCGAAGTTTCCTGACGAATTTCCGTGCCAAATCGAGAGCAAATCGCGGGCAGACTCTGCCCTTGTGTAGAGGGCAGGTCGGTCGCACTAAGAGCGGACCTAATCTTGTCCTAAGAGAAAATGTCCTAAGGAAAACGTAATTTTATTTACACTTCTAAATTATATAATTTTAAGTTTCATGTATTTTATAAAATTTAGTTCCGTTTTGCCTCCTACAGCAAGGTTTATTTGGATTTTGCCCAATATTTACTCCTAGAGCAAGGTTAGGTCCACTCTTAGTGCGACCAACCTGCCCTCTACACGAGGGCAGAGTCTGCCCACGGATTGCTTTTAATTTGTCATGGAATTTCGTCTGCAATCTTTGCACTCAAAATTGAGCCTAATACCGAAACAGATGGGTTGCAATTTGTAGACAAATTTTGTGACAAATTCATAGAAAATCAAGGACAGACTGTTTACTATATAGTTACTATGACCAGCAGTGTAGATTAGATCCCTTCCTTCGGAAAACAGGCTATAGTAGAGCAAAGATGAGTAAGTAGACATTTACTTTTGCTAGTATCTAATTTCTTGTTAGACGAGAATGTTTGCGATACATTTTCTTGTATGAAATGAACACATCTATCCTTAGGAAAATCTTTTAAAGAGTCGTAGAAGATTGTTGTTGTCACTTTACAGTTTTTTTTTTTTTTTTTGGTATTAGAATCGTATTCACTATACATTTTCAGTAATTCAATTATTCGAATAATATACTCTAAATTTTTCGAAATTACTGTTTAGAAAAATTTGCTCCTATTGTTAACGCTGAAAAGTACGCAGATTTCATATTAATTTCGAAAAAATATTGTTTTCGTATAGGTTACTTTCGTTAGCTATTAATAATAATAACATATTATGTTTTAAATACTGATGTATTGACAAAAAGCTTTGTTTTCGAATTTTTCTCATGAAGGAATTTCAATTTTTCTTAGCAGTTACCCGCGCGTTAAAATCTCTGCATGAACATCCGTTAATTAATTGTTAAATTTTCGATGTGATAGTCGTTGCTATGTGTTTCGAAGAGAATGTGTAACAATGAAAAGAATTAATAACATAGTCGAACATATTATAAAAGAAGAGAATAAGAAGTAATCGTGCCTCTATGTGCCTTTCGAGTAGTTTTAATTAATTAAGTATGATTCATTTAATTTCCAGTCGATAAATGGTGACCGAACGATTAGAAATTCTAATTGTGGCCGTAAACTTAATGACAGAGGTGCATAAAATACTTGATATCGGTTTCCGAAGACAGAAGAGACGAATGAGAAGGCGATGTAGTCTTTCGTTGAAGAAGAGCACAGTGAAAATAATTTTGTTTTGCATTCTGTAATGTACAAGCACACTATTTTTAAAAGCAAACCATTCCACAAACCATACTTCTGTTACATGGACCGCTAAAATGTCTCAAGCCATGCTCGTTTTTCTAGCCAAGGCTCGTTGCTCTAAAAAGCTTGTTACTCTGAGTAATTAAATATTTTTATGTGAAAGAAGGACCAAAGAGCAGGAGGGATACGTGGGCGATGATCAGTATACTTTAAAAATAAATTAATTCATGAAAAGGGAGGAATAGTTTTCAACTACTATAGCATCTTATCTTTTATTTATCTTCAAATCGAATCATCAATCTGTGGAAATGTGGAAGAACAATGAACTATGACTGTGAAAAAATCGTAAAGCGAAATGCTTTTTCTGATTGAATCATACAATGTTAACAGCGAATGGTAAACAATATTAACATCTATGGTTGACTCATACTTTGGGCGACATTGTTGTCACAATTTGCCATAATGTTGATCTATTACTTACTGTAAGTATATGTGAATTATATTCACTCCAAATGCTACGAAATATATTAGTATCACATAATAATATTAAAGATTGCAAAAACACTGAAATAATTTGGAACATCTCTTAATAAACATTAAATTAACAAATTTTAAATATTCGTTGTCTATTTGTAAAATTAATTATGAATGTGATACAACGTTTATTGTTTTTCATTTCCATTATAAATAGTCAACTGCGTAATTTAGCAAAAATTTTACTGGCGAAATTGTACAATTTGTTTTTAAACAAAGGTAGCGTGGGAAACTTTATATCTCTTATAATTTATCTTTTATTTATTTTTAATCAGATCAATATTTTAGAACTGTTTATAGAAAAGAAAGTAAGATTATGCACCACTGAATCAACGATAAAATATGAACTACAATTTACACGTTATAGGAGATAAATAAAGGAAAAAAACCATCAATCATTTTTTATTTATTTAAAATTATTTAGAATTACTTCTTAACATTGCTTTTAGTTGCAAATGTAATCTGATATAACATAACTGCAAATTTAACACGGTGTAGTAATACCGTACGTAAAACATTTTTTACTTTTACACTTTTGCAGATTCGCTAATTAATATAACCCTATGGTACGCGAATTCTTGTACAATCTGTAAAAACAATCTTTATTTAGATATGCAATACAAACTCATCTTGATTCGGACAAATATAACACAATTCCTTCGAAAGTGAACACATTAAATTTTCAATATTACTTTGATGAGTACGAGTCAACATTAACAAATAGTTAACTGATGCTCGATATTGTGTAAACCGTCTGTTTAATACAGACAGTTCAAAATGAATCAAGTTTAAGTCGCATGGCACTTAGCGCATATCCGACCAGCATTTCTTTCTTTGTACATTTTTGTTTGTTCATTCTTACATATTTTAATAAATTACAAGTTCGTCTTTCATTTACGTTGATGGATTCTTTTAACTCATTTCAATTTATACAATCTAGTCATTTAATTTTCTGTAAGATGGAAATGACTAATATCACTAATATTCGTTATTTGGTCTTTGATGATTAACGATGAAATGACAGAAGCGAATTCTCTACATATGTCGCCGAGCCATGTCCAATAAATGTCGCGGAATTATCCCTACTACCGCGGGATATACCCCCTGAGGGGCTAAGAAGCTCGAGAAACCTCGGTCGCCGAGGAGTGTAACATAATACGGGTCGGGTATATCGGTGTGAGATTAGGAAACCACTACTAATCCAATAACAAAACTTCTTTATTTGTCATTATATTTTTATGGGTCTTTCATCAACATACTCGAGGTACTTTTTTAACGAAAATGATACCAAATATGATATAATTCTGGCATGAGCTCAAAACTTAAACATTTTTAATATGAATTATTTTTTCACGAAACTTTCACCAATATATTTGTGGAATTTTTCTGATTAAAATGATACCAAACATGATACAATTCGGATCATATTTACACTAATTTTCCGTTAATATAATTGCAATGGAAAGTAACTTTCATCATTCATCACATTTACACAAGTAAATATCATCAGAATTATATCATACATTTTCATTAGAAAAATTCCAGGAATATGTTGGTTAACGTCCCATAAAAAAATAATGACAAATAAAGAAGTTTTGTTATTGGATTAGTAGTGGTTTCCTGGCCTCACACCCATATACCCGACCCGTCTTATGTTTACACTCCTCGCTGCCCTTCTAACATATATCGAGAGAAATCACTGTAATTGGATAGTCATGTGGTCGGATATGTATTAACCAATCGTAGGCCTCCTAGAAGGCCCTTTTCGTACAGAAATGTCTGAAATGCCATTGTCAGAAACAAGTCAACCAGTTGACGTCCTTCCGCATCGTAGAAACCTAGGAAGAAGTTCTGGTGCATGTGCGTGTGTGTATGTGTGTCTATGTATGTATGATGTGAAGGAACGCTACTTTAAGCCATGTACACAAGAAGCGAGGGAATAAAGAACCATACCGAACGAATAAATACAGAAAGTGGGAATTAAAATTAAGGACGAGAGTACTCACATATGGTCCCGGGAAAGGCGCATGCATCCTCCGTCTAACTCTGCAGTCCGTACCACTAGAGACAAAAATAAAAGTAGAAAAAAATCGCGCGAACGAGCAAATACGTCTCCTGCATCCATCGAGTACAAAGAGATAGATAGATGTTAGAAAGAGAGAGAAAGATATAGAGGGAGAGAAAGAAAGAGAGAAGGATATAGAAGAGGTAGTAGATAGACGGAGATAGAAAATAGCGCAACACATCCAGCCAGCCGCACATCGCACGCATTTATGTATATATGTATATCTATCGTAAAGAAACATATAGAGTGTCAGCAATCTAGGGCCTTTTGCACAATAAAAGTATTTAGTGGAATTCGTTGATTTTAGAAATTTGCATTTTATTACAGACATTTACGTTGTAAGTCACTAACGAGTCAGTTACGAGTTCGTATTTCGTTGTGAAGCAGGCTCCTGTTAGCGCAAATCGAAAACGAGTGAATTCCGCATGGGAAAATAAGTCATAATAAACATCATCATATTAATTATTGTTTTCAAGTTGACATTTCTCTAAAATCACCCATTTCGGGATTGCACCAACCCGTTCGTTGACACTCTGCACACAGAGGGAGTCACCAAACATTTGAAATTAAAATATCCTCATTGTTTTTTAAAAAATACGAGAAAATGTTTAGGGTGAGAAGTGTTTGCATCAGAGAGACAATTTCTGAGAGCAGAGCTGCTCAACATGTCTATTAGCAGCAAGGCTCGTGCGAAAACGGGTTCGGGACGGGTCGGGAATTCTCGGGAGGGAACTACCGGACTCCCGAAAGTATCATACACTTAGGGTTCCCGAAAGTATCCGGATACCTATGTCTCTTTCAGGTTCCAAAAAGTATTCTGCTGCCTGCGTCTCTTCGGGATCCCAAAGCTATCCGACTACATACGAACGTATCGAGATTCCGAGAGAGAGCGAGAGGGGGTGTCGAGAAACAGAGTCGCCGATAGTCAGTTACAGTGAATTCTCGATACGTCAGCAACACGGATCTTGATGTCGTTTATCCTCCAGAAGTTACTTGATCCGCACCGAACGTAGAAAAGGACAGCGATGCTTGCTTGCCGAGGCTTCGGTCGCCGAGGAGTGTAAACATATTCGTCCTATATTTTATATGTCAAAGTCAAAGCGACAAAGACCGCGACTCTCCGCGTCCTTTTCTTTCCCATATGCTGTCATTCTTTGCGCCCAAAACTTTCATCGTTCATCACACATGTAAATATCATCGGAATTATATCATATCTGGTAAGTATTATTTTCATTAGAAAAATACCACGACTATGTTAGTGAAAGTCCCATAAGCAGTGGTATTATGTTACATACGGCGACCCAGCTTCTTGGACCTTCACGGGGTATACCCCGCGGGAGTAGGGATAATTCCGCGACATTTATCCAGGCCTCGGCGACATATATCGAGAATTCACTGCATAGAGAAATCATTTCGGCGTCTCTATTTCTCGATACCCCCGCTCCTCTTTCTCTCTCTCTCTCTCTCTCTCTCTCTCTCTCTCTCTCTCTTCGGATCTCAATACGTCCGTATGTAGTCGGATAGCTGCGTGATTCCGAAGAGACATAGGCAGCCGAATACTTTTGGGAACCCGAAAGAAACATAGGCAGTCGGATACTTTTGGGAACCCGAAACGTATCATACGATTGCGAGTTCTCGCACAAGCATGATTAGCAGGCAAAGTGGCGCTCGCCGATGCCCGTGGGCACAGCTACGGGCGAAGCTACAGGTAACTGACTTAGCGGAGTGTCGGGTAGGCCGTAGCACAGAACCGTAGCTGGCCCGTGGCTGTGACAATGCGTGTGACAAATACATGCAGCCTTGCCCGCAGAGGGCGTGGCTTCGTGCCCGCCGTTCGGCCAGACGCTGAACAGCTCTGGCTTAGTTAGACAAATAGATTTTTTTCTCAAGGTCATATTTTCCGGAAATTGAAGGTCATTGACGTTTTTCTTCAATCCCAGAGCAGTTGCACGTTTAACGATGGTTATCCTTCGATACTAAAGAGCTTGAAACTAAAATATTTTCGTTCTTCCAATAAACTTTTTATTTAAACAATAAGAATCTCGCGAAATAGCAGGATTTGGTTGTTGGCATTAAAAAGCATACGCATATTAGTCATTTCTTTGCGAAACTGAAATGAATGATGTGATAACCAACAAAAAGAGGTGCGCAGGAAATGCAGTGTTTATTTACTTCGTATCATTAAATGTATAAAAGTAGATTCATAAAGAATGCGTACAAAGTTGTGGCTGTTAGTATAAAAATATTTTTTTAAACAGCTTCATAAAAAAATTGCTTATCCGAACGTCATACGTAGTTAAATTCGTTTTTTTTTTATTGACAATAACTTTATTCTACTAAAAATACGTTATCCTATTAAAAAAAGGCATTGCACTCAAAGTTTTGTATTTTTCCCTTAACATCTATAATAATTAGAACTACGTTGTTCTTAATCATTTTTGTGGTTGAGACAGAAAATTTATATTCGTTGGATGTGTATATTTGCATTAACACATAACTATTGATAACAGAATTTTATTTAATTATTTATTATTGCTTTAAACCAAGTGGTTTATTTAGCAAGTACAATAATTTTACATGTAGCTTATATTACATAATTGTTACATTGTTTCTAAATTCTTACGGAATATTGTTTTAGATAATTATAAATTATTTTCAGAGAAAAAAAAATTAAATAAAATTTTAATTAAATTCAATATTTGAATTAAATGAATTTCAATTTAATCGAAATGAAAAACACTAACAAAATCCTCATCGCGATTTCGATTCGCCATTATATGGGAAGGAGTTATAATAAAAGATTAGTATGTAATATTTGGTGTGATGCTTTTAGTTTCAAGCTGATTGGTTTTAAAGGATCATTCTCACGATAGCACTAGGGTTGAAGACAACGAGGATAGTTTAGGTATAAATGTTAGATGACTCACTCCATATATGTTTGTATACTCTCTGTATTCGTATCTATGCACACACGATCTATGGACAACGATCGATGATCGTTCCTCGATTGATCGTGCCGTCGAGAACCCCATCCTAGCACGAAATTCTCGATCGTCTTCCATTTACAATGTATGTCTGCTTACACTCTGCTAACTGCATGCTATACGTACTCTATTGTATGCTTCTATGTATACGTATACGTATTGTATATACATCTATATTTGTATGTATAGGCTCTGTATTACACGGTATGTATAATGCACCCTTGGTCTCCGTTTACGGTTCTATGTTACACGATACATCGAGATCGTTGGCTACGGAAGAGCGAACGGTAAAAATGTATGGGGGAGGGCCGTTTATGCGTTTTCTGCCTCGCAAGAACAGACCTCGCCCAGCTCGTGAATGCATGTTTCAACGCTTTTATCGGTTCAGTGAAACGGAATACTTGATTCAACCGTCGCGTCGCTTATCCGTCGCTCATCCGTCGCCAACCTGATCCTACGAACTCGCACTCTAGACGCGGCGTTCGCGTGCGTTTTCAACAAGTCTCAACGAAGCTCTAAGGATCCGCGTCACTTACCCGGCCATTGTCGAAATCTCGACCACCACCGATCGTCAGTCGGGCTTTCGCCTTCATCGCATCTGACAAAGGTATCTGTAAGACCGAACGTTTATTGCTGCAGCAGAAAGTCAATTACGGCTGTTCGATTTTTAACACTTCACTTACCGGTCATTTTCTAATAGTCTTTTTCAAGCCAAAGATCAAACTTTGAAAATTTCTCAATAAAATGTTCAGAAATGACAGCAATTTTATTGGCGATTTAGCAGATTTTTTGAATTTATATTTATATTAATTTAAAAATATAAAATGAAATAATCTATATAAATTAATACATTAAATTTATATTTTTTTACGTAAGAACTTTTTCTCAAATTATTATGTAAAAGAACATTATCCAGCTTCTTTCACATTCAGCTTGGTTATTGAAAAAGCCGATTAACCTCTTGCGCTGGTAATTGTTTCTTGCGCATACACCTGATCAAATCATGTACAGTAGAAACAACATTTTTTGAAGAAAAGAAAGAAGGAATAGTAAAATTGACAACTCTGAGAAAACAAATTTTTGACGTCTCTGGGACGAAACCTTCCGACGTGTGTGGCACGTCATTCCAGCGCAAGGTGTTAACAATCTTGTGGTAGGTATAGCGTTAAGTACACGGAAACACGAGTAATAGTTCACGTATATTCAAATATACATGCACTATTTCACGTATTTCAAATGGCAATATGCATATTTTGTCAGGTATGACAAATATATTTAATGTAAATAATACTCTGAGTAGCTGTGACAAATAAATGTTTGTCTTTATGAAACTGTTGAAATTACATCGTAAGAATATGAATGTTTCATATTTGTAGCAAAGCTTATTTCACAAAAATGCATTTCCTTTATCGTCAATTATTATCCACATAAAATGTGTTCACTTGCAAACAAAAGTTCTCATTCTAAAATATTTTTGTGTTACTTCAGTTAATAGTCATAATTAGACTGCGGTTTCAAGGGATTTTTTATGCAGAATAAAAATTGTATGCATTCATTGCAAGATGCGGGAGCTACATAGACATTTTGTTTTTGCTTAATAATTTTAACGACTTGGAAAAAATACAACAGTATTTTTAAATTCTTCAAATGTTTTTGCCGTTCTGCATTTGATCTATTAACTTTTGTCTTAAATGCATCGAATCGTAAAGTCTTGATCTAAGCCCAATCCTCGGGTCCGTGCTGTGACATAGATCGTGTAGGTCTACTATTTTCTTGTGACCCCCACAGTGGAGGGGATAGGCGAACTGACTAAGATCGTGTAGTTTCGTTCGGCTTAGATTAAAACTTTACCGTATACTAGAGAAGCATTGACATTGAAATCCATTTGTTTTTCATAATCTACCGTGGCAATTTTGAATAAAGTGTTGTTTATAAATGGAACGTGCTAATTGATTACTTCATACCTTCGCTCTGGTAGCTTCTGTGTGAGATTTGTAACAGAACTCGAGTAAAGCGACAGCCAACGCTAAGAGAAGGCCTCCAATAAGAATGTAGAATATTCCGGCCACATTGCTCAAGGACAATTCGTTTCTGGACGCATCCTGTTTGTCGCCGTGCCTGCATTCGGTTCTGTCGTACCACCATCGGTTCACTAACTTCGTTAATTCGCCGTTTTCCTTCAGCGACAACACTGCTAGGTTTATTGGGTCTCTGTAAAATTGCAAACGCCAATGAATGCCTGCGAACTTCTTGAATCCTGCACAGTAACGTAAAAATCCAGAAATACGTCAATAATGCGAGCCATACATTAAACAAAAGAAACAATAATTAAAAATAATTTACAAATTTAAATCAATTTTAAAACTTTTCATGCTACTGTGACACCAATGATTAATTAACAATACAATGTTTTCGGTATCGCTTTGGTTTGTATTTACGAATTTATTTCTTTTTAACAACTTTATGTGTTAGAAACAGGAAAGAATACCACATTGATGAAAAATTATTTTCGACATCGCTATGTATTGGAATAACCATTTTCTAATATCATCTTATAACAAAAATTAATATATTCAGTAGTACCATTGAATTTAGGAATTCGGTATAATATTGTATTGTCGTAATCATCTATAAAAATTGTAGAATAGATAGAATATTTTGAATTCTTATTATTATCATTTCAGTATGATTTACACAGAGAATAGTACAATGTGTTGTGATTTCAATGAATATACAATAAGGTATAAAATTTTATAAACAACATTCGTTATTTGTTTACAGAAACCATGCAAAAAGGATGAATTCACATAGGTAAACATATGGATATTAATCCGATATTATTAAATGTTACGCGAATCACTACGTAAGTAGAACGAGTCAACGATACGACTGTCTTTTAAATGGTAATGATACGGAACTGGACACCAGTTTTGCTATTGTAATTGTGTGTAATGGCGTGTATTAACACGTTAGCTGCCACGACGGTGACATATAGAAGACACGAAAATCTTTGATCAGAACAACGAAATTTAAAATTTATTTTTATAGAAATGTATTCAACCGAACCGAATTTTATTAGGATTTTTAAAATGCAAAAAGGTGTTCTGGCAGCATTCAATGTGATAAATTTTAACTTTCTACTCTCGGTTTTATTAATTAAATTATTTCGGTTCTGTGGTCATTTTTCGGGATCATATACGGCACTCGCATTAACAATAGCATTTTAAATTAAGAGTAGAGTTACCAATATTAGTAACATTAGTATTTTAGAATTTATGATCTGTTTATATGAAATCCAGATGCGTAGTACAACTGGTTATTTGAATTACAGTAACAAATCAAACAGGAACACTATAAAGCTACATACAGGGTGGTCCATAAGTCATACCACAAACATTGGGGATAATGAAAGATGCACAAACAATAAATGTATAAATATATGTTGTAATATATGTATAAATACAATTCTGACACAAACCCTGTAACGCATTTTTCATGGGAACAACAAAGCCACCTACTTAATTACATCACTCTTGATTTTCGACTTGGTTTGAGCCATAGGCCTTGATCCCATTTGTACGTATAATAAATTATGAGCGTGTATAAATCTGCTCTTACCTTAGGGGAGATCCCAATGGCGTAGCCACGCCGAAACCCTTGGCATCGAGATTCCTGCCCACTTTCATCGTGTCACAGGGTTCTCTTTCGTTTATGTACTCATTCTTGGGGCTCTCTATCAGAAGAGCATATTTCCCTTTACTGGTCCTCACTCTTCGTATACCTTCGTCGTATGTTTTGACGAACACGTGTTTCCGAGAGTTCATAAATTCCCACATTTTACTGTAAAGGTTGATTTGCGATTTCTGTAATACGAAGTATGAACATTGTATTTACAATTTTCATTTTACAGAAAATTGTTTAACACCGAACCTACCACCGAATCGGTCCAACGATCCATTTTAGATTTCTTAATTTACAATTGTGCCATTTTTTATGTAAAAATGGTAATGATTACACTGCGGATTTTATGCATTTTTGAGAAAAATTAGGAGAAATTCGAAACAGTAGAAAGATTAGAAGAATTAGGGAATATCAATATGTAATTTTCTACTCGACAAAATTATTAAGGAAAGAAGAAAATTATAATTTAGTCCTAATTGCTTGCAATTGATGGAGACAATTTTTATTTTGTAGAAAGATCCGCAGTCCAGTAATGAGCCATTAATTAAAAATTATAAAAAACACAACAACATCGAAGAATGTTATGTTTGTCTAATGCAAGCCGCGCTAGTATCTTATTTAATGACGAATACCCTTGAGATGCGATGTTAAACCAGACACAGATATTGATTGAGACCCGTTTTGCATTAAACGAATCGATTATTGAAATTATGAGGCTTGTATAATAAAACATTAATTAATTAGTAATTAATAAATAATATATATTATAATAAAAATCGCGCAAAATTTGAATAAATACAGTATTGTCATTCTTCGAAAGCAGTGCATACCAATTGCTTTTAGTGCACAGAGTAGGTTTAATGCTAATCGTTTATCAATATTAGCAAATCATAATGTTGACTAAGTTTCTATAAGTTGTTCTTGGCCATTACTCACGCGAAAAAAGTCCCAAGTAGATCCGTGAGACAACGTGCCATATTGTACTTCCGTCTGCGATGCCAGATCTTCCGGCGAATTGATCGGCGCTACCATTCTTTCCACAGTTAGAAACGCAGCCAAGTTTGCGGTGTACGAAGAGATCAGTATCAGAGTGAAGAACCACCAGACGCTGCCCACTATTCGTCCTGATATTGATCTGTCCCAATGTAGTAATTACAGACGTCATTGACGAAATTCATAAGACGAAAGCAGACAATGAATTGTATTACTTAAAAGTACTCAAAACTCATTTGAAGGTATTAAGTTTGCATGTATTAATAGAACACGGTCCAATGTGTACAGTGGATCCAAAAAGTATTTCAGCACTAAATATTCTGGAAAAATTGTCTATATTTAAATTGCGATTGTTTAGTAAAAAATTTGGACTCGTTTCGAAGCTAGAAGCCTTTAGTTTTAAAATCCGTGGTTCATTTTACACTAACAAGGAGAGGTCACAGTGGTTGGGCAGTCGATTTTAATTAAACATTTTCTGGTGAATCTATGTACAGCAAAAATAAGCAAGCCCATGTCCGACCGTTTTTGACAATACTCATTATTTATAAAGATAGTTAACATTTAATTTCATGACATCCAAAAACTATCTTGATATACTAGCGAAGGTGATAGAGTATTGAACTCGTAACCCGAGGTTACGTGTTCAAATCTCTCTTACAATTAATTATTTTTTTTAATCTTATGGGTTTTTTCATGTTTTTCTATTTTTTATATTTTTTACTTCCACTAGCAAGTATACTACAATCAACGCTCAGATGAGAGCCATTAATTCCAGCGAAATTTGAATATTAAGTGCAATTCTCCAAGCACACAAAATTTTAACCTCCCCCCCCCCCCTCCGCTCATCCGTTTAAGTCCGTTTTTCATTACAGCAAACCTTTCGGCTGGAACAAGGTTAAATTGTTACAACTCGTCTCATCCTTTGTCTCTTTTACTAATGTTGATTTTGTTCCATCCTTCTGTCGGAGAAGCTTGTCGACGAAACTTTCAGTCCTGTCAGTAAGGAACCGTAGAACGGGATAGTCCAACAAGCAAAATAGCGACGGGGAGAAACGGTGGACGTTGGGGACAGGAGGTTCTACGAAATTTACAATTCATATCGCCGGCACCTCGAATATTTAAACCATTAATCAAGGAGGCTACCGCGATGGGGTGGCATGGCAGATACGGCGAAATGTAAATTAATCGAGACCCAGTTCCGAGCCGTTCAAGACCGCGAAACGCCCGCGAAAATACAAATACAGTGTTTATTCGATATATTTTCAAAACACGGGTCCAGCCAGGGACATATATCGGATTCTTTGATCCATGCCGAACATAGAAAAGGACAGCGAAGCTCTAGAGGCCTCAGTTCATGGCTCCTCACGAGGTATACTCCGTGGCAGTGGGGATAGTTCTGGGACTTTTATCGGCTAAGCATTTGGGACACATATATAGAGTAAACGCTGTATCTTGTTGCACTTTTCGAGAAATGTGTTTGTAGTCGAGTTACTCAACTGATATTATACTGCAAAGATTCTAAATGCAACCAATCGTAGATTTTTCTTTAACCATGAAGTGTCTAACGAGTTCTTTGCGTCTTATATTTTCTGTCGTATGGCGTAAGTATCGATGCATGAAATTACTTAAAATGCTTTAAAATGTTATTTATAAAACCAAAGTGGTATAAAGGGAAACGACGTATTTGTTGAGATCAGTTAATATTCACCATTTTATTGGGTATTATTCGCTGTGATATTCATTAATTTGTGTCATATCTTGGCATACACTGCTATCGCAAGATTTCTACAGATAGTTTCAATAATGTTATAGACCCATTTTATGCACTCAACAAAGTGAACTATTTATATTAAATCCTATGTAACTGGAAACTTGTCACGACGTGTAAATATTAACATTTCCCGTGCAGATTTACAACCGAGAAGGGAAAACACGACGTGTGTCCTACCATTTTGTCCTACTTGAGGAACGCAATATCTATCTGCATAACATTTCTTAGAAACGGTTACCACGTATAATCTTCCGTCCAGACAATTACAGGCGCGTGTATAATATAATTGCAGTGAATTTCTTAATTCGTAAAGTGGATAAAAAAGATTGTAAAAAAGGAAAGCTAGAGACCTCTACATCTTTGACTGATTTATAAAAATGTACATTTTCTTCCGATATCATATGGAAAAACGCGAAAAGACGGGGAGTGATCTATCCTTGTGTTCCTGAGTGTATTACAGCGACGCGATGGGATCGCTTGTCGAGCTTCTCATAAAACATTCGTCCATATTTCATCGGACACCTGAATCCCGGCGTGCAAAATTGTCCGGATGCGAGAAACGTGACTCACCGGCGCGGCGCGGCGGCGCGGAGGGTTTCTTTCGACGAATGCGAAACGGTCGGAGAAAAAGGGAGCGTAGAGAAACCGCGCGACGCCCGGCATTGACGTTTATGCAAAGGAGGCCTGAGAACTCGCATTAAGACCAGCATGGAACGGGTATTGTTCCGTGATCCTAGTTGCTGATCGATACCCGATTCGTGGGAAGACCGATATAAAAGCGGAGGAATGACATGGAAAAAAGGACCGCGGAGGGCAGGAAACGTAAGGGCCTTCGCAGTGGCGCATGTCGCTAATGGAATTTTCGCCGTGGCTCGAACGACACGCTCATTCAAATGAGCCGCCCTCGAATAGCCGGCGGCCTAATCGCGTCGCCGATTACGTAGACCGCTTTAAATTACATCCAGCACGAGACTACGAAACGTAATCCGATTATATTGTGATAATTCCAGCCCCGCGGTTATAATCGCCGTTTACCGGCCACGCGGTTGTAATTTGCCCGAAGGAATTTGCAACAGTAATTATTGTGTAACTTAACCCCTTCTGACGAACCGTGCCTCGTAAATCACACTCTTAAAGGTTATCATTGTTCCACTATCTAACGGGTGGCGATGACGATCATGCGTCGAAGGACACCGCGAGCAAGCTCAGGATGGATTTTACTTCCCCTCGTTCGGATATCTTTCAAACTGGCAGAAACGCTAAATCTTTGGGATCGCTTCCAATCAATAGAGTGTCGCTGATTTTACTAGGTTGTACATTTTTTAATAGTCTAGCGCTATGTAACTCGACTTTTAACCCTTCAGGAACGCCGTCTGTACACCGTATTGACTCTGGTGAATGTTTTAAAATTGACTACACATGTTCAGATTGTTAGATACGATCCGTACAGAGGGATTTATATTTGAATCCTTCCTATTATACAAATCCTATTTATATAGAAGGATGTTATACAATAATTGGTGTAACCAAAATTTTGTAATCTCCTTTTTGACATATTGCGCCAATTATTAAAGTGTTCGACAACATATATTTAGGTTAAACTTTACCTCAGGAAACCAGAAATTTTTAATTTTTTTTATGTAATCTTGTAGAATTTCAATCCAAGTTTCAATCCCAGGAGATCACCAGTTCAAAAGGTATGCGTGTATAAAGATGTGCGATTTTCAGCGTTTTTAAAGATAAGGGCGCCGCCATGTTAGTGTGTAGTGACCGTCGCTCGTCGCTTAACTAGCGGAGCCGCTAGATAGCACCACAAGTATGCGGTAATGCCGATAACGTAGAGCATAGATCTTTGAAAGGAAATATCTTTACCGCAAACACGAATAAAAAAAGGTTGTAAATATAACTTGCAATTCTTAATCGCTTGCGTGGCTGGGGGGCAGCTCGTGCCGCCATCTAGCGGCCCCGCTCGTTAAGCGACGCGCGACGGTCGCTACATACCAACATGGCGGCGCCCTTACTTGTCAAAAATGCTGAAAATAGTACATATTTACACACGCATAACTTTTGAACTAGTGATCTCCAAGAATGGAAACTTGGATTTTCGGCATCTTCTGGTCACAATCTACTGAATTACATAAAAAAGTTAAACATTTCTGGTTTCCTAAGGTAAAGTTAAGCCTTCATTTACATTTAGATTTTGTATTTCGTAAAGAATGTAGCATCAAACTGGCAGTAAGACACATTGTTATTTTAAAATCATAACGTAAGCGTAAAATTCATGGGTTCTATAATTTTCCACTGTTAAACTTTCTTCAATCGTTTAAGATACGTAACGTTAAATAATATATTATACGTAAAGTTTCACGAAATTAAACACAGAGCTAAACTATTTTAAATGTAGCCACAGATTGCAAATTATTGCAAAACACCATAACGTCCCATAGCCTAATAAAGAAAACAATGAAAAGAAAGATTGATAATGTTTAGAACGATAAGTGATCTACCCCTCTCCCCCCTTAAATTACCCCATAATAATTTGATTAAACTTCCAAAATCAGGCAAGATAACATAAATAATCTATTAATCAATAGAAATGATCGAGTTGTCACCTACAAATTCGGTATACAAATATTACACAGTTCAAAGCTATTGTTACATGAACTTTTAAATTTTCCACGAATGTTCGCATAAACATACCAGTGACACGGCAGTCGCTGATACCATAAAAATTTAATAAATCTCTTTTAACAGTCAGAAGGGAGTCTCCAATCCTTCCCATCTGTTTTAGCGCTAAATGGAAATTGTTATACACTGTTCGCCGCAATTAGAAACGACTGGTCTATAAGTAAAGAGTCGTGGCATCATTTGGAAAGACGCTTATTACTTTCGGTGCGTTCTACCGCTTCTTGAATCGAACCCCATCGTTAATTATACACAGAGGGAGCCTTTTCAGAACGGAGGGGCGCGATCTACCGACGTCGAAGAACTACGAAACGTTTACACAGGAGACTTTAAACGTCGACAGCGAACCTCTTGAATCTTACCCAATTCATACTATTAGCAGGCTATACGGTTGACCTGCCCCAAGGCAAAGGGAGCCATTCACTCCGAAGCCTTTATGTACTTTACTCCCTTCGCCTCTACCGCGGAAACGAAAACGACAGCGAGAGGGGGCGACAAAACAAGTGGACGGCTATAATTAGCCGGAAAGATGGTTAAATACACAACACTTTTGTCACGTACATATACGGACTACCCGAGGCACGATACGACACTTAACGCTTCGCTGATGATCGTTATCACGTACAGATGATTTCAACGTTTCTATTTCGACTTTCGAAGTGTGCTAAATTAACGGTTCTCTAACGGTGCGGTGGTGGTGTACAGAATTGTGTCAAAATGGCAGACTGAGTTTGTTTCTAATTCGAAAAAAAAATAATGAAGTCTAGAACAACTGAATCAGTCAAAATGAAGAATTTCATATTGTTTATTTTGTAATTGTTGAGATTGTAAAGATGTTTTTGTGGACAATTACTGTGTATAATTTATTTATTCAGACGTACTTTATAAAAATAATTATGCAACGTCTTGTTCTTTTTTAACGGTAATATCAATCAGTCACTTTTAGTGCTTCGTTGTTCCAGTTATTCTAGTTATTTGTCGCAAATGTTCAAATACCAGGACAAATGGATTTATTATTCTGTTGAAAAAATTCGTGAAATGTGTCTTCAGTGTTCACAATGAACTAGTGAAGATAAAAATTGGCAGAGTTTTCTCTAATTATATAATTCTTACTCTTATTATTTTCTACAATTTTTGTACCTACAAAATGGTTTATTTTTAAATGAATTCCACGTTTCCAATTCATAAGTAAACGATCTAGAAATACAAATATTTGTTACCGTCACTGCGTCAACCATAAAAATTGTGAGTAAATAATTTTTTATCTTTCAACTCTTGTACATCAAAAATAGAAACATTCCGATTAAAAATTTAGTACTCCAAAGATTTTACATTTTATATCAACTAATTTCCATTTACTAATAACTATAAATATAACCGCGACAATACATTTTTGTGGTCATTAACATTCTACTGTAGTTTCATAAAAGTTCCGTGTCCAAAATAATTCAGTACGTCGTAAACGATAAAGAAAATGTGTCGCGGAATAAAAGCCTTGATAATTCAGTTTCAGATTCTATCTGGACAATTAACTTCTACAGCAGTCCTCGTTGAGATAGGTAGATGCGGTTATCAAGTACCGCGGTCAAACACACGAAAATGAATCATTACCTGGGTGATATGTCGCAACCTTGCTGCATGAAAGCGGCCAATGCGAACCACAGGCTGTTGATGATACTGAAATCGTTCGCCATGCTGGAAGTTGGTATGTGTGGCGATCCTTGTGATCCATGGGGATGCTGTAACGTGGGATCGTTTCTCGTTGACATTGAGGAATCGCCGCCAGTACTGAGTGTCAACACCCTCCACTCGTATGGAGAAAACCTGTACAACAGACAATAATAAATAGACAATTTATTTTATGACAATAAATGGGCAACAAATAGAAATTTATTTTATCATTGAATTTAATTGCTAGATTCTCGACCTAAATAGAAATTTATTTCTTATATTAATAACATTAATATTCGGAAAATAATACATCGATATTCATACATTCTTTTAATCTTTTTATGTTTTAAATGTTAAACTTCACCTTAGCAACCCAGAAATTTTTAATTTTTTACTATATAATCCTGTTCATCTCGACAAGGAAATACCTCAAATCGGGGTTTAAAGGCGAGGAATTCACTGGTTAAAAAGTTATCCGTGTTTAAATTTGAGCGATTACACCTTGTTCTGGGCTGTTATCGAACAGTAATTAAAATATAGAGGATCATACACGAGATCTGTACTCTATTGTTACAAATGCACAAAACCCGTAGGCTAGTACTAATGATTGTATTCCAGTAAAACACGAGTATCATATCTCTTTCTGAAAAAGAGTCATCAACTTCTTAGCACCTTAGTTTTTCCACAATGTCATATATTATGTGCACAAATTAATTCATAGACTCTGCTTTGCAAGTTTGTTGATTATTCGCAAATAATCAAGATAGATTCTAATATTCAAACTAATCTCTATCACTTTTCGTGCATTTACTCCATCTTATCAATAGTTAATAAATCTTTAGCTTGGTGGATAAAAAGTTTGAATTTAAAATGAAGCTACAAGCGATTAAGTTTGAGAGCCATGAATTCATTTGTACACGTACCAGTGGAATTATGGATTCGATTAAAAATGAACTGTTAAAACGAGTTTTATTTTTATACAGATATATTTTTTTAATAACGGAGACCCAATTATTAACCTCATCATTAGCCTTTTATTGTGATCTACACATAACTTATATTTATTATTAATACATTTATCAACAGTGACAACTATTACATTTACATTATAACATATTATGAAAGTTTTACTGATTGTATATAATATGTTGAAAACATTTGCATGATTTTATCTTTGTGGCGAAATCATTTATGACATTCTAAGAATTAGATATTTGAATGAACTTATAGGACATAGAAAAATTCCACAATGAATTTTTAAGCACAATTAAAAAGATTTGTTCGTCTTCTTCTATATTTTTTTATTTTATTTTCCGAATCTTGTCTCATGATTGAAGAGAAACTAACGACGTTCCGAAATTCAAACGTGAGGAAATACTAAAATGTATAATTTGGCCAGAATATTGCAAATCAGGTCAAAGCTTCATACAACGTCTTCAGAAGCTCGTTAATCAAAGTTATTTCGTTTCTAAAGTTCTGAACACGACAATATCCATTTCATCATATCGTTTCTAATCATCGTAAAAATGAAGATCGAGTTTTCGACCTTCAAGCAGCGAAAACTTGGTCGCCGATTCATCATAAAGTTCGCAGAAACACGTGGCGACTATGCGTTCCACGATAATCGCTGTAAACATCGAATCAACGATCACGTGACACTGTTCTTGCCCTTATTGTCGCTATCAAGATCACAGTTAATCCCCTGATCGCTGTGAAACCGTATTCGAGGAAATCACGCGAGATAGGGAACAGTAAATAGCCTAAACGAGTTCAAGTAAAAAAAAAAAAAAACGACGATGATTTATCGCGCGAAGTTGATACAATACGAGCGACAAATGAACGCGTGAGTATCGTGAGCAGACACGTAATGGTGGGTACTTCGCCAAGAAGCAAACAGAGCTGGTTGTTGTGTAATTATCGCGGAATAGAGGGCGGGTGAGGGTGGAACGGTAAGTGAATGGAGGGTGAACACACTAATGATCAGCGCAGATTGAAATACCGAGGCAACAATTTGCTAATTCGTGTCGAGAACTTCGTTTCCCTACATTCGTGACTAGACTGCGGATTTGATGCGTTAATAACAAAACTGAGCGAGTGAAATTTCAAACAGTACAAAAATTTTAAAAATTATCGAATATCGATAAATTAGTTTTAACTCCTACAAAAATTATTGTCGCGTCGATCACATATGGGTGACACTATTTGTTGAACGTGATTAGAATTTTCAAGATGCAAAAGAGTTAAACATAGGATATAAATAAATAAATGAATAAGGTGCAGTGGGGTAAATCCGTACACGGGGCAAATCAATTATTCGAATATACGTTGCATTGTACCCACTGTAAGGTAGAAATCAAAGGATCAAAAAAAAAACAACATGAATGTGAGATGTCTTGACGATGATAGAATAAAAATTTGAATTTTTATTTTTATGTTATTTTATTACTAATAATAATTCCGCTTTTGCCCCATAATATAAGGAAATAAGATTCAATAATTTTTAAACAGGTAGGTGCAGTTTTGCCCCAGTTCCGGGGAAGTCCGCCCTAGCAGCACTGTTTTTAATTTATTAAGAAAATCATAAGTTTCAGAAGATATTTTTAATCCAAATTAATGCAACTTAAAGAATAAACCATGCGCTAAATAAAAACACTCAGATTATTAGGTTTTAATGGAATAGATAGAAAGTACATCAATTTAAAGTAAACTTTACAATTTCTGACTCGGTTTTACCTCACTCCACCTTAAATAAATAATCATTTATTTTTACGTTTCAGTTTGAAAATTTTTCTTACTGCACACAGCAATATTTTTAAACGGAGAATTTACATTGATTACTATTAAAAGATATGATTTTTCATCGCAAAAGACTGCTCTTTAATTTAAGAAAAAGGCGAAATGACAATATTAAATGTGATCAATAGAGCACCTCCAAGAAATGAAGCAGATCTTCCAGATTAGAAATGCTATCTTAAACATATTAAACTTTATATGCTCATTTCATTTTTGAGAATGGACACTTAGGAAGTAATGCAAAGTCAGTAGATGTCAATAGAGTGTAGTAAGTTGATTTTTTGGCAAAATGTCACTCGTAATAATTTTGCGATTCACTGTGCGGCGGATATCAAGTTCGGCATCCCTGGTCTAGAACGTAATTAAATAGCATTATTATACTGGATGTTCTAACAATCGTGTTTCACTCGAGAATCAATTAAACTTTAGGATTTCGTTTTCAAGAATATCAATTCCAAGTATCTCCTTTGCACGTTTTCGTCATCGTGATCGCAGTAAGTAGAATAGGAAAACATTAAGCAGACACGTTAGCGGAATTTTATTTCATTACCTCGAAAAAGAACCATTCTTTCATCTTCGATTTACTTTTACTTTAGAAATCACTTGTTCCCTAAATATTTCGTTTGGCTTAACTGTACCCCCGGAAACCAAAAATTTCAAACTTTTTTGTGTAATCATGGAGATTTTAGCTAGAAAATGCCGAAAATCCGAGTTTCGATCCTAGGAAATCACTAGCTGAAAAGATTTAAATTTAAAAATGTTAAAAATTTTTGGTTTCCGGAGGTGAAGTTTAACCACTATTTAGATGCAATATATTACGTTTGGTTGTTCCTTTAAAACATTGTTAGAACAAAAAATCTACCGAAAAGGTACATTCTGTTAAAACTCTTTCGGTATGATTAGACTGCAGATTTTATGCATTCATGACAAAATTGAGTAGGCGACGTTTTAAATAATATGGGAACTAAAAGAATTTAAGAATGTTAATATATTACTTTGAATCGATTAGAATCATTAGGACTTCCAGTATGATTTTTATTTCTTGTAGTTGATACTGAAACTTTTTATTTTACGTAAGGTTCCATTTAAGATGACACAGTGATTTCTTCTTGTTTAACACTTTGACTGCCAAACTAGAAACCTCAAAAATTCCATAAAATCAAAGTAAGTTATTTAATGAAATAAAAATTGAAAAAAATTAAATGTACGATATTGAGTAGTCCTCCAACTTTCTTGCATTTTACAGATCCTAATTAAATTTCGTACAATGAATATATTAACGTAAAAATTCATTTTAAAACCTGGACAAATAATTCCGTCACCCACATATGGGTGATGTGGCAGTCAACGTGTTAAACGTTCATTTTCGCCACAGTATTTAACACCTGCTCGAAAAGAATATTAATTTTGGCTAAAACATACGCAATAAGTTTATTTCATTTTGATATTGTCGATTGTCGCCACACGTTTTTTTATATATCGACTGAAACAAGTCGATTGGTTATCGAGCGAACTGGCTTTATGAAAATAGCTTACCTGGATACGGTAAATAGAACGATGGATACTCCGATATACGAGAAGATTACGCACACCCAGATTTCCTTGCTTAACGGATTCAAGAAGCTGAACACACCAGGCTTCTGTTTCATTGGTTTTTTAATCATAATGCTGATACCCAAAGACATAAAAGGTTTGCTGAAGTCGATCACTCGTTCACGTTCCGATGTAATTGTCATCGGAGCTATGGCGATGTCTGCTTCCTGCAAAAACATCAGAACCGTTACTAGATTATCCATTATAAAAGCCGTTTCGCTTTTTGAAATTGTCGCAGTGTACATGCAGTCATGGAACCCTACTCTAACATTCTTAAAATACGTAGCAGTCGTATTATTTACTTTCTCATATTAAAATTATTTTTCAATTCGATTCCCATAGTTTACCAATTTAAGAAATATTCGTTCGATTTCTAGTAGTTTTTAAAATAATTAGCAAAATTTAATTTTTTCGAGGGTTGCCCGACAGATGTAGTTCAAAGTACTCCGAACGAGGAAAAAGAGCTTGCAAGCTCGAGGCATCTGGTGGACAGCAATCGAACCTTAATGGGGAGGATAAAACAGCTCGTCGAGCTTCTGTTCTAGTCGGAACCCAACGATCAATAGCTGAATCTTTCGCAGTTCTACGGAATCGCTCGGGCCGGGCCCGTGCGTTGACTTCCGGTGAGTTACACATTCAGGAAAAGGACATCGGACCGATGGGATCACTCCGAAGAATTGTTTAAACATACTTTGCGGATCAGTTCGCCGACCATCCCGTCCCAGCCACCTGGAACTTCTGTATTTTCCATGCCATACTTGCCATCCTTAACGATTCGCAGCTCGTCTGAAAAATTAACAAGACAGTCATTTATTTCTCAGCGATCGGCTGGCCGGTTGTTGTTCCTTAATTACTACCTTATTAATGTAATCGTTAATTCTCAATTTGGTAGAATAGTCTTATCGTGCTCCTGAATTATTAAGGGCGGGGACGGACCTAACCCTGACTAAATTGCGAACCTGCGCGCGTTTACACTTTGCTTTGGCTTGATATACGAGGATCAATCAAAAAGTTAGTTATCACTCGTATGAAAAATAGACACGGTGTCATAGAGGTGTAATACATTGTTTCTATCAAGTTTCATCGAGACATCATTAATACACAAAAAGATCCAAACGAGTGAAACTAACTTTTTGACTGACTTCTATATAAATATTATTCTATGTGTTTCAAACGCCATTTTACTCTGAAAATAAATTTTGTATGCGTTTTATATTATCTGAAAGTTGTGCTCTTCCTCTTTTAAACGCGTCTTGAATATCATAATCTAGTTAAAAGTTTCTTTCATTTAACGATCAAAATTATGCAACGTCAAATTGAAGAAACTGAATGTTTTCGACATATTGTTTTGTTTGAGCTTAACATTCATCTACAGATACAACCGTTTACCCATGAAACGATAAAACCATCTTTCAGCAGTAGTTGCATTGATTTTTAACGTTACCTTAACCCTTCGTTTATACTGAAATAGAAATGTACATGTCAGAAATATACACAATTTGTTTCAATCTGATATTTCACAATTCTTGACGTGAAACAAACGGGACTTGTGTTATTTAACTTAATCATTAAATTTAATTTAAAAATCTAATACGTTCGAAAATGGGAAGTTAAGATTTTTAAATAATATAAAACGTACGTATACACGACAAATATTTATTTTCGAAACAAAATTGCGTTCAAAACATAAGAAACAGGACTTTTGTATAAACCCAGCAGATCTTGAAAATGGAACATCTACGCAATAATATTTTTCTTCGTACACAGAAGAAAATTTTTTTTTATCTCGTTTTATTTTAATGTCACAATTAAATATTGAATTTGTATGTATCTATAACAAATACGAATGTGAGAAACGCACAGAATATAAAATATAATTATCGGTTTCCTTTCAATGGCACCATGTCGAACCCATTTACATAGAAAATAAACTTCCATTCAACCTCAGTTTTTGCGAATGGCACCTTGGATTTTTTATGTTATACTAAAATCACCAGTGTCCAGATATAATATTTACAATCTTGTTTCAACTCTTTTGATGATGAAAGCACTAGATGTTTCATAATTGATGATACAACTCGAGGAGTGGCGTTTTGCATGAACAAATAAGCTGTGTGTGTAAAATAAAAGTTTTTCGAACGCACATTGTGTTTCAAAGTAATGAAACTCGAGTTTTACCAGAGTGTACACGATATCGGATAGCATTCGGTTAACATGTCTGTTTTTTACCGACTGTTTCCACGTGCTGTACTCCTGAATGTATATATGCACGAGTGGTAGATAAACATTCAAACTCGATTCTTTTTTTTTTTTAACAAATCATTGTTTACTAAAAGTTCATTTTACTTTCAGGATTTGCTTTTTATGTAAAATTTATTTTAGTAACGGTAACACTTTCTTTCCACTTTTGCACTTTCAGTAAAGTCTTGATCCAAACCGAACGGAGCTATACGATCTTAGTCAGTTCACCTATCCCACTGGGGGATATAACTCCCGATGGGCCAAGAAATTCGAGCTGCCTTGGTCGCCGAGTAGTGTAAAGCATAAACATGCTGCTTAATCCGATACTGGGTCGGGTATATCGGTGTGAACACCAGCAACCCAATTATAAAACTTTTTGTTCATTATTTTTTATAGGACTTTCACCAACTTATTCGTGTCATTTTTCTGATCAAAATGACACTAAACACGATATACTTTGAACTGTATTTGATAGTTTAATTGACGATGTGCATGCGTTCGGCGCGGTCGACGCGGTCACTAGAAGATAGTAGTCCTACACGATCTATGTCACAGCACGGACCCGAGGATTGGGCTTAGTTAGATCAAAACTTTACTGTATAAGTTTCTCTTTCATTCAAATAATTTGATCTACGTAAAAATACCTACATGAAAAATACTTCGGCTACCTTGATTGTTTATATATTTTTTACAGAAACTTTGAAGTACAAAAATTGTTTTAATAATACCAAGAAATTAATGGATTAAGTGTATGTACTGGAAGGATTAAAGGGAATACAGTATTTACTCTACATATGTCCAAAACACGGGTCTAGTCAAGGACATATATCGGTCAGGAGAAACTATTCTTTGATCCACGCCGAACGTAGAAAGGGACAGGGAAGCTCCTAGAGGCCTCGGTTCATGGCCCCTCGGGGGGTATACTCCACGGCAGAGGGGATATTTCTGGAACTTTTATCGGCTAGGGATTTAGGACATGTATAGAATAAAAACTATATTACTTAAAACACTTACACGTTATTCCGAGCTTCTTCGCGATCAAATCAGCCAGATCTTTGCAGTAGCCCTCGTAACTGTCGTTGCCAACTAGTACTTCGCCTGTTTCTGATTTCTTTTTCATGATATACGGTTCTTCCTGTATTAGAGAAATAGGACGCTCATTAATACCCGTTTAGTAGCAATTAACTGTAGCAGTGCAGTGCGGAGAGATGTCTTACCACGATCGTAGTGACAATGTAAGTCTTGTTTTTCTCAATTTCCGTGTGTGGTCGAAGACGGATGTATTTCGCTGCGATCGCTTGAAACCCGGCTTCGTCAGTCCATTCTGCAACCTATAAGATACAATATGGCGCATTACTAATTGAGACAGTCTCGTAACTTGATTCAAATTTTTAAATCATAAATATTAGAGGAAATATATCTAATTGTAAATTCAAATAAAAATATACAGTGTGTTAACCAACATAATTGTGCATTCATTCATGCATAAGAGCATGACCTCGAAATGGCCTTGCAGTCTAAAATTTTTTAATTACGAACACGTTGCCTACTTACAATCTCAAATTGGCTTCTGTTGTGACTGAACTTCAGAGTCACGTTGAAGGTAAGTTCTACAATGATTACCAAAATTCTGGACTTTCTTATTCTTATTTCAAGGCCATGCTCTTATACACGGATGAACGCATAATAATGTTGACAATATCATACAATGAGACAAATTATGTGCACATAAGTGAAAAACAATGTTCATTAATATTTGACATGTCATTTCATTATTCATGATATTCCGAAGTAAATAAAACCATGTTTATCTAGCTACTGGTGAAACGTTGTATTATTATTCGTGATCGTTTGTGGTTATGAATACTACGATAATGTACGTATATTATATTATATGTTTTCAGTATAAACTAATTCACAGAATGGGTTACTTGACCAAATAAAAAAATATTTACTTTGACCATAGCACTGTTGACCGTCATCTCAACCACGTGAAGGGTGTAATTGTGACGGCGACCATCATCGTTGAAGCGGATTTCTCCTGTCAATCCTTCGGCTTCGACCTGTTAGTAAAAATACAAACCAGTATTAGTTTGAAATAAATCATCAATCACTCCATTCTTTTATGCATTTAGAACAAAAGTGAGTAGTCGAAACAGAAAACAGTAAAAAAATAATGTTTAAAACACTGTTACATTATTTTTGCAGTCCAGTATATCCATTAAAGAAGAAAATAAAATTGTTATTTTACTTCTGTTCGTTACAATAAAGTTGGAAAATGTTTTTTTCGCATCAACTTCTGCAGTGTATTCATCGAAATCCCAACCCAGTAAATTTTTATGAATTTTGTAGGAAATAGGATGTACATTTTGTTATCATTTAACCATTGTATTTAATTTTGGACAATGATAAATAAAATAACATGTATCCTACAATAATGCTGCCTCTCCAATTGATAAATAGTACGTTGATACTTCGTCATCCCTATCAATGACAGAACATATTGTTTTTTCAAATTGAGGAGCAATAATATACCCAAATAAACCATGATTCTCGGCACTTGTAACATAACAGAGTTTCAGAGAAATTATTTGCACGGTGAAAATAAAAGAATCATAGTTCCAGTATATTTAGAATTCTCGAAACTCGTTTCTAATTACAACGTTTACTCGATATGTGTCCAAAACACGGGTCTAGTCGGGGACATATATCGGCTAGGAGATATTACTCTTTGATCCAAGCTGAACGTAGAAAAGGACAGCGACACTCTAGAGGTCTCAGTTCATGGTCCACGGGGTATATTTACCTCGCGGCAGTGGGGATAGTTCTAGGACTTTTATCGGCTAAGAATTTGGGACATATACAAAGTAAACACTGTAATTAGAAGAAACTTCAGTCCATTTAGAAAATAATTTTCCTACAAACTCATTCTCTTTTATCTCAACTTAATTTGACTGCCGGAGAAAGAGTTCTTTCCAAGCCGCTAACAATTTTCATGACATCGACAGGTTCTCACGTTTGATTCGGTCGAGGCAACAAACTGTCAAAGAGTTCGTGGGGTTTGGAGGACTTCCGGTGTAACTCTGCTATACATATGTATATAGAGGGGCGAACGAAGGGGAACGATCAGACGTAGACGCAGGAATTCCGTTAGAGTCGGAATAACCGCCAATTACTGTCAGGAGCAGAGAGTCGTTGGGAAGAGTCTCTGGCAATTTCGGTTGCCACGGGTATTCGAAACATATTGAGTATTTCAACGTTTCTGTCCGCGTTCAAGAATTTCAGGATGAATTACCGGCCCCCCTGCGCAACTTTGTCACTATGGTTGACCTGATGATGTCCCGGTCAGAGGACCGAATATTCATTTCGGTAGCGATAAAAATCGTTGAACCAGCAGAAACGTGATAATAATAAATGCTACTTAACAGTTTGCAACCCACGTTAAATGTATTTCAATGGGGTAACTTGTTCAGACAACACAATTCTTTTTGTTATGCTGTGCTGATACATTGACGAAGTCAAATTTTACTATGTTTGTTTTGGAACCGATATTTCATATCGTGAATTTAATGAAACAATTTTGCAATTTGGAAAAATGTCACCGAAAGGACAACCTTACAGAAGACAAATTAGAAAATTTCATCAAGTTCTTAAAGGAAATCGAACTACTGATAGTAACAGCGTAACAGACCACATAGTTGCTGAAAACCTAGAAGTTGATGTCGCTTTAAAAACCTAAGAAAAAATTGGTGGTACTAAACGTGTTAATTGTCTTGCGTTAGATCGATTAAACTTTCATGTTAAACTTTCAACCCACGATAGCCACAGTTCGTCCTAAGCGTTGAACCACGTAACAGCCATGTCGCTGACGTTTGCAATTTCAAAATTTCAATTCTTCTCAAAAAATTAAAAAAAAAACAAACTTTCTGAATGGCTAAGTTTTAATTTAAAAATTGGTTGTTTTAATGTGAACTCGTCAATTCGCGCAAACGGGTCTAATAATATGATTAGCCATTATAGTATGCTTCTACATATTTGACACGTTTGCATATACCCAGATAACACGCGATGTCTTAAAGACGTCTTTTTTACGTAAATTTTAGGTCTGAAATTTTTACGTGCTAAAAAGACGTCTTTAAGATGTACCGTTGTCTAACAAAAGACGTTCAGGAGACGTTCGGGAGACATTCGTAGGACATTCGGGACGTCTCTGTGCTATCTGGGTAGTTCAATGAATAATGCCAAATGTTTCAAACAATGATAAAGGAATATTCAGTGAATTGTAAATGATGCTCGTGTACTTTTAGCAACTGATTGGATCACTCACCTTTCTCAGCAACCTCGAAATTTTTTCACCATATTCGAACGCCGTCACCCAACCACGGCTATTATTGCAGTCCAGTGCCCTGGTGTCGTTCGTAATCTGACTGCCACCCGGGATTCCAGTTCGTCTAACGTTGCTTTTGTCCTGCTTCCTTTTCAGAAACTTGTTGAACGCCTCAACGAGAACAAAAACGGCGTCGTACATCAGCGCCGCTTGAGCCTAATACGAAAAGGATTGCCGGATGAGTATTCAAATCATGCTAGGGTGATTCATTTTGAAAATGAAATATGTTATAATCCCTGTGAAATTAGGCGGGATTTGAGTCATCATTTTGCCGGTTTAGAATTTGTTTAAAAATTACAGGCCTTCGAAATTTGCAATTTTTGTCCATTTTGGCGAAAATGAGCTTCACTTATAAATTTTTATCTTGGGACCTGTTCGTCCGATTGAGTTAAATTTTTTTTTGTTTTATTCAGAAAGAATTGAGCCATTGTAAAATAATTTTTTCATCTTGGATAATTAACTTTACAATGTCGAAAAATGTAAACAATTTCTTTTTTCGCGTTTTTTTCGATGAGGAGCCAAAGCTATTTAAATTTTCAAAAAAATACGGTCATATTCGAGGTTGAAAAAATTATTTTATAATAGACCAATCCTTCCTGAATAAAACAAAAAAAATTTTGCCCACTCGGGCAAACAGTTCCTGAGATCAAAATTCGTAAGTGAAGTAAGTGATTTTGCAAAAATTGCAAACTTCGAAGGCCTGTAATTTTTAAACAAATTCTAAACCGGAAAAATAATCAATTAAACTCCATCTAAATTCACGTGGACTACATTACATTTCATTTAGAAAAATATCGCCGATGGTAACGTCAAAAAGTGATCGATTTGGCATGGAATAACCCTCTAATGATCGTTGTTTGAGGAAGATTGTAAAACAAATTTTCAACAAAGGTGTACTACGGTACGTAAGGGGTGAAAACAGCCCTCAACGTTGCAGGGTAAACAACCTTTCTTGAGATATTTCATTACACTAATACCTGTAGTATTCCTACGACATCATAAGTCGTGAAAATTGTATGGGTTGATTAAAAAAATGTAATGTAAATATTTCAGATGTAACAGCAGATGTAGGATACTTTTACTTTAAAACAAAAAGATGTTCAAACGATGAAAAGTTGTTTAACATGTTTTACGGGAAGTAGAGAACAATTTAACTTTCGCTTTTGTTTTGTCGCTTGTGTTTTGTTTTGTTTCCCGTTACACATACACACTTTAATCATATCTTACGATCGCATCCTGTTCTACTACGCTGTGAAAATGTAAACATAAACCTATTATCACGGTGTATACATCGTGTTATGTGGGCTCTTTTCTACCGTGTACTGCTGCAATTTTTGCACCGTATTATATGAGACCTTGTTATACGATACTCTACCGTATTATGTTCACTTCCGTACAATCAGAAGGAGCAATGCTGTCCATTTTGTTTCTTCTACCAAGCTTTGTCTTTTAGGAAATTTGTAATTTCAATGTGCTTTACGTCAGGAAACCAGAAATTTTTAACTCTTTTATGTAATTCTGTAGATTTTGGCGAGAAAATGCCGAAAATCCAAGTTTCAATCCTAGGAGATCACTAGTTCAAAAGTTATGGGACCTATCATACGCCGATACCGTGCACCAGTTGATGGATTTTACAGTGGAAGATCCGTCTGTTTCGTCAGCAACTATTGCCGTGAGATGATTGCCGACCTTTTCACCAAGATCCAATTGGATAAGCCGAAATTAGGGGGGATCTTGCCACCTGGAAAATTGGAGTATGGTTCAAGTACAAAATATTGTGTTGGTTTGTGTTAGGCTTTTTGGGGAGTATGGGGGCAGAGCGCTCAGCCACGCAAGCGACTAAGAATTTTGTATTTACCAGTTTTTCTTTATTCGTGTGTGTGGAAAAGATATTTCCTCTCAAAAATCGGTGCTCTACGTTATCGACATGACCGCGTGCTTGTGGTACCATCTAGCAGCTTCGCTCGTTAAGCGACGCGCGACGGTCACTACATGCTAACATGGCGACGCCCTTCCCTGACAAAAACGCTGAAAATTGCACATCTTTACACAAGCATAACTTTTGAACTAGTGATCTCCTGGGGTTGAAATTTGGATTTTTGGCATTTCTCGCCAAACTGTACAGCATTACGTAAAATAAAGTTACACATTTCCAGTTTCTTGCGAATTTCGATCACGGCCAATGTCGATTTGTAAGTTATGCAATTTGGCACGAGTCTGAAATACAAATTTTCAAAGCATCGCCACTGAAATTGTGCGGGGACGAAAAATCATGTTACAACTGGTGAACGAAATTCTAAGACAAAGAAAATCGCGTGTAGAGAACGTACTCTCAGGCTACTGCCATAATGTAAGAAAACAAACAAGATCTTTGTGTGATGGCAACGTCTGTTCGTTCAGCAAATGCATTTTCTAAAAATGGCGAGATAATTAATAAAAGAAGAACTCTGCTGAAAGACAATAATAGACAGTCATAATAAATAGTGATAAATAAATTAGTGCTTCATATTTTTGTCTATATATTTGTCACTTTTTCAACCATTATTTATGGATTTAATAGAATTAAAAATTACCAAACGTTAGCAATTCCCGTAGTTTGTACGAAAAGTTAACGAAGTATTTAAACATCTTTGTGATAGTATCGATACATCCATTGTGCTATCACGATACCAATATCATGCATCAAGATGCTTTGACAAGCATCAATATCAGCGACTAAGTACTTTACCCTTGAATTCGCTTCGATTTTTTCATATAAGTATTTTATTTAGGAATTATAAGGCCATCGCTGATCATAGCGAACAGTCGTTTCGGCGTGCAAAATTGTGCGTTTATTTCGTCGTAACCAATACTGGAAGCACAATGGCGATCGTCCCGCGTCGGTCGGTCATAAAGTGATCGAGCGATCGTCAAAGCATCGATTGATCATGAACTAACGCGAAGCGGAATCAATTACGAGGCGGGACGTGCGGTTTCATTAATCGAATCGAGTTCTCGAGCGTCGACAGCCGTTCCATCGAGCAACAGAGCAGAAGTTGAGGCCCGGAACGGCCGCGTCGCGCAAAAACCGCGTTTGCGAAAGTTCCTGGTATCGGATGCGACTACGAACGCGTCCGTAATCGTTATAACAATTGAAATTATATAGTTCGGAGGAGGCAACGCGAGCCTGGAACGGGAACACAGGCGAAGTTTCCACGTCCGCGTTTCCGCACGAGCACGAGGCGGTTAAGCCGACTTGCACGGAGAAACCGAGAAAACCATTTATCGTTCGCTTGGGGACATACGCAGATTCATGGTTACGGGGATACGACGGGCACGTGGCCAAAGTTCGAAGAACCGCACACGGAAATTGCGCGATCGATCGATCGAGGTAATTGATGCATCGGACATCGCGCAGTTTGGTCTTTTGACTTCGCAGCGGGACTGCTTCCGGATGTCAAATTCGCTGTTAGGAACAGTCGGCGTGTTGTCGCTCGGAGTCTGAACAGAATTCGATTGCCTGGACTATCTTGTAGACACGGGTGCGATCCTGCTTCTCGGATTGTGGGCGTTTCTCGAGATACAGTCCGCGAAATTAGAATAATTCCATGCATAAATTCTTCGTAATTTTCATTCAGTTTTAAAAAACAGACACGATTTAATTATCCTCGTTATATGAAGGGGGCATGCACCTAAGAGGTAGAAAAGTGAGCTTGACTGAGAATTTTTCTTATTTCAACATATGGTTACATTGAAAAATCATATCGTGCATAAGCTATGTCATACTTTTATCTACAAAATACTACATTCCCGTTCAAAAATATTCAATAGAATTGGGGTTGGCAACCATGAGACGGTTATGACGGTTTATGTGACGGTTTTTCAAAACTGTAATCATCATATCTCAAAAACTACTGGACCAATTTCTTTGAAATTTCTTACACCCATACTTGACACAATTATCTAGTTTTTGTCATAGGCTTTTATTTCTAAATATCATAGTTTTTTCTTAATAAATAAAAGACTATCATAGATTTCGCACGAAGAATGACTTTTATGTTCAAATGTCCGCCATTTTGTACGAACTGGGAAAAACCGAAATCGTCTATCACAAGTACTAGTTTTTTTGTTTACTTTAAGGAGAATTTTTCCTTTCTTGATTCGGATAAAAAATAACGGAGGTGCAATGGTTATTACAAACGCTGTCCTTTGAAAAAGCGTTTCATAAATATTCTATTCGAATATTCTATTGGATATTTTTTAATGAAAATTTAGTATTTTGAAGATAACAGTGTAACACAACTTATGTACCAAATGTTTTTTCAATATAACCATTTGTTGAAATAAAAACAATTCTCAGAGTCAAGCCCACTTTTCGACCTCATAGGTGTATGACCCCCTACATGTAACAGGGATAATTAAATCGTATTTGTTTTTTAACAAATAGGAATGTTTTTGTCCATGCAAATCGTATACTTTTTCGTAAAATTTGTGGAACGCTTAAAGACGTATTCCTTTTTCGCTTCTCCTATAACGTGACGCTCCTAAATACACAGTCACTATACAACATCGCTTGGGCTACTCGGCAGTGCTGGAGGCCGTCCTGCATTTGCAGTCATAACATGTAACACAACAGGGGCAGTGTGTATGGCTGAATCTCTCTAGTTTGTGTGTGCTTACTGTCAATTGTTAGTCATGAACGCAATCATCGCGAGGTTTATTCTCCTATCCGTATTTCGAGTTGCCGTTTGCATTGAGTCTTCATTCAGAGCTGTATTATTGCCCCCCTGATTACGGCACCTTTTCTATAGAAATATAATCAGAGGCAGTCCATTGCAAGCATTTTCTTTCGTGTGTAAATAAATGAACCAGTCTTCAGGTTTTAATATCAACTCATTTAGAAAATTGACGAGACATGCTCTCCTAAGTAACCATTGTTTCCACCATCTTTTTCGAGATCTATATTTTATTTTCTTCTATTATTATACAACGTCTGCACAGTAGTTGCAACAATTCATGTGTTTCGAACGTATTATTATAGAAGTAAAAAAATTATTATTTAAATTTCATTAGTTGTGTAAATTTCATTAGTTAGTTGAGTTTTACAAATACATGTAATCCAAATTCTGAGATGACGAATTGAATTCATTGAGACAGCAGCACAGACTTAAGATCATTACACACATCTTGTGGACTTTTCTGTCTAGGCCTCGGGAGGCTCTAAGAGCCCCCATTCCATTTCGATGTCACGCCCACTGTTACCGACAGTTTACGGATTTAGGCGTATTAGCAAGAACTGAATACTCTGTATACTTCATTTTTACTACGGGTGCTTAACGTGATTTGGATTCTACACATATACAGGGTGGGCCATGTAGGTGTGAGGTTTTTGCTATAGCTCCGCCTCTGGGCGGACTAATGTTTTTGGATTGGTTGGTGTCCACTCTTTATTATATGCCATTTTTCACCGTTCTTCCTCTTTTGGTTGCCACGGAGCCTTGGACGGTTCAACGTCGTGGGTTTGTGTACGACACCTATCGTGATACGGGCTATTCGTTGGTGACATTGGAGTCATTGGATGTCTTGGAGTCGTTCCATCAAGGAACACGATTTTAAAAAGAGATACCTACAAAATTTCAAAATCGGCTCAAATCTGGCTCTTTGAGACAGGTACTGCTCGAGGCGGACATCGAACAGTAAGAAATCGGGAAAACATTCACAGGGTAAGACAAACTGTGGAAGCCAGCCCCAATCCCCCCTGTCATTTTCCACTCATTACGTAGATTTTTAAGATTTTGAAGTGGCCTACTAATATGGCATTATACAGGGTGTCCCAAAAATGTCGTACTTCCTTGAAAGGGGTGATTCCTCAGGCCATATGATATACATTTTTCCGTCACGAAAATATTCTCTACATATGTCGGATGCATACAGAAAAATGGTTAGAGTTAATACAACTTACGATTAGCAAAAGATGACTCGCTTGAGAAAGGTCACTCCACTTTGGATACACTCTCGTTTGTAATTTTTAAAAATGAATAAATACTTATGATTTCTTGTTATTTTCACAAGTGACTTGCCCCGATTTAATTGACGATGAATTAACTGGACTGGACTACTGAACCTGAAGACTTCTTCTTTGGTCTCAAGCTGAATACTCCCAAAAATGTGCTATTGTCTCATGATTCTCCGTAATCATTCTTCCTAGGAAGTCACGTTACTTCACCATGGCTAGGTTTTAATTTCAGCGGATGTTGATTAAGCTGAGGTCTTCGATTGAGACATTGGCAATTCTTTTAAGAAGTCAGTGGTCATCTAGTTGCTTATCGATTTGTTTGTTTGAATCTTTACTCATCTTACTGCTTCCATCATTGTCGTCACTTAGTCTCTTCAAGCTGGTCAGTGCGGATGGTCCTTTCTCGTAACGGTGACTATTCCTATACCCTTCGTCGGTCGTGTCTCATTGCTTAAAGGATACGTGTCTTCGGCATCGGCTCCGGTGGAACTCTTGGGCTTCCATTATTTACGCTTACTAATCTATGGATTATTGTGTTTCTTTTTCGGTGAGTGACCATTCGGTGTTTCGATAGTCTTATAATTACTTAATGAGTCTTGAAGTTTGAATTCTGAGTTTGATCTCTAAAAGGATTTCTGGTTTCTTGAACAAAATTTAAACTGAATAACATTGGTAGTGTTCAACTTTTCAAAATTCAATCTCAAAGCTACTCAATAAACTACGGAAATTAAATTCTTAAATCTGACGCCTTTAACGTATGATTATAATATTTTCTTAAAATAACGGTTAACATTTCATTCATTGTTGTCTCTCGCGTAACATCGTCGGAAAAATTTAATTAACGATTAATTATTATTAGTGACTAAATCACGGGGCGTGGCACACGACCATGTCATGGTGACCATTGTATTAGCATGTGATGCGGTGGGAGCCATGGTGTTGGCGTGACTTACGATAGCGGAAATCACTGTAGCCTCACCTGAACGTAGCGACGTGTGCCTTGCCCATTCGATGGTGTGTGAGCGCGGAATGCAGGGAACATACCACTACGTTTCACCAGCATGTACTTTTTGAATCACCCCCCCCCCCCCCCCCCAATGTAGTGGTTTAATCGCGTCAGTAAACATACACGATGTGTATGTACAACGTATCAAACGCCTCGTCGGCCCGTAAGGTAAAAGACTAGGTGTATCTTCGCGTTAACAGTGCAGTAGCTTTATCGATGGAATGTAGTGTTCATTGCGCCATGCAAAACTGATTTTGCAATGTCCGAATCTGTAATAATAGTCAGGGCCCCTATTCGCGTGTTACGGTGAGAATTCGCAGAATTAAATCGGTTTAATGTGGAAGTTTTCAAATATGCAAACGGTAGAAAAGCCTGCCTTTTAGAATTGCGATAAACGGAATGTCGCATTGCACCTTGAAATAACTGCCCCTGATTACACGCAGCCGGTGCGGCTGCCCTTGAATACTCGTAGTCATTGCTTCCCCTTTAGAATTACGTATAAAGGAATTAAAGTGCACGTGAGTTTCCCAAATCGAATTTAATAAATTATCGTCGCGACAATGCACTGCTCGCGTTTGTATCGAGATATTTATTATTTTGTAGATTAGCGTTGCGAAAGAATGATTCGGCTTGGCTCCCTCCTCACAAATTCCATTGTGTTTCCATTTAGAGTTGCGTAAAAGGAAACAAAATTGCACGGCAGTAGCACCGTTTTGAATCAAATAAATTAGCGTCGCGATAGATAATGCACAAAAGTTGCGTTGCGCAAAATTGGACAATCAACTTGGCATATGTATCTTTCTTCTTATTTTTGTATTCTTTTTTTATGCGTTAACCCAAGATTAAGTCCGCTTCGGATATTTCGTCCCTTCTCGTTGGCAAGCGAAATAAAATGGCGGTCTATGACAATGAATTAATTCTAATCGACAGTTGTTTAACCGGGTGCAATACGAAGATAATATTTGGGTGGGGTGAAGTGCCACGAAAAATATGTTTAAAAAAATTGTCGAGGCAAAAACTTGTGTTAGACAGCGGTTGATGATGGTTCGCAGTGAAGCCTCGGATAGGTGGTTTCCATGGTGAGGTGGTTGTACAGGGTGACAGACATTAACCGAGGCAAAGAAAAGTTATTGGGCGGAGGGTAGGGGTGGTGGTGCGGGGGTAATATCTTGCCGGGGAGTTTCGAAGAGAAGAGGAGATGATTCTGTCGGCGAAGTTCGCAGGAAAGTGACGGGGTAGGGGAGACAATTTCGCCGAGGAAAATTTTGCGGATGGAAGGGAGAGACAGTTTCTGTGGGAAAATTTCGTGAGGAAAAAGAAGCGAACGAGGGGCATACGTACGGAAATAGATTCGCGACCCGCTCCTTGGGTCGTCGCCGAGTCTCGACGATGCCAACCGGCCAAGAAATCTTTGACGTACGGTCGAGTGGTGTCTACGATGCGAAAACCAGTGATGTTGATGGCCCCGTACTCGATCACCTCGCTCTCCCATCGGTCGTCCATTATCTGATTACACGAAAACAGCGTGCTTGTACTGCCACGGAAAAGGGCAACATAAGAAAAGCATTGGCAGTACTTCAACGTGTTCGAGTACTTCCACTCGGACGCCCGCAGAAACGAATGGAGCGAGTGGTAGTTTACGGATGCCATAACGCTTCCACGAGTGCCAAAAACATTCCCTTATCGAAGGTTTATCCGGAGATTAGGCGGTTTATCTCTCGATCTCGATCCGCGTGAATCGTGCAACTTTTTCAGAAACGTTGATTTCGATCGCATGCTAGCTCCAGCCAGAGTTGGGCATTATTTCGAGAAAAGATTATTTAAATAACGATTCGAATAAAAGATACTTTATCTTTATTCGTTATTCGAAGGTGCGAATAAAAAAAGTATCTTTATTCGTCGAGAATTTATCCGACGAATAAAGATAGTTTTTTTTTTATTGGGAGCCGATTTATTCAAACTTCGAATAATTTTTTCATCTTTTACCCGTATCTTTGACAGTGACAGATAAACGGCATACAATGTAAGCAGATGGGAATCACGCAGGAATGAAAGTTTAAACTTTTACATTTTTTAATATACTTTCATGAAATTGTGACGAGTGAATTGAGGGGCTTTTCCTGATGAAAATGAGTCCAAATTCGAGTGTGATCGAACAGTCGAACATTTTCGTCGGGATAAGCTCTACAACTTATTCGTATAAAAAATATAGAAGTTTAAATTGCCAATAATTCTCGATTCTCCATCTGCTTACATTTTACGCTGTTGGTCGGTTGCTGGTATTTATAGTTCGGAGCTCGAAGAGTCGTGAGATATCGGTTTGAAACAACTACCAATCCAATTACAAAACTTCTGTATTTATCGTTAATTTTTTATGGAACTTGCGCCAACTAATTCATGGGATTCTTCTGATTAAAATTCGAAATAAGGAATGGAAATATTTTTAAATTGTGTTTATTAAAACAATATAATAGGTTTCACGTTCAACCCGAAAGTTTATTGATTATCAGTGGACTATAAAAAAACTTTTAAAAACTATAACAAATTTTAATAGCTTTTTTCTTGTCCTAAAGTGTAGGTGCCTCCTGATTACAGCATCTCCATCAATCGAGCAGCTGTTAACAATTTTATACGTGTTGAAATACTTAGATGAACGCGTATAAGTATTGTTCGTATACAATGCTTCGAGTATAGTCGAACGTTTCTAATTGTCCCGAAGGTTCTTGGATCACTGTACAAAAGACAAACGTGTCGTCGATATCGATCGAGTTCAGGAATTTCATTCACTCGAAGAGCACTTACCAGACCACTCAGCAAATAGTGATACGTTCGTTTTCCCAGAGTGACGTCCCTCACGTGGTTCACTACGATATCCTTTGCCATGTCGGTAGGACAGTCGAGGACCACGTACTTGTTACTCCATCTACAAGCAATAAAAATTCATTTTTCAGAAAATATTTACTAAACCAATCATTTCTCGATAGAAACAACTCGATTAATCACTCGATTAACTCCCTACCACAGTCAGACATACATACACGCGACATCCAGAATTTAGTCGTTTACTTCGTTGTTTGAAGGCATAGTACACATATTTAGACAGTTCATAACTCTTCCTTCTGCTAAATTATTACGATATTTCATAAAAGTGGTACGTTGCACTTTATAAAATATTGTAACAGCGAAGGCAAGCAGCGAAATAAATGGTAGTGGCAAACGTCTTAATAATATAATTATTCGACTGTGGATCTTTATGCATATAGGGTGTGTGTGCAAATTTTCGAAATACAAGAGAGTGTTTATATGATAAAAAATTAATAGAATTTCTAGTTTAGTTTTGTTGGAATGAATTTTTCAAACGGACCTAGAAACGATGTCGCCGGATGAAGAGATCACAAGCGCCCACCAATCAAATTGAATTTGCAATCGAACGGCCTTACTGCAAATTCAATTTGGTTTGGGGGCACATTTGACCTCCTTATCCGGCTACACACTTTTTGTCTTGATTCAATGTTTAAAGAGTGACGTATGAAATTGCATAAGTATCCGCAGAGTCTAATCGATTTTATGTATTTGAAAAGACAAAGAAGTAAATGTAGCACTTAATAAACACTCAATTATTTACATTCACTCCTACCTTGAAACTTTCGGTGATCGTCGATGTAAAAATATTTGTCAATCAATCGTCAAAAGATTTTAGTCACGCTCGACCACACGCTTGTGTGACGTTTTAGCCAAAATGCGACTTGCGGTGACAATTTGCAATGGTTACATTTTGTTTTCGGTAACTACAATGTTCATTCTATTCGGGCTCATTGTCAGTGCTGGTTGTCGATTACCTGGGTCATGGAAACGCGTAGCCGGTGGTAAATTGCAGCCGAGATATGCGGTGACCACTCGTGTCCCCACAAAAGCGTGATCCGTCAGACTATACGAACGGCGACAGAACTCACCAGCCGAAAAAGAATCGTTATACTATGGTGTCGAAGCATATCGGAGACGCTTTAGCGGAAACGTTCTATTATCGCGCTGACCCCCCCCCCCCCCCAATTTGAATAATAATATACACATACACTTTTCTCATTTCATCTTTCGTCGAATTTTTAGCCCCCTCCCCCGTAGGGATCGTGCATGATGAGGAGACAAATATTTTTGCATTTCAACACTATAGTTGATATATTTTTGCTAGACATTACAGCCAGGCATTGGGTAATTGTACATAAAAAAATAAGAAAAATTTCGGTATAACATTTTTTTCATCCGAATCTTCGTTTTCGAGAAAATCGAGTTTGAAAATTGTTAGAAAATTAGACAGGAATCGTTTTACGCGTCTGACCATGGCCAACCTATTCTACTTCCTGCGTATACTAAAGAGCACGTGAACGTGATTGATATTTAAACTTGATTTTCTCGAAAATGTGGCGTCAAACAAAATAATTTCAATCCTTTTTTTCGTTTTGGTTTTTCATGTAGAATCACCCCCTGCTCGCTTATAGTGCGCTTTCCGGCCCACTCTGTATATGTATATCATTAGACTTTCGGTTTTATGTATTTATGACAAGAATACGCACAGTAGATTCAAAAAGTATTTCATCACAACATTTCCGATTCCGAAAAATTGTCACAAATAGTACAACCATAAGCCAGTACTCATTTTAATGCTTGAAGCCTCAACTTGCATAAATCGGTATTCAATTTCCTCTAATTAAATTTTTACATGATGTGGCAGATGAGAAACTAAAGGACCCATTTTTCCTAAAAAAAATTCTATACATTGGAACCACTATAAAAACATTAAAAAAAATTTTCGTGAGTCAATGTTCCACCGATTTGAAGATTGAAGAATTTTTTCACTGTTTTGTGGAACAAAAACGAGGGTCAAGGTTCTTCGTGTAAAACCGTCTTATACTACTGTATCAGAGGTATGCAGTATAAATTGATTACATAAATTAAGTAATCGTACAAATTACTTGACCCATAATATTTAGAATTCTTCTTGACAATTAACTAAGAATGACTCGAAGTAATTGCTTTCACTTACCGATTAAGCTCTTCCAAGCTACGCAGAAAATCAATCGCCTCGGACATGTTCTGTATTCGTTTGACGGTTTCCACCTGAAACGACTCGTTCCCTGGTTTCAGCCCTTGGTATATCTGCTGTAGCCTGAGCAAACCTGCAACAAAGATGAAATTTCCTGTCAACGTGTCCTGTCCTGAATTCGAAAATGCCCGATACCCATGAAGGCATTTACGCGGTTCACCGCTTGCCATTATGTATGTATGTGTTATAGAATATGTATACATATTCGGGAATCTACACACGCACGATCGGTGCTGCCCGACGTGGCCGCAATTCATTGGCAGAGTATGTTTGGGCTGCGGTTCTCTCAACGAGACTGAAACATTACGCGGCGATTGTAGTGGATTCTTCTTCTAGTTTCAACAATATGAATTATTCATCACTCAAATCTAGTGTTGCAAACCATTGAACATGCACGTAGATAATGCGTCGTTTGGCCGTGCGGTCATCGTTAATTATCCCAAATGAGAATATAATAATGAAATTCAAAGTACTAATTGTATTGTTTTACGGTGTCCACATAAATCATGGTGAGCTATGATAGTTGATTGACTGGGGAACATGAAATTCACTTACCAAGTATTCGAAAATATTGTAAATTAAAAATTAGTGTACAGTAGAACTCCTGTATAACGCGATAAAAAACTGTTCAAAAAGATGATATATAGATTGTGACCGATCTGGTGATACAAGCCGCAAAGAGGTGGATCTACAGAAGAAATTAAGTCGAAAAGAAAGTATAATGTTTTTTCGCTTAAGGTTTCATTCTCGAGAAAATTGAGCGAATACGCGTGCTATTAGATAGGAATCGGCTGGTGCATCTGTTCATGACCGACCAATTGTACTTCTTGCTAATACTAGAGCACGCGTGACCAACGCGCATTCAAACTCATTTTTCTCGAAAATGAAACCAGCATATGGCGATGCCCCTACTCGTTAAAAATGCTTAAAATCGCTCAACTTTAAACACGCGTAACTTTTGAACCAAAGAATTCCTCGCATTAAAATTTCGATTTTTGACATTGTCTCGTCAAGATTTGCAGGATTATATTAACAAAGTTAAAAAATGTTGGTCCCCGCAAGGTGAAGTTTTAACCTTTATTTCGATTTATTGTGCCTATTTATTCCAAAAATCCAGGAAACGCGTCCAGCTATGTATACACCACAAACGCATAGAGTTCCGCACCCTACCGATCGCTAATTATCCCAGAAGGATATACCGAGCGTCCCATAGAACCATATCGCATTGTCCATCAGCATCCGCCACAGACCTTAGTCCTTTTACCGCGGTATTCGAACGTCTTTTCAATTCCGATCAATTCTGCCTGGTTTGTCGTCGAGTACAATGGACACGATATTAAACGCTTCCCTGTTTGTCGATCGAATCGCACCGACTAACCGGACAATTGCGAATTCGGGTTCGGAGGATTGTCGGATTCGCAGCCGCGTGTGCGAAAACCTAATGCAAAAGGGTATAAATTGAAAAGTCAGGAATGAAAGGACGGACAACGGCGGCTCGATCGTGGTAAAAAAAAGTGGGGGGAGGCATAGAGGGGTGGAGGAGGGTCTATGGCGTTGGGAAAGTCAACAGGGTGGGAGTTGGGTACGTTTGGTGCTGTCGTCATGCTTTTTTGCGGCGCCATGCGTGAAACTGATGGCCGAGTTAACGAGCGGCGCGCACGTGTAAGCCCAGTGGCGTGTCATAAAAGAGCTTGCATTTCAACGAGCGCTACCACAGCTTTTCGAGAACATCACCCATCGCGTCACGGGGTTTTCTTTCTGGCTGTTTCTTGTGGCAACAACGCCTCGCTTCAACATCCACTCGACCGATCCCGGGAACGTCGTGAACCCTTCGAGTTTCCGGCGTGCATTACCGCTCCACCTGGTTTTGTCCGCACGCAGCTGACTGCCGGTGAATGTTCATGATTAGTTTTCTATAGTTTTGCATAACGCCCGGCTCGCGTAATTTTCCACGCGATGACTACGATGAAGAAGCGCGACTACTCTTCCGGGGAACAACCAATGACATCTCTGTGAGAGGGTGAGTCGACGAATAAACTGGGATACTCGAGCAAATGAGTAGACCCAATGACGAAGAAGTTTTGTTTTGCATTGTTAAACGTTTCTGTTGAACGACACTTAACCCTTAGCACTCGAATGGCGATTCTAAGGCGCCACTAAAAATTGCTGTATCATTATTCAAAATATTTTTTACATTATTAAATGTGTTTGTAAAAGTAAATTGCACCATTTTCGTATATATAACATGAAAAAAAAAATATTCAGAAGGGACATATTCTAGGTCAGAAGAAATGTTTCGTTTTGGAATTAAAATAGCTTCGAGTACAAAGGGTTAACGGGATACATCCTAAATTAATGATTCTTCAGTATACAGTGTCTACTCGATAATTGTCCAAAACACAGGTCTGCTTATCGGGACAATTATTGTCGGGTTATGAATGAGACACTGTATTAGAATGATTGTTTAGAGTGACTGTGGACGCGACATCGAGGAACCAACGTGTTTGGGTCCGGCGTGAAAGGCAGTCTGTTTGGGCCGAAGTGTGAAAGAAGAGTGTTTGGGTCTCGGTGACAAGAGTAAAGTGTTTAGGGGCGTACGTGACTGTCTGGGTTTTCCGAATGGATGTGAAACTGATAGAGAGAGAATGAGAGTGTGAGAGAGGAAGAATGAAAGTGGGCCTGGGATAAAAGGGACGAATGCGAGGGATGTTGTGACAGTCGGTAGAGAGTCAGTAGAGAGAGTGTCAATAGGTATAGAGTCAGTAGAGAGAGTGTCAGTCGGTAGAGTGTCAGTAGAGCGAGAGTTAGAGAAGCGAGAGTCGCGAGCGTTATTAAAGTGTTTAGTATCGAGTTGTCATTAAGTATCGAGTTGTCGAAAGAGTATAATGGACTATAGTGAAATCGGTATGAGATCAATCCACCCGATACGTCACACCTAAGACGTAGGAGTTTCTCTTAAAATATTCCTACATTATCGACTAGAAGATACTATTCTTTGATCCACTGCTGAACGTAGAAAAGGACAGCGAAGCTCGAGGGCCTTGGTGGCTGAGAAGCGTAAACATAATAAGGATCGGTTATGTCCGTGTGAGGCTATGTATAATCCAATAACAAAACTTCTTTATTTTTCATTATTTTTTCATGAGACTTTCACCAATATGTTTGTGGAATTTTTCTGATTAAAATGATACCAAACATGACATCATTCGGATCATATTTAAACTAGTTTTCCGTTAATATAATTGTAAGGGGAAGTAGCTTTCATCGTTCGTTGCACAAGTAAATATCATCGAAATTATATCATATTTGCTGTTATTTTCATTAGAAAAATGCTACGAGTATATTGGTGAAAGTCCCATAAAAAAAATAACGAAAAATAAAGAATTTTTTTTACTGGATTAGTAGTGGTCTCCTGGTCTCACGCCGCATATCCAACCCGCATTATGTTTACACTCCTCGATGACCAATGCTTCTCAAGCTTTGGGGCCCCTCACGGGGTATACCCAGCGGTAGTTCTGGGACAATTAAAGGCTTGATATTTGGAACATTTATCGTGTAGAGACTGTATACAGTGCCAAACGAAAGTAATGGCGTTGCCCGGATGTTCATATAAAATTCATATATTCATAATAATATATGATAATATAATTACATAATACATAATATAATTCATATAAAAACAAAATATTTATTTTTTCAAATATAACTTTTTGATCTCTAAGTTTAAATATACCGTGAGTCATGAATTTCAAAACGGTGAGCATGATAGAGGAAAATTATAAAATACACATAAAGGAAACAGAAGTATTGGCACACTTTCCCGTTCAATATTAACAAGTAAATTAACATGGTACGGTTAAGTGACTCATCCTGCATAAGTGAATCATTTTCCGTTACGAACGAATGGTAACAGTCGCCTAAATTGAAGAGATGTCTGGTGGAACCCTATACACGTCTCGTCAGAGCCGAAAGGGTCAAAGGCTAGTTGTCCAAGTGCACTTGAACGTCCGTGAGTTATCCAGCTCAAAAAATGGCGCGTGTGAAGCAACGTCGCGTCGCTCGCAACAGGATCACGTAGATACGGGCTCGTTATGACTCTGCACACCGAGTTCCGTATACTCGGTACACGGATCCGCTTCGGATCCCTTCATCCCCGTATCAAGCCGCGAACATGATCGCGACGAGTTGACTTTGAAGCGTCAACGTTCGTTTGTAAAACAACGCGAGCGTGTACGCAGTCCGGAATCCATTTAATCAGTCGAACGAAATGCTTTTGTTTATATAAGGCAGGCTCAGGGTGAAATCATGCGAGTAGGTAGCGTGTCATCTTGAAGACCTTTCATGAGGTTCTGGTTGTTGACAGTAATGTACCCTATGTAGTTAGTGGATTTTCTTGTTGCTATTCCTTCTTTCGAAGGAGATATTAATGTTGGAAATAATATGAAGGTAGAAAAATAAGAGCGAGTCGAACAGCCGTCTGTTCTATATTCTCTATCGAATAAAATTTCTTTTAAGTTATATTTCTACATACAGTGAAATCCCGTTGTAAGTCAGTGTAAGCCTCGCGTTTAAAAGTCACTGGAACTACCCACACCACCGCGGGGTATATCCCGTGAGGGGCCGAAGCTCGAGAGCCGCCGCCACCAACGAGTATAACATAGCAAGGTCGAAAATATCGGTGTGAGACGAGAAGACCACTACTAATCGAACAACAAAACTTCATTATTTTTTATTATTTTTTTATGAGACTTCCTCCAATATATTTGTGGAATTTGTCTGATTAAAGTGATACCAAATACGATATCATTTGGATCATATTTACACTCATTTTCCGTTGATAAAATTATAATGGAAAGTAAATTTCGCCGCTCATTACACAAGTAAATATCATCGGAATTATATCATATTTCGTTTCATTTTAATTAGAAAAATGCCATTAATATGTTGGTGAAAATCTCATAAAAATATAAAGAAGTTTTGCAATTGAATTAGTAGTGGTCTGCTGGTCACACACCGATATAGCCGACCGTGTTATGTTACACTCCTCGGTGGCGACGGCTCTCGAGCTTCGCTGTCCGTTTCTACGTGCAACATTGTATCAGAGAAAGACATTTTCTCAGCCTTTTTGTCACTATCCGTCTATATGTCACAGGTTTATGACATATAGACGGATAGTGACATTTACGTTTTCAGCGTGCACTGTGTATTTCAAATGCAACGTTCAGCGACAACCTCAGATTTCGTCTAAATGTCACTCGCCAGAACCGCGCAACTGACTTATATCGGGAATTCACTGTATACACGGCGTGGCCCGTACAACCGGAAAGGAGATGATTCTATATATATTAAAATAAGTCCAAAAAACGGAATAACATTTTTTCGTTTGAAGCTTCGTTTTCGAGAAAATCGAGTTTAAAAATCCATCGGGTTCGCGTGCTTTAGTACATGCAGGGAGTAGAATTGGTTGGCCATGATCAGACGCGTTAGCCGTTTCCTATCTAATAGCACGTGTATTTGCTGCGATTACAAAATCGGTTTTTTCGAAAACGAGGCGTAAAACGAATAAATGTTATTCGTTTCTTTCGACTTGTTTTTACATGTAGAATCATTCACTGCCCGGTTGTACCTCTCGTCCGGTCACACCCTGTAGATTAATGCACAATAGCACAAAAATTCGAAAAATATCATAAGTGACCACGCACGTAAAATACCATTTTATGGTTATGAAAATGGATAAATCCGTTTTGTTCTCCTCTTGGAATGAAATTTTATAATATATTATATAATATTTTATATTTTATAATATATTTTTTTATATATATCAATGAATAAACATCAATAACTACAGAGTATGTTTGAAATCAGCGAATATCTCTGCTATTAAATAGAAATCGGCTGATGCGTCTATTCATAACCTACCGATTCTATTTCCAGCAGATATTATGCATACGAACCCTGCTAATCTTAATATTGTGCTTCTCGAAAACGAGGCGTCAAACAAAAAATAAAGTTATTCCTTTTTTTTCGTCTGGTTTCTGCATGTAGAATCGACAGTCGGCCACTTGTACCATGATTTCGAAGTCGCCTTGTATAATATTTCTGTAGAAGTAATGTAAAATGGTCGCTTCGAGTGCTTCACAGATCCAGCATTAATGGCTTCGTAATTATTTTTAGGTGATCGTGATTAAGAAAATGTCCGCGCGTACTATGTACCATAGCTAGAAAGTAATCGTACGAAAATGGGTTAAAAAGATCGGTGCACAATGTTTCACGTGAGACTTTCTTCCGAGGAAAGTTGCAGTGAAATCGGCGGTTGTCTCTTCGGTGTGCTCCCTGTAAGCGTGCCCGCGTTGAATAATTGATCATTTATAGCCGGGGTTGGAATTGGTTTCACGACGGATTGCTCCGCCGCCACGTTTTATTTCACGGGCCTCGGCTGTGTGAATTTGAACCTTTAAAGGATTTCATCGGGCGAGCACCGGTTTGTTATACCGAAATGCATTATATGTAGATCGTTGGTTAAAATAAAAGGGGGGAGGGGGCAGGGCGCAGCAACGTTAATTTCGTTCGATCGTGTGGGAATGAGGCTGGAGTAGTCTGCCGGAGATTGAATTAAAAAGAGGGCTGATCCCATTCTCGAAACTCGGGCTTTTGTAAATATTCGCGCCCGAGAGTAAATCTGCCGAGTTGTTTTGTGGGGACGCGTGTACCGGCGCAATGAATGGGATAGAGATTTATTGAATGTCTGGAACCGCGTTCTGCTGTGCGAAAATTTTCTGTACATTGAGCGGAATTTAAATAATATTGATATAGTGCTGGCGCATACGGGGATTTAGTTTTTACGTAAATTTTGAGCTGCGATCGAGTACAAGCAAACATTGCTCATCATAAATTACTCGTACCTTGTGCTTTTTTAAATGATTTTCTCAACCGACCATTTGCGGATCAGAATATTCTAAAATATGGGGAATACAGTGTTTACTTTATATATGTCCTAAATGTCTAGTCGATAAAAGTCCCAGAACTATCCCCACTGCCGCGGAGTATACCCCTGTACTTTCCTCGAGAAGTTGAATAAAAAAATAATATATGAAAACTTTTTTGAAATAGGAGCAAACGATTTGAGTTTTTTTAAGATGTTGGAAGAATTTGTTTAACAATTCATAGACAAAGATAGTTTATATTATTATTTCATTTCTCCACTTAACTAATTTTTTAATTTTATTTCACAAAACTAAACTATTTCTAGCTCGCGTCAGTTGTTGAAAAATAATTAAATACTTCAAGATTCACTTGGTACAGCATTATAAAGTAAAAAAGATCACACAAGTGTTCAACAAAATTATCTCCGTAATTTATTCTGGAACTACATTCGAGCTTTAGAAGTATAAATTACTCGAAACATATTTGTTATGAATTTGAAGTGATTAAGCAAATTTTGATTTGCATATTCATAACGCATGAATATTCTCATCAATTTATTTTGATAAAGTTACTAAATAAAGTTACCCTCCATTAAGGATTTAGCTAATTTTCCTGAAGCATGATCATAGTTGTGTAAACTACAAGCACATACACTATTTCAAAAATTAAAATTTAATTGTAAATTTTACCAATATTCTACCAAAATATAAGAAATCTAAAAGTGTTAATTAATATAAAACATTGATCCAAGAATATGAGAAAAATTCATCATTTACAACAATACCAAGAATTATAACGTAGCAAATATACAAATAACATAAATATTTATAGAACTTTAAATTAGACAGAATACATTTTTACCATATTTAACGATATGCCAAGACCTAGGGATATAGAAATCTTATTATCGCAGAATGCGACATCTTAAACAGAGAAGTACAAACATAGTTGTACTTTGTATTTTGTGTCTCTCCACATAGCATTCGAAAGTGGATTATTAAAACGTTTAAAAATTGATAATTTAATCGAGTAAAATCGAAAATATACGAAAAAATGGCACAGACATAATTGATGAGGAAAGTTCCATAAAAAAAAAATAGCAGCATTTTATTTTCTTCCAGGGAAACGCAAACGGACTTCTTGCAGAACTCAATAATTTTTTATCGGGAACTATATTTTCACCGTGTCCATAAATCCGTGGAGCGAATCCGACATGATTCATGCGGGAACCTCGACAAGAATTCTGCGGACGCCGCGCCGGTGGTGGTCGGTGTGTCGTGAAACTCAGGATTGATCGTTGCAATGATTACGAGCTGGCTAATTAGCGGCGCGTTGTCAGGGTGGCCGTCAACGCGGGACATAGAAAGTCGAGCGACGTCAATTCTGAATGTTCACAGGCTTTATTGACATCGCCGACTAAGCCGGTGAGATCACACGGCAACACGCCTCCTGCCCGGATACGTCGATATAATGTCACGGATCGTGTTCCGTTCGCCTTTGGCAGAAGGTATACGTATATATTCACTGTCTGTTCGTTAACTCTATGATAGTTTGAAAAACAAAAGAATTCGTTACGCCATCACGAACACGTTCCGTGCTGCGTGCATTGCCACACACACATATGTTCAATATATGCATATCATTTCCTAGTATGTTTAAAACTCAAAAATATTAGGTTGTTTCAAAAGTGCATGTTTCATATTGTTAGATGATACACACACAAACGACTCATTGATTTGTTCGTTAAATTGTTGCCTAAGATTTCTCTTGCTTAACCATGCTATTTGCTTTCTGAAAACACTGAATTTGCATTGTGTAGAATTGATAATTGGAGTATAAGATCATCATTTAGTCAAGGTTTAGGCATCTTTGCTATTTTTGGGAGAAAGCTCTTCCTTAATGCGTTTAACACTTTGACTGCCAAACTAGAAACCTCAAAAATTCCATAAAAGCAAAGTACTGCTGGTGGAGGGCACAGCGTTCATTAGAAGAATGCAGAGTTAAGACAACCACCGAATCACTATTGTGCTGTATTTAACCCTCCCCAAATTTTATTCCGATATAAGAAGAGGCCTCGGGATCGCCTTTCGTCGTATTTGAGACAACGGTACCTACGCGGCTTTGCTATGTGGAGAATGTGCGAGAGGCTCGAATGTAGCGACCAACTATATGTATAGTAGTCGAGCAGTGATGCAATACTTCAGCCATATCTTTCGTTGGAAAAGGATAGACTATGGCATACTCGCTCGTTCCGAGACTAAGCGGTGTCGAACGAACAACTTCAAAAGAAGAAGAAGGGATAGCGATTTTCTTATTTCGAAATAAATAGCGTCGTCTTATATCGGAATGAAATTGTACATGTCGACGGTCGCTCGAGCTTATCCCCACCGTTACCGTGACGGTCACGAATCACTCCGGCATAGCATAAGAAGGGTTAATAAATTATTACGTGGCAAATCATGCAATTGCTCTATCATCCAAGCTCCCACGAAGAGTGCAAAGGGGTTAACAGTTTGGTCCTCTGAGCCGGATATTTCCGGGAATTTTGTGGAAAATTCCCTCGGGCGTGCCCGTTGTACACAAGTGGATTGCAATCATTGTGTTGTTCATCGTCAATTTGGCTGCCGCTTCAACAGGCACAATGGACGTGCATGCACAAATCTGTTTGAAATTATTATACTGAAAAAACTTCTCAGATAGCAGAATGGAAATTAAAGAACGTATCGAATCGACTAACTCCTCAATAATCACAGTAGAGAGAAAATCGACGAAATAATGCAAGACATTGGTTTTCAAAAGTTCTTTTGTTTTTGTTGTTTGTCATTCAATGGTTTTAAGTCCAATCATTAAGGAAAATATTAAATAGATAAATTTAAGCGCCGACCAGACACTCCAAGGACGCTGACGTTCTACAGTTCTATGCCAATGAAGATTCTCTTACTTTTGCATTCTTTAAACTGAAACTAATTCTTTCAAGGTGACTTCAAGGTCATGGTACGTAGGTCGTTGAACTCATCTTGACGCCGAATACCACATCGCGTTATATAAAAGTACATCTTAATATGCAAAAACATGGGATGACCTTGAAAAGACCGTTAAATAACCTTCACAGGATTTTTTTGATCAGCATCAGATGCATGCCTTAAGACCATGTACATCCTACTTAGTCATTTTTTCTTACTTTCAAAAGTAGCTGAAATAATTCAACTGCTCGAGTTAAAATGAACACTCTCTATAAAAAGAAGTAAACTTTATAAAAATAGTGTATTTTATAAAAGACTCTTTATAAAAGAATATATTTAATATATTTTGTGAACTGCATGCGCATGATGGAGTGTCGCGTCGTTCGGACATCGTTTATTAGAAACATAAGTTATCCAAAACCAGCAGTTTGCTCCGCGAACCGCGTTCTTTCATATTTCTAATTCCCCATAAACGTTCAAGAGCTCCGTGAAATTTAAACTCTCTCTCACAGCCAACAAGTTTACCACTAAGAAATTAAACTCGCCATTAATTGGCCAAGTATTTTCGCTGGTCCGGCAAATCCGTTCGGCCCCGAGACGTCGCTTCCATTCGCTTGATATAAGTGCGCTTTACCCGGTGGCTGGTTCTAATTCTATTTTTCGTCCAATTATTAGAGGACGCAGCTGAAAGCATATTACGGTAAAAGGAGACATTTGTCGAGCGCACGTGTCCGCGGAGACCAGCGACGACGCAATAATAGACAAATTAGTCGAAGGAAGTATCTGCTGTGGAATTTCATTTCGCGGCAGCCTTTGAAATCCCGCCCGCGCTTCCAATTCGAAAATACTTGTTGGATCGAATTCTCCTCTTCCATCTCTATCTCTATCTTTCTCTCTACCTCTTGTTCACTTACTTTCACCAGCGAAGTTATTTCTCCAAAGTGAAGTCATCCCATTCCAGGCGTCTTCTGTAGCTGATTTCGTCGTTGTTTCTCCGAGCGGCCGAGCCGTTCGATTGCAATTACTAGATTGATATAATGAAAACGAGTGTCTCAAGCATCTGCCTCGGACCGCTGATCAGCGCAGTTTACGAGGCAACGTCCGTCTGGATAATCGCTCTCCGGACTCCGGAACGAATGTTTAAGCGGAACTTCGGCCACAAATGGAAAGCCCGCACGCTCCGTTGCCTCTCCCGTCCCCCGTTAATCATGCTCGGCTTGGTCTTTGTTTATGCCCGAAGTAGTGGAAGCTGATTAGAAGGGCAGCTTTTTGCGATTGGCTTTTCTGATACAAATTATGATCGAACCCATGGAACACGCCGCCTCCCTCGAGATCTTGTTTCCTTAACCGACGGTATTCGATTAACATGAAAAACAGAACCTCCTTCTGTTTTTATGAACTGTTTTCGATGCGATAATACCTTGAAAACGGGGAATTCTTCGGAGGCATTCTAACTGGAAATTTGAAAGTTTGACAATTTTTCTTTTAACACGTTGAATGCCACTTCACTCATATGTGGGTGACGGAATTATTTGTGCAGGTTTTGAAATGAATTTTTACGTTGATATATTCATTGTACTAAACTTGATTAGGATCTGTAACATGCAAGAAAATTGGAGGATTACTCAGTATCATACATTTAATTTTTATTTCATTAAATTACTTACTTTGATTTTATGGAACTTTTGGGGTTTCTAGATTGGCGATCGAAGTGTTAAATGATTACTGTTATTTATTCGTACTGTTTATCCAGATAATTCATAGTTCAAAGCTTGTTCAGTATTTCTCTCATGAAACTTTTTTAATACCCGCTCTAGAATTGCCACTTTCTTCCCATAAAACTTTTATCATACAAATTCTAAAATATCAGGAGAATACATATTTAAAACATTTCCAAGAGTAACATTTCTTTGAAAAATTCCGTAGGTACAAATATTTTCTAACACGAAACATATAAATTCATACAGAGTTTTTAAAAATAAAAAAGATAACTGTTCATTTCGGTCTCTAACATTAACTGTATTTCATACCAAGTGGAAGATCATATTTTTTTAAATAAATCAAGATACATAACAAGAAATATGTAGAAAGTAAAGCCGCCACTTTATTTTTGCAAACTCATAAATTATTTCTATCATTTAATTATTTCATCAGGTCTAAAGAATCCAAAATGAAATAATCTATTGAATGACAGGTACCGTGTACAGGGTGTGGCCGGACAGGTGGTATCACAGGACTGATTCTACATGTAAAAATAAGTCGAAGAAAAATAATAACATTTTCTCGTTTCACATCTCGTTTTCGAGAAAATCGAGTTGGAAATTGCAGTGAATGCGCGTGCTATTAGATAAGAATCATCTGACGCGTCTGGTCATGACCAACCAATTCTACTTTCTGTATATACTATAGCGAAACCGACGGATCTTCAAATTCGACTTTCTCGAAAACGAAACGTCAAACGAAACAATGTTGTTCCTTTTTTCGACTTATTTTTGCATGTAGAATCATCCCCTGCCCGGTTGTACCGCCTGTTCGGCCACACCCTGTATTTTACCGTCAGTAAAAATCAGATTAACTTAAAGTCTCCGGAAAATATAGATAGTAACTCGAGTAATCTGTTAAAGAGCAGGTGCTGTATATTTATCGAAAAATTAAATATTCGTTTGAAGTCTCTCGAAAATAATGCCAAAGTTTCGTCGCCAACGGCGTCGCACCTCTTTTGCGAGTGGGACGTCCGCCGTCGCGACGCGCGACGGTCCGTTTTTATTTTTATCGTCGACGAGACAATCGCGCGTAACAAGTACACCGAGCACTCTCCGACATGTGAATTCAACGATCAACGATCCACGTGGATGGCTCGAGGGATCATATATGGCACGTCAGTTCCGGTATGCGAACAATCCTGTCTGTCGCCTCATACGGTAGGCCTGCGGTTTCTCGTGGCGTGTACTTTGAGACGGAAATGCCATCGCGACTGCCGGAAACTACCACCGAAATAGATGATGCTGCCGAGCACCGCGTGATAGTCCCTGCCATCGACTGCCGTCTGATTCTATCTGCGGTAAGCCTTGTTGATACGGTTTAAAGGGGAAGACGTCGTGTCAAGCCAGACAGTGCTCGACCGTGAAAGTGGCCGCCGAGGATGCAAAACGCTGAACCTTCCTCAGTAGATAGTGGATTTTCACGAAAAATAAGAATTCCTTACAATAATTGCAAGAAACAGTAGCCATGTAGAAGACTCTCTTTTTTTTTGATAATCCTAATAAATTGAAAATATTCTAGTAGACTCAAAAAAATTCATGGATCATTTCTGGCGAAGGCAATTTTTCTTTATACTGCTAATTCAAGGAACTCGGGAGGATAAATTTTGTTTTTGAAGTGAAGTTTCATCTTTTACACACGCGAAGAAAATATTTCGATTACAACTACGAATTCAGTTGGTATTTATAGATATTACCCTCCTCAAAAAAATTAAAGGATCACCTCTTCGAACCCGAGAAATTGTGTCAATTTCAGATGATCATAACTCCGGCAAAAATTGTTGTGTCGATATCGTGCAACAATCATTTGAAAGCGTGAAGTCTCTCCTTTCAGATTCTTTATCAAACTTTTAGATATGTTGCTTTTTAATACAGTTACAGTATTATAAAGAAGACCTTGGTAGTTACAAAAAATTTTGTTCAACTTCCTGACATCACATGGGGTGAGATAAATTTTCTTGATAAATGGCGTTACCATAATTTGAAAGCGCCGGCTTTCCTGTGCAAAATATCTGGTTTGTCGAATATTATGCGATCTTTTTTTGTTCGAGTTATTCAACATTGAAGTAAGTATTGTCCTTTTAACTTGAACTGGCTCTAGAAAGCGAAAAAATCAACGTAAAATCTTGTGCAAAAAAGCAATAGAAAGAGCATTTCTTTCCTTTGAAGGCACTTCTTTTGTTTTTTTTTTCAATTTAATTTACATTTCGATGTATTAGATCAGAATATCATTCTCTTGGATGTCCCGTCTACATATACAATTTTGTTCCAATATAAGACGAAAGACTCTTCTTCTTCTTCATCCGATATACGACGAAAGCCCGAGCCATTGCCTTATATCGAATGAAAACTCTAGTGAAATATCGGCGTGGGTTAGAAATAAGTCCGGCACAGGCCTAGAACTCGCAAGAGTTCGAGGGTCAAAATCATTCAACGAAGAAGCATGTACATTCTCATCTGTCTTTTGCTTTTGATAATGGATGTAAAAAAAAAGTTTATTTTGTATACAAATCTGCAGCCGCCTAGTCATCAGTGAGAAATGTATTAAATATTTCGCAAGTAATGTTAATACTAGACCCAGGATACTGATGTATTCACATTATGTACTAATGTGTTAAAGACAAGGAAAGGATTAACCGGAATTTGTAGTATATTTATTTTACTTTCATGACGAGAATGTAACGAGAAGACACACACTTGCCGTTAATCAGAAATTTTAATATGATGTCGAGTAATGGTTCGAAGGTAGCTGAAATTTTGACGTACAGCTGTAAGAATTAAATAGCGTTTTATAATGGAAATTGTCCACCGTGAAAGGTTTTCGCAGCAAGAATTTACGTCGAAAACAATTTCCGCGCGATCTTGTAAGTCAAGTAAAATTTTCGCGTGATAGCCTTCGTTCGAGTAAAATTTCCCCGCCAACATTAAAGAAGAATGGAGTTTTTCTTCGCGACTGTTCGTTCAGAACGGTTCTCTGTTCCTGCATATTTTCACTCCACTTCACTGACTGCGTCGTAGCTGAAGCCCATAATGAATTAGATTGTTTCCAGGGTCGATTTTAAAAATATTCCGACTTAGAACGCTGGCTCTCAAGTCATTTTATTGTTTAACTGTGTTACATATTTCATAGAATTAGCACAGTATTGTTCATTCGCGTATGCTGAATAGTTAGTTCGCATACGTTTTACAAAATATTCTGCGTTCGGATGCTGAATTCAAAACAAAGTCTGCTATGGAAATTGATGTTATTGTTACGGCTATATGTGAAAAAGCCAATATCCCCTAACGTTTTCATTTAGAGATTATGAAGTGGTAAAACTCATTCTCCTTATTGTTAGTCTCAGAAGTATAGCAATTTCTATGTGTCTTATTTTGTAGAAAATATACATGTACAGATCACTTCAAATTTTAGTGCAGGTTATAAACTACCTTGTATAACTACATGCAAATTTTTTAATATTCATTCTATAATCACCCCAATAATCTCATTTTTACTTCTAAAAATCGCTATCCTTCGAAGTGTAATCATTAGCAGAAGTTTCGAACGTGTGTAATTGTTAAATGTTGTGAAGTGCAAATATATATTAAAAATATATATAAAAAAAATAAAAATAAATTTACAGAATACGAAGATATTACTCTAAATGAAAGTCTCAAAAGCCAATCAATTTATTTGAACCGTAGCGACTTATCTGTTAATAAATCTGTTCTTCTGAACCTTTATACGCACTGGTATTTTTTCACAGCTAACAACAAGTTCTGAAAGACTTAATTATCTCAATTTTCATGCTCGGGAGCTAACAGTGGTTGGCTTCTGAGCCCACCATATAGATGTTCAACGTAACCCATTTCACTGTTAGGAATTCATTGATCGACAAATTCGCTCTTTCGATGCCTCGACCTCGTAAACTTTTCATCAATTATTGGTTTTCGCCGTTATTTCTGTTCCCGTTGTTAATAGGGGGCACTCGAAAACTTTGATAACGCGTACTTCCGTTGGCGCAGTTCGATTTTCTGCTTAGACTCTGTTGTGTGTTTATTAAACTACAGAAACGTAGGAAATTTTAATCGTCTGGAGTGTCTTGTTTATTAAAACTCTGCAGGCAACTCTGGGCCCTGGCCTGTATGGCCGTTAGCTCGTGTAATGTACCAATATTGTTCTCGGATGTAATGAGATTAATTCTGTGTTTGAAGTGTTCGCGTGAATCTCGACCACTCTGGATTCTAAGTAGGCGGCTGGTTTTCGTGCTCATTGTCTCCGAAACGAGGTAGAAGCTACCCAGTTCCATTAACGACTGGCGTACGTCTAATTTGATGATTATGAACAAGAATTAGTTATGCATATAGCCCAAACTTCGAGGGATATCTTCGCCACACGAATATAAATCAGTGGTTCTTAAGCTTGATTGTCTGGCGGCACACTTAAATCATTAAACGAAATTCACGGCACTCACGGCACATTATTACTATTATTATTATTATTTGATTTTTACAGTTAGTAAAGATATGAAGGATGATACGTATTTGGCTTTTTAATAATTTTGATGTAAACAGTTCAAAATTTCGCTGCACCCTTGTGGCATACTTGCGGAACCCAGTTTGAGAACCACTGATATAAACGATGGCCGATAAGGAAAATGTTTAGAATTTTTTAATAAAACGTTAAACAACCTATATTTGACAATTATTCTGCAAGATTTTTTAGTCTCAACCCCCAGAATTGTGTCACTTGTTGGGAAAATGATCTGGAAAAAATTTGAAGAAAATTTTGAGAAAATTTCGAATTTTTAAAATCTGGACATAAATAAACGTTATGATATATCGTTGAATTTGTCTCCTATTTCTCTTTAAGGATACATACATAGCATAAATAGTTGTTGATAGAAAAAACATCCATGACCTTGAAAACTTGAAAAAATGACCTTAAAAGAAATGTTTCTTTCCCGTCATTATATTCACTCTCTTATATACTACAACTTTTCTTTGAAGAGTTTCTACATATATACACATAACTGAATAAATTCATTAATACGCTCCAATCTACAAAGGAAAAACAGTTCTAAGATCGAGAAAAAGATGTTATTATGGATATTATGTAAATTACGAAAACAGGTGACATCAAACTATTTCGTCGAAAATTTTAAAATTTTATGCGCTTCGGGTTCCCATGATCCAATCGACTCCATATTTTTTCATGATCACTTTCTCAACCAGTGTCACAATTCTGGGGGGGGGGGGGGACTAAAAAAATTGTTCGATAAAAAATTAAGGTTAACCCTAATGACCATATAATATTTCTTTCTTATTTAGACCCGTAGAATATACTGGCAAAGTTTGACACCTTAAACCTGGGACACCCTGTATGAACAATGACGAATAATCTCATCTCCAGTTCTGCTAAATGTAGGATATTTGTAATTTTCAAACATTAATACTTTAAACAAAAGTCATAAAGATTCAGCATAGTTAGACTTTCATTTACAAATTGATTGCTCTTCTTGTTCGATGTTTTTTGTCACATCGACAGTCATTGTCATTAGCGACGGTACCTAGTGGATCTTACTGCATTTTGCTGAATATGTTATGTGGTCCTGTGAAGCATGTCTAGTTGTTCTTCTGTTTTATATGTATAATAGTATAATATGTGGTCGGTCGTTAATGTCTGATTTTGGCATATTAATTGCTTTAAATCAAGTTTGTAAACTTTTGGAAGTGTTTCTAATCATTTGATCGTCCACTGTAGATGATCAAAGTAAAATGGAACTGAATGTGTACGAATATTACAACTACAGGGTCTGCCATTTAGAAGTGTTATTTTAATTGATAAAATACGTTGTTTTTTACAATTATTGAAATATTTTGATTCAGGTGCTAAGCATAAAGTCTGCCATAAATCATGGAATACAACATCTTCCGAGTGAGTCGTCTAGGCTAAATTTACAGACGGCCATTCGTTTAAGAAAATTTTTCATAACGATTTCGCGAAATTGCGACTGGATTTCGCTAATTACAGCTCTGATATTGTCTTTGAGTGCTTGATTCGTTGCTCCATTTAGAGAGATTACTCGTCCGGGAAATTTCTCACGCAATACAATTTTTTCTCAATATATGTCGCAAATACCTAGCAGATAAAAGTCGCAGAAATATCCTCACTATCGCAGGGTATACCCCGTGAGGGGCCCCGAGAGTCTTCGGACGCCGAGGCGTGTAAACATAATAAGGGTCGGGTGTGACGTTCAGCGATGATCAAAGAATAGTATCTGCTGGACGATATATGTCACTGGCAAGCTCCGTGTTGTTCACATATATCAATAAAACACTGTAATGCAAATGCTTCGCGACTTGTGTGACATGAAACAGTAAATTTTCACAATTCGAATACGTTGTGCAAAAGTGTGTATCGTTCAATTTTTGTTAAACATATAAATATTACTTAGCAAGAGTGACAACTTAATCTTCTCAAAAAAAGACACCGCGAAATTGAAAATATCACCTCTTAATGGAATGCCCTTTACTTGGAGGACCGTGTGAGGGTTGAAATCGCAGCATTGCTAAATCCTGTAAAAATGCAATAAATGCAAAAAAATCCGCAGTGTGGTCGTTAGCGTAGTCGTTACAAAACAAAAGACGCCAGAGCAGTTCGTCGACCGTATTAAAAGCAGCCGAAGCGGCGCGGTGCGGTGGTCTCGCGCGTAACGCTACACTTTGAAACTCGTCGGCGAGGGATCCAGGACTCATCCTGACCGGAACGGGAACAATGAAGAACATCCAATCTGCTTTGAAAGTTCCAAGAAAGCACGTCCGACGTCTTTTTTACCAGCGTCGCACAGTTCGCTCTCCCCCCTCTGTCTCTCTCGAAAACCGGTCAGGGCGAGAGGGGTTGGCCGGTTAAACAAAGATTTGTAACAAAAAAAAAAAAAAAAAAATTCTGAGGACCTCTCGGCCCGTTGTTTCTCGTCTAATATCTGGCCTTAAGACGTCTCCGTCCAAGGATTACGAAGAGTGGTGGTCGCCGGAGGACGATTACTAACCGAGATAAGGGCTGTCAGCGCTAATCAGTCCTTCTCCCGCGTTATTTCTGCTCATCCCCGGATGTTCAAGTCTAGAGGTGTGCGAGAACCCGACAATGTCGAGTACCCGATGGTCGAGACGGGTCGGGTTCTCGACAATTTCGGGATTCGACTGAACGGTTTTCAAGTTCTCGCACATGTCTATTCGAGTCGTTTTCGGAAGCTCGGAACCGGTTCGAAACCGGCGCGACGTTGCGCGGGCGACCGACACCGGCACGTGACACAGCTGTTTAATACGAAGTTCCAAATTATCGCCGCCATAGTTAACTGACGGCATTAATTCACCGTACAGCATCGTCGTTAGTGCGCAATGTCGATTATCGACACTGTTACTAATGCCATTATTGGCCTCTTACCTCCTCGAGCATCCTCCGGGGGACAAGCTCTCGCAGGGTCGCGACCGTGCTCGAATCGGTCCCGCGACAACCTCGTCAAACCCATTGACAGTGTAATCAATAACCTGTGGTACGCATTAACAGGTAATTTAATGCGCCACGGTAGGACCCGCAACGTGACCGGGACTCTCTTGGTTCACCGGCCACCGGGGAAGGACAGAACACGAAAACTCTGAATATTAAGAAATCGACGACTCGTGCAAAATACAGTCGGTCACGAAAATATTTGCACACCACTATAGTTTTGACTATTATAGACCGTACTTCAGAAATTTATGCAATAAGAACAAAAAGAGGTTTCACGTATGTTACTATGCAGTGTATAGTTAACAAAAACATAAGAGATATTTATTTACCATAAGTGATTACATAAATAATAAAAGAAAAATGGAAAGTACGCTCATTTTCATGTCACGAAAATATTCGGACACTATCAAAACTAAGTTTATAACACTATATATAAATCTTGGTTTTATAAATTAATATATTGTTGGATATCCCATATGTTTTATGACGTGCCGTAATTGCGTTAGCATATTACAAATTATTCTTTTTAAATAATCTTGCCCAGTACGTAGCCATTCTTCTTGCAGACGTCTTTTTAGTTCGTCTTTATTGTTTATGGGAGTTGTTCGAATTCGGCGATGTAATTCATCCCATAAATTTTCAATGGGATTCAAATGATTCAGATACCTATTTTTATCGAGGATGTCGTCGATAAAAACTAATTCGCTTACTCCATAGGCCGAAATACAGCCCCACCACCGTGTTTTACAGTCGGCTGCAAATGTCTCGGATTTAATTTTTCTTTGGATTTCCGCCATACTCTAATTCTTCCATCGCTTTCATAAATATTAAATTTGGACTCATCCGCGAAAATTACGTCTTCCCACCACTGACTTTCCTTTGAAATATATTTTTTTCAACATTCAGTCTCTTCATCCTGTTGTTCGCGTTAATATACGGCTTTTTTCGAGCTATTATTCCATTATAGCCCTCTGATCGTAACCCCCTCCTTTTTTTCTGGATGCACTGATATTCCACGGTCATTATTTCATTCAGCTGCTAACTTTGGAGCACTTATCCAAGGATCACATTTGATTCTCCTAATTATGGAGCGTTTATCACGAGTATTGAGGATCGGTTTGCATCCGCCTTGAGGGATAGATTCAATTCTATCTTCGTTCTTATAACGTCGCACAATATCCCATACCGTGCTCTTACTAATATTTAATAAATTTGCAATTTTGCGAATCGATTTCCCCTTTTCCCGATGAAAAATTACTAATTGTCGCATATCAAACGACGTGTTCTTACTTTTCCGTTCCATTTCGCACAAATTTTGAGCAAGACTGACAAATATTCGATCTCTAACATAGTATGTTAGATATAGTATGCTACTCTGTACATAGTATGAATGATATATTTACAAACATTGTTTCAGTCAGTTCCTGGAACCTGGAAACTTGAGAAGTATAGGAAAAATATTAGCTACGAGAACGTGCAATAAAAATTATGGCGTTTCATTTAAAAATTTTAACTTGTCCTTCACAGGACCTTCTCGGTTCGAATAATCGGGGTTCCACTGAATTATCAATTGAATAAGCAAGCTCCGAGTTATTCTCATTTTTTTTTCTATCAGATGTTGGACCATTACACGAAAATACAATTTCATTTTAAAAATGGTTCAGATTTATATTCACGCAAGGTACTGAACAATTTTACAAGTTGTTAATTAACTCTGAAGAAAATCGAGTTTTACGTTCGGTATGGAATATTTTGTGCATCGGCGTGTTGCATGCTTAATTTGGTTTCACCGTTTGTCTACTCTGCTTTATTTCGCCGCTGTTGCTTTAATCCCGTTTGCTCTATTCAAAATGATTTCGTCTTTAACGCACAGCCAATCATGTGAGTAGCGCGCAGCAATTAACAGCATTCCGTTGGATTCATTAAATCAGCGTGCTCATCTTTTTTCAGAGAACAATCCTTTCAGTTAAAAAGTACGGGTTGAAAATCTGATGGAAGAATTATTACTCGCCGCTCAACAAGAAGCGCGCTTCACGCAGCAATGTGAAACGAAAAACCTTTCGTATGTTTTCCCTCCGGTGGAGCAGGATTAGACAGGCCATCCTTGAAAACCGGTAGTTTTTCAACGAGGGCGGAAATGCGAGTTACGTAATGAAAATACGTTTCACAACACAGCCAACCGGGGACGTATAAATTTAATCCCTCGCAGCACGCCGCCCGCTTAAGACAATGTTCCCTGCTTTTCCCGCGATAATTTTCTGCGTTGTATTTACCAAGGGAGTCCAGCGAATCCTTCTCCAAAATACGCTACGATATCGTAAAAGTCCTGCCCGAACCATTCCATTTATTAAACTGTTGAAAAGATCTCTCAAAATGTTCTCCTTTTCAAATCAATTTATTTTTTAGATGTAGAAAATCACTTTCTTTTCGGTTGTTCCAACAGTTCCTGATCACCCTGTATATTTTTGTGACCCTTTCGTATTCATATCGTTATCCTCAGATTAATCTTATCATACATCGGATACGAAAATTCATCATAAATACACGATTGTATAGGAATCGACTGTCTTGTCTGTTGATGACTAGTCGATTCTACTTAACATACAGGGTGTATAAAAAGTAATAGTCATCCGTCCTAGGAGTGAATCTTCACCTCTGGATCGGTGGATATTTGTAAAAGAAACTTGCCGTAAAATTGTTTATAACGAAGAAAATTGTTGTTAAATTTTTTTCATTAACATCTACTCATCGAGAAGAGAAAATGCTTGAAAGGAACCATACGTCGCAAACAAATAACTTTTTAGATATAAGCTGTTCAAGTTTTTGCAATATTTAATTGTGTGGAGTTATGCGTATAGACAAAAGCCTACTACTACAATCCACCTGACTGTGTGGATGGGGCAGAACATAATAGTGTGAGTGCCTCGAGACAGACGAAATTTAAAGGGGCATTCATCGCTAGGCCCGTACCAAATCATTGTCAACCTGCCCATTCAGGTCATAAATTTGAAGTTGCAAAATATTAAAGAAAACCTTATATCCAATGTGTTATACATACCATCAGGGACCATAACTGTTATAACCAAAAAGAAAAAAAGTTATAGAATAACAAGTATATCATCGACTAAAATCGTATTGGCTACAAATAAGTAACCGAAAATTGTTTCTCCTGTTGGTAAATGTTATCGTTAAGAGAAATTCATTTCGATCACTTATAACAGTTATCAATGAGAGAAGTTCCTTTCGATCGCTCATAACAGTTATTGATGAAGGAAAATTGTAATAATTATTATTAAATAGTACAACTTTCAAATGGAAGACAATCAATTATTTAATAAATTTTTTATTCATAAAATGTATTGCTATAATCAAAATTTGATGCGACAAACACGAGTTTTTCCAATTTTTCTCTTGACAAATTACACTGCAAATCATCTAACGTTAATTTTAGAGCAGAAAAGGTTCGTTCAACGCTAACCTGAATTGCGGGCACAGCGTGAAGTATGCACGCTAGTTTTGATAAATACGGGAGTCTATATTTCTGATTTATATATATCGTATATATCTTGTTGTACGAAACCTTCTCAATGAATTTCACAGGCTTGCTCCATCCGAAAAAGAGTAGACAACTCTGTAATTAAATAAGCAACTTAAATGAATTTTCTCAAACAATAATTATTATGATCAAGTGAAAAGAAATTCGATCATCGATAACAGTTATGGGCGATGGAAGTCAATTTCTCTCATTGATAACTGTAATGAGCGATCGAAATGAATTTCTCTAATCGTTAACTGCTTTGAGGAATCGAAACAGTTTTTCTTCATCGATAACAGTTATCGAGGTGGATCCAATTTTTTGGACACTAATAACTGTTACTTGTAACCAAAAAAATCGATATTTGTTAATCATTTCGTTCTTATTCCGGACTCAATGTGGGCACACTTTACGACACACTTTCTCACATGTGTCTACTTTATTTGTAATTACTTCAAATGCGTTTCAAAGCTTGACTTTAGTATCGTCTATTTAAGAATGTACACTTGAAGGAATCGAATGTCTGAACTCACAAGAATCGACATTGCCAGTTGGTTCTCGAAAAATCAATATCTTCTTGGGAACGATTTCTTTTGTTTCAATCGATCAGACTTGATCGAATACATTGCGTCGCGAGATGACACGTCTGTGTCCTTATACGTCAGGTCAGACTCTGAGGGTCTGTAAACGGTAGATACAAAAACAGGGTAAACAGATCCTCAGAATTTGGCAGAATTTGGTTACCCTGTTTTTGTATCTAGCGTTTATACACCTTCAGCGTCTGACCTGCCTAGTATAACCTGACCCTAACATGTCCGTGGGAGCGAAGCAGTTAAAATCGCAGTATTATTTTGATCGTGGTCGGAGTAAATTCTTCTCGTTCGTTGTTACAATTTCGTAAAGTGTGTTGTGTAGTGATAAGTGATTGTATAGAAGTGTGATGTTTCGTGCTTCGAAAATAAGCTCCGAAAGACGAGCACAATTATTTGGACATACTCGTATGAGTAAATAATAGTATGCTGATAGATCCAACGGAGGAACAGAAGATTCTGAAAAATTTGTAAGTATACTTTACAGTAGTATTTTATAATGTAGGATTAGTATTCGTATGTATAACATATTGGATATAAGGATTTCTTGCATATTTCGCAACATCATGATCCGAATGGGCAGGAACGGGACTAGCGACGAGTTGTCCCTTTAAATTTCGTCTGTCTTCTAGCACGCACACGATTATGTTCTGTCTCATCGACACGATCAGGTGGAATGTGTAAGGACTGTCAGGTGTAATAGTACGCTTTTGTCTATACGTATAACTCCACACAATCAAATTTTGCAATGAGTAGATGGTGTTGACGTAAAAAAAACTTTAACAATTTTCTTTGTTATAAACAATTTTGCGGCAAGTTTCTTTTACAAACGCTCACCGATCGAGAAGTTTGGATTCACCCATAGGACGGATGACCATTACTTCTTATACACCCTGTACACACAGATGCACGCGGTCTAATCAATTTGCAAACTCGATTTCTTCTGAACACAAAGCGTCATATGAATTACTTTCATTGCAATTTTTTTTTACTTATTTTTGCATATAAAAGAATCCTCGTTGCACCATGATTTACAATATTTATGTATACAATCTATACGAATCTGCCTTATCTGAATGATAATTTTCATATAATACGATTTTAAAAGTATTAATGGAAAAATTCTTTGAATTTAACCGAAGAATGTGAGCAAAATCTAGTAAAGGACTGTCTATACATAGCAGGTAAGAAATACATTCAACCATTTTGAAATTAAAAAATAAAAAGAGTATTGAAATTCGAAATAAAATACTTGCGTTTGAATAGTGGGTACTCAAATTATTCGAGTTACAATACGAAAGGTATATAGTGTGGGCCGGAAATCGTAGTACAAGCGGACAGGGGCTGATTCGACATGTAAATATAAATCGAAAAAAAGGAACAACATTTTTTCGTTTGACGCCTCGTTTTCGAGAAAATTGAGTTTAAAGATCAGTCAGGTTCGCGTGCCGGTCATGATTAGACACGCCAGACGATTCCTATTTCATAGCACGCGTATTCGCTGCATTTTCAAACTTGATTTTCTCGAAATCGAAGCTTCGGGTGAAAAAATGATATATCGAAACTTCTTTTTTTTTTTCTATGTAGAACCATCCTCTGTCCGCTTCTACTACGATTCCCGGCCCAGCTTGTATTTTCTTATCCACGTGGTGAACAATCTTGTCCATTGTGTTATTAAATATTTATGATTTCCAAGGATGAACACTTCATACGAAAATAATAAGAATTAGATTTTCATTGGAAAATTGATTGTCAACTTATCGAAGCGGTTGTCTAATAATTTAATCATTCGCTGCATACGAGCTTATTGCCTCACATACGCGACAGCACAAAACAAGCGTCTAACACTGAACCTTTAAAAGGATACGCGAATCACAGGCGCCCGAATAACTCCGAAATTCTATTTTAAAAAACAAGTCGATGAAAATCTCCAATTTCCGCGGACGGATAATGGAATCGGTGGCGGTCAGTTCGAAATCTGAAGCGCTCAGTAATTTTCGACGGCCGACTCGGTCCTGCGGCTGCAATACACACACTCATAATTAATCTGCTTGTTATCCTATCGGAATCAATGCGAGCGCAATGGAACGAGCAACAGTCCGGTCGTTCGCGGGTTCGAAATCGAAAGCTCGATTTTCAATCGCGCCGATCTAGGACAGAACAGGACGTGACAGAACGGGACGAAACAGGATAGAACAGGACGCACGGGGGAATCGCGCAGTGTGACGCGATCGTATTCGCGCGGCGTTTAGCGCCGGCTTTCTCACGGTTATTTCCGGTTTCACGGTTCGTCCGGGTTTTCGCGATTCCGCCGGCGAACGATACCGCACGCCTCTTTGAGTTTAGGGCCGCGCCGACTGTGCTAAAATTCGCGACACGCTCGATCGCGCGAGAATCCTCGAACGCCGGATGCGAAAGCGGACGCATGATCACTAGGATGGTCCTTAGCCTATAGGATTCCAAAATTATTTTTCAGACTTTTGTTCTGCCCCGCCCCCACCCCTCAACATTATCAGGCTTGGTGAGAAAATGTGTGGAAAATTTGAAAGCAATTGGACAATAATTGTTTTTCTTTTTGCGATATTTCGAAAATCACGAAATAAAATTAAGTGAAACTTTAATTGCAAATGGGATTCCCGTTGTCCGATTGTATCCAAATTTTGTACACACCATTTTCTTGCCGATTCTCGCGATTTAAGGGGGTATAAGCAGAAAAATCGAAAGTCGAAAAATAGGGGGACCACACTAACGGCGACCCCCGCCCTGCGGGCGAATATCGGTAATCAGTTTCCCATCCCTATGCTCGCTTCCGTACGCTTTAACGCGCGAACAATAGCTATTTAGGTGAATGGGAGGTTCGAATTACGCGGACCGTAATTAGGGCCGCTGAAAGCCGGCCTGTAATCAGAATGTATATGCGGCCGGTTACGCGGCACACGACGACGGTTTTAGCGGAAAAATGCCGATGTACCCCGCGGGCTTGGTCTTTGTAGCGCGAATACTGTATCCGCTCGATAACTACCTGAGCTGTGAGCTCTTGTAGATGCCGTCTCTACAGGAAACGGGTACTTATCGGACAGACGGCGGAATGCGGCGCGGCGACACGAGCGTTCTCTTCGTGACTTAGACCTGTGTGCTGTGGTGTACGATCCTTTTATATGAATATCAATACTTCGTGAAAAAAGTAAGAATTCCCTGTACAGTGGCGGCCATATACTTACGTACACTTCATATTTTAACTGACTTATTTCTACGGAACTCAGATAGTAGTATCAACAATTTATTTCTAAGAGTGTTAGACCCTGCACATATCTGTAATAGAACTTTGACTTATTTCGAGAAAATATTTATTTTAAAATAAATATTTTGTTGCGATCTGTCTGTTTTGTAGCGGACAACTACTTACGTACGCTACTGTATCGCACAGCTAAGCCAAATGTAAACAATATTTACTAGTATCTGCTGAGCAGTGTTTACAGTTAGACGTATTACAATAGTACTGTGATGAGTAAAGGAAGAAATATCACGCCAGAACAGCGGCGATTAGTGCAACAGCTTCGGAAGGATGGAATGTCCTACCGACAGATTTCCGCAAAATTAGAAATATTCGTTATGGCTTGTCATCATTCTATACAATATATTAAACTTCATGGAACACCAGACAACCTTCCTCATAAAGCGAGACCTCGAAAAACTGATCAAAGAACTGATCGCAAGATTCACCGATTGTTTGAAGCGGACAGATTCAAAACTGCAGTTGCCATCCACAATGAAATATCAATAGATCTCCATGAAAAAGTAAGTGTCAGAACTGTCCAGCGAAGACTTAATGAGTTCCAATTATACGGACGCGTTGTCAGAAAGAAACCGCTCAGTTCAGAAAAAAATCGTCGGGCTAGGATTGCTTTCGCGAAAGAACATTTAAACTGGACGCCCCAGCAATGGTCCAGAGTAATTTTTACAGATGAATCGAAATTTAATCGATTTGGATCTGATGGTAAAGTATACGTGAGACGTCGCAAAGGAGAAGAATTTCATAAAAATTGAATTAAACCGACTGTAAAAGGTAGTGGTGGTTCGGTACTCATTTGGCCGCCTATGGCAGTGAAAGGTACAGGTCCTATTCATCGGATAATTGAAATCATGGACAGATACGTGTATTTGGATATTGTAAAAAATGTATTGCTACCATTCGCCGAAGAATACATGCCAAAAGAATGGATCTATCAAGCGGATAATGATCCGAAACATTCCGCAAAAGTCGTCAAGACATTCTTGAGTGACAATAATATTCACGTAATGAAGTGGCCAGCACAATTTCCGGATCTGAATCCAATCGAGATACTGTGGATTGATGTCGACAAACATATAAATAAACATAAACCGAAAAATATTGATGAATTGTACACTATTGTACAGGAAGCATGGAATTCGATACCTGCTAGCAGATGTGCTAGACTTATCGAATCCATGCCGCGGAGATGTGTCGCAATTATCAAAAATAAGGGTTTACATACGAAATATTAATGTATTATAATTATGAGTTAAAGAAACATGTGAAAATATAGGTAGTTCGATGTGTACTTAACTATGTGTCCGCACAAAATTTGACACTTCAGTATAAAAATATAAAAAACTTTTTAATTATAGTAAATTAAGGAAAGCTATTTTGATATCTTATTACATATATTGTAAACTTATAAAAAATATAATCGATTTTCGTATACTTGTTTAACGTATAAGTATACAGGAAATAATATTTAATTTTATTAACTGTACGTAAGTATGTATATGGCCGCCACTGTAAATGGGCTTTCATCAAAAGTTGATCGTTGTAATGTAAAGTAGTCGATTTATGCAAGCGGCTCTAATAATTTGATCACTGTAAAATGTCAAATACATTAACACTTTGTACTTCGTGTTTACAAAATTCTGGAGTGCAAAGTGCTAAGGGGGAACATACACCTTGGAGGTCGAAAAGTGAGCTTGACTTTGAGAATTTTTTTTATTTCAGCAAATGGTTGTATTAAAAATTCATTTGGTACATAAGTTGTGTGACACTTGTGTGTCTACAAAATATTAAATTTTTGTTAAAAAATATCCAACAGAAGTGGGGTGGCAACCATGGTTATGAGACGGTTTTTCAAGGATGGTGTTTGCGGTAACAATTGCACCTCGGTTATTTTTTATCCGAATCATAAAAGGAAAAATTCTCCTTAAAGTAAACAAAAAAAAACAAGTACTTGTGATAGTCGATTTCGGTTTTTCCCAGTTTGTACAGAATGGCGGACATTTGAACATAAAAGTTATTCTTCGCGCGAAAAATATGATAGTCTTTTATTTATTAAAAAAAAACTATGATGTTTAGTAACAAAACTCTATGACAAAAACTAGATGATTGTGTCAAGTATGGGTGTAAAAAATTTCGAATTTGGTCCAGTAGTTTTCCAGATATGATGGTTACACCGTTTTGAAAAACCGCCTCACAAATATGGCTGCCACCCCACTACTATCGGCTATTTTTTAACAAAACTTTAGTATTTTGTAGAAGAAAGTGTAACACAACTTATGTACTAAATGTTTTCTTAATGTAACCATTTGTTGAAATAAAAAAAATTCTGAAAGTCAAGTTCGCTTTTCTTACAATTAGATGTATGTCCCCCGTTAACTGTCGCCCCTTTTGAGTGAATATATGACACGCTATTTCGCAACACTCAAAGCACAGTAGCCCGTCAATAGAACTGAACAAAATTTGAAACGCTGCCAATCCCGCGTAACCGCTGAAATGTTTGAATCGAAATTCAAGATCGCCGCAAAAAGCGCTGCGATACCAAACACAGAAAATACGAACTTCATCGGTGGTAAGGGTGGACCTCGGCTATGCTTCAAACGGATCGTGAAAATGAAAATTCCGTTACGGTGCGCGGTTCGCAATGTTGAAGCTGGATTGAATAGTGAAAACGTGGAATACAGGTTCCGGTAAAATTTGTTCGGTAGAGTTTCTATGGAACGGAATATGGTTCTCTGTAACGAATCATCGCACAGATAATTACACCGTTATTGATAGTGTTCCCAATTGATGATTGAACGTGCGTTATTATATTCCTCTGACTGTCCACTCGTAACGCAATGTGCATGGAAACGTGTTATGTTTGCTTGATTTGACACTTTGTAGTTGAACGTATTCGAACAATGCAACTCCCGGTATATTTGTCCGACCCAGGATCAATTTAACCGTGTATATGTTTCTTAATTTCGAGAATAAATTTCGATATTTATTTAATAAATTCGTATCGAGCGAGTTGACATTTACTAGCGGGGAAAAATGGCGCTACAGAACGTTAGCACAGCACGCGTTAGCGAGTTTGAGTTTCGCGATGGGAATTATGACTGGCCCAGCTCGAGGGACAACGACGAACGTGGATTTTACGTCGAAACGCTTCAGCCCCGGTTGCATTGTTACCCCCTTCGGAGGAGCAGCGGGGCGAGCCGAGGGAGTGGTTTAATGGCCACGTACGAATGAATTGAAACAGTGGATCGACTTAGATACCTGTGCCAACCGTTTTCAGGACCCACGGCTAAAGGGAGCCAGGGTTAAACCCCGTTAAGCCTGAGTTAAACGCCATCATAGTGTGCCGGTATTGTCTCCCGCTTAGTGTCGCTCATGAAGGTAAATAGAATATTCTCGCCTGTCGACTGGGATCATTTACTCCGAGAAATTAATTCTACTTCCGATAGAGTTTAGAGAACCGCGAGGTCATCGACCGGCAAGAAATCGACGAAGATTAGGATAATCGCAGTCAGCGGGCAACGATGGTCAGTGTTATTACACGTTTTGAGTTTTTAATTTTTCTTGTTTACTATACCGTTTACCGCGCGTATGCACGATGCCCACTCAATCATTGTCTAATAGCGAAAAAAACGAGCTTCATTACGAATTACACATAAATGTGCTATAAATACAACTCGCTATATTCATATTTTATATGAATATTTTTTATTTACAGTCGAGTTGGAATGTATACAGGAAAATGAATATGACACATTTTTAATAATGGTAATATATGTTTTACTATCATATTTCGTTATTTATTTATGGTGTCGTGTGACCGGTGGTACAAGCCGCAAAGAGGTGAATTTATATGAAAAAATACGTCGAAAAGAAAGAATAATGTTTTGTCGTTCGAGGCCTCGTTTTCGAGAAAAGCGAGTTTGAAAATGCAGCGAATACACGCGTGCTATTAGACCGGAATCGTCTGACGCGTCTGACCATGACCAACCAATTCTACTGCCTGCATATACTAATGCACGCGAACACGACGAATCTTTAAACTCGATTTTCTTGGAAACGAAGCCTCGAACGAAGAAACATTACGCTTTCTTCTCGACCTATTTTTCCATGTAGATTCACCTCTTCGCATCTTGTGCCACCGGATCGATGACACCCTGTGTATTATACATTTTCTCGTCACACTTCAATTTATGAATGCACGCAGACCGTCACAGTTGGGTCGTTAACCATAAATACCGATCATTTCCTGTTTTTCCCGATTGATCGAGCGGCATTACGGCCGTGCACCGACTTTTTACAACGCTGATTTTCAGCCGATTATTTGCGCTGCGTTTCGTAATAACTACGGTTATCGTCAGGTGGCCGTGATCCGTATCAATAATTCGATTCTCTCCATTTTTTGTGCTAATTAGTGACTTTGTGCGATTGATTCCGTTAATTAGTTAAAAGGACACTTTTTCGGTGTGTCATTCGAATTGGTATAGTTTTCAGCATTTGCATGCTTACTTTCATCTTGGACCAGATATAAATATTTTCAACTCGCTATTGAACGACTAGTAAGTTTGGATGGAACATTTTTAACTATGGGTCAAAAAGGACCCAACTTCCGCCGGCAAAGGGTTAAATATTGTTCACAAAAGAATACAATTATTGTTTCGTCTTAAGAGCCAAGATTTCGTAGATTCGCGATAAGGTAGAGTGACCACGTTACTGATAAAAATAGGTGAAAAATGGTGTTACGTGTCTCAACGTCCTTATATGAGAATATTTTCCACTGGGAAAGGGCTCATTCGAAAGAGGAAGGTTCAATTTAACGCGCGCTGGTCATGAACTGACGAGATTATGCAGATATTTCGTAATATAAACGTTAGAAGTAGGCCAAAAATGGACGATATGCATGCCGTGGAATCCAAGCATTTTTATGCCATTGGATGAGTTTTCTGGAAGAAATCGAGAGTAGCGCACGCTAGAAAATATCTTCAGCTACAAATTGAGCTATATTTTGTCTTGATTCTTTGCTAAATAAAGCCAAAAACTTGAAGAAGAAGACAAGTTGAGTCAGAGACTTACGACCCGTCGGATCAAGATCAAGACGGATCTTAAGTCAGTGGCTGAAGGCTGTGAACGGAAATTATACAGCAGTTATCGACCTGCTGATTCTGCAAAAGTCACGTGACTACCCTTGGCTCTTAATCAAAAAGCATAACATTCGTATTTAATGGAATTTGTTTGAACCTTTAATCGCAAATTTAAGAGGTTAATACGTAGATTGTTTTAATGTGTTGAAATACGTATAGGTTACTTATAAAAGCTTGTAGTTTAATTGTTCTCCTGAAACCTCCCTCATTCGATGCACTGTACGGAGTTGCCATGAGTTCTTTCGCGTTCTTTTGCGACCCATGCAAAACCGGAAGGTTACGTGTAGATTCGAGTGCAGAGACAAATGTATACTGCGACATTTCCCGCGGATGATGATTTTTCACCTGGATCCTTTGCATTTCCACTCGATTACCGTCGGGGCTAACTAACGAAACGGTTTACCAAGTTCTCTCATAGCCACGCACTCTCTCCTCCGCGGAGGTCAACGCCACGTTCACGCGAACACGAGCGGAGAAATCGTCGGGAAGAAGGCTAATTTCTCACGGTGCGGCGGCGGCGACCTCTTTATTATCTTCATCCCCGCCTTTAGAGACCTGCTCTACCCTCAGAGAGGATTTCGCCGACCGTTAAAAAGCACCGTCGATTCGGCCCGGTTCAGGAAAAAGCTGGATTAATTAGCCGACATTAATATTCTTTTAATATTGCCGACCTTAAATTGTCCGACCCGCACCGAGACTGATCCGCCATAGCTACGCGCGAACTGAAATTTTGCAAGCAGACGATGTCGCCTGTCGTGTATAAATGAAAGAATATTTTTAAAAAGGATGCCACTTTTGTATACACCTTATAGTCTTGAAACGGTTAAACTTTAGCTCAAGAAACCAGAAATTTTTTACTTTTTTTTATGGAATCCTGTAGATTTTGGCGAGGAAATGACGAAAATCCAAGTTTCAAGCCTAGGAGATCACTACTTCATAAGTCATGCGTGTGTAAAGATGTGCGATTTTCATCGTTTTTGACAAGTAAGGGCGCCGCCATGTTGGCGTGTAGTGACCGTCGCGCGTCGCTTGTCACATTTTATCGGTGTATAACTTTTCAACCAGTGATCTCCTAGCAGAGTTGGGCAAAATATTTATCTAAATAAAAATTTCGAATAACGAATAAAAGATAAAAAATTTTTTTTCGTTATTCGAAGGTTCGAATAAAAAAAGTATCTTTATTCGACGAGTATCGAATAAATGATTTTATTCGACGAGAATTTATCCGACGAATAAAGATAATTTTTTCGAATTTGACCTCATTTTTATCAGGAAAATCCCGTCCATTCGCTCGTCACAATTTTATGAGGATATATTGAAAAGTCTAAAAGTTTAAACTTTCATTCGTGCGCGATTCTCCATTCGTTTACATTGTATGCCGTTTGGCAGTCGCTGGGTCTTTGAAGCTCGGCGCTCGGTAAAAGTTATTCGAAGATTTATTCCTTCGAATAAAAGATACAGATAAAAGATGAAAAAACTGTTCGAAGTTCGAATAAATCCGCTTCGAATAAAAAAAATTATCTTTATTCGTCGGATAAATTCTCGTCGAATAAAATTATTTATTCGATACTCGTCGAATAAAGATACTTTTTTTATTCGATACTCGTCGAATAAAGATACTTTTTTTATTCGAACCTTCGAATAACTTTTATTCGAATCGTTATTTAAATAATTTTTTATCTAAATAATGCCCAACTCTGTCTTCATGGGTTGAAACTTGCATTCTCGGTATTTTGTCGCCAAAATCTACTGGACTACATAAAAGAGTTAAAAATATTTAGTTTCCTGAGATAAAGTTCTTGAAACTTCCAAAGATGGTAGTGTCTCGCTACGATTGAGTCAGACATTGATTTCTCTTGTAATTCTTATCCGTAACAAAACAATGTTAGATCTATCGAGACTGGCGTTACTTGTCCCCGCGAGCAAGGGTAATCGTCTGTCAGAGGATACGAAGCCAATGAAAGTGTCTACCCTCCAGAGGACAAGAGAAAGAGCCACCAGAGTAGACTTAAGTCAGACAGAGACGGGCAGGGAGAGTATTAAGATAATCCTTGAGTGTTGGAACGCTTCATCCCATCTTCGTCAACGTTTCCGCACGTTGTAAGACCTCACCTCGTTTCCTCGCGCCTGCCTCACAAAAGGCGGTGGACCACGTAATAAACTTAAGTTGAAGAATACATTTAATCGGGTTGGTAACGAAGAAACATAAACTGCTGAAGTCGTTTGTACGGCGCGGCGCGGCATGCCAACTGCTACAATATCGCTGAATTGACCGTAACATTAAAACGAACAGAATTTAATCATCTCACTCTGTGTTCATAATAATAAATATTGTCCGTGGTATCTCTCTTTAATTAGAGGTTAGACATAATGGCGATAAATGGTGGAATAAAATAAGCAAAGTATATAAATGCATTAAACTTACCAATTATGAAACTTTTTCTATTATAAGACCCTTTGGAGAATTATTAAAGAGATATCTCGTTTTAATGCTGACATTTCTACTTTTTAAATGCCAAGAACGAAAGATTATATGCAGACATGAAATTGAATCATCGCGTTCTAAAAATTTCATATTACTTAAACGTTCTTTATAATTTGAGACGCTTAAATCCTCTTTGATATTGGACTTCCAAGTTTATAAATGCAGGGGTTTTTATATACACGATTTTTATAACTTCTCAGTATCGCACTCCATTTCTGGTTTAACTGTTCACATCGCATATAAATATGTTATTCAACATTTTATCGAACATTTCGGGCATTAAGGACGAGTACTTCGAACAACAAGTCTACGTCATTTTCCATTTTAATCTAATTCACGTTTATTACAAAATGATTTATTTTGTAATGAAATGTGTTACGTAATTGTTTAAATAACTTCTATATCTGTGAACACTAAAGTAACATAAATATATTCGCATTGCATTGAATTTTTGATTAATGTTGTTGCAATTTTGATGGACTCGAAATTGTTGTACTTTGCAATTGGAAAATTGAAGCGCCGTGTATCGTTAACTTACTCACGGAAAAATAAATAATAGAACATATTTCACTCTGACACGCGACAAATTGTTTCGAGAGAAAAATATATTGGGTAAATAAAACTTGACAGTGGGGAGGTTTCGAATATGTATTAAAAAACAGAATAAAGCGGCAAGAGGAAAAATAACAATTACGAAAATTGTAAATGACGTTTCTAGAAGCTTTGTACTGTTGTTGATATCGTCACGATGGTGTTTATTTGACAATGAAAAAGTTTTCCTTTTGTGGAATAATAAACAATAAATTCTTGAATCTTAATACAAAACATATTTATTGTTTGGTCACATTGTCATTTATTGGTAATACAAAGGAAACATACCACCAAACGACATTTTTGTCACATCTTATTAAAATTTTCCATTTTTATAGTAAATGGAATTTTTTATTTTATACGATAAGTATACACGTCAACCTCACCGCCAAAGAGCTTTGGATTAAGTTAAAGAATTTGTCTTGAATGTTATTCATATAAACTAAACAAAACCATGGATTCGAAAATGAAATTATACAAAATTGTAAATAGACTGCGGATTTTATGCGTTCATGACAAAATTGAGTAAAACATAAAACAGTGAAAGGATTAAAAGAATTTAAGAGCATCGATATGTCCGCATAAGACTGCGGATTTTACGCATTTATGACAAAAATGAATAGGTACAATTTAAAAAAGTAAAAAGATTGATAGAACTCAAGAACGTCGATATTGTTACGTATGGAGAAGTTTTCTACCACGCTAGAATTTTCTAATCTCTTTCCTGAGTACGTTTCCTGAGTACGAACAGACCCCCTTTTGTTAATGGAAAGATACCTTGTGACTTCTTTTCGTAGAAATTCTTTAGAACACTCCCTTCTGGTATCCGTTAATTAAGTTTCTGATAGAAATAGCCTAGATAACCTTCCATTAACCCTCTTTTAACGAAAATCTAACTGAGGACTGGTTTTCATTAGAAGTGACAAAAAAAAATGTAAGTGTGACCCTACGTGACATTAAATCTTAAACAGAGCACCCCTTACATTTTCTAGGTATATAAACCCGTTCATTTTCATCCTCTTCGATCAGTAATCGTACAGTCACGTGTACGTGCACGTGTAGCGTCACGTCGCGTAACACGCATAAGAGTCAATTCTAAAGAGATCGTGTTAAAGTCCCTTTCGAATCAAATCATAACCTTACAGATTCCGTTAGTTCGGTATACATTCTATTTGGCATTTCATAATTGCTCTCTGACCCCGCACTGCCAGTGCGTCAAAACCGTGCATCATAGATAACAATTTCTTCAATCGTATAGTTACTTTAAATTCATTCGCGACACCAACAGCAAAACTTGTAACAAATTTCAATTCAGAATATATTTGTCTTGTTTGTTAACTCGCGTAATCTTATAAACCCTTAATTATTGCCCAATATCTTAATCTAGTAATTGAACATTCCCACACGATACAATCTTACCGCTCGGATTGTATCAATTAAATTATATATAAATTACGAGGCTTACTAACTTCCTAGCAGGTCGCTGATTTCGTATCAGGTTGGCCCGCGACAAACCTTAATTCAAGAAAGATTTCTCCAACCTAGTGGCTCCCCGGTTTCGCCTTGGGTACATCCACGAAAACTATACCATCCTAGTGACTCCCCAATTTAGTATTGGGTTCTTCCGCATCCTACAGCTCCCTGATGTGTGCCACACATTGTCGGCTATATCGGTGTCAGACCAGAAGACCACTACTAATCCAATTACAAAACTTCTTTATTTTTCGTTATTTTTTAAAGAAACTTTTACCAATATATTCGTGGCATTTTTCTGATTAAAGTGAAACCAAATATGATATAATTCCTATGATATTTACTTGTGTAATGAGAGATGAAAGTTTCGAACGCAGAGAAGGATAGCGTATGGGAAAGAAAGTCTAAATCGCCTGTTTTTCTATATTTATCGATTAATATGTTTACAGTTGTATAAAATATAAATAATTATTAATTTTTTACAACATTTAGTTGGTTTTTGTTAATTAAACAATATATTTTAAGTGATTTATAGTTAAATATAAAATACAACAAAGTTAGTAATGGACCTATGTAACACAGAATGATTTAACAAGTACTAGATATTATCAAAGAAGACGTCATTTTTAATTATGGACAAAAAGAATGTAATTTTGGAAAAATTATAGTAAATGTTACTTTTTGGAGATTCGGACATATTCTAACGGGAAAGAATTAATCTTTGGTTTAGTATAAGCTTATGTTGTTTAGACCAATTTGTTTAGATTCATCTAAAAATTTGTATTTCCTATTTAAACTTTTCATAATTTTTATAAGGGATGAAATGTTTTGATTCAACGTACCTGATTATATCTAAGGAAGATTTTGTTATAACATTTTCGCGTATAAAGTAATAACGTAACAAATAAAACACTAACAATAATCACAGTAATTATAACAATAACAATAAAACAACAACAAAAATAAAAATAACGAAACTGAAAGATATAAGAAAAACGCAAGGGAGATGTACACTGCACGCTGATCGCTCTGAGACTGAAGAAACGAATTTTCATACGAAGAAAGTTCAGAGGAAAACTCGGGGATCTTATCATTGTTTATTCCTTCAATATACAATGAATGAAACCAATCCATAGGTTTCAACGAGTAGACTAAACGTTCGAAACGCCCGGCCCGGGCTGATTGTCTATGATTGTCACGAGCGTGTACGTAAAACGACGTAACTTCATTGTAAAAATTAGTATATGTCTGCAACGTTCTGCAAGCCAATTTTGGTATTAAAATAAAGTAGAGAATCTCTACTTTATTCTACGTAAAAATCATCGCGTGGGGCGACCTGGGGCATATACTAATTCATTAACGAAGAGTAGTAACATGGGCGTTTCTGTGGAAAAATAAGTACCGTCTTTGACACTTAATTTACAAAAATAGAGGAATGTTATCGATAATTTGGAATTACTAAAGTGAAAATACATGTTTTGAGATGTTATATCCATCATATATAGGAAATTTAAATACTCCTTAGTACATTTTAACATATTTCTAGCGCGTATGGAAATGTGCCCATTCATTTATAGGTTAGGCGTTCGTCTTTTAGGTGAAGCTTACACGCTCTGTAAACGTACAACAAAAGAATTTTAAGTTTTAATATTCAAGGGTTTTAATACATGGTTATTTTAGATTATATTAGCACAGTTAGTTTTCGTTTATTTGAAAGTTAATTTTGTCCAGCTAAAAAGGCCATTCGTCACACCGTGCGTCGGCACAGATCAAAGCCCACGTGAGCGCAGGCCTTTAAATAAAAAATTTAACTTCTTTATTATTAATTATTTTTTTACGAGACTTTCACCAATATATTTGTGGTATTATTCTGATGAAAATGATACCAAACGCGATATAATTCGGATCACATTTACACTAATTTTCCGTTAATGTAATTGTTATGGGAAGACTTTCATAATCAGAAAAATGCCACGAATATGTCAGTGAAAGTTCCATGAAAAATAACGAAAAATAAAGAAGTTTTGTAATTGGATTAGTAGTGGTCTTCTGGTCTCACACCGATATAGCCGACAATGTTATGGCGACGACGGCTCTCGAGCTTCGGCCACTCACCGCGGTGATGTGAGTTTTTCCACTGACTCCAAATTGTAAGGTTGGCACTGTCTCGTAATGAGAATTTACTGTATTTGCATTGAATCCCAGGTTGTTCACCGAAGCAATTAGGGGCGCTAGATTTTGCAATTCATTAAAACGACACCACTGCACTGTCCGTACCGCCAAAACTCACCGTCAAAGTCCAATTATTCTACGCCGATACACGATTACGAAATTAATAATCGCCCGCACGACGAATCCCTCCGATGAACTCCAGTTCCCGCGAGATCTCATCGACCGATCGATCTCTGGTGAACCGTCGATCGATCATCGTACTATTTCCTCGATACACGTAAAATTTCTCGGCGACGGTGTAATCGCTCTTGCATATAATCGAATGCAAAAACAATTTTCCCACACAGGCAGTCGTGCGAGCGGCCACCTTTCGCTCAGCCAATCATGGATACGATGTATTCGATGTCACGAAGTGCAATCATGCCGATGGAATTGCGAACAAAAGAGCTACAATGAAATACCCGATGTTTAAAGCCCTGTAATTGTAAGGAGATTGTACTCGAATTTTCGTTTATTTAGTTATTTCGATAACTTTTAACCCCGTAATAGTTTCTTTGCAGTTACGGCAATCAAAACTTCTCTCTCCTCAATAGAGTGTTGGTAGGAAACGAAAATTTACATTTATTGTGTGTCCACGTTCACTATAATGCTTAAACATTAACCACGGACAACTAACACCAAAATACACTGTGTTAATTTTAAACGCTACTCCGAACTGAAACTGATTTTTTAGTCTTCAAGGTTACTTCAAGGTCATGGTGTATAGGTCGTTGAACTCATCTTGACGCCGACTACCACATCGCTTTATAAAATGTACATGCTAATATGCACAAATGCGATGACCTTGAAAAAACCGTTGAAATTACCTTCACGGGATTTTTTTATCACCATCAGATGCACACCTTAAAACCCTATTTAGTCATACTTTCTCATGTTCAATAGTAGCGGAAATAATTTAGGTGCTCGAGTTAAAATTAACATCCTGTATATCGGAGTAAATAAGGCTACAAATGGTACATATACCCTAGCATGCTAGGTTATCATGACTGATAGGAACGGACGGATCGCGACGACGGAACGAACTCGATACATTCGCGATTGGCCGTGGCGACAACTATCAATAAGCGAAACAAGAATTTCAATTTGTGTCATGTAGTACGTGGCGGGCATGCCGTATGACGAAAAATACCGAGTTTCCATCCCGCTCGGTAAATTCTTCGGCTACATGGGAACACAGACTTCCGTCGTTCCCGAGTCTTATGAGCGAAAATACGTCGGCAATTCTCCGCGTTCCATTTCCACGTAACGCCTCGCAGCAGCTGTTTTCATAACTCCGCCGATGATCGAAGGTGTCGCGCTCGATCGTCCCTATGAATCGCTTGCTCGACAAATTGACCGCCCACGGTCGCGATACCGTTCCGTCAAAGCGGACGCGAGAGTCAACTTTTGTTGCTCCGAGGCCCCAAGTGATTCGAGAAAATGTACTTGGGTTACGTTCCGTGCCGCGTAACCGGCAGAATTTACCGAGTCAACCAACTCGCCGGACGAAAATTACTTCGGGAAAAATTCTTGAACACGTGTGTATCTCTGTACTGAGATGGTGTCTGGCGTGAGCGCATATTGTGTTGATTATCTGGAAAGCTGTTCGAGATACGGAAAAGTTTTTTTATGGAAATTAAATGCTGCGAACCGGAAAACTTTCTGGCGGTGGCAATTTTTCTTTATACTGCTAATTCAACGAACTCGGGAGGATAAATTTTGTTTTCGAAGTGAAGTTTCATCTTTTACACACGGGAAGAAAATATTTATATTACAGCTACGAATCCAGTTGGTATTTATAGATACTACCTTCCTCAAAAAAATTAAAGGATCATTTCTACGAAACACAATTTCCATAGGTGAAAAATTGTCGCAGCGAGTTCATCGGGTGCTCAATCGAATCGGCAGAATCTGCTTCAAACTGACCTTCAGATGACGGAATTCCGATCATTTCTCGCCGAGATATAGCGCCTTGAATGAAACATGAAAATTGTGCATATTTTCAGCATATTTTCAGAAAGATCTCGTACATCGAAATGTTAATTAAATTGAAAAAATAAAAGAAATGCCTTCGAGAGAAAGGAATGATCTTTTAATTGCTGTTTAAACAAGATTCTACGATGATTTTTTCGCTTTCTAAAGCCAGTTATAATTAAAAGGACAATATTTACTACAATGTTGAATAACACGAACAAAAAAAAATCGCACAATATTCGACAACCAGGTATTTTGCACAGGAAAGCAGGCGCTTTAAAATTATGTTAACACGATTTATCAAAAAGATTTATGTCCCTTCATGTGATGTCAGGAATTTGAACAAAATTTTTTGTAACTTTCAAAGTATTCTTCATAACGCTATAACTGTGTTAAAAAGCAACATAGCTAAAAATTTAATAAAGAATCTGAAATTAAAGACTTCACGCTTTCAAACGATTGTTTAACGATATCGACACAACAACTTTTGCTGGAGTTATGATCATTTGAATGTAACACAATTCCTCGGGTTCGTAGAGGTAATCCCTTCATTTTTTTTATGAGTGTTGTTCGAGTTACCGTATAAAATGTTAGCATTAAATAAACCATGGTTCCAATGGTTTAAATGAACCATGTTTCGAATGGTGTCCGATTAAATAATAAAACATGAAACGTAGCTTGAAATATTAAAGCTTGTCAATAAAAATACAAAATATTCGAGCAGAAAGGCTGCAACTCACTTGAATGTTATCCAATGGACGTATGTATCTAACAGAATACATTCAATCACTGTACAGATCTGACAATAATATCGTACATCTAAACTTGTTACCTACAAAGTTAACGTGTAAACATACCAAAGTTGGTATAGAAACTTCAATCAAATCATTACGATAACGTAACACGAATTCAAATGGAGTTCATAACAGTATGACTATGATATAGGTAATAGTTTCAGCAATTGTAAGTTTCAATATTTTACGAAAATGTAGTTTTCCGTTCACGGCAGTAAATTTTTAAACAAAATTCCAGTTTTAAAATTATCAATACTACAAATATTATCATTAATATTATAAAATAACATCATTAATGTTATATTGGATATTATATCATTAATATCATGCTATATGCAATACCATACAAAATCGTTATATTGGAGTAATAATGTGAAAGGTAGCTAGTAGCTTATGCTCGGTCAGAATACATGAATGAGATTCGACGAATGTATAAAATAACAGAATTTTAACGTATTTCTAATGAAGATGAAACTGGACGTTCACTTATTTTATGAAATGAATCCTCGTCCACCAATACGCTTACTTAATTCATGACGCGTATTTTCTACTTGACTTTTCGGTCTGACATCAATAGGTATTTCTTCATTAATAACAATTCTTTAAAAATTATGATTAAATTATAAAGTTTCTTCAAGAGCAGGTGAAACGGTCATTATTATTGGTCTTTAGACGTTTATGCATTTACGACTAATGAGAATAGGATCGATGGAATGGCAGTTAGTGTTCCTTCTCGAGAAATTTTATAATTGATTATTTCTCATTTCTCGAGAAATTCCGGTATTTCTCGAGAAATTTAAATCTAGGAAAATTCTTATGAATCTCATTTATTTTATAACATATAAATTCTTAAATTCTCATTTAAAACTTTAGAAAAACTGAATACTGAATTGAGTAATGAGTTTCTTGTTGTTATTGAAGAAGAAATATCTAAAAGAAGAGACAAGATTGTTGTATCCCTTATAAAATACCTGCATAATCCAGAATCTCTGCAAAAAGATTCGGAAGATACATTTTTTTATTTAACATCCAAGGCAGATATGTATAAAATGGCAAAACAAATTCTAAGCAGACTTTTTGGAAAATATAACAATGATTCTTATGAAAATAGTGAAAAACTTTCAGATTCTCAGAATGAGGAACTGTCACTGGAAAAACAGTTAGAATTAGAAATTGCAGAGAGCCTTCAAGAATTTAGTGTCAAGAGTTTAGCGACAGAAGAAAATAAATTCCGGGCTCTAACAACGGAATTCCAAATTTTTGAGTCCACTGGAAGAAGGACACCCAATCTTCAGCAACTTTTGAATGTTCTGTATACGATAAAGCCAACATCCACACAAAATGAAAGAAATTTTTCTACGGCTACAGATTTTGTTACAAAGAAAAAAGAACTAGATTGTCTGATTCTACATTAGACGCATTATGCTTCTTAAGAAGTCATTTCAAAACAAAAGCGTAATGTTTCACTTTATAAAAATTTGGTATAAGTTTCCCAATATTTTTTTATTTTATTAAAAATTCTCGAGAATTATCGAGAAATATAGTCTTATTTCTCATTTCTCGAGACATGAAAAATGTTGAGAAATCAGGAACACTAATGGCAGTGAAATGTTCAATACAATAGAGAACTTTATCAAGTTCTTAAGGGTAACAACATCTACCGACCAGAAAATCATAATAGACTACGATAGTCGTTAACCCTCTGTATGTTATGCCGGAGTCATCCGTGACCCGTTGCGTTAGCGGTAGGTATAAGCTCGAGCGACCCTCATACGAACATCTTTATTTCGAAATAAGAATATCGCTACCCACACTTTTTCTTTTGAAGTTGTTCGCTCGACACCGCTTAGTGCCAGAACGAGAGGCTGTCCCTAAAGGATTATATCACTGGCCGTTTATAGTTTTCCGCTACATCGAGACATCATCTTATATCGGAATAAAACTATATTAGTGAAATGTCGGTACGAGTCAGAAGTGTCTCCGGCATAGGCCTAGAATTCGCAGGAGTTCGGCGGTTAAAAATCTAAAAAATTTACTACATTCGAAAAACCATTTCGTCATTACCCCGCTCAAAATTATGCACAAGCTACACCTGTGGTTTAGACAGAACCGCCAAGATCCGATTGGCCAGAAGATCACTCGAACTGAGTATCGCGTGCGTTCATTTCCTGTGGAGATTTATTCACCTATTTCCCGAAAAACTACGTTGTTCTCGCTATCCGTTAAAACGATCAGTTATTAGCCGACATAAAAACATCGTTCGATGGTTTTATCATGGCAGCGTTCTCGCTGTCCATGTAGCCGGCTCCTTTGAACCATATTTCAATGGCTGGGGGCCAGCGGCCAGCGGCCGGAGCTCCGCGTTAGCGGATAATGGAAATTCAGTTTCACCGAACGATTTTTATCCGTTCTCATACACGACCAACAGAACGGCCAGTTCTCGAACATCGTCGATATCGGCTAAAACGCGCGATCGTCGAGTACGGAGAAATAACAAATGCGGTAATTAAAAAAGTTGCCGGCAATAGGCGATGGCTGGAGATGTGTTCAAATATCCTGGCGTGTTTTGCTGCTCGTCGAAAGTATCCATAAAATATTGCATCGATTTCCTTTGACGGGAAGCGCCGAAAATACGAAATCGAAAATGCGGAAGGAAACGGAAATCCATAGTACGGGTGTTACGAACCGAGGGCTAAGCTGGTCTGCGTGACCGAATATTGGTCGTTAATTCGAGTTCGTTGGTTGCGGTCGAACTGACGTCTGATTCACTCCCCCAAGAAAACGGATAGGGAATTCTTAGTTAATCAGTTAGATGTTGCGTTCTCTTTGAAAAATGTGTAACTACTAGTAGTGTGCGAGAATCTGAAATATCGGGATCCCGATGGTCGGGGCGAGTTGGGAAGAGGTCGGATCGACTCTTGTCGGGTTTCCCGAAAATTTCGAGATTCCCGAAAGAATCGGGTTTCCCGAAAATTTCGATTTCCCTTTAGAGAATCCCGATAAATACGAGAATCCCGACTTTTTCGCAAATCCCGACTCTTTCGGGAATCCCGACACCATCGAGAATCTCGAAATTTTCGGGTATCCGTCCCGAACCCGTAAAATTTTCATGTTCCCGACCCGACCCGATATTTCGGATTCTCGCACACCCTTAGTAGCTGCATTTCGTCGAAAAAATTAACCATATAGCTGTTTTGACGAGTATACTCGTCTGGTTAACCTCGTAACTTTTAATATTAATGATAGGGATCAATGTGACATAGAAACTTTGTTTGCCCATCATGATTGCTCCTTGGGGCCGAAAACAAGCTAGCTGGGACACCCTGTATACATTCTATTTGCACACTTTATAATAATTTTGTTAAATTGATAATAATGCATTAATTTTCTCAAATTCTTTCAATCTTTGCATTGTCACAATTTTCACCTTCTCACATTGTACATAAATACCTAAAATCAACAGTCTTTTTATAACAAATGATGTTGCATGTGCTCGAATCAGAACAATCATCAATAGACTCCGGATTTTAAGCATTTTTGACAAAAATAAGTTGGTGCAAATTAAAACAGTGAAAAGATTAAAAGAATTCAATAGTATTGATACAGTGTTATTATCTCGATACAAGTCCACAACACGAGTCTACCGAAGGACATGTATCGGCTAGAAGATACTCTTTTGTGGTACACTGACGCACGGAAATTCCACAAGTATATCGGTGAAAGTCTCATAAAAGAAAAACTAATAATAAAAAAGTTTAAATTTTTATTTAAAGGCCTGAGCAGGGACCATAACTGTTATAACCAAAAAGATAAAAGTCATGGAATAACAAGTATTTCATCGACTAAAATCACATTGGTTACAAATAAGGATTATAAATAACCGAAAATTTTTCTCGTGTTGGAAAATGTCATCGTTGGGACAAATTCATTTCGATCACTTATAACAATTTGTTAAGACGGGGTTCCGTCGTCGTACTCTACGAGCCTGGCGAGCGACAGCGACGGGGTTCCAATTTTTTGGACACTAATAACTGTTATTTAGAATAGAAGAAACTTTCGTCGTTCATTACACATGTAAATATCATCGAAATTGTATCATATTTGGTATCATTTTCATTAGAAAAATGCTATCAATATGATGGTGAAAGTCACATAAAAAATAATGAACAATGAAGAAGTTTTGTTATTGGATTAGTAGTAGTCTCCTGGTCTCATGCCGATATACCCAACCCGTGCTATGTTTATACTCCTCGGCGACCGAGGCCATTCGAGCTTCATGATCACTCACTGGGTATAACTCGCGACAGTGGGGATTGTTCTGGGACTTTTATCGGCTAGTTATGTGGGACATGTATCGGGAAAAGACTGTATATTATTTTCACTACTTTAAAATTGTTAGAGAAAAATAGAAATGTAGCTCCTGTGTCTAGCAATTGATGCACAAACGTTTTATTTTGTATAAAGATCCGGAGTCGAGTCATCAGTCACGAAGAAAATTCCAGTGGTTGAAGCTACGATTACTTGAAACAGGGAAAAACGTTGAGTAATTTCAGCAGGTTCTATGTAATTTACGAGCAGGCGGTAGTCTACATCTAGAGGTGTTCGACCCTTCGATCGGGTGCATCTTGCTGGCACTGACCACGCTCGGGAGATGTTTATGTCCATTTGAATTCCAATTAATGGCACGTCGCGTCGAGGACACTTTGGAACGCGTGACATATCGCGACGCATTGTTCCGCCGGTGGCGTCGACGACCGGAAACGCGCTGGTCGGACTCTGGCGTTCGAAGGTTCCTGCGGCATCGATCGATGCCTGTGATTTTCTTCGAAAACGCGATTCCCCGTGTTATGCAGACATACGTGTATAATAGACTTTTCTATCCTGACTTTTAACCCTTTCCGGGAGACACGTGTGCTACAACAAAGGGCCTACCGGCGCTCTACCGACCGTGCAGTGAGTTAATTTCCAAAAAATTTAGTTCAAATGTAGAATGGATGTACCCTCCACCCCCCAAGCACCTTTTAAATGGAGTATAGTCCGCGAAATTACCATAGCTTCATATGTAATTTCTTCGTAATTTAAGAAAAATCCGACCCGACTACCTCTGTCATATCGAGTTGGCTACAAACATATCGGTTTCAAAATAAAATATGTTTTCTTTTAAGTGATTCGTTTAAAATAGGTATGTATTTCTGATAAAGGGATGTACGAAATTGCTATAGTTCCAGTCAATAAATAATGGTTTATTTACTGTATGAAGTCAAATTGTTAATGATTATACAGGGTGGTCCTTTTCAGTAAGGCCACATAAATATCTCTTCAGATTATTGTGCTGCAAAAAATATTTATTATGTAATGTGCATGGTGTCAATGGACCAAATATCTGCCAAGAATATTTTTTTCCGAAGGTCATTTTTTTCGGAGTTATATAAAACTTTAATTTTCGAAGATCAAGGTCATTTCAAGGTCATGCTATTATACATATGTGAATATATTTTTCGATCAGTGACACGATGCAATAAAAAAAAATGTAGTTATGTATCAAAAAACAACGCTGACCTTGATGGCTCCGAAAAAAATGATCTTCGGAAAAAAATATTCTTGCCATATATTTGGTCCATTGACACCATGTACATTACATAACAAATATTTTTGCATCACAACAATCTGAAGAGATATTTAGGTGGCCTTACTTAAAAGGACCACACTGTGTATGTTAATATGGTATATTGCTACCGTTTTTCAAAATAACGTGAAGAATTCGGTTATTTATACTTTCAGTTAACATTTATATACTTGTTAGCTATAATATTACACTAAGCAAAATACGTTATTCTATTAAAAAAAAAAACGGCGACTACCTTGAAATATCGTGAAATACGACGGAGAGAAAAAAAACTTGTCCGTCACAATAATTTCCCCATTGAACCGAACATTTTCTTCCGGAAACATTTTTTCGTATTACTAAAAAGACGGAGAGAGTGTGTGTTCGGTGAAAGTCTTAGGTGCCTCACCCGGTATATTATAATGCAAATCGTATGAAGTCGAAATAAATCCGATCTTCTTATTATTATAAAGCAATTTATAGTCCTATTGTCAATAATCTCAGTATTGTTATTAGACTTTAGATTTTACGCATTCATAAGAAAAATGAAAAGATAACATACAAAACTGTAAAAACATTAGAAGAATTTAAGATTATTTCTAAGCCATTTTCGAAAATTATTCAAATTACTCGAAGAAAATTTATATTTTGCATAAAGATCCACAATGCGGTTGCCAGACATATGTCCACAGATTTGGCTGCATCGAGTTCAGTATCGATACTTACATCCCCAAAGTTGTCGATATCTGGTCTTATGACTTGGGGAGCCGATGAAGTGCTTGATGCCCTGTCAGTATCGACTTGCATGACCCTGTGGTTTTCAGTATCGGTTTTCACAACCGCCGTGGTTATCTGTGTGGTATCCCATGACCGCTGTGATTGACTGTATTGTGCTCAACGACCCTCGGATCGTTGGTTCCGACTCCACCGAATTGAGTGATTTAGGGACCTATCGTATTGCCTCGGACTCGCGTGACCCTTTTTTCCCCGGTTTCCAGAAATTACTTTGTACCTGCTGAGATTAATTGTTTGTTCGATGCAACACGGATTCAAAGTGAATTCCGAATCGCACTGATGCGAGTCGTTACGACGGCGTGAAAAACAATCTAATTCCCTATCGAAGTGATTACATTTACTGGCCAATTGCTTGTACAAGTAGAAGCTCTTTTTATTTCATTGTCGGAAGAGATCCGTCATGAAAAAGAGATTTTCTATTTGCATTGTAGTTCACTTTTTGTTAGAATTTTATTTTGCCGTCAATAATTCATTATAAGGGAAGGGAGAATTCAGTGTCTACTGTAAGTCTGTATTTATACAGAAGATTAAATAGTGATAGCACAAAGATTTTATTTCGATTCAAAAAAATTTGTCGATATTTCTTGAGCTTTGTTTGAAATTTTCTTTTTTTGAAATGTATGCTTAAAATTTAAGTTATATGAATAGGCTATCATTTAGACAATTTTGTATTTACGATAGGATCGATAGATTCATGGGAGGTTTTGTTGTGGTCGGATTAACCATAAAGTAATTGGCGACCACGCGTCTTGGAATTTACAAAAATACGAATGTGGTATAGAACACAAGCTGATGACACATGCAGGGTGGGCCGTAAATCGTAGTACAGGTGGTGATTCTACACAAAAAAAAATAAAAACAAATTTTAATATATTTATATTGGAATTCCCGAATTCGTGAATTTTAAACCTCGATGTTCTCTAAAATGAAGCCCCGTATAAAAAAACTATATTCCTTATTTTCTACGAGATTTTATGTGAGGAATCATCCCCTTGCCGGTTGTACCACGATTTTCCAAACACCCTCTATACAGGGTGACCCGTAACTGGTGGTACAACCGAGCAGGGGATGATTCTACATGAAAAACTGAGTCGAATATATAGAATAAAATTTTTTGATACAAAATATAGAATAAAATTTTTTGTTTTCGAGAAAAATGCGGCTCAACGGATTCCACAGCCTCACGTCTGGATAACAACTCGGAAATTGCCTTCTAGATATGTTTAGAAACATTGTCAGTATAATGATATCACTTCTATCGCTTCTATTCTTTTCCCATCCTTCGAAACGTGTTGCCGGAATTATTGGAAAATCTGCCTCTCGGGATTCGAAGAACGCTAATTTTTCAACAGGATGGAGCACCACCGCACTACAGTTGCGAAGTAAGACGTTTTTTAAATGAAAATTATCAGTGCTGGATCGGTCGCGGTGGCAGAGTACCTTGGCCGCCACGATCTCCAGATTTGTTACCGTTAGATTTTTATTTGTGGTGTCAGGTGAAATCGATTGTGTATCGTGATGACATAACGAGCATCGAACAATTATAACAAAAAATTGTGAAAGCGTTTGAACACTTAGAACAACATAATAATTGCACATTACAAGAGGTTCGAAGGAATTTAATACGAAGAGCACAATTATGTCTACAACAACGTGGACAGCACTTCCAGCAATTTATGAATTAAACGAATTCCTCAAAGGTAATTCTAACATTGTAACCTCGACCTTCGATTTATTCGATGTATACAAACCTCGAAAACCTTTGCGAAAAGTAAGCCGAGTGCACGCGCATTAGACAAATTTTCAAACTCATTTTTCTCAAAAACAAAGCCTTAAAGCTATAAAAAAATTTTATTCTATATTTTCGAATCAGTTTTCATGTAGAATCACCCCCTGCTCGGTTGTACCACCAGTTACGGGACACCCTGTATATGTATAGCGAATTCTCGTGTACGAGTCAGTTCCGCCGTTCTGGGGACCTACTGACCTTTAACTCTTATACGAAATCGGAGGTTCTCGCCGAGCGTCGCATTTGAAATACACAGGGCACGCTGGAAACCTAAGAGTCATATCCGTCTACAAGTCATAAAAAACCTATGACCTCTAAGCGATAGTGGCAAGAAGAATGAGAAAATGTCTCTCTCCGATACAATGTTGCACGGAAAAACGGACAGTGAAGTTCGAGAGCCGTCGCCGCCGCTATATCGGTGTGAGACCAGAAGACCACTACTAATCCAATTACCAAACTTCTTTATGTTTCGTTATCTTTTCATGAAACTCTGACCAACATACTCGTGCCATTTTTCTAATGAAAATTACACCAAATATGATATAATTCCGATGATATTTACATGTGTAATGAACGCACACCGATATACCCGACACATATTATGTTAAACTCCTCGGCGACCGAGGCCATTCGAGCTTCGCTATCCTTTTCTACGTTCGGCAACGTATCAAAGAATCTCCTGGACGATATATGTCTCTGGGTAGACCCTTATTGTGGGTCTTCTACCCACGTCGTTAAAACGATTTTCCCAAAAACTTAGCGTCGCTTTCGTTGAACTTGAAATCGCATCGACGGTCAGTGCCATCGTTCCTTCGGCTCGTGTCTCTTCGTTCCCCCTTTCCCCACTCGTTCTGTCTGCCACGCTGTTTTTGTCCCACTAGCCGCTAGAACGCTCTTGAGCGATCATGCGGACAAAGCTGGACTCGATCGATTTAACATCGTTCAGGGAACACGATACACGTCCGCGGGTCTGGAAAGGACAGACGCCTTTTTGGTCCGTTCAGACACACGCGGTGTAGAAGGCCGTGAAACGCTCTTACAAGATTGTGTTTGATCTGTCACAGTGGATAATTCGTCGGCGACGTGTCCTGCCTACCGCGAGCTACGCTTTGTCATTCTCGGCTCTCCCCCCCCCTCTCGCCCCTCTATCTCCTTTTATTTCCGCAGGATTTATTGACTCGCGTTTGTTGTACCACAATCCATTGAAACGGCCGCACGCGCACCGGTGAAAATAATAAAGGGAAACGAAACGAAGAAACGTGGGAAGCCTCGAAACCGACGGTACTCGTAAACGGACACGTTTCCAGGGGATCGAACAGCCGCGGATCAAAGGGTACAAAGTTGACACGTGATTCAAGCCTGTGTGATGCTGATATTTGCCTCAATTAGCGTTGCAAACAATTCGGTAAAATGGAGAGATTGATAGGATCGGAAAAGTGTCTGACATTGGGTTGCATACAATGGTATTCCCCACACGTTTAACTCGTTGATGTTTTCCATGTTTTCGGGGATTAGTAGATCCGAAGGAAATGCTGACATTAATTTTACATATGTGTAATACTCTGGAATGATTGAATAGTGACGCACACCATTACTTTAGAGAAAATAGATTTTCAAGCACTCGCAGAAATTGCTCTATAATTGAGTTTTCAATAAAATTGTATTAAGATTTGGCCTTTATTATACAAATATAATGTTCCAAAGATTACGAGCATGTACTAAGTTTCTATTTTTTTATATTAATACTTAACAATTGTAATGTGCATAAACATTGACAGTTTTGTTATTATCTTGCTTGCTAGTACAGGTGCAAAATTAAAACAAGAAAAGTTCGCGTAGAAATCGTTAACTTTGGAAAAAAGAATGCTGAAAAATGCGACTTTTGGAGAACTAGAAAAATGTTATTTTTTAGAAAAGAATTTTAAGAAACCGAAATATCTTAAAAATCGTGGTATATGCGTGATCAAGTTAATTGTGTGGCGTTTATCCCTTCTGCTGTTTTCATATGAAATAAATCTTTCGTTGTACATAGCACAAAAAAATAAAGAAGGCAACCGAACACGTAGAGTAAATGTTAAGATAAACATAATTATAAAGATCCGAATGAAATTAGTGCTTACGTGATGTATTACAACGCATGTTAGCGTAATACTTAATCAAGTATTACAATCAAAATATTCGATTCTTTCAATTCACAATTAAAGTTAACCTATTTAAGAAGTATAAGAGAAGCGCAAAATATTGTTTAAAATGCACAAGCTCAATGACACACATGCATATATACTTAAAATGGTAAATTGATTTCTAATTTAGTTTCTAATAAAATGTTAAAATACAATACTCGGTTTATTACCAAAATAATATTCCATAGTATGAAAAGATCGTTACTAACGAATCGATGTATTTAAAATTTTAATTAAAAAAGTACGTTTGTTTGCTCGGATATTTACGAGTAATTGCTTGTACGTAACTTCAAAACGGTAGTTTCCTTTCGATTCGAGAGGTGCCTCGAAAAAGTTGGTTAATCGATACCAGATGTACGTGACCAGGATTATTTAAAAGCTTTCCGTACAATATCGGCCGTAATTAAGAGCGATCGTCGCGATTTATCAACCGCAATTATGGGCACATGTGCAACACACAGGAACGCACGAGAGCAGCCGATTGCCTTGGCGGAAAGGATGACTCGAAACCAGAAATTCATCAGTAAGTTATTTCTCATCGTTATTTTCCACACTAGCGAAATGACGTTCCAAAAGAAAACAATTTGTTCATTTCATATTAAAATAGCAAAAGTATCAATTACACAATATTCTCTGACGTCATTAAAAGCAGAAATCAAATATAATGATGCGTTATTAAGAATAAACAAGCAAGAATCGAATTTCATTTTCCTTATTATTACATTCGATAAATTCACTGTGGATTTTTATGCAAAATAAAAATATTGTGCATCAATTGTAAGAAACAGGAGCCAAGTAAAATGATTTTTCTTGCTTCAATAATTTTAGTAATTTTTTAAATAATCAAAAAAGTAATCGGTGTTTCTAAAGTCTCTTAGTTTTTATACAATTTTAAATTGTACATACCTATTTTCAGTAAATACCTATTGTACAGATAAGCGTACAATGTGATTGAATGTTTGTTTATGTTCTGTGACCCATATAAGTAATTACAAGAGCGGTACGCCAACGACTAGAGAAGACACAAAACTACTTCAAGAGGGCTTTGAGACAACTTATTTTCTATTGCAGTTGACATTGAGTGACCTTGAATGACCTCGATAATAGGTCATTGTATTTGTCTTGGAACACTGTACCAAAATGTAAATAAAAAATCATACCGTCCCATTAAAAAAAAAACAGAGTTGACCTTCATATCTCCTTGACGTCTCGACCTATAAAAAAATTAGTAACATTAGATTATGGGCGCCTCGATACCAAGTAAGTTTGGTCTGATGCATTTTCTTCTATCTTCAAAAGCAAGCGAGTTATTCAGGTGACCAATGTTTATACATACTATTAAGTATGATAAATATAAAAGAATTGAGAACTGCCCCATTTGAATATGTGTTTGAAAATGATTTGAAAATTTAGGTGAAATTGAACGTTTTATGCTATATTTAAATGCACAAAATTGTAAAAAAGAAACATTCGTGTAGCAAAGATTATGTATCTTTACGTTCGTGAAACGATGCTTTGACGTAAACCGTTTCGCTCAGTTTTACAGTGGTACTATATATTTTATGTTCATGTGTTCTTATTCGAGGAAACAAATTCCAGGACGAGTTTATTTCCGTCGATGCGTTTTATTATCTTCTCAGAATAAGCACAAAAAACATTTTCCATCGATCGGCAGCATCGGAGGGACTAATAATCGACTGGACTCTACCACAGAGCTCTGAATTAACATACTTCTTGTTTATCCGATACGTATCATTTTCTGTACTGGGTATTCGGCCAAGCAAGAGGAAAAAAACTATGCAAAGCATTCTTGGAATTCGCACGCGGGTTTACAGTAGGAACTGTTTGAACGTATTGCAATAGTACGTCGTAAATTTCGCGGAAAATTTCATGTGAGCGCGGGTCGATTTATTTATTTTCTACCTCTAAATGTTTCAAATATTTTCATACCTTGAGGTTATATCAAGTTGCCTGTAAAACGTGATGTCGTCACTATATTTAAACTTATCAATTTTTCTTTTTGAAGCGACTTTCGCTTATTCGTGCAAACAGCATTCCTTGATTTTTATTCCAAGATATGGTAATGCGCAAACATGCTCATTTAACGTCACTATAGATAATAGTTAAGGAAAATTTCCGTGGAGGAGGGCAGAGTTTTAAATCGCTGATATCGAATCACACTATTGTAATGCACTTAGCTTTGATTACAATAATACTATTGTATTACAACAGTTGCTAATATTTTTTTTGTATTATAATAGCAATTGACTTTTTTGGTTGTTCATGGTCTTCCTTTACAAGACTGTCATATCCATCTCCGAGTTTTTTTTTACTGTCGAAGAATAGACGTATCCATTTACCACAATCAGAGTCCCCGAAGGGTCAAACTGGTAAATCAATAAAGGGCGATAGTTCCGAAAACCGGTCGAATCCGACTGAGTTGAAAGGCAAATAGGTTCACTTTGCGTTAAAAACATGTTTATCAAAAGGATTTTCGGCCACTCGAAAAAATGTTTTTGTCATACTAATATCGTTTCCCACCTCATTGGATACTCAGTGCATCGAATTCTGCCCTTCTTAATCGACAGAACACGTGTTTTAGGACGGGGGAGGGACGGAGCTATATAGATATAACCAAAATTCGTCGGTAAGGTAGGACATGATATTAGTATGATACAATTTTTTTGGAGTAGTCAAAAATCCTTTTGAGAAACATGTTTGTAATGCAAAATGAACCTATTTCCCTTTCAATTCAATCGGACTCGACCGGTTTTCGGAACTGTAGCCCAACAACCTAATATCAATGTAGAGTGATCACGTTTCTGGGCGATGGTCCTTCCTCACAATCGGGCTCACAATGGGCGTCACAAAGAGTCGCAGCGAATTGCCTGCAGAATTACCGGATAGTCCGAGTTCGCGCCTGTTCCTTCGCGGACAAGTGGCTGTCATTATCAGGATTGCAGCCGCTGCATTAAGTAAGATCCAGCCTGTACACATTCTCATCGGGATAATGCACCGCTAAGTGGATGCTCCATACGTGTTGCGACTCGAAGCCTATCAATCTTGATCTCGTGCGCGGGCGTGCTCTGCCCTCCTCAAACCGTCACAGGTATTCGAAACACGCGTGCCGGTGTGTTGGTGTTCTGCGAATCAGGAGCACGGAAACGCATTAACACCGGCATACGAAACGCTCTGCCGGAGACGTATGACGGGCACGTAGACCTAAGTGTCCAGGAATACGTAAGACGCTGAGACGGACGCGTTCCGCCGCGCTGGGCTGCTTAGGGATAGGGTGTGTATTTGCTCTTGCGGAGCTCCTGGTGCATTTTCAAGATGCACCGAGGTAATTGAGAACCTGCCCTTCACACAGCTGTATTTTAGTAATCAAGAATGTCCATTGCATCAAAGGTATATTAACTCTCCATTGTTGGCTTTTCTACTAATGGAAAACACAGTACAGTGGGACTCCATTTATTCGAACCAGCATCATCGGAATGTTCAATTTATTCACCTCCTACCGGAGCTCCTACAGTCGGGGACAAAAAGATACGATGCCCTATTAATTTAATTCTTATTTAGTAGATAACATAAATGAAATTTCGTGTACACACACCGTTCTACGCTGTCTCTATTTATTTGGTTCGGTTAGTAAAATGTTTTGTTCTCCACGAATTTATCTACAAAGATTAAATTATTAAAATTTTCAGGGTAAAGTCGGACAAAATTATAGGCGTTTAAAAATAGAATATACAAACAGAATTGTCCAATTTTGTTTCATATTCAATATTTTGTGGAGCATTCTTTATTTTTTGTCATGGGACATTATATGTTTGGGCAGAGATTTGTATCATTTTTTTTTAAACTGTTTTCTGCCTTGATCGACGCCATTCATGATCTATACATTGTTTCAACTCGTCTAGAATTAAAAACTGTCGGTTCTTGGCATATACGGTGTCCACAGATATTTTCAATAATTTTAAGATCCGATGATCCTGCAGGTCATTTCAGAATTTCAATCTTTTCAGTTGCAAACTGATCAACATGCAATCGAACCTCCATTTTGAACTGCGGCTGGACTTGTAGCAGCTGCACTTTATACATTGTTAATATTTTTTTTAATACCAAAGGTAGAATCATGGCCAATGCAAAATATGAAAAACCATTTCTAACAAATACTGGCATCTATTGTCTTTTCTCTCTATTGAACGTTACTTATGAATTGTGACGATACAAAAAAAATGATAGATCCTGCAATTCGTCAGAAATGGTTTTTCATGTTCTGCATTGCCTATGATTCCAGCTTTGATTATGAAAAATATTAACACCGTATAATAGCGATATCATCTGATACAAATCTACTTATTAAAAGGCTGTCGTTTAATAATGGAGAAACTTTTTGAATATAATATCTAATAAATTAAATACCCAATAAATTTTCCATAAAATTTACAACTGATTTAACTATGTTCACAGTATCCAACTTTGTCAGAATCAGTGAGAAGTGTATCAAATAGACACACGAAGCAGACGAGTGTTAACATTTACTGTTCACGTTGTTTAATTTTTTCGGAAGCTTCTTAAAAGTGATAAAAATTATTCGATTTTTTGTTTGACCAAGACATTCTGTGCTTCTATATGACGCGTCATTAAATAGTTTTCCAATAGATTTCAATTCTTTTTCACTTAGAATAATTTTAATTTAAGAAAACCTAAACGTACACATACAGGGTGTCCCACGCAACTTGTTCACCCTGAATAACTTCTAAAGTATGGCATTGTACGAAATTGTTTTGCATAAAATAATTGTATTTTTTTGGAGGGATATATTATGTAATATACATATTTTTTTGTAAGTGGAGGTGTTTCCTTCATTTGTTTTTAATGGAGTGACCTATGATTTGTATCGTGAATCGCTAGAATATGAAATTTTGGATAAAAATGTATTGACCTTCATATGTTCTAAACCTAATAGTTAACGAGATATTATCGAAATAATTTTCAATACATACTTGCTACTTGGAAGCAGAGATGGGCCAAATTTTATTCGGATGACAGATAAAAGATAGAGACTAATCAATAAAATTTGATTCGATATTGTCGAATAAATATCCAATCGAATAAAATTTTTAAAATTGATGAAATTTTAATTTTAGAACTAAGTTTTTTTTTCACAATATACAAACACGTAACGTGTTTTTCACGTTACTCAAACTTTAACCGCATTTTTCTCGAAACACAAAATTTCGCACGCCGTGCAATGTAGCTCAAAAACTGATTGCTCGATCTTGATGAAACTTGGTATATATATTCTATAAATAATTGGCCACAACATGACGAGCTCCGATTTTTTAATTTTTTATTTAATATACTGTTATTAACGGAAAATCATAACAGAAAATCCGTTTTCTTGCAAAACTTCGCTACTTTTGCAATTTTACAAATTTTAATAACAGAAGAATGTCATGTTGTGCGTATTTACATAATCTAACGATTCCATTTTGATTTTTTTTTGTCTGAGATCATTTTTGTGGACTGTACACTGCACGGCGAATTTCCAGGATGCCATTTTCAAGCCGCCATTACACCATTGATATTAACGATTAAAACGTATAAAAAATATTGTTGTTTACATTATAACGTTAATAAATGATACCTCAAATTTTAAATCACTCTACGCATTACGTTTTTCAATAAAATTCTTGAAAAACAGGCCACTTACACAAGGTTCCCCTTAAAAAACGTAATCAGTTGTATAAAGCGAATCTATGAAAATCGAGGTTCAATTTTTCTGTCGATTTTAATCGAAAGTCCACTATTGTTCACCTAACATTTTTTCACTCCTACAGCATGTTGGAAAATTTGATTATTCATTTTAGGAGGCGGTATGCGAAACAGGTCTGTGAAACGTTGCCCACCTATATTTTACTAGCTAACAAGAAGTAAATTCGATTTCACGCGAACATAGCCCTCGTTCACCATTAATGGTTGCAGAACAAACACTTAAGTACCTATTTCGGAGTCACGCAGTTTGTACGCTGTATGTTTACCCGAATCCCGGCTATTGACAGGGACAAAGAGGTTGACACACTCGAAGCTTATGAAACTGCGAATATTAAACCGGTCTTTTATTATTGCATAAGACCATCGCTAGAAAAGGTGAAAGCTTTCATTACGAGGAAAATCGTGTTCCGAGGGAAGAATTCTCGAGAACCGGCGCGCAGCTTATAGAAACGTTGGATATAATACGTTGGTTTTTGTCGACGGGAAATAATAGAACAACAGCCGGAAATTTTAATATAATATGATCCTGTTGGCAGTAACTTGTCTCCTTGCGGTGTAAAATCAAGCACATTTTTGTTGAAATAATAAAGTAAAAACATGAATTTACCGGAACGGTTCCGTGCATTGCGATTCAGCGACGAGAAGACAATTATGTAAAGTAAGCAATGTTATTTGCAGTGGTAGAGAACGTTTGAAAAAGTTACATTTCTGTGATTGCGGAAAGTGCCGAGACAATTAGGCTAAAGTGCAAAGGGAATTCGGAACTGTATTTTTTGTTCGCTTTTTGAGAGCAAGTCTTTATGATATTGTGACAGGCGAGATATGTTGCGAGAGAAAATAAATGTGATGGCAGTGGTTCGTTCTGAAAAGTGGAGTATGTAACATAATAGTCACGCACAAATCAGTTATACGAGCACCATATTAATTACAAGGAAATTAGTATTATGTTGGTACTGAAATTCGTACCAACCCGTTCAACACACGAAATAATTAAAATGTCTAGCATTAACACTTGGTTTACCCAGCACTAAAAGTGACTATGTTACATTACTTTCTAAAATTAACAGGACTTTGTGTAATCCAAATTTTTAGCCATTTTGTTCTAATATAAGCCCACAGAAATATGGAATCAAATGTTATGTTATTACTGTGACTGTGCAGATGGTAATTGCACCAATGGGTGTTGCTCACATACAGCTGCGATAATTTATTAGTTATGCTCGATTTCTTTCGCAAATTGTAAGGCCGGCAGAAATTCTCTCCAAAATTTGTCCTACTGAAGAAATACACCTTGTAATCAATGACGATAGCCACAAAAACGAATGCAGCGGAGTAAGAACTCTTCCATAGAATTATATGCATATTATTTAGAATTCGATATAATGTCCACCTAAGAAGTTAATTATGGGTCATTTGAACATGGTACTTGTACCGGCATGAAAAAGTTAAAAAATGGCGGTTTTTGATTTTTTCAACTATGTGTACCCACTGTGGAAAATCTGGAGAAATTATATGTTAATAGTCATAACGAAATGCTGAAACTGTAAAAGCATAAATTCAGTATCTCATAACTTCTACGAGAAATCGTCATTTCAAAATTTCTTTTATTTTTTAAAATTCGATTTTGAAGCTAAAATTCTGAAAAAATTTAAAGTTGTGCATTGTAATAGCTCAAATATGCCCAATTTTTTCAGTGTTTTCAATTGAAGAGGATAAGAGAAATTACAGAAAAACCTGATTTTCTTTGTCACCTCATTACTACCCCCCTCCCCCCCATGTCGACATGTAGGATTGAAAATTGACACAAAGTATTTTCTTTGAATAAGCTATCGAATGGCCTGTTGCAAATTCCTTTTGGTTTGGGAGCACATTTGACCTCCTTATCCGGCTACACCCTTCGTTGAATACATCTCTACTTCCTCATGAATACATCTTTAAAATCTCAATAATCGTAAAAATATTAGAACCCGTCATTTTGACGTGTCCCGTAAATCTAACGTTATAAGACATATTATATTCCTCAGAGTGTAGTCTATTTTTCTTCAAGAAGCAAATCCTTCGACTTTCGGCAAGGTTCTCGGGTGTCACATATCACCGCGGATCTCTGTCGAAAATAAAACTTCTCTCTCAATTGCAAGAAATGAGTTTGAAATCGAAATTGATCCTCCGAACCGTTTCGTGTTTTTACATGTTGCTGTTTCGCCTACTCACTGTTGCCACAAATTCATAAAAGTCTAATGATTGGAGTAGCTTACTGTACCAACGTGTTTACCGTATCGAATAGTCGATTCTCGGTGGTGCGGTTCATTGGACCATAAAGGTATCACGATAACGGTGGAACGCGCAACTGAAGCAACGCAAAAAACCCACCAACGGGTCGCCTAAATGCGGATAGCGAAGTGCGCGGTTCGCTGGGCAAAATTTCGTAGAACACGAAGAGGGCAAACAAATCAGCAAACGGCTTGCTGTTAAAACAAACGGAAGAGGGGGAAGTTAACGCGGGGCGGCATAGTTTGGTTACGCGGCACGCGAATTTTTCACCGGAAGTCAAATAGTTTCCAGCGGAACGCCCCGGCGTCCGTGAACCGTCGGTATCACGACACGAGATCTCGCTGCTTCGCGATTCTCTTTGCAGACGCAGAACTTTGCGATCAAACGAGTCCCTGGACTCTCCTTCTCGCTTCTGCTTCCTGCCGGCTCTCTTCCCCGGCCAGTTTCGAGTGTAATTTGTCGAAATTACAGTTGGTCCTCTCCGCCGCGTCTGATTCCACGTCTGAACCAGTAGTACGTCGGTATTGATCACCGACCTTTTCTCCCCTCTTTTTCCGCTTCCGGTATGCCGCGGGGACACGCGCGACGCTGTACAGGTATGTGTGCTACACGTGCTTTTCCAGAGTTTCTACGTAACTCGTTCAACGTCGATGTGAGCTACACAGCAATTCCACGTGAGATGACTCGGTTTCGTGTAGATTACCTACACTTTGTATTTTGATTGAACATTAGCTTTTTATCCCAGTTGAAAAATTACGGAATGTCTATTAGAGGGAGAGTGGGAAAGTAAGATGCATTAGCCGTGCACTTTTCGTGTATTAACTCCGTGCCCATTCAGAGTTGTCAGTTTTAGAAAATTTGCAACCATTCTGATTATTCTGCGTGTAAAAATTGCTTCACCCAATAAAATAGGTTTGAAAATTGGTTTCTATTCTCCGGATCGAAAATGGTACAGTCCCATAAGCGTGCCACCCAGTGCGTTGGGATTATCATTTAAAAGGCAGGAAAAATAAAAAATAAAATGTCACGTTTAAATAGAAGCTGTCTGTCATTTATTAAGTACATCATGGTGCTGCGCGGGATGAACAATGGTTGTCAGTGTTTTGCTCTCAACTCAATCTGTATTTCCTCCAAGGTCTTTCCCTCAGTCTCCGGCACGTATTGGTAGATTAGAATCCAAATGAGAGATGTGATCGCAGTGAACGCCACTATGGGCACGTATGTTCCACACGATTCTTGCAATACCTACGAACAAGGCGAGAAACTGTTACTCTGTTATCATGTTCGTTGCGCGCGCGCGCGGACTTTATGAAACGTTCGGCACGCCAACGATTTCCTCTAGCAAGAGGAACGCCGGAATTTAGGTCGTTATCAGGAAAGTATTTTGCAACCACTTCTACCGTCTAAATTCGGATCTGATAAAGTGCTGGGAAGATGTTTTTACGCTGTTGACTTATCCCACGAGTAGTCAAATCAATTTAATTCTCCGAAAAGCAGAAAAGCATAAGACTCTTGCGAAATGCGGAGAAAATGTTTTCTCGACGAAAATGCATGTTCAAGACGACCAAAAATTTATTTGGCTACCAATATATGTTGCGCTTGCACATGTACGTCGATGATTGATTACGCTTGCGGTGAAAACCCTCGCAGATTGTATTATACAATCTTTGATAACTCGTTATAGTAATAAAGAAAGTTCGTGAAAGTTTTGCAAGCTTTTGATTTTATTCCATGCCAAGTCGATCACCTTTTGACGTTCACCATCGGTGGTTTTGTTCTAAGTGAAATATGGTGTAGTCCGTGTGAAATTAAGGTGGGTTTAAGTCATTATTTTGTCGGTTTAGAATTTGTTTAAAAATGACGGGCCTACGGGTAATTACGGAATTACGGGTTTGCATGTTTTGGCGAAAATGGGCTTCACTTACGAATTTTTGTCTCAGGAACTGTTTGTCCGATTGAGCTAAAGTTTCTTTTGTTTTATTCAGAAAGGACTGGGCTACTGTAAAATAATTTTTTCAATCTCGATAATTAACTTTATAATGTCGAAAAATGTAAATAAATTCTTCTTTTGCGTTTTTTTCGATGAATGGCTAAAGTTATTTAAATTTTGAAAAAAATATGGTCATATTCAAGGTTGCAAAAATTATTTTACAATAGCCCAATCCATCTGAATAAAACAAAAAAATTAGCTCAGTCGACCTACCAGTTCCTGAGATAAAAAATCATAAGCGAAGCCCATTTTCGCCAAAACAGGCCAAAATTGTAAACTTCGAAGGCCCGTAATTTTTAAACAAATTCTAAACCGGCAAAATGATGACTTACCCACTAATTTCACACGGACTACAACATATTTCATGTGAAACAAAATCGCCGATGGTGACGTCAAAAAGTGATCGATTTGGCATGGAATGGCCCATACTTTTTAACAGTGTAAAAAATGTTCGACATTTCCTGGTTGCTTCAGAATTAAGCGATAAAAAGATTTATGCTTGTATAAATATTTGCAGTCTAAGTAGGAACGTACCCGTCAAAATATTAACATTTATATGGTCTTATCCATTTCTCAAAATAATTTGATATAAATTGATAGGTAAATAATAGAGGTCTTCTCTGCTATAAGCTGTAACCCTCAAATTTGAGTCTAAGTGAGAATGGTGTGTAATAAACATACACGTTGTTTATATAATGCAAGTTGACAAAACTTTAAACTCGATTTTCTTGGAAACAAAGATGGAAATTCCACATTTTTAATTGTTTTTAATGTATACAAGTACTTCTGTTATACTAAATATAAGTTTTTTCATTTCCAACTGTAGCAGTGTTTTAATTTGGTGAATGTTCGGGTTCCTTAACTAAGTACGAGGTGCATATAAGTATTACAAAATAGCGAATGACACGAAAGAGGCAAGTTGGGTCAGGTCTGGCTAGGGGGATGTTAAAAAATTTACAGGTACGTTCCTAGACGTCAAAACTAACAAAGAAAATGGTACATGTGAATACCAGCGTACGTTCATATCTTAAACGTTATAGATAATGAATTTTTTTCAAATAATAAGGTATTCTTATTTGGTGTAATCGTTATCAAAATGAAGTCATTAACATTAGGTACATTATTTCATGACGCGTGAAGATTCATATTTTCAAAACATAAAATTACCACTCCTGGAAAAATGCAAAAACCCCATTATATGCATTATATTAACGCATTAAATAAAGATAAAAATAAAAATAAAAATAAAAATAAAAATTCATAAATTTATGCTGAATACTATAACATTTTCTACTATCATATAAATCATATCATAAATCATATCATTTCATAAAATCCTAAATAGTATTTAAAAAGGTGTTCATCTTCCACGGGGGTGATCTTACGACAGTGTTTTAATTATCGTCATTCTCGATATAAAATCATTGTCAAATCTGTTAATATTATGAACACAAATGAAAACCTTGGTGTCTAATATTTGTACGATATCCCGTATAAGATATTAGTTTCTACCGAATATTTTCTGTGAGTGGTGGCGTAAGAGTAAGAAAATGCAAAAGAAACGCGATTTTGAAAGCCGTCGAAGTATGGCGACCCATTAAGGATTAAAATTTCCCAGGGGTTGTACGCGTCCCGACGCGACCCAAATTACGCGAGCCGCTCACGAATCGTTCGCCGCGTAAGTGCGTCATTACCAGTCGCGCAGAAACCTTACCTGATAGAATTTCACGACGGTGGTCGTGGTGAGGGCGTAATAAACGGAGCAAAATATGGCCGCGGGCACCTTAACGTCGACGTGGAAGATCTCGCCGACGTAGGCGAGTGGTATGGGGTTCAGAGCGAGACCGTATCCGAGAACATAAATCACGAGAAACACGGTGGGCACCCATCGGAACCTGGAGACGTCCTGACCACTCGAGAGGAGGCCGAAGAAGATGGCTAGCATCAACAACGACAGCACACACACCGGCGTCGATAGAAGCAGCAGCAATCTCTTCCCTAGACTTTTCACCAGCAGCACGCACATAGAGCCAGCTAACACGAGTGCACAACCGGTCATCACTATGCTCAAGTCCGTCGATATACGGAAGCCCGCTTCTTTGAATATGAACGACTGATAAGCCAAGAGCGGCGCCGCCCCCGTTAAAGTCAACGCGCTCAGAACTATCATCGCGATACCGAACGCTTTCCGGTTCTCCCGTCTGCTCCACGTCAACGTCAATGATTTTCTAAATGTCATCTCGCCCCCAGAATCTTCCGTCGCTACGATTCGTTTGATCTCCTCGAGCTCCTCCTCCACGTCGTCCTTGCCCAACGCCCATTGCAGTGTCTTCTCCGCGGACGTGAGCTTGTTCTTCTTCGTTAGGAACACCGAGCTCTCCGGCATCCAAACGAAGCACACCAGAAACAGCAGCGGAACGGTCACCGCGATCATCGACATTGTGAATCGAGACACCGAGAGACCGATCGCATAGGCTAGCACCATGCCAGTGTTCAGCAACACGGCCATCAGAGTACCTAAATATCATTCCAGGGGCTTAATTTCTTATTTCCCTTTTTTCTTTGAAATATTGAAAGAGTGGTTGTTAGTTTGTTGTAGTAAGTCTACGTGCCACGGTGTTAGTTTCGTATCTATGGACTTTCCGTTCACGCTGCGAGTAACCTCGCATGTTTGTGTCTGACGCGTCGCCTAAACGGAAAGCCTAGAACGGAAAGCTTGATGTAACCCTTAACGTGTTAACCCGTAAACAACGCGGAATCTTTGCTGAAACACGTAAGTTTTAAACTTCCACGTTTCATCCGCTTCAACATGATTATTCTTGCTCAAGATCATTTCAAGGTCAAAAAGGTGGTATCCACTAAATTCAGTTTTTTATTGTCTATCATGCTATCGTAAAAAAATATACTATTCCATTTAAAAAAAACATCGGTGACCTCGAAATTTCATTAAAAAACACGACATAAAAAATTTTTTTCTTCACCATTATATTGCCCCCTGCAATAGTGTCACTTTGTCCTGTGAAGTTTTCTGATAGGACTGTAAATACGAAAGATATTTAGGTATTCCCATTTATGTGGGACACCCTGTGTATATATATATATATATATATATATATATATATATATATCGCTTCCTGTTATTTTTTTCCATTACTGTCATATATGGATTTACTTCTAATAAATATCTAAGTACAGTTATGTGTGTTTTATTCATTTTATTTAAAAAGAATTCTTGGGCGTTAATGGGTTAATCAAAGATCGAAGGAGTTCTAGAAATTTTTAACAGATTTTATTGGGGCATCGTGTTTATTCATTGGTATCAATAATAAACTTTATTATAATATGGAACTTTTACAATAATAATAAACGAGATGAGATTCGTGTGCTCGAACCACGAACGACAGATAGGTAATCAATCTTTATATTTCCAACAAGTTTTATATTTTTGAAACGCCCTGTATATTGAATTATATGAATTTTTAGAATTATTTACGACCCATTAGTACGTTAATGATTATCGGAAAAGTTCGTAATAATTATGGTAAGTTCGTTCCTTCGCGAAAATTGTTTGTTTTTTTCGCAGAATTGTATTGTTGCAAAGCTTGGAAAGGACCTGGATTAACAGTCGAAAAAATTTAAAACTTTTCCGACAATCCGTAGTCATGTTGCTGAAAATTCAGATTTTACTACATGCATTAATTGTGTTTTACTTGTTAAATACGTATCCACAATGTTTACAAGAAAGTATCAATGGCTTTCATAATGTACAAACGACGTTCGAAAGCTATTGTTGATAACATTTCCAGACCTGCGTACTAATTAGCTCGACATGCATTGTGTGTATTCGCATGTAATGTTATTGTACTGAAAGGTGAAAATGTACTCTATTACGAGGACACAATTACCTGACAAGTTATACAAAATCACGAAATACACAGGTCTAAAAATTAGTCTCAACGATTTTTCAAATACTTTCAGTAATTGAACAAAAAAAAAACGTGTTGAACAAAAATTGATCAGCTTGCGATTTACTAAAAATTATAATATTAGGAATTGAAAAAAAAACAGTTTATTTCGACAACAAGTCAATCATTTTCAGTTTTAAACTGACACTGTGTATTTTTAATTGTGTGATACAGTGAATTCTCGATATATGTCAACAACACGGGTCTTGATGTCGAATTATATGATCCGAATTATATCGTGTTTGGTATAATTTTAATCAGAAAAATAACAAAATATATTGGTGAAAGTCTCATAAAAAAATAATGAATAATACAAAGTAAAATTTTTTATTTAAAGGCCTGAGCTCACGCGGGTATCATTTTCATTAGAAAAAATAGTGAAGCGAATATGTTGGTGAAGGTTCCATAAAAAAATAATGAAAAATAAAGAAGTTTTGTTATTGGATTAGTAGTGGTCTCCTGGTCTCACACTGAGGAGTGTAAAAATAGTATCTCCTGGCCGATATATATCCGTGGCTAGACCCGCGTTTCGAGTAAACACTGTACTCCACGGTAGTGGGGACAATTCCACAACATTTATCGGCCATGCCTCGGCGACATTTATAGAGAATTCACTTATGAATTTAAAAAACAAGTCTATTTCGGTAAAAAGTCAGTCATTTTCACTTTTAAAGGGTCACAAGACCTCAAGACGAATTCGCAGTGTTATTTAAACAAATAAAACCGACTTTGACTTCTCGTCGTACTAAAATCTTCTAAATTCTGAATATGGTGATTTGCATGCTGATAAATTTTTGTTCTTGACACTCCTCTATTCAACTATTGAAAGTGCTTGGAAAGTCGTGGGGACCAATTTTTGAACCATCAATGTAATATAAATAAATATAAAGAAAAACTAATATGAATAAATATAAATTAATATTGTACTAACAAAAACCGACGTAGAATTAAACTGTAACAAAGACATTAAAGAGATAGAGAAAGTGAAGAGTAAAATTAAAAGAATAATAATAATACCTAAAGGTCCTCGTGTCCTCTTGCTGCTAACTTCACCAAGGTACATTGGCATGACCGCGTATGTTATTCCACAGCCGATGCCGGCCAATATTCGGCCGATATAAAGCTGAGGAATGCTAGCTGCTGAACCAATCAAAATCCAGCTGACGATCTTTGGTACTGTGGCGCATAGTAAAGTTCCTTTACGGCCAATTCTGTCCATCAGGAGGAACGGCACGACAGAGCCGAGACCTACGCCTACATACATCAAATTCACCACCCAAACTAGTTTGTCGGAGGTCACCCTCAAAGGATCTTCATGCTCGAATTTTGGTATAATAGGAGTGCTCCATCCTTCATTCAATCCACTGTCAATGACCAACAAATTACCTAGTCGTGGCGACGAAGCGTGTTTCAATTATTTTTTATTAATTCTTTCGTAGACCATGGTGTTTGTTTCCTATACTTACATACGATTCCAATCAGTATCTGCCTAAATATTTCAAGGTTGGGCATGTTTCTCATTTTCCTATTTACTACGTCCTCCTGCTACGAGTATTGAAGAAAAAGAGGTCAAAAGGTTCCAGTGCACTCATGCGAAGGAACCTCTTTTCATTGGTTCAAGCAATCGAGTTCATCTAAAATTTGGAGAAAAACAAATTTTCTATTTACGTAATTGTTACAGATATTATTTTTATTATATTTCAATAACGATCCATGGAAAAAGTATTTGGAAATCAAATTCGAACTTGCTTTTGTCTTCAATTTTTATTAAGAGTTGCGAATTTTAGGCATTTATGACATTTAATATTCTTTGAATTATATTATCATATATTATGTTGTAAATTCGATACCGTCGATCCTCAGGGACTGACGTAACGTATAGCGTGTGTGAAGCAATATTTTAATCATAGGAATGAAAATTTCTTTTCTCACCCATTGTTGTAACAGTTTCGTTATAATACTTACAAACGGTATATCGAGCGAGCAATCAATTAACTCTATAGCAAATCATATTTTTCCCGGCGAGCATGCACAATGGTCTGAGAACGCAATTTTACAGTCCAAAACTCAAAATATCGTTGCAATTTCCGAAAAGTTGGTAATCAAGTGTTTTTGTGGTCACTGATAATGAATCTGACACCAAAAATTCAAAATGGCAGATTCAATACTATGCACATATGGTCTGGAAACTCGCTTTTCGTGGTTAAAATGAAAGAGACACACATATCAATATTTTTCAACGCAATATAGTTTAGTTATTCAGTGTAACTAATATAAGTAACATGTATGTGTAATTATATTATTCATTTTATAAGTCTTATAATTCAGTTTTGTAATTCATTTCATATTTAATTATATATAATTATATTTACTTTATAGAGCCACTATTGAAGAGCCTGCGTGATCCGATACTATCCAGACGCCAAAATACCGCGGGCTTCTCATTTCTTAATTATCGTATGTGCCACCTGGCAGAAGGCGGCACTTAAAATTGATATGCTCTCTTTCGTAATTGTTTAAACTTTCATATAAAACAAGTATGATGCTTATCACTCTTAATCATTTTTTAAAATCCTTCTAAAAGTTCAAATTGTTAATAATATTGCAGCATTTGTACATGGATTAAATAATGCTTAGAAACTAATTAAATACTGAAAGCACGCGTCTTAATATATACAGTGGTTACTCGATATATGTCCAAAACATGGGTCTAGCCAAGGACACATATAGAAATGAATAATATTTTGATTTTTGAAGGTTTGAACTGTATTTTTACAACACAGGAAAAAATTTTTCAAAATCTTGAACTTCGAAAATTAACTTTTGGCCAGTAAAATTGCGTTTTCGGACCGCTGTGGAACGATCGGTAGAAGTTAGAACTCGTCGAGCTGCAGAACCCGGGAAGTATCGTAAACAGGTAGTATGTGTCGGAACAACGATTCCGGTTTAGTCCGGAGCAGAGATAACGGAAATAAAGCCAACTAAGATACCAACAGGATCCTCTGATATGTATCCCTTAGGTGGCCCTGCAATAGTAACGCGTATACGGCATACGGCACACGGCCATGGAAACGGATGTGCACGCTTGTTTTCGCGCTTCGAACAGCTGCTCTTGAAAACATAATGAAAATCCACTTCAGTTTTCAAATTTCAAAAAAATTTTTTGATTTGGGTCTGACATTTTTCTACATTTTTTCGAAAATCGTTTCTTTCACGAAAAAAAGTAATACGACATAAAGGACGTACCCTGTCCAGATCGACAAGTTTTATTCAACATAGTTTTCGATACAGGCAATAATTTAGAAGGTATTCGAAAATAACGATTTTATGAACGTTTCATTAAATATTTTAATCTTAAGGGCCGGGGGGCACGTTTTCCCGTTATCCGATCGAACTCAAACTTTGCAAAAAATTTTTTTTATTAATTGGAACAATCTTGGGGGGGGGGGGAGCATAAACAAAATTTTGAAAAAAATTTTCGTCAAGAGTATTAACTAAGAGCTCCCCTAGTGTGTATACTACATCTCTTGCCTTTAGTGTCGGAAATAAAAAAAAAAAGAAAGAACGGATAGCTAGTAAAGTAAACATCGATATTTTAATTATTTTTTGTACAAACATATTTATGACACATTTCTGATTGAAATGACTCCAAACACGACACAATTTGGATCATATATAGTTTATATAGTAGCTTCTGTTCCACATAATTAATGCAATAAACTTCTATTGTGCATTAAAATCCGCAATCTTTTCATAAGTAATATAATATTCTGCATGATTTTGCGAACAATTTCTTCCGCAGTCCAGAAAATACTGTAGAGGCAGATTCCGCGTATCACTGAAAATATGTCAGTGCGTAATATGCATTTTCTAGCAATAATTTCTGTCTCAGATTTTTTGATTTCTCGCGTACAGTATGTCCAGAAACCAAGGACAAACGTTTTGCGTAAAATTCACTTACGCTTCAGCCAGACGCGTGACTCCCAGTCTAGGCTTCTTCGCAAAGCAACAGTTTATGACCGACGTTATGGTGCATGTGTTATTGAAAGACAGAAGCTCAACCAGCCGAGTCCTTTAACCCGGATTTACCATAGCCAGGTCGTACGTTCTCATCGCGACCAATTTACGTATCCTCTGTTGTCATCGCGATCACGTTTGCCGACGTTCAACGCGATAGAAACTGTTGTAGTATTTTCAATATTTATTTTTCCATTCGCTTCCTCGGAAACAAAGCGCCAATGAATTTATCGTATAGCTCGAAGTCGGGAGAACCAATTAACGGGTTAGTTATTTATGAATGCTTTGGGTTAGCGAGGTAATCAAACACGCATTGCAAACAGCATTGAAACATAGCGGGGCGTGTTCGAATGCAATAAATAAGTTGGAAAATACGCAATTGCCGAGATCATTCTGCACTTGATTCTGCCGCTGATTTTAAGTTTGCTGATTTATTATGCATATAAGACAATTAATTATTCGGTGGGATAAAGTAAACGGAAATATGTTTCTCTGTAAACAAAGTAAATTTTGTCTTTATTCATTATTCAACAACAATTATTTACACTATTTACAACCTTACCTGTAAACAAAGAAACGACAATTAAAGTTTACTATTATCACTTCTTTATCTATACTACTAATCTTTGGAAATAATAACTTTTAATCTTTATATTTTGCACGTGTGCTCTATTGCGTGATGACTATATCTCTCCTCAATTCTTCTAACAAGCGCCGCTCCATCTATCGGTGACTAAAATAGGAGACGCGCGGCAAATTCAAAAACTAATGAAGGTATACTTTCTTTACATGCATACGTGTTCAATCGATCTCGTGAATCGTCGGAGCTTCGATTTTAGTTATTGACTAGCATGTGGTTGTCAATAATGTGACTATTCGATATTTCTATGCGTCGCTGTGTAATAGGATTTGTTAATTGTTGATCCCATGATTACTCGGTAGAACGATAAAACGGGATTACCGATATGAACTTCCGTGTTGACTCGTGTCGATTAGGCTCCTACAGCTAATTTAACCCGTTATCATATTTGGTATTATTTTCATCAGAAAAATGCCATAACTATGTTGGTGGAAGTCCCATAAAAAAATAATGAAAAATAAAGTTTTGCTATTGGATTAGTAGTGGTTCACACCGATATAGCCAACCCGTACTATGTTACACTCCTCGGCGACCGAGGCCACTTCGTTGTATTTTTCTACGTTCGGCAGTGTATCAAAGAATAGTATCTTCTAGCTGATATGTGTCCCTAGGTAGACCCGTGTTTTGGACATATATCGAGAAACCACTGTACTTTGAGGACAACGCGTGTACGTTGTAGCATCCTGTTTCTATTCAGATACAAATTAATCGATAAATTGATCGATGTCGTCTTTTACGGGCGCCATTAGCTTGCAGTAGAAAGCATTCCGCCGTAAGCGCCCTGAGGAGATGATTTGTTTATTTGCATTTTGTAACGCACTAAATTAGTAGAATAACAACCGATTTAGAAATTTAAGGATTAACAAAACGTGACCGTACTAAAGCAAAACACGCATTGTAGCTTTCATTAATTTTTTCTTTGACATTTGCAAATACTAATAGAAGACAAAGTTCATTGAAATTGAATAGTTCTCTTCTGTCTATCAGTTAATTGCTGTTAGGTTCTCGAAAGTTCCCGAAATTCCATATTCCCGACACTTCAATCTGTCAATACACGATTTGAAAGATGACGCCGTGCTGGCGCAAAATCATTTATTATATTACGACTGCTGTTAATATTAACACGGGGATTCCGTTCATTATCGTGGGCACGCAATTAGCCGTTAATTGCCGATAAAATAGAGCGCTCGAGCGCGGTGCTCGGTTATCGGCGAATTTCCATGCTGAAAAGATCAGTGCAGCACCCTCCGCAACCGCGAAACTCCGGCTCTGTTTGTTTCGCCGCGAGAACGATGCTCGTTTCTCGATTTTCTCACCCCCCCCCTCCACCATCTACCCCCAACCCCTACATCGCTGTTCCATCCTTTTTTCATCTTCCTACCAACTCCCTTCTTCGGTTTCCAACGGAACCGCAACGAACTGGAACGAATCCACGATACACCACCGAATTTTCATTCTTCGCTGGTTTTCGACGAAATAGAGGAGCCGTTGTTCGATTCTCACATAAAATCGAAAGTACTACGGCGCGGTTTGAAATTTGCGGTGACCCCGAAATACCTGACGGATAGGTGCGAAATTAATATACAGGGTGACCCAAAAATATTGTACTTCCTTGTGTTCCGTCGTAAAAACCCTCTGGGCGAAGGGACATCTGCACGACCGTGAAGGTCAGTTAGACTAAGCCACCCGCGGCATAATGACCACGACCGCCATAAAAAACCTACCATAGTTTAGCGTAGTTGAAAATCCGAGTAAAACTCAGCTGACGAGCACATGCTGAACTGCGAACCATTATAGTACCTAGATTTATAGTTCTATGGCCGTAGCCGCCTGTAACCAAATGTACCTTCTACTCCTACTCTTCCTAATTTCCCCCCCTTTCCACACTTTCCAAAACACACCCTTCAACCAATCATAGACAACTTCCTAAAACCACACCCACATCCGAGCTTTCCTAATTCCTATGCGATTGTAACAAGATTAGAACTGTTTCAAACACCCAGCGACCAAAAGCAAGCCAAGTCTTGCATCTAGCAAAATAAAGATTCATGTTCTCCGGAGATTGACTATACAAATCATTCGCCGTCAACCTTTACCTAGTCGCGATCCGATTTTTCCCAATCACGGGATCGACGCGACACCACACCTTGAAATATGTAATTGCCGAGGTCATTTGAAAGAACTTTTTCCTGTACGGAAATGTTCTCCGTGGGTTTGTTAAAGAGCTATTAACGATATACACGGACCAATAAGAACGCGTTTACAGCGACTCCCTCGAGCGTGGCGTTGGCATTGGCTGAGTTGGAATCCGTCCGCTGTAGCCGCGTTCTGATTGGTTCGCGTGTTTCGGTAATAATTCTTTAACAAAGCCACGGAGAACATTTCCGCGAAGGAAAAAGTTACTTCAAATGACCTTGGGAATCTACCCCTTTCGAGGAAATACAACATTTTTGGGACACTCTGTTATTCATAGCCCCATCATTGTTTGAATCGGGGTATGTGAAAGTATTATTCAAGACGTATCTTATTATCATGAAAAATGTTTAAACGGATTCAAATTTTTCAAAATTAACCAAATAAACCTGGAGATATTATGTGAATTCATTTAAAGAATATACATAGGGGATATAGAAAAACGTATTCAACGTCTTCCTATTTTCAGAGTGTACAAATCGATTCTCCAAACTTCTAGAGTAGAATACCCCTTTAACAACAGTAGTGTGAAGCAGTCAATTAATCTTACTGTTCGTCAGTCTCTGCTACGAGCCATACTTATCATGCCGTCCTCGTGTGCTATGTACATATTTCTTAGCAATTCAATATTGTTTACTTAAATGGTGTACGTATGCGACAGCGTTAAAAATATAAAGTTGTGATGCATTTGAGAAAACCTTCAATAGGAAATATGTTCACGAAAAAAGTGGAAAATACACTTCTTCTAATGCGTCAGAACGATTAGTCCTTCAAAATAAAAGTTCATTTATGTTTGTTCATTTCTGATCCTTCGAACCGGAAACCAATTTTGAAAGACACTTTGTAATAAGTAGACTGCAGTTTTTTTAAGAAGAATTTCTGTAGAAGAAACCAGAAATTTTTAACTCTTCTTCATGTTTTCCTGTAGATTTTGGCGAGAAAATACCGAAAATCCAAGTTTCAATCCTAGGAGATCACTAGTTCAAAAGTTATGGGACCTATCATACCGGGGATCACAACACTTTTCTTCACAACATATGATTGCTTTACTCATTGTCAGTCAGAAGAAGGACAGTTTCAATACGAATTTGTCTATTAGACACATCGTGACTGAGTAAGGAATATATCTTGTTCTTAATATGGTTAATTCAATCCGTTTCTTTCCACTCGATGATTTCAACGCGAGTAAAAAAAATGGAGTATAATCGCTGATGCGTCACTGGTTGCGCAACGCTCAAACGTGTCGAGGTGTAATTACACTGATTCGTTAGATCGATTACATTCAGGCTGTGACCGTATAATTGTAGAACGAATCACGGAAACATAATTGTTTCATCGAAAACCAGATTCGAATTCCAAATAAGTCGTTGTTAAATTGGAAACTGCTTGTTCTGTTCCGTACTTTATGCAACTTTTCATTACCACGAACTATAAATAGTGACTATAATTGTGCACGTACCAACAATTACAAATATTTAAACGAGTAAAGTGCTCCTAGCTCTGAAGGAAACATGCAAGATTAAAGCATACTATCGCGTATTTATTATGTGGAGAAACTTCAAAGTAATTAACAACACTATATTGTTAAATGTAAGACAAACTTTCATTAGAATGTGTAAAAATTGAAACAATTTGTTTGAATACAAAATATGAAATAATATATTATTGAAATGTTCATTTTAGAAATAATTATTTCTAAGATAATGTTAGATATAACAACTATAAGTAAAAACTTTGATACTTTTTTTTTTTAATTTTCCCGAATTTTCACTAACAATGCGTACAGAACGAGAAAAAAGAATAGTTCTCGCATAAGAGAACGGCACACTTGGAGTAGTTGCTATAATTTATTCTCCGTGGAGCAGACGCACGATACACGAGCAAAAACGTCTCTGATTCTAGCTTAGCACCAAACGGAATGATGATTCATACGAGCACTGCCTTCTTCTCCGGTTGTTTGCGTATCAAACTCGCTCCCAAAAGTATCGTTTACAATTTACGAAACGGTTAGCACGCTTTCCCACCCCTAGGAATGCTCAGTTTCGCCCTCGCCTCGGATAATGTAATCCTGAAAGGTTGTATTTTTCCACCGAAGTTTCCCCGCTGGGTGCGGATACGCGTAATAATTTATGACAGTGTTTTTCCCCGGAGAATATTTAGTTACGAAAGAAAATCCTACGCGGACGAGTGCTTGAATTATTATCCCGAGTTATTTGCCGTTTCAGTGGTAACGTTCTTCGCGCTTGTGCACCGCTATGCCAGGGAGCGAGCCGCGCGAGTACGGATTCTTGATTAATAAATCGCGGATCCGGAAATGAAGTTACAACCGGGCTCAAATCTCCACCGTGTTTCCATCGTCAGAGTCAAGTAATTTCCATTCGGGGATCCTTTTTGCCTATTCTAAAAAGTATCTTTCGTTGCAGCTCCCCCCCCCCCCCCCCCGCCCGCCCCAAAGAGGGTATTCTGGTTCAACCCTTATGTCGATGATCAAAATTTTCTACGATATCGAACGATTTTGTTGTTGTTTCAACAAGGCCTAATTTTTTGAATTTTTGAATTTGTATTTTTTTTTTTCAAATGTAAATTAACCCTCAGACAACGGTGGGCCAGTCTCATTAATATTTGATGATGTTTAGGACCATTCATATTCAGAAGATTCTAAAAGCGAGCCGTTCGAGGCGTTCGTAAAATCTTTCGCACGAATATGATTAAATATTTTACAAGTTTAAGTGGTTAATCAATACATCTCAAAACACTTTTTTATAATTACTAGACACTTTTTTCAGTTCCTGAAAGATTTGAATTTCGTGATACGTCCCCTTCTGCGGTTAGCAATTCATATATTCTCATAATTAATGTATCCTCCATATTACATGTGTATATATGTTTACATGCTTTTTATATTTACGATGTTCATTTCACATAAATACGTACGAAACTGATTTAAATTCACGAGAATTGTTATCGGTTATTACTCGAACGAAATGCTTCCTTAGATTGATATAATTTATTTGTGAAAATGTAATATTTAAAAAAGCTTACATTTATACAAACGAATGATTTATCACGATCTTTTACTTTAGGTTGTGAATATGGCTTTAATATATTAATGTCCAACCTGGTGATCATTTGAACTGTCTGCTGCACGAAACGAATACACGAGAAATTTCAATACGTTGGTTCGGCTTCAAATTAGCTTCATTATTCGAATTTTCTGAACCAAGAAAGAGCGGTTGCATTTTGCAGAACGCGAAGATGTATATTCCCAATGTTTACAGCAGTTCTGGTGCAGGTTGGTCGTAACGTCCACTGCAGATGTATAAAATACAGTGAGTGTAAAAAGTATTCGTACACCTCTTGCAGGCTTAAAAAACCATGTATTTCTCTATGTAATTGCACACATGTTTATAAAACGAAACATAATTGTAATTGTTATTTATTTTAACTACATACTGTCATATAAATATACTTGAGAAAGTTTAACGTTAACGAGAAAAATTAGAAACTATGAGAAGTGTCTCTAAATTGGCGCGCAAAAAGTATTCGTACAGGTACTAGAATGTACTTGAAAGACATCCGATTGTTTATATTATGGTTTAGCGGGACCCGACAAATAATCAGACAGGGTCTTTGATGCACAGTCTAGTGGCAACCTTCTGCAAAACCAGTCAATTTTTGTAACATTCGGTAAAATGGGTCGTAAAGGTAAGGAAACAAGTGAGACTGAAAGAAAAATTATTATACAACTGCATAATCAGTACAAATCATTGCGAGAAATAGCAAAAACAATTAATAGGCCACACAGCACTATACAAGGAATTATAGATCGATATGGTGAACGAAAAACCAATAAAAATAAAGCGAAATCTGGTCGCCCTCGAAAACGTAGTTTACGCGATGAACGTTTTATAGTGCGTGAAATAAAAACAAATCCTAAAATTAGTGCCCCTAAGATCGCTGCTGAGCTTGCAAACAACGCTGGAGTAAGTGTATGTGCCAGCATTATTCGTAATTGTTTACGAAATAATGGATACCACGGCCGAGTTGCTCGCAAGAAGTATTTCTTAAATGCCGCAAATAGAAAGAAGAGACTTGATTTCGCGAAAGATAATATTAATAAGCCTATCGAGTTTTGGCGAAGAGTCATATTTACTGATGAAAGTAAATTTAATGTTTTTGGCTCTGATGGCAAGTGTACGGTCTGGAGGAAGAAAAATACAGAGCTACAAAAAGAAAATCTACGTCCCACAGTAAAACACGGCGAAGGTTCGGTTTATGGTTTGGGATTGTATTAGTGCTGCTGGAGTGGGGTCATTACACTTCATCGAGGGAATCATGGGCCACAAAATATACCTAAACATATTAAAAACCCATATTGTAAGTAGTGCAGAAAAAATGGGTATAAAAGACAACTTTATCTTCACTCAAGGCAATGACCTCAAACATACAGCACGCAACACAAGAAACTGGTTGGTTTATAACACACTACAATATTTGAAAACACCTCCACAATCACCGGATATTAATCCGATCGAAAAATGGGATCTGCGTGATAAAAAAATCCGAACCCGGCATATTTCAAGTAAAGAACAATTAAAACTTGCTCTTCAAGAGGAATGGTGCAATATTACACACGAAATCAGATCCAATTTAGTGGATTCAATGCCAAGAAGACTGGACGCAATTATACAGTCGAAAGGCTATCCAACGAAATATTAATTTAATTTATTTTCGCAAATTATAACACGTTTATTGCTAAATTTGTTGCATGTACGAATACTTTTTGCGTGCTAATTTTGAGAGACTTCAGATTGTTTTTAATATATCTCATTAACGTTAGTTTATTTATATCACATTTTGTAGTTGAAACATATAATAATCGTAATTGTGTTTTTGTTTTATAAAAGAATGTACAATTACGTAAAGAAATATATGGTTTTCTAAATTCTTATTAATTTACAGTCTTTTAAAATATTTAGCACATAGTAAACATTTTAATAAGACAACTCGAGGTGATTTGAAATATTTAATTTATAAACACACTAGCCAAACCGGTATATTGATTATTTTTCTGTCTTACTGATTATTATGCAGTATCACATATTCAAGATGATGTTTCATAAAACTAAATTTAGATTCAACTATTTAAATATTCTCTTTATCATCTAAGAAAAAATAATTGTGGAACGATAAACATTTTCTAAGTGAATAATAGGAAAAGAGACCCAATTACTGTGCCTATATTAATTATACTTATTTTTAAAGCATAATGAATATTAAAAAAGAGATATATAATATACATATTAACTAATTTTAATGGAAAAAATGTAATATCCCTCTTTTAATATTCATTATGCATTAAAAATAAGTATAACTAATATAGGCACAGTAATTGAGTCCCTTAACCTAGAGTATTCTTGAAATAATTATCAGAAGCAAGAATTTCTATTCTGTAACTTGTAAAAAATAATGTAAGATATTATGAAGTTCATACACATCACTTGCGTTTATAGATTGTGTTTTATGTTTTAGGTATAATAAAGTTATTATATTGCAATGATCTAGTTACAAGAGGATTGATAAAAAATTGGAATCAGTAAAAATACTTAATACAATACTGAATCATATGAAATATAAGACAAGTTTGCATGTCCTATTTTACAATCAGCTTTATCTACGAAAGATTAAATGCACATTAATAAAAAGTTTACCATGCCACAATTTCAATAGAAACTCGGCTGCTACAATTCACCGTGACTGTTTCTTTGATTGAGTTTCTTTATCTGCTGAACTAAAGTCTACTGAAGGCTATTTCTCCTGTCGACACCAACATGATTTATCTCAAGGTTTCTCGAATGGTGTGAATTCATTCATCTAATTAGCATTATCACAGACATATTGCACGATGATTATCGGATGATCTTATACTGATCTACACTGATGACACCGTTCTAATGATTTTTACCGTCTGCAGCTAAATGATTTACGTTCTCAAAATGTTCCACGTTTTTGGAACAGTTCGATATTTTCAAATGTAGGATCCACATTTCTTTTCGATTTTATAAAGTTAACCAATAAATTTAGGTAGCAGACAATAGATTGTATGCAACATTTTTTGGACAATTTTGGACGACAAACCGCGAAACAAATTTTCGTGGAACAATTTTATGTGGTTATCGTAATACCCCCCCCCCTCCCCCTCCCCCAGCGACCTAATCTTTGACATCCCGTATATGATTCTGAATATTTTAATTACTGTTCGACGACAGCTTGTCCCAGAACAAAGTGTAGCCGCTCAACTTTAAACACGCATAACTTTCGAATCAATGAATTCCTCACCTTAAAACATCGATTTTTGGCATTTTCTCGTCAAGATGTACAGAATTATATAATAAAAAGTTAAAAATTTCTGGGTTGCCAAGGTGAAGTTTAACCATTCAGAACCCTAATTTAAAACACAAACCTCAAATCTCTCTGTGTCCCCCCACCCCCCGACGCCATGGAATCGGAGAATAATCTGTACCAACCAGATTGATTTTGTCGTAAAATTTCCGAATTAGATAATACATTTTTTTATCAGAAATTCTCAATTTCCTGAATCGAAGCCCGCGTAAGCAGGTGAGCTCAAAACTGCGTGCAATCTCTCTAAAATTCCTTACTCTTCCTACCCGGGACGTAACAATGTCGACAGGAGTAATGATTTAAATGAACGTTTACGATTAATAAGCCTTGTTCAGAATGAATGAAATAATCCTCGAAGGCGATTGATGTTTCAATAACTGTAATTGAGAAAATACGGTGTTGATTCCAAGAACGCGAACAAATGGAAACTTATTACGAAAACGATAGGAATTCAATTATTGCTTCTCATTAGATATACCCACACAGGATTAGTAAGGGAATCACAATTACTTAAATGTCATTGAGACACGTGCTTACACTTGCGTCATTATGACGAACGTAATAATTAGACTGCTAGTCGTTACGGATTTAAGGCATTTGTAATTTTGTAATTAAAAACCCGTTTGCTGTGGTGTTAGCAGAATCTTTCAGTGGGCGAAATCAATTTTTTCACAGAAACTTTTACTTGTAATTTTACCTGTTATTTTCTTGACAGTGTAAAAACGATTCGAATGATTTCTGCTGTGCATACTGTATGAATGAAAAAGAACAATAAAATTATGACGCGGTTAAGCATACTTATGCTGTACGTATAGAAAAAGAGAACAATTTGATAAGAAAGAAAGAAATTTGGAAGAAAGTAATAATGGGGATTCTCCAAATTTCGAAATGGAAGTTTATTAATCACAATTTTGACAGATAACGTTCGATACCAAAGAATTGGAAGCTCTAATTAAGAAAGAAGTTTTTAAATTCAAAACCTTAATATTTTTAAAAAATACATAGAAAAAAGTTATTGATAAATGGAAGGAACGTCATTGGAAATGGTGCTCAACACAATAACTACATAAAATGTAGTATCACTTCACGCTCGGAGTTACTCAATAAACGAACCGCAAATTTGCATAAAGATCCGTAATCTATTACTGACCATACACTGATGCGTGCTCTCTGAGATCGCGATAAGATGAAAATGCCACGATTTGTCAGACATCGATAATAAAAGTAGTATCTCGTCGCTGTGTAAGCAAAGAAATCAAATTGGTTGATAATAACAAAATGTAATACTCAGACTCAATTTGTTATTTACTGTTCTACTATTCTTGTTTCTGGCCAAGATGATAAGCAGACTCTATGCATTAATGGTATTTGTAAGTGTATAAACTGCAAGGAAAATTAACAAAAATTAATTGCTTTTCATTTTGTTTACAAATTGAAAAAGAAAAAAAGAGGGAATTTTCGAATGAGGTCCTCACTGATTCACACGTAGCATTGTAAAAGACTATTAGCAGGAGAAATCAGTAATTTATGAAACAATGAATTGATATTGATTCTAATTTAATCACAAATCTAATTTAATTTGATAACAATAATAAACTTTACTTTAACTTCCTTTATTTTATTTTAATAATAAACTAATTCTAACAAACTATTTGAAAGAATAGAAAAGTTCCAAAATAAATTTGTGCCACTTCATTTCATTCGAACTTTTTCAATAGGTTATACGAATATTTGTACTTACATTTATTCTACGTTAAACAGAGGATCGAACGCAACATCACTGACGCTATTATAGTCACGGAGAAACGCGATAATAATCGGAAACAGTGTTACTAAGCCCGTATAGAAAAAAATCGGATTTGCTTTTAATCGCTGTTCTAACAGGTTATGCTCATAAATTGACAGTATGCCACAACCGAGTATACAATTGAAGGTCTTCTTTATCTGCAACCGCAACACGACTGTCTATTTCTAAACGATTCGCAAAAGTACCGCGTTGTTAGCATGGTTAGTTATGCAATACGTCGATGCCCGTTACGGTGATCATGTCTCTACCAAAGAAATACTGCCTTTATTGCTGTTTCCAAACAATCGTTTCACATGTTCTGCAGAACTCCTAACCCCAATGATAGACTATACAAAATAGAAAATTAGATACAATATTAATATCAGTAAACCTGAGTGTATTAATATGTTACAATTTTTTCTTCCTGATAGTAATAGTAGAACCTCGATTATCCGAACAGTTACGGTCAGTTGTAACGCTAGGTTGAATTTTTATTAATTTTTACAATAATTAGCGTTGCATATTAGGACACTGAAGATTTCAGACATCGGAGGTTCGGATAATCGAGGTCCTACAGCGTACAGTTACTTATTTTACGATTGATAAAAACGATTTTTACCAATCATAAAACCAAAACCGTTTACCAAAAGAATTCAAAGATTTTCTAACTTTGTACATTAGTACACAATCGCTTGGATTATGTGTACAACGATATTTCTGATTTATATCCTAACATCAGATATATTTTTGATTATACATTTATTGTTTTAAATAAAATGTGTGCACCTTGGACTAGATACGTTAAAATATCGCGAAAGCATTTAGAAAGGAAAAAAGGTATAGAAACTGTGTAAGTAATCCCGTGAAATTGACCACACGGCAACAATAATTGCGTAGGCTCAGATCGAAGAAAAAACGTGTTCACGAATTGCTGCTTATAATTGTCTTTGGATTTATCTGTCGAGTGTGCTTGCCCGCGAGACGCAGTCCAATCTGTATAGGCCATCGCGATATCGTTGAAATGGACAACTTCAAAAGAGGAGCGTGAAAATATTGAATTTCTGTCACAATTCCATCGCGGTCAAATCCAAACGAACCAAACGATATTCCAGCCGATTGAACCGGCTGCCGTCGTAGTTGATTTAATTTTAACCGGCACTGGTACCATCGTAATTGTAAGTTCGGTTCCCGTTTTTACAATTTTCTGTTATACACTTGGTTCAAACTACGATACATCTCGTTCATTCGTAAGAAAAGTGACGCAACTCAACAAAATTTTTTAAATTATTTTTATTGATTCACTACTAGCTTCGAAGTCATTTTAACTTTTCACCGTAAAAACTTCATAACTCTAATTCAACCTTTCAATAATTATTCGCAGGCAAAACGACATAAGATATATTTATTAATAAAATTACAATAATAAATATATAAATTCTGGTGTACTTCATAACTAATGTGCATGACAATTAACCCAGTATCTAAGTAACAACAAATTATTTTACATTTCTATGTTGGTTACATACAATAAGAAAAAATTGACAATTTTAAGTATTTTTCGAATGGCTCTCCTGTAAAATTTTCTTTTTTTGACTTATGTCACTTTTCTTATGAATGAACGACATGTGTATTAGGTTGTTGCATATGAAAGGTCCGATTTATGACAGTTACTTTAAACAAACATAACTTGTCCTTAAAATAAATAAAAAAAGAAGATTGTAACTATTTTTAAGCACAGAAATGTAAACACTAAATTTAACATTATTTACTTTTATGTACCTCTCATTTATTATGTTTTTACTGTGATGTCAAGATTAATATTACTCCATTATAAAGATATACAACAAATACAGTTGAGAAATTCATCTGCAAATATCTGAATTTGTGTATAACACACTATTAATAAATACTTTGTATAATATTCGACCGAACTGTACATTAATTTACAAAAAATGTTATGGCTCCCTTCTGATAAGAAATGCCTAATATATTATGGTAATAATCCGCAGCGACATAGCAATTTTCAAATAATTTTTCCATGTAATGAAAATTCCTCGATTCAGCATGGGAATTATATTTTCCTAAGAAAATAAAACGTGGCAGGGAAATAAATTTATAGTCATTGGACAAACAAGTTAAACCTATGTAATTTATATGTATTAAAAAATGTATAATTATTAGATTGCAGATTTTATGCATTCATGACAAAAGTGAGTGGATCAAGTGCAAAACATTTCAAGAATTTTAAGATCTACTCATTAAACTCATCGAGAAAAGTAAATAAATCTCTACGAAGCTCTTGTACCCTAAAATTAATGTAGACAATTTTTATTTTACCTAAAAATCCGCAGTCTGACAACTATATTGTGATAATAAAGTCTTGTTTAAATCCAGCGTTCAGCTAAACAATTCACACATTTCTATCAGAAACATTAAATCAGCTGACACATTAGGCAACATTATCAGAGAATGCTCGTGTGTAAATAACAAAACGAAATTCGAAAGGTGATTTCTACTGGTGACCAATGGCTTTTAAAGGGGTTAATAATAATAATCGCAATGTAAAATAGTAATTTTACCGGTGAGATCTGCTCAGGACCAAACGTGGAGCACGGGAACAGTTTTTGAGCATGGACGACCTCGAAACTAATGTTCTCCACGGTCGTGTGTATCTTGAAACGGTTCCCTTTCACTCTCTAAAACACTGGACACGTCGTGTGCTAGTCGAATAGTTTCTGATTCGGGTCGAACCGAAAGAGGGCCCCTTAATTCTCTTTCGATCCACTCGAATGTTTCGTCACTGGAGGAGACACAGGGTGCACGCATTCGTGACTCGCAACGCGTGTCTCACGGAAACCGGCGATCGAGTGTCGTTGACGGGCACCTGGTTCTCGATCTCATCCTCGAAGACGCGAACGAGGAAACTGAACAACGTCCACGATCCGCGCGGACCAGCGAAACTCGCGGCGATTTTATCCGTGTCCCACTCCCGCCGGGCTTTTATGAAGTGCGACGACACGCTCCACCGCCGTTAATTACTTTTCCGTGTTTCCCCGTGAACGCGATCGAATCCTTTCGGCCATTGTTCGCCGGGGCGCAAGGCGCGGCTGTAGACAATCCGGTAGCTATATTAGATTGCAAAAATCGAAAAATATTAGGAAACGTTGCCAGAGAACATGTAAACTATTATTCGGGTGTTATTAATTATCAGGTTTTTGGATATGAAACATCCGATTTTAGAATGTAAATGTTAGGAAGCGTTTCGATCAAGAATTACCGTTGTAGTCTACAGGTGTATTGTGTACCATTTTTACTCTGGAACTAGAGGATGGATCTTTAATTGTTTCATCTCTCATGTTAATTGAAATTAGAGAAACTTTTTTTTCTAAAGGGTAACGAACTCTGCTTTGTTCAAGCGCGTATTATGATGAAAATCAATCAATTTGTTATTACAAAGCAATATATATGTATAAGAATTTCGAATGTCGTCTATTCTTCCTATGATAGAAAATTTCTATACTATAATAGACGATAGCAATGGTGGTGGTAAGTGCACGTATTATTCACCCATGGTAAAGAGAACCTTAAAAATGGAGGTGACAATCGTGTAGCATAAACGAAGAGCGTGAACTACGAAAAAATTCAATTTCTACAGTAATATAACCAAGAAACTTGTAATTCATTGACAAAATATGTTGGTGATTAGACTGACTGCGGATTTTATGCATTTAAACAAAACTGAATTGGTAAAATATCAACTTGTGAAGACATTAAAAAAATCAAAGAACACTGTGACGCCATTTTCGGCTTATTAAAATTATTAAAAGGAAAGGTACATTTTTATTTCGTTTCTGCTGCTCACTTCTGGCTTGGAAAATTTTTCTTTTGCACGAAAATTCGCAGTCTATTGATGACAGTGGTGTTTACTTCAATCAATGCGTTAATATAGAGAAAAGTTATGGTCGTTTAATGTTAGTATTAGAAATCAAACGTTCATATTCAAGAACCCAATATGAAAGGATCTAGCGATGGATTTAACCGTCTAAAATTCCGTGTAACTTTCAAGTGACATTCTGATGTATCAATATTTTTTAATCTGACTGTATTTGTGGGAAAAATGTAAACAAAGGTATCTTGTCCTGTTATGTCTCCTACATAAACAAGGAAATTGTGCATCGCTATCGTCAAATGCAGTGTTTTCTCTATTTTCTGTTTTCCACTTCTTCCTTTAGCCTCTCATTCAGTATTGCAGCGTATACTTTATATGCCGCGCACAGGAGGCTTATACCCCTGTAATTCGATGACTTTTCTTGGTCTCCTTTTTATGTAATGTCGTAATGTATGCTTCCCGCCAATCTTCTGGGAACCCTTTCCCTTCCCATACCTTTTTAATTAGTTCCACTAGTTTTGCCCTCGTATTCCCCACACTGTACATCCACGCCTCGTTTTGTATATCATCCCCTCGGTTGCCTTTTTCTTTTTCAACTTTCTTAATTGTGTTTCTATTTTTTCCTCCGTGATTTCCCTCTCCTCTTCCTCCTCTATCGTTCTATATGTCCCAAATCCCTAGCCGATAGAAGTCCGAGAACTATCCCCACTGCCGCGTGGTATACCCCGTGAGGAGCCTTTTCTACGTTCGGCCTGGATCAAAGAATAGTATCTCCTGGCCGATATATGTCCCTGGCTACACCCGTGTTTTGGACATATATCGAGTAAATACTCTATTCTTTCATATATCCGAGAAAATTCTACTTTGACCATTTTAGAACACTAGAAATCCTAATAAAATTCGATTTGTTCGAATAGATTACAATAAACATAAATTTCGAAATCTATTAAACTATTCGTGTCGACTAAAACTGCAGAATTTCATTTTGTCGCAGTGATCTCTGACCCTTATAGAAAAATCCCAATAAAATTGGTCGTGCTTGTTAAAAATGTACATTGCTTCCTCATTTGCACAGTAGACATTTTTCCTGCGAAGTATTTAATAACAGCATGCAAGGTCTACCAGTATCAGCAGGCAAGTTTTTCTATTTCTATCTGATAAATAACGTGTTCTCTTTGTAGATCTCGAGGAAAGTTGATAGGGGAACAAGGAAAATATCCAAAGTTAACCTCTTGCGAATCACGTTTTACCGAGAATTTTTATCCGAGAGGAAAATTATTTTCTTTCAACGAAGATGAACGATGCGGTTAGATCGACTCTGATGCTTCTTTTTTCGTGGAGATTTTAATTATGAATAATGCGGAACTCGAGAGAACCGGTCGCACGCACGAAAATCTCCGGGAATTCCTTGCTTCGTAGGATTCCAGAATTTATTACATTTACCTGGCACGCACCGCCTATCCGGTAAACGAAAATTTTCATTAATATTCTGGTTTTGAAAAATTCAGCTGTGACACGGTGTTTGTAGTACTTCGTGTTATTATTATTATTATTATTATTAACACGTTGATCGTCAAATTACAATCCTTAGAAAACCGAACAAAGTACTTTAACTTCAAATTGGAATGATAAAGATTATCATAGTCATCATTCCTTTGATGCTTCAGCATTCTTCAATCGCAATAAAATTTAATTTGTATTGTGTATCTCAGTAAGTTTAATTGAAAGCGAAAGATTGATTTTGACTCCAGTTCTGTCAATTACAGCATGATGTGAGAAATACAATTTTTGCAATGATAATTGTATTTGTATTTTTACTCGGTATAACTTCCTACGTGATTGTTTCATTTAATTCTGGTGGGAATAAAATTACAATTTCACCGTATCGCAATATTTCAATTTACAGAAATTTAATTGAATTATTTAACATTGCGTCAGGTCAGTGTAAAAGTACGTGCCCGGTATTGAATTAAAATACAACAAGGAAAATCGAGCATGAACTCTTCCAGTGACATAATATATAAGAGGCGAGTTCTTCACCACCGTTTGCAAGTCACTTTCAACTTTGAACGTCATTCGAGATGTTTGGACACGACTACGGTAAAAGTGATCCGCAAGGAAATGAAAGCGCACACACTCAAATTGCATTTCCGACTTAATTATGCTTTCGACGTTAATTAATCGATCTCGCAATGAAAATTTCCGTCGATAAATTGAAGCAAAACTTTTCTACAGTATTTGTACCTTACTCGTTTACTGATACTTGATCACTAATTTGTTTAAAATGTTTCTCTCTGTTTTTGTTTTTTATTTCATTTCAGTGAATACTGCTCGCGTTGTACTTCGAGCATAATCTGATATAGAGAGTGTTTCAACTAGACAGGATCACCTAAGTATCTGTTTCGAAATATCTCAAGGGGTTGAACTTCACCTTGGCAACTCAGAGATTTTTAATTTTTTTAAAAATATAATCCTGTCAATTTTTACGAGAAAATGCCAAAAATCCAAGTTTTAATAGTAGGAATTCACTGGTTCAAAAGTTAGGTGTGTTTAAAGTTGAGCGACTGTAATCGTTTTTGACAGGTAAAAATCTCGGTCGAAATCTCACAGAAAGAATTACCTTGAAAAGGAACAGTATTCGTCATTATATGCGGCCCTTGAAGCAGTACAACTTTACCTTGAAAAACTTCTTTATACAACAACAAATAAGGCAGATACTTAGATGATTCTATTTAGCTAGGACACCGTGTATATACAAACTTCCGATCGTTACAGATACATTACGGATTTTATACAACCATGACGAAACTAATTAGGTGCAAGTTAAAAAAGTAGAAAAATTAAAAGAATTTAAGAATTACCAATACATTATTTTTAACATGATTAAAAGTAGTAATAAGAAAAATAAACTTCCATTCAGCCTTGCCATTTCGTCTTTGAAATAGATCTTGCATAACGCTTTTAATTTGTTTAACGATCCACCGGTTAGTTACAAGTATTAAACGATGTTTACTTCTGTATATTGTTGTTGAAAGTGCAAATATAGTTACTCAAATCCGAACAGCAGTTCTCCAATTTTTTGTGTATATTGTACATACCTATATTCATGATATTAAAATGTTCAGCATTAAAAGCGTTCCGCATGTTTCTGCACGAAATTAGAATCTTCGCTACGCTCTCGATTGAAACCAGGATACGTTGAAATCGAAAAGGTTAATAACTGAACGACCTTGGACAGTTAAATCTAGCCGGTGCGATCGCCGTGAAGACGGGTTTCGTAACTCGCGCCATAATCGTCAATCACATACGTGATTCAGAATCACACACGTAAAGAGAGAGAAACTGATCAGGTGGCAGACTCGCGAACAGAATCTTGCCTTGAACCGGCAGACGCGGACCTTCACAGGTAACCTTAACCTTCGGGAACGTAGCACGCGATACTGACTTTTCAGTATAGACACGCAGACGGGGAAGTACCAGCGGATCACCTGCATCTCGCAAATAAGAAAAATCGCATTTAGGACTGGCTGCGAAACGAACCGGTTTGGAATGCAGTTCAGCAGGCACGTGCTCCCTGTCTGAGCTGTTGTCACTTTCCTATTGCGAGCAGTCCATTGATGGACGAACAATATTTCATGGAATAACCTAAGTATTTTTTGTCCCAATTATTTATTTATCACAGTTAGAAAACAAGTGGTTGCACGACAATTTTGAACACATCTAAAAGCTAGAAGCCTCTAGTTGCATAATCCGTCGGTCATTTTATTAGAAGATTTTTCTTCGTGACGTAACGGACGAGAAACTGAAGACGAGTTTTCTCTCGAAAATTCCGTACATTCGAACGTCTGTAAAAACTTTGAAAAATTTTGTCCGTGACTGAAACCACCCTAGATGTAAAGATTGAAGCTTCTTCTTCGCAACGACATCTTAAAAATTGATGTACGATTTTTATTAATCGTTTTATCGAGCTTTGAAGAACAGGTGTGCCACCAACTTTACAGTAGTATTTATAAGTTGCACTGAACTTGTTCGGGAAGATCATCGAATCTATGGCAGTTTCATTTACGAGGAAATTTTTTTAAAGTTTTTAGAAGCGTTTGAATTCGCAGCATTTCTTTTTGAGGAGAAATTGGTCTTCGGTTTCTCATCTGCTACTTCATGGAAAAATATTTTGGAGGAGAAACGAATACTGCTTTGCGAAAGTAGAGGTTTCAAGTTTTAAACTCCGTCCAGACTTGTGGTTTTACTTTAAATACTGTTTGGATCCATTGGATGTAGGTTGAACCTTTCATAATGATAATACCTATTCAAAATATTGACGCGCAGCCCGATCCGGTTCGTAAAGATATTTATTGAAGTTTTGTCACTGTTGCTGCGTCGCGTGACCAATAAGCCGTAATTGTCCGCAATGGAGAAGGAGTTTGGCGATCTCCAATTAAGCGGAACAGGTTCAGTTGCAGTTGCGCAACGGAAATCCCGAACTCGTTTCAGAAAACTACTGCCAACTAGGCAATCTATGTATTATCGGCGTATGAAATTTTAACCAACCGAACTTCGAATCTTTTGGTATTTTAAATGTATAAGTCCGTAAAATTTGCTGAATTTATTGCGGTGCACTTGCGATCGACTTGTTAATAAACATGTACTAGAGCTACTTTAACAATTATTTATTAGTTTAGACGTTCTTAATACAAAATAATATAACTCAAGGACTAAATAATATTACGGATGTGTCCAGATCACGCACTCACTTCAATATGTAACCGTTACGAGGCTTTTCATTCGACAGATTCAAACAAACGCAACACATCCAGTTACCAACCAGTTACAAATCGGCTCAGGGGTACCAACGTAAACCTAGATGATGATTATTTTTCACACCCTCTCTATCATCATCCCTAGAAACTATTGCTGTACAGAAGCTTTCACATTCTAGTGGGAGAGAATTTAATAACATTATTGAAAGTAGCTAACCGGCAATCCTTATACCTGCTTCTTCCAATTTTTCAGCAACGTTTACAAATTTGTTTACGTATTCCCCATTGCAACATTTGATTCTTTCTTCATCTTGTACAATGTTTTGTACAGGATGGCTTTCCTCCCTGGGCCTTTTGACTCGTATATATTTCTTAACGTGCCCCACGCTGCTTTTGAGGTTTCACAGCTCTTGATATTATTTATTTGACTTTTATTCACACTTAGGAATAAAAAGGCGAGGGCTCTCTCGTCCCTGCTGTTCCACTCTATCGCGTTTGCTTCTGTTTTTATATTATTTCCATTAACGTACGACCATAGTTCATTGCACACTAATATACTTTTCATTTGAATTTTCCAGCTTTCATAATTGTCCTCGTTTAATTTTTCGATCTTGTGCGTTCCAAAATTTCCCGCAGCCATATTCTGAGGTTATCTTAGCACGTGGTTTTATGCAATGCTCCTGGGCCCATAACCTGTTGAATTTATTGCGGTGCACTTGCGATCGACTTGTTAATAAACATGTACTAGAGCTACTTTAACACTTATTTATTAGTTTAGACGTTCTTAATAAAATTCAAGAAAATACACCTTAAAATATAACAAATTAATTAACCGTCGAATGCCAGATAATGTTAGATAATTTATTATAATTAGCGTGTAATTGTCATATTTTTTACACTATTCAGGAAACTTATATTGTGCTTCGTTATCAATATAACATAAATCTGCGCTTACAGTAGTTGAACGGAAATAGTGTTTGGAAAATATAATAGCTAACAAGTTGCCGAATTACAACGTCAAAAAAAAAAATCAGAGTCAAAGTAATTCTTAAATCCTAATCGATTTGTTGCAATGTACCACTATAGAAATTAGTTTCTATTCCAAGTCGTAGAATAATGTCGTTCATACAGGACCGACGTGGCAGTCAACGTGTTAAAACAAATTTCACGATCCAATTGTGTAAAACAAGAAAAAGTGAACTTAACTTCAAATAACTAAATAATGAAATGTGTTGAAAACAATTTTATACCGAGAATTAGCCCCAGTGAATATTCTTACTCAGTATTGATTGCATGTAAATTGTTTAAAGTTTTGATGTTTTATTAACATCGACAACTTTTTTTTTATCCCTATCATACATGCATAAGAGTGCGGCATACTCTACATCTTTTATAATACTTTCTTTTACTACTTTCATTCGCTTCTAATGGTGCGTGTCCATTTGAGAGTAAAACTGTCGCGAGTTACTCTGGAGAGGCATTTGAGAGTGCTATCGGAGAGTGCAAAATAAACTACTACTACTACTAGTAGCGCTACTACTTTCGTGCAAAATAAAACACTGTCGAATTTGACTCTGGAGAGTAACTCACGACAGTTTTACTCTCAAATGGACACACACCCTAATAGCCATAATAGCTGTCCACTTCACTCTCATGTTACAAGCCTCAAGTAATAAAAGTGGGATGAACTACTGTTATGGCCATGATCATATTTCAGGTGTTTTATTTCGGAAAACAGACCATAAAGAAGAGGATGGCATAAAGAAGGTGTTAACGAGCGTACCGACGACACGACGTTCGCCTTGCACAAACTTGAACCAGAGTCGCCAGATCAGGGGAATTAACTCGAATTAAGGGGAATACAGGCTTCTCACTGTCAGCACCGGATTAGTCACGTGACATTGTGACACATGCACGTCAGAGAGGAAACGCGCCACGTGACCGGGCCGTGGCGGCAGAGTGGGGGAATAGCGTCGTAGAAGGGAAAGGTAGAATGGGGGGTGACAAGTCTTAATCTGTGATTCTAACTTACAGATGTCCCAAATAATAAAAGGCAATCTTCTCGCGAGAAGTTTGACCGACTAACCAGTTCCTTAACTTATAGTACCCTTGTTAAGTCTTTCATTTTGAATCAGTACCTTTGCCGTTCCACAGCGAATCGAGGCGAATACATACACACGTACATACATACATACGTACGTACATACATACATACATACAGGATAGGGATCGAGACTGAAGATCAAGTCGCAAGGGTGGCGCGAGGCACGAGATTGCGTCTGTTGTACGAAGACGACGCGACGGCCACGCAGGTCCCTAAAGTATATTTGCATTTGCATTCAGTAATTAAACTCTGTCCGTTCGCTGGACGACCGTTCTTATAGGAGTTTGTTCGTCGACGACGAGCAATTGTTCTGAATCCTAAATAGCATGGTTGTATCGCGAACGCGTGACCGAGTTATAGTAAAACGAAAACCGGCAAAGCACGGAGCACGAAGCTGCATGGCATCCAGTGATTAATCGTCCCGCGAGCTTCATTAAGTAATTAAATTCTCGCCCCCTTGCGGGGCTAATGTTTCGATTGGTTCTTTTCGTTTAGACGGTGCACGTTCGTGCCTTTTGTAAAACAGACACGTATACGTGGCGAATGAAGTATTCTAATAGACTCGAACACCTAAGAAATCGTTGTTGCCAATAAATTAACCGTTAACATTTTTAAATGGCGCATCAGTGTGCGCCAGAATACTAAGAAATCTAATCAAGTTTTTAATTGAACCTGCAACTGAATGTCAAGATTTATTACAGTCATTGGCTATTTGAACTTTCTTGGTAGACCACAAATGATATTTTAGTTCACTAAAAATCTAAGTACGCGTTGAAAAGTCTTGTTATTCGTTACTGTACGCTTTTCGGAATCAAGCTTTGATTACAAAGTTCTTATAAAAATGTTTTATAGAAAGTGTATTTTATTCCGTATTTTTAACCCTCAGACCCCTGCAAGTTCTAGGCCAGGCCCGGGCAACTTCTTCTCGTCGCTTCACAACTCCCACTACTAGTGTAACCCCCCCCCCGCCCCCACCAACTACTTCATATTCCCCTTACCGTGCTCGGCCTCGCGTCCTCGCGTGACTGCATGTACTATGCGTCCGTCAGGAGATGGCAGTGATATCGACAGTCACACTCAATACGTGCTTTGCTGTCTTCGTCAAAGTGATCCGGCCAATAGCTACACGTCTGTGTAGCGCGGAGTGGGGATATCACGTGGTACCTAAAATTTCCTCACGGCCATCTCCTGATGAACGCACAGTACATTTACACTCCACAGAAGTTCGGTAGGGGGGACCCAGAAGTAGGGAGGGGAGTCGTCAGAAGCTCGCGAGCCGCAAGTTGCCCAGGCCTATTTCAGACTCACACCGATATTTCACTAATACAGTTTTATTCCGATATAAGACGATCGCTCGGGACCGACTTTTGTCGTATTTCGGATGGGGGTACGGCTTGACTTTTTTGAGAATGTGCGAGAGGCTCGAATCTAGCCGCCAACTATAAAATAGTCATCAATCAACGATATCTCTGTTGGAAAAGGATAGACTACGACATACCCACTCGTTCTGACACTAAGCGGTGTTGAGCGAATAACTTCAAAAGAAGTCGTCTTATATCGGAATAAAATTGCATATATTGACAGTCGTTCGAGCTTATCCCCACCGCTACCGCATCGAGTTACGAATGACTCCGAAAAGGCTTATCAGATCGTGTCTGTGCTTTAATTTTCAGGAAAAAATTCCATCTTCAACTGGAACGCTGCTCATTGTAAAAGTAAAATAAAATTGCTATTAGTTCTTGTTAATGTATAAGTTTCCTTGTATTCGACAAATCTGTGATCGCAATAAGACTAAAAAGAACTGTCTAATAATTAACTAGATAATCACGCGACATGGAAACTGCACTATTAATAACCTCCATGAATAAAATTTACCTCTCACGTGAGTGAAAAACATGACTCGACGCGTTTAAATCAATCATGCCGCAATTTCATCTGGTGACACAGACTTGAAAAATTCCTTGAATCTGCGTAATTTCCGTCGGGTGCTAAATACAATAAAACTGTCAGATGCAGCGTATGCACGTTGAAAAAATTGCAGTCGTACTTTAGTAAAGCCGTGGTATGTGCGTCTCAAATAATAGATTTGCTTACGCAAATGGCGAAAGTAAGAGGAAAAACATCGCCTTGAATGAGCGCGACTGGTTCGACCTCCGCCACCAAATTATTTCTTCGAATGTTACCTGTTTCGTTGGCGAAAGATTAGATTTTACGCGTAACAGAACCATTCCGGGAAAATTGTGGTTGAGACATGACTCAGGTGTAAAGTTCTCCAGGTATTCCTAGTACGATATTTATAGGATGCACTTCCTTGTCCTGTGTGTAATTGTAATTTTATAATGAAACAATTTATTTCTCGACGATAGCGTTGTAATTTGTATTCGTTTAAATTTGGAACGACGAATAAAACACAATTGGTTAAATTAAAGCATAAAATGAAAATTCATTAAAGTTGTCAGAGGATATTTTATTTAAATTCTTAATATGACTTTAATTCATTCTTCAACAAGGTATCACAACTGTGCATAATTAAAACCATGCCACCATGTATGATTAAAGTGCTTTGAGCATTATTACTCAACTATAAGGTCATAATTATCAAGGACACTTGCTTTCTCTGAGCAATGGGTATTGCAATCACTTCCGTCCAACATTTTTTCTGTAACTGTGGAAACCAGTAATGTTCAATGCCATCCTTACACATTCTGGAATCATATACCCATAGACTTTACGTGAAAGTATTAGATCGCATCGATATATTCCCTGTACATGTATCGAGAGCCAATGTCACCTACATTGATCCTACATTTGCATGCTGTTTTCGAATAAACCTGAAAAATCCAATTTTTACGGACTAATAGACCGTGTCGATATGAAACTAAAAGTAGCACGACAACCTTCATAAGCATGCAAATTAGTATCCTTCTTACGCTAAGTATGTGTATTATGAATGGAACAGCAAAGAACTTTCCGCCGGTCTATTTTCATTTCGCTGAATATTAAACGCTGACACACAAACGGAGGTGAACATATGAGGGCATACACCTTATAAGAATGATGCCAATGTTATGATTATCAACTCCTGTTCAAAAGTCACCAGATGCTTGTATCATTAGATGTGTAAGAAGAGATAAATAATCTCGTCGATTCTCATCGTTGCAATCTAAGTTCATTATATATGACAAGTAGATTGCTATCCATTTATGATAAAAATTCATACGCGTGGCACAAAACAATTAAAATATCAACGGAATTAATCACCATTGTACTGGCAAAGACTGAACTATAGTAACGAAAGAATCATGTATATATCATTTTAAATATTTAAAAAAATGTTAAATATTGTCGTAGAACACGAATGTCAGTCAATATTTCTGTGCTGTATGCAATTTTTTTTTTTTTAATGAACGTCTATAGTACTTAATCGAATTATATTAATAGCAATGATCATAAACTTGCCTCACTAGTATTCTTTAAAGATTTTACATTTGTGAACAGTTCTCCTTACGATGCTTTAATAAAAGTAAATAAAAAAGCTGTAACAAAGACTAAGCTTTACTTCAGGAAACCAGAAATTTTTAACTTTTTTTTACATAATCCAGTAGATTTTGGCGAGAAAATGCGAAAATCCAAGTTTTAAGTTTAGGAAATCAGTAGTTTAAATGTTATGCGTGTGTAAAGATGTGCGATTTTCAACGTTTCTGGCAGGTAAGAGCGTCGCCATATTGGTACGTACTCGGATATTATAGAATAAGCAGAGCCGAGAGAAGGTTGGTTGGGGTTAGGTTTGTGTGAGAGAGGGGCGGAGAGTATCGGCAGTTAGGCCAGCTCGACTACGCTTGCAAATCTACATTATCAACATCACTGCGTGCTTGTGCTGCCACCTAGCGGCTCCACTCGTTAGATGATGCGCGGCGCTGAATACATAACAACATGGCGGCGCCCATACCTATAAAAAACGCTTAAAATCGCTCAACTTTAAACACGCATATCTTTTGAACCAGTAAATTCCTAACATTAAAACTCGCATTTCCGGCATTTTCTCGCCAAAATCTACAGGATTACATAAAAAAAAAATAAAAAATTTCTGGTTTGCTCAGGTGAAGTTTAACCGTAACAAATATACAACTCTCGAAGAATGCGAAGATTAATTGTAACACGGATAGGCGCATTTGATGTGTAAAACGTTTTTAATCGAACTTGGGTATTTGTTCGTATATTTGTCCATCTCAACAGGACGTAAATACTGAATGATTAAAGGGTAGTAAAATTGGTCAAAACCGCATAAATTTGTCGAAAACACATCTTTGGAAGAATACGGAGAACCCGGTATTTATTTAATCCGACAGATGCTCTACTTTAAAAAATCCTCTCAACAACATCAGCAGCCACGTATACAACGATCGTCCCTATCTGAAGCTTCCTGCGGCCATTCCACGATTACAGTTTCAGCGGATACGGACTGCGCGGCGCGGCGTATATAGGGGATCTACCGATTTTCCACGGTGTCGGTCGAGAAAGAGAGTTAGCCACCGGGGACCAAGAAGGGTGGATCCTTAGCAGACGTAATAAAAATAGAGGTATCGCATCCGCCGTTGGTGGAGAAAAGAAAGAAGGGTGGAAGACCAAGGCCGGAGAACCGAGCGGCCTACCGAATTACGCTGTAAAATGAGAAATGCATGAGAAAGGTTGGGGACTTACCGTCGTGGGAGTCGTAGAGGTAGATGATTTTCTTCCAGCCGTAGTATCGCACCGTGTCGATGATGGCGCGATGATAATCCGGACGCATGCTTATGGCGAAATCCAGGAGACCAGAGGACGGCGTCAGAACCTGGACACGAACAGGCGACCATGAATGCACACACGCGTTCGGTTCGGCATCATGCACACACGTACGCACGTTCACACGTGCAACGTTCGACTTTTAGATTTTATTCGGCCGCACCGGCGCGGCAATTCTCTCCCCCGAAATCTAGGGAAGGAAACGTTAAGCTGCGCCCGTTCTCTTTCCCGGCGAATCCGCGAAACGTTACCGTGGAAATGTAATCGTAAATATTTATGACGGCCCCGCGAATGACAGAACCATTCGAAAGCTTCCCGTGATACGCGTGATATTGAGCTGTTCTGTAAAGTTTCCCGCCCGTCCCCGACCGCCTACCCTTATCGTTTCGGTCGCCAGCGCGAAATAACGTCGCAATTTTAAGTGAATTACCACCTCGTTCGCGGATCTATTGCGTGTGAGGAAAGTAGTCGTCGTTATTCCGAGGAAGCGCCGATCCGCGACCAATCGATCACCCCTTACAACGTGATTGACGGGAATTTTTATCGAAATAGAATACGCTGTAGCGCACGGGAAAATTACGCGTGGAGTAGATGTCGCTAACGACAGTCAGTCCAGACTGATTTGTGTACAAATACTATTTTGACCAATTTAGAAAATGTTTTCTCCAAGGTATAAAAGGGTTCTGGAATTTTTGAATACGCTATATTGCAATGTATTACGCCCGGAATTTTTTGAAATGTTGCGACTTCTGATCATAACAAACGAAGGAATATTCTTGAAAACAACATTTTTTCGGGTTCATCACCGAAGAAAATGTTAGAAACACAATATGAAGTCATTTTCCAATCTATCGTTCGTGTCGTTGATGACTGTTTCGCTCGTTAATTATTATTTATAGGACTCATCGCAACAAATGCATTCATACGTTGGCCAGCCCGTTCTCCCGATTTGAACACCATTGACTTTTTTCTGTGGGGTTATTTATAGGTAGAATTTATTTAGGTCATACTTTACCTAAGGAAACCAGAAATTTTTACTTTTTTTTTTTATGTAATCCTATAGATTTTGGCAAGAAAATGCCGGAAATCCACGGTTTAGTGTTAGGAATTCACTGTTTCAAAAGTTATGCGTGTTTAAAGTTGCGCGATTTTAAGCGTTTTTGATAGGTATGGGCGCCGCCAAGTTGGTATGTACTCAGCGTCGCGCGTCATCTAACGAGTGGAGCCGCTAGGTGGCAGCACAAGCACACGGTGATGTCGATAACGTAGATTACCAACCTTCTCGCGGCTCTGCTTATTCTACGATATCTTAGTTCTATCGCATAACTTTTAAATCAGTGAATTCCTAACATTAAAACTTGGTTGTTTGGTATTTTCTTGACAAACCTACAGGATTACATAAAAAAATATTAAAAATTTCTGGTTTCCTGAGGTAAAGGTTAGCCTTTATTGAAATCCTATAAATTCTGTGAACGATCCGAGAGAAAGAATCATACTGGAATGTTGCAGCAATAACTACAGATAATTTAAACCGAGTTATGAAAACAATGAAAAAACGTTATCAGAAATATTTACAATGTAAATAATGGCGAAGCGTTTGAGCATCTTCTTCAATAGACTTTTTTGGAAAATATCTCGAGACCTAATGATCATTTTACCATGGTACCCTAGTAATATTTTACGCAGACTGAACAGAGGAATCGATCTGTGCAACAAAAGGACATGCATTTCCATTTAAAGAGGTGTTGCAATGGTTAATTGCACATGCACTGTTGCACTTGAAAAAAATGTAAGGGCCTACAGATGTTGTGCTCTTTTGAGCCATATATCTTTCTCCTTTGACATTTTTTTCGTGAATGCATTAATAACGGAGTTATGACCTGAAGCATTTGCGTGGACCACCCTTTAGAATAGATTATCATCTCGTCGAAAAATTAAAAATCAAAGTCAAGAAACTTGGAGCATTAGTCTTAGATGCAAAATGATCGACTTCGGAGCTAATTTCTCGTGACTTTGCGCTAATTTGATGCGTTGCTAAGACTGATGAGAAGAAATAATCGCTGAAAATACGAATTCCTTGTGGAAAGTGGGGATTGGGTTGAGGAAAATTAGCGTCGAGGCCTCATGGAAACCGAAGAAGATTTCTCGTTTACAAATGGCCGACGAGCCATAATTGACTGTCAGACAGGAAAAAGCGGGGGGGGGGGGGGGGAGGTTTTGAATCAGCATTACCTCGCGATTAGCATTTAAACGACGCGAATGTTAGTTATACGTTCATCGTGTACTCGACGCGTATAATACTTACGAGCGTGTACCGACATCGAAACACAACATGGCAGAAAAACGCTCGCCTACATTGCTCGGGAATGTAGCTTGGCCCCCATTCATCCAACATGGACGTACGATATCAGTTTTGCAAGTGGCACGCCGCGGTCCGATAAATGCGCCGCTGTTACAATTCGACGCGACGCGACGAATAAATTTTCGAGCCGGTCGGATTCATTCCGGGATTCAAATTGTAATATGTTTGTACACACCCTATACATATTTATGTATTTATGGGATTTCGGGAGCGTGCGGGGCTGCCGATTGGGTTACTACGAGGACGCAGCCACCGTTCGCGCTTATTATCAACGCGGACTCCGCGACGTTATCGATTTTGTTCGGATTTCACTGTGCACACACTCGCGTGTACGGAGATAACGAGGAAAATAAAAATGAAAGTAAAACTGGTTAGATTGATGGTTCGCGCGTCACCAGGAGAAATTTTCAGGAATAAGCAGTTTTCCGAGATATCCGCGCGTAGGCGAAAAGGTTAACGTTGTACTACGATTTTTTCGAAGTACGGGAATAGTACGACCACGGTTGTGCAATTTGTTGCGAGCTTGTGTTTACGGAGAATTTTTATTAATATTTCACTTGCACAGTGCGTGCTTATCGCAATGTTTGGCAACGTTTGTGCCACAGCAATTCTTAACAAGAGGAAGAAGAGAAAGTCTAGACGTCACAACAAGGATTAGAAAGACTTTAACGAGAAAACATATTTTGCATGTCCGCGTTTATATTTATCTATAGCGGACCCCCAAGAAAAACATTTTCGATTCTCGTAATATTGTCGATATTTAAATTGTGATAATTTCATAAAAACAAATAGTCATTTTCCTCTAAGATGTTTTACTTGATGTAGCAGGTGGAAAACTGAAGACCCCTTTTCCTAAACAATGCTGTAAATTCATATGTCTTTATAAGATCCAGATAAACCGAATTTGAAATTTCTATTACGAACATGGTTCTTGTGCAATTCATTGGTAGTTCTGTTTTTAGAGTGGCTTTAAATATCGCTTGCATCAGATTCGATGCACGTTATTATTGCGTTAGTAGCACGCATGATCACGAAGAAAACGGTAAAAATAATAATCAAAGGACGATAAGCGAAAAAAAGATCGTGCGAGGGTCGGATTAAAAATAAATAATGTTGTCCCTTTAACGGCATTATGCGTTTTTATTTAGCTACGCGGGAAAGCGTAATATTTACCTTCTCAGGAAACCAGGGCGTCACGAAAGGCATCTGAAACGTGTTGCTGTACGAATGGAGGGTGTCGAACGAATCTGGACTCACAGCACCCAGCATGGAAAACACCCCTCTGCTGAATTGATTGCAGACTGTAACAAAAAAGGTAATAGACGTTTTAAATACTCGTCTCTTGGATGTGACGAGTATAGGCCACCTCATATTTACACTGCGAGTCTTTATGCAAAATAAAAATAGTTTGTATCAGTTGCACGAAACAGGAGCCAGTGACTTACTCATGTTGTAAATACAAAACAGTAAAAATATTCGAAGAAATAAAAGATATTCTTCTATTATTTTCAACTTGCTAAAATTATTTTAAAAAGAGCTGTATGTCTATCTAGTTACTGTATATTGCAAATCATGTAGACAATTTTTAGTTTGCATAAAAACCATTAGTTTACTCAACTAAACAGCGGATCTTTATGCAAAATAAAAAAAATGTTCTGCCTGAATTACAACAAATTGGAGTATAATGGAAATTTATTTCATTCTTAATATGTTTAGTAAGTTGAAAATAATATAACAGTAAATTTTTTAATTCTTCTAATGATTTCACTGTTTCAAATTACATCTATCCATTTTTGTCATAAATGCATAAAATCTACTCATAATTTATGGCGTTGCTGAATAATAGAAATGATAGAATAGAAAACGTCGAAAATTTTGAAATAAATTATACGTATACGCAGCTACAGTGGGTGATCGAACTATTATAACCACAGTACAAAAATCATATTTCGAAACCACGTGACGAATAATATTATCTGCAGCGTTGTTAAATGCGCATTCACAATTCACTAATAGTCCCGAAAAGTACAATAAGAATTCAATGTAGCAAGGTTTTCATTTAACAATTGATTGTTTCAATGTAAAATTGTTAGTCTGTGAAAGTGTCTTTATCAATTTAATTACCCACTGTACAGCGCTTCCGAAAATATTAAGTTTCGATTCTGATTGATTATGCTGTCGAGTAAGTTTTCACTAACCGCGGTGTTTATTATTTCCGACAATTTCTCCTAAGAAAAGATGTATGCATCAATTTTTAAGTTGAAGGTATTTTTTTTTAAATGTGATAATAATGTGATAATAATGTTAAATGTGTTAATGTGTAGACACGAATTTTGATGTTGTAAATAATAGACATTCATGGACATATCATTTGTCAAATATTACAAGTATAAGAATTTTCTTTTAGCTTTAGAAAACTTATTTATCACATTTTAGGTTTCCACAAGTTTTCCGCTAATTCCAATTATTGTTCTATTGATTATTGTTCCAATAATTGCGGTTGTGCCGAGTTATTAATGGTAGTATGTCATTCTTATCAATTATGCTGAGTGACTGGGACCATTATTAATCCCGGATGCTTTCAACGTCCCGCAAACAAACAAATAATAAGAATTTTATGAATGCCACGAATAAAGTCTGTCTGATCGCGATGATATTTTACGTGTCATTTCATTCAGTAGCCACTGCCCCTGCTCCTCACGGCCGTGTAATATCCATTCAAAGGTGACAAAGCAGAGCCAGACGTCCAATAATTCTGTTTTCCATTATGACATAACAGACAAAGAGACATGAATTTCGCCAGGTGCGCCGTTGTCAATACATTTCCACGAGGACACCTAATTCCTCTTTCGTTATTAGGAACGGGGAATCAGCTTTATAATGCGCACGAAGGTGGATCACCATTTTGAAGGGTATGGTTTCTTCGATTTATGATGTTTTTACAATTTCAATGTAACAATAAACAAAAAAGGAGCGGTTAGTATCCAGTGAAAAATATGTATGGTGGAATTCTATGGTGACAATGTTATAGAGGAACTTAGTTTGCAGATCAGCACCTTCCGACATGATCACGTTAGCGTACAGGATCACTTTGTCTGATTAGTTCCACGTTCTTTTCCTTTTCACTTTGTCCAGTATACCTTTGTAGCGACTTTAACGTCCGGTTTCGACGAAGTTTCTCATTTTATTAAAGCAAGACTTAATTTTCGCTAGCAGATCGTTCGATTACTCAGTTCCTGGCGAATTAATAAAATGAATAGCACTAGAAACAATTGAAAGATTAACGTGTCTGGAAGAACTGCCCTCAAAAATATGGTTTATGAAATTGATAAATAAAGCAGCGAGTGGTCCTAAATATAATCAATTACAGAGGGTGTTTCACGGAATCGTTCCAGGCTATAACTTCGTTACAGTATAGCATCAAAGAAAAAGAAGGAATTGTTTAAAGAGTACTACATCTGCAGGACGTTTTTTATTAATGGAACATGTGCAATCAACAATTGCATTATTTTCTTTTAAATGGAAATGCACACAAATAGGTTCTTTTTACATAGATGGATTCCTCTTGTTATTCTACGTAAGAAAGTATTTGGGCGGAATGGCAAAAAAATGATTAGTTATTGAGCTATTTTTAAAAAATATCTTTATTGAAGAAGGTACTCAAACGCTTCTCCTTTGAATATATTTCAGGCAACGCTTTTTCGGTTATTTCCATAACTTCTGATGGTCTCTAGTTACTGTTGCACATTGCACACTCCGCAGAATTTAACAGGCCCGATTAAGCCCGATACAGGCCCTTCTTCGATGAAGATATTTTTAAAAACGTCTCGATAACTAATAATTTTCTTGCAATTCCGCCCGAATACAGTGTTTTCTCGATATATGTCCAAAGCACAGGTCTAGCCAGGGACGTATATCGGCCAGGAGATACTATTCTTTGATCCACGCCGAACGTAGAAAAGGACAGCGAAGCTCTAGAGCAGGCCTGGACAACTGGTGGTTCGCGAGCCACACGCGAGTCCTTCCCCACTCCTGAGACCGCCCCACCATGCTCCTATGAAGTATGGCAGGAAGGGGCGGGGGGCTAGGAACTCATATAGAAGGGTGTCTCAAGGAGAGATAAGAGCACGCTAAGGTAACATGAAGTGGTTGTGCCTCCACAATTGGGGGCGGTGAATTTGGGGGCCCGGGGTGTGAGCATGGCTCGCCCCGTGATAGGCCGACGCCCCTGGGCTAGTTTCGGGGCGTGCCGGATCGCGCCTCCGATGGCCCTTCCTTCCGGTGGCGGCGTCTTCTTGCCTCGGCCCGGGCTGGTTCCTTCGGAACACCGGCTCCGAGCGGGACACGAAGACTCCGGGAGCTGTGGGTGGACCGAGGTGGGGCTCGGGAAGCCCAATCCGAAGGCTCAGGGATGGGGACACCGGGCGGGTCCCTCCGTCCGGGGTCTTGTAGCGTAGGCAGTGGGGGAGGTTAACCCCTCCCCCGGAGTATGATGATAGCTGGGAGGTCTCCTGTTGAGTACTCGCGTGATCCAGGCACCTCCCCTTTAGCTTAAGTGGGCGTGGGTTTTTAGTGGGTAGCCTCTGGGGATTTTCCGCAAGGGTAGTCCTGATGTGCCCCTATCATTGGGAGCGGTGGATTCGGGGGCTCTGGGTGCGAGCCGACACAGGCCCCCCCGCAGAGTGTTGGGACGACACCCCCCGGGAGTATTCTCGGTGTGGGGGGTGTCGGTCCGTCCCTCCCCTAGGGGAGGGGGATGGGGTAGGAAGGGTCGGGGCGTGCCGGATCGCGCCTCCGACAGCCCTTCCTTCCAGTGGCGGCGTCTTCTTGCCTCTGCCGGAGCTGGTTCCTTCGGGACACCGGCTCCGAGCGGGGCACGAAGACTCCGGGAGCTGTGGGTGGACCGAGCTGGGGCACGGAAAGCCCAATCCGAAGGCTCCACGAAGGCCCGACACCGGTCGGGTCCCTCCGCCCGGGCTTTATAGTGTAGGCTTTTGGGGGAGGCTAACCTCCTCCCTCGGGTAGTATGTTAGAACACTATCGGCGGGTAACACCATGAGCTTGACTCACACGTCTAGCAGGCGAAAACAACCTGAAGGTTGCTTACAAAGAGTTATGCAAAACAAAATATTCATTACATGAAAAAAACAAGCATTGGTAAGTGCTTTACTAACACTTAGCGTACGTTCCCGCCGATAGTGTGTTAGCTGGGAGGTGTCCTGTTGAGTACTCGCGTGATCCAGGCACCTCCCCCTTAGCTTAGATGGGCGTGGGTTTTTAGTGGGTAGCCTCTGGGGATTTTCCCCAGGGGTAGTCCCACATAACCCCGGCTACCCCCAGGGAGCCGGGGCATGCGAAAAGCATTTTCCGAAAAAAAGGGTAACATGAAGTGGCCAGTGGTGGGGGAACCTGTACACTGGTGGAGGGGGTCGTGTAGCGATGGCGGGGAAGAAGTTGCCCAGGCCTGCCCTAGAGGCCTCGTTCGCCGAGGAGTGTAAACATACATGTACAAAAATACGAGGATACAGTTAGTTTTCATGATTGATTGTTTCTTAACACAATGAAAGTAAGACTATGTAACTCTGTTATTTCGATGCAGCCCTGTATAGAATGTATTCCGTGATCAAGACAAGTCGCGGACGGTCTCTGAAATGCAGGTCTGTTTACCCCGGCGACAATACAGTGAATTAATCGACTCATTCGACAGTACGTACGGGTCCTAGGTAAGTCGCACACTGGCAAACAGGATGAACAAGACGAAACCATCCGGAAGCGGAAACCCCGCGCCGCCCGGGAAAATTCGAGCCGTGAACACTGGCTAAGTATAGCTCGTAAACGTTCCGATAATTCGGAACACTTGGCGGCCCGTGGCGCGAAGTCGCGTAACGTGAGATCGATACACCTGCGCCAAATGGCGATACCCCGGACTCGTGATAAAACGGACAGGAAAGTTTCGAGCGTGGAAACGCGAAAAGGAGAAGGCGCGGCCGGTGATATGATGTCGGTATAGGGTGGCCGACAAACAAGAAAAGGAGTTGGGCAACGATTCAAACGTTTGGATCCAAGCCAACCGTGTATACGCGGACACTGTACGAAAAAAGGGGAAGGTCGAGTAAAAAAGGGACGCCAAAGAAACTTATACAGCGAGTTGATCGCGAAAGGAGAAGACGGATAATCGATTTAATATTGTTAAAAAGTTTATTACAGGTCGGTCGTGAAAGAATGTCACCCGGGAACAAGTTTACGAGAGTGTCGTGTGTGTTGTACGTTCATCCGGCAGGTGACGGGTCTATTCGGACCCAGCGTGTTTGATGGATATGGCATTAACCCACGAAGTACAACACCTTCGGAGAAATTTTAGGGTAAACTTAGGATCGGCTTAAGAGGGTATTCTGGTTTTTTATTTTCAAAAAATTTATTTTTCTTTTTATGAATGTTTTTGGAATCGTCCAATGTGTTCCTCTAAAGACAAATTGAAGAATTTATTCTGGAATTAAAAAGTATATCGGAATATCTTCCCAAATGTGTACAAGAAAGGAGTTTTATGAAATCCATTATCTCCATTAAGTTGCCATACTTCCCGGTAATTAATATTCAATCTTCAAACGGTACAATTGTAGCTTCACTACACTAAAAATACAGTTGCGCTTCAGAAACATTCAATATCCAGCAAATAGAATTAATTTATCTAAATTAATTGCTTTTCACTGTACGAGTTAATTATGAAATTATAATTAATAGGTGTATAATGAAGTTTAATTCGTTGCGAACGCTGTTGCATTTAAAATTCATAAATTCTATATTTATAAGCGTAATTTACTCACATTTCATGAATTAATTTAGACTTCTGATTTTTGTTCATCCATAGCTGCCAAAGACCTTATGCAAAGAATACAATGAAACTTTCACATAACTTTATTAGTTGGAATGTTATTTTTCATCTACTAAAACTATTCATGCAAAAAGTAAGATGCTATTCCACATTAGTTATACCATCGCGATGAAAAGTGTAAGATAACATCAAAATTAGTGGTTTAATTATTACACGAGTTTGCTACAGTTATGGATCAGTTTTATAGACTAATTTATAAAACACACGCGATAATGACAACTTTATGTCCTCTGTTAAGGGTATCGTCAAATTATTAAAGTTTTCCTTAGCAAACACATTTTAGCTCATCTCTATAATATTCACAATTCAATTATTATACGCATGAGCCCAGGTGCATCGTACCCCTAGTAAACTCATTTTCTCGTACACACAAGTCGTGTATGTGGAAAAGAAATAAAATATCGGAATCTGCTTTTCGTATATTCAGTGACTCCCACTAATATTCGAACGCTCTTAAAAATCGATTAAATTAGTTAATATTGGAGTATACGACTTGAATTTTTTTTTTTTTTTTGAGCAGTTAGAACAATTGGTTCTCTACATAACGTGAAAAAATGTTTGACAAAAAATGCAATTGGTCGAAATTGCAGAGAGAATATTTAAAGTTGTATTTTGCAATTTTTTATGTGGGCTTATATTGAAAATTTAAAAAGTACGATTTGTAGATCTGTATCAATTATATGTATCCTGAACAATTTCATCTAAATCGGTCAACGTTGCAATGTGCTACAAAGGTTTAAAGATAAAAGCTTAAGGGTGAAAGTAGCAGAATTTTGGCCTTACGTGATCATTTTGAAACATTTGTAGCTAATTACAACATTGACCAATTTTGATAAAATGTTCAGAATAGAAAATTTTCAATATAAGCCCACATAAAAAAATTGCAAAATACAACTTTTAACCCCTTAACTTGTACGCTCGAGTTAATTCGAGTGCGCTAAACAGGCGAAACTATGCACACTCGAGATAATTCGAGCGGCGTTGTATTTTATGCTGCTATAATTTTTCACACTCGAATATAATCGAGAATTGAAAATAACAATGTGAAAGCAACGAAAAAAAAATCGTTTTATTGATATTTATCATTTACATGGGATTGTAAGCTATAACACTTATTTATTCAAGAATAAAATATAGAATTTTTCCATGGAACAAAAGCGCAGTATATCAAAAATAAATAATTTTTGGCCGGTTTAAAAAAAAACTGTGCGTTAAGGGGTTAATATTCTCTCTGCAATTTCGACCAATTGCAATTTTGTAAAAATTTTATTTTTACTTTATGTAACAAACCAATCGTTCTAACTTCTTAAAAAAACCAAGTCGTACGGTCCAATATTAACAAAGTTATGCGAATTTGAAAATCGTTCGAATATTAGTGGGAGTCACTGTATTTTACATTCAAGCGCTTCGAAGTTGCCCAAAGAACCGACTCGTACAGAAAACACATTTGTCTCCCGAACTTCAGCGGAGCGGAAAACTATGGAGCAACAAGAAAAAAGTAAACAGGAAAGTTCATTGACCACACTTTCCCAAGACGAAAATCCCCATTCGCCTCTCATTACCGCGTTCGAGAACTCGTTCCCGTGTCTGCATAATTCATGAGTCTGGAAGTGGGCCATCGTAGAAATCCCAAACATTCCAATAGCTCGTTCCCTCGATGTTAAACGAATTCCTGGGAAGAACATGGACCGGAAAGACTGCGTCCCACGGGAAGAAAGACGAGACCGAACGAAACAGAAATCAAACCGCGACTGCCTACTTGTAAGAATCCGGTGACGCTTGATCGGCGCTGTGTCGCGAAATGTAACTTTCACAGGACACTGATTCGACCGACAGAAATTCACCAACAATGGTACGAACTCAATAGCAACACATGATAATATTGAACAATGCTAATTGTAATTTTAGAGACCGATTGAACCGAAGACGTGTCTACTCGATATATGTCCAAAACACGGGTCTGGCCAGGGACATATATCGGCTGGAAGATACTATTCTCTGATACACTGCCGAAAAGGTCAGCGAAGCTCGAGTAACCTTGGTCGCCGAGGAGTGTAAACATCGGGGTATACTCCGTGGCAGTGGGGATAGTTCTGGGACTTTTATCGGTTAGATATTTGCGACATATATCGAGTAAAGACTGTATTACTAATTTTGTCTATAATTGTCGGGACAACGACTCTGGGTCTGTGTTACGATCGAGTGGGACACTGTCAATTTTGAGTTATTGACTGGCATGCTTGGCCCTAAGGATTCTTAATGAAAATTGGGAATGACAAGCGATCCTTAGTTAAAAAACAAAAATAAAAAGAATCCCGGAAATCTCAAAAGTTCTTCTTGAGATTTTGTTTATCTTAACCCCTAAATTGTGAGACTTGTTTGAAATGTGATACGTGTTCGTTTTCTTCATCCATCATCCTTGTTAAAAGGGTGACAATAGTCCGATTAAGGTCGTCGATTTTCACTAATTTCGCCGAAATTACTAAAATCTAGTATGAAAACAGTACTCCTAAGTCAAATAGGTACTTTCGACCTCAGTCGTCCACGCAAACCAGATTTCACACCAAAGTAGAAAAAGTTCGTTATAACAGTCGGCTACGAGAGCAGAGTCGAAACAAAAGTGCTTAGAGCCTACGAATACCATGATGAGCCTCTGCCGGTCCTCTAAATATTTTATGAAAGTGCAATTAGTCGTAGGAGGAGGGGGGAAGGGGCGCCGAGGGTGGCGTTTCGCGACGGGCCACGGTCCCTTATTAACCATTTCGTTGTTACCGTTATTGTAGCCGCGTATAATTTCGGCAGAATTACACGGAGCTTACTTTATTTTAATTATTCTTTTATGCTGGCCGCTATACGCCGCGCAGCTCGGCTCGACGCGGCTCTGCACTGCGCGGCGCGCTACCATTCTCGGCAGTAGCGAGAGAAAAAGGCAGAGGGACAGAAGGACGAGAGGAATAGACAGGGGGGGTGGCAGGCGGAGGACGGAGAAAGGAAGAAAAACTGGCCGGCGGCGCAACGATGCCTTTTATTTTCGTTGTTCCGCGGGTACCGCGTGTACGCGCGAGCGCTCTTCCAGCAGAATTCAGAGATCCGCCACCGGTGTGGCCGGCATTTATTGCGGCCACCCCCAAGGGTGCATTTATATTCATAAGCATAATGGGGCATCGTGACGTATACGGTCGCGGCATGCTCGACTCTGTCCCTTCGCTCTTTCATCATTATTAATTCCTACGGGGCCCCGTAGCTTCCCTCAAATTCGCCGCGTTTATCCTCTTTCTGCCACCCCTGCGCTCTCTAGCCGACACCACCAGCATGAAGATTCTCGCGGCGGTGGATCCGCGTTTTTACACCTGTTTATTTGCAACTTGGCAGAGCACCCCGTCATCTGGCTTCGTTGCTCTGGGCTGGCCTTTGATTAGAGGCTTCGGTATATGCGAAGGCACAAAGAGAAACTTAATATGAACGGACCAGACGGTTTTAACTACTGTTAGCATTAGCAGTGTTGTCTTACATTATTTCATGATCTAGCCTTGTTAGTGGTGTTACGTTATCTCCACGTTCATTTCGATTAGAAGTTCTAATCTCTTTTCTGAGAACGAAAAGCGTCCCAACAGGCCCCTTTTTATCAATGAAAGATACTGTATGCCTTCTTTATATCAAAATCTTTAGACACTCCCTTCTGGCATCCTTTAATTAATATTCTGATAGGAAATAGCCCGGATAACCTTCATTAACTCCTTTTAACGAAAATCTAACCGAGGCCTGCTTTTCATTAGAAGTGATAAAAAATGTGACTGTGACCCTACGTGACATTAAATCTTAAACAGAGTATCCCTTTCATTTTCAAGGTATATAAACCCGTTCATTTTCATAATCTTTGGTTCAGTCGAGATTCAGAAGTGGTTCAGTAATCGTGCAGTCACGTCACGTGCAGTTACACGTATAAGAGCCAATTCTAGTGAGGTCGGTTAAAGTCCCTTTCGAATCAAAACGTAACCTTATAGATTCCGTTCGTTCGGTATATATTCTATTCGGCATTCAACAATCGCTCTCTGACCCCGCATTGCCAGTGCGTCAAAACCGTGCGTCGTAGGTAACAATTTCTCCAATTGTACACTTATTACATTCAATCGCGACACAAACAACAACACTTGTAATTATCTTAATTCAGAATATATTTGTCTTGTTTGTTAACTCGCGTAATCTACAACCCTTAATTATTGCCTAATATCCTAATCTAATAATTGAACGTTCCCACACGATACAATCTTACCGCTCGGATTGTATCAATTAAATTATATATAAGTTACGAGGCTTACTAATCTCAAATTCAAATCAACGAAGATTTCTCCAACCTAGTGGTTCCCCGGTTCCGCATTGGGTGCGTCCACGAAAACTATACCATCCTTGTGGATCCCTGATTTTGTATTGGGTTCTTCCGTATCCTAGCAGTTCCCTGGTTTCGCATCAGGTGCGTCCGCGTACCTAATTAACAAATTGAAACCATATTCCTGGGGTAACAACCCCCTCGCCGGCCTCTCGCGTTGCTCGCAGCCCTGGCTCGTAACAGTGGGATAAAGAATTCACATTCGCATTCACAGGCTCAGAATCCTTGACCAAATTAAGACTTTATTCCGTAGTTTTGAACGTATTCTTTAGTCAGATATACGTGCAATAAGAAAAAAATGTAGTTGTATGCAAAAAAACGCCGATGACCTTGAAATCTCTGAAAAAAGGACATTGGGAAGAAAATATTCTTTCCTCCAAGAATCCTTTAATAACATTTAGAGATCATAAAAAAAATTGTTTACATCACAATAACTTGAAGAGATTTTTAGTATAGTCACCGCCATTTTCTACAATTTTCTCCCAATTTTTTTACAAGTAGGTGAATTTCTTTTTCGTAAAAATTACATAATTTTTCTTTAAAGAAGATCTTGTGATTTTTGAAAATCAGGTACTAACTTTTTCAATAATGCAACGTTTAATTAATATTTAATAATACTATGGGTATATCGAATGTATGGCCATGCTTGGGTATTACCGATATTTATGTAGATATCCATACCTGCACACCTATTTCACAGGCATGCTCGAGGTGGGTGCAGACACGTTTGTCCTCTGCGTTCGTCGCGGGAACTTCTAATCGATATGCGATTCCGCGTGTTGCATAGAGTGCGGACGGGCTGCGTGAAGTACGCGACAGGGATGCACGATCGAGCCGGTGGTCCCATTAATGGCTGTCTCATTATCGGGTTTACATATGTACCCTTTCTGAAAAACATGAGCCGCATGAAAGGGAACCCCGCGACCATGTCACTCGATTCCACGCACGTCCTCAATTCATCGCGGAGGAACAAGCCATGACCAAGTTTTCTTGTAAGTCGTTGTTACTGATCACCTAGCCGATTTCAATTTTAACTCATTCAGCAGAAACTTTTCACGCTACTATTGGACCACACTTACAAATAAGTATACTCGAAATACAATTATGTAAATGCAGTTTCCTCATATCGATTTAGTTTTATTTTTATTCCACTTCAATTTTTTTTGCCTGTTATTTGTTGATAAATATATTCTTATATACCTTCATATGCACTGATATTTTTTTATATTGGAGATTTAATTATTTCCATGATCTAGGACTCACACTGATTGATTTGTGAGCCCTCAAAAATTTTTAATTTTTTTTTTTTGTATAATTCTGTAGATTTTTACAAGAAAATGCCTAAAATCCAAGTTTTAACGTTAGGAATTCACTGATTCAAAAGTGATACGTGTGTAAAGTTGAGCAATTTTAAGTGTTTCTGACAGGTAAGAGCGCCTCTATATTGATATGTACTCAGGCATCGTTCAATGAGCGGAGCCCATTTGGTTTACCTGCCAAAAACGCCTGAAACCAGAAACCTTAAACACGCATAACTTTTGAACCAGTGAATTCCTAATGTTAAAACTTGGATTTTCGGAATTTTGTCGTAAAAATCTACAGGTTTATATAAAAAGGAGTGAAAAATTTCTGGGTTGTCAATGTGAAGTTTAACCCTTTAGCCTGTTATATAGGCTGATCCGCAACTGGTGGTACAACCGAAATGAGGGATGATTCTATATAAAGAAGAGTAAGTCGAAAATGTAGAATAAAATGTGTTCGTATGAGGCTTTGTTTTACCGTTCAAGATACCATAATCGATAAACAGCCCAACAGCAAGTTCGTGTATCGAAGTTGCGTGAAGTATACAGAGAGGTTGCACGATAAGGTAGGAGGCAGATGGCTGCGATATTATCGACTCCACGTATTGGTCCGCAACCGAACAAGTTAACGTCTATTATTATAGAGAATATACTTACTTGCTGGCCTTGGACAGACTAACGATGCCGGCGAAGTTTCTATCGCATACACGCAAACCGCTGCATCCGTGCAGATGACACCTATATCACTGGCTAACCACACGATGCCAAAGCTTTTGCGCAAACGTACGGCACGCGCTCCAGTTATGCGACAATGACAAATGCGAATATTATGTCGATGACGTGGAAAGGAAACCAGTCATTGGTAATTTCATAATTTTCAATGATCCCAAGTTTAACGCGTCGTCATGAAAATGGAACTTCAGGGACATTTTCTGACATCTTTGACTCTTTTGTTCAACACGTTCGCATTTGCCATTTACTTCGTGGCTTACCTTCACTGTTAAAATGTTTTATTGAAGCATTTATTCACATTGCGAATACTATGCTATGTCTATGGATTGAAACGACAAAGTGTATAAAATTAATTAGACTAGTTTTAAATAAACTGCAAGATTGTGGATGTCAATTACATATATGATGGTGGTAGCAAACGCGTTAATTTGTGTTCCAATACGTTTGTTTTCGTCTCGATAGGTTACAACTATTATTAATTATCCTTTGTGTTTTGCATTCAGCCTTTATATTGATCATACTTATTGTAAAGAAGTTTTATATTTCTGGCTGAAGTGTAAGTAGAAATGTAACACTTCATTTCACATGGAGAGGGTTTCAAAATCAATTTGAAAAAGATTTTGCACGATAATACCGCACCGATTTGAATAATAATTAAAGTAACAAATCTAGATGTACTGTAAATGTGAATTGAGGTTACGGAAATTTCCTTGGTTAGGAAGTCTTCTTATTTATCACGTACATACATAGATCAATTTAGATAAGCATGTATAATTTGGATAAGCTGTTATTAAATTATAAGGGATCAAGTTTGCCCATAGATTAATAATGTATTACATATGTATGTATCTGTGAAAATGTAATTTCTAATCAATTAAGACATTGGAAGAGAGAATTCAAGAAATTAATATTTTTTTTTTAATTATGTACCTCCAAAATGATGTTCGACATAACACAATAAGCAAGCTAATAAAAAAGGCTGATTCAAAAGAAATTTATAATCACAATAAAACGATCACAAATTGAAAATTGTAACATCGACCGGCCGAGAGTTCCTCTTCAGAAGTAAGCTTGACTTGTTCATCGTATGTTTCGTATGTAATTAAGCTTATTAACATCGTTTGTGGATTGGAAATCGGTTTTTTTTTCGTTGTCGAGTGGTATCGAGTGACTCGTCAGGCTTCCTTCGGTACCCATAATTCCGAGCCACTCGATGAGTTGCCTGGAGTTCGGTTACATTATGGCAGCCACTCGAAACTTCCCTGGTAAAAAATAATTCCGCCTGCAATATTCGAGTCTTTCCCAAAGAATTTTCCCTTCCAGGAGTAGTGGAGTATCCTTGTTGATGGCCTCCGTGAGATACGCTCAGACTTTCGGAACTCTTCGAGCAAGAAGATCATGTCGATGGAAAAAGAAAACTATGGGGAAACGTTGTAGGAAACTCGGCGAAGCCGATGGAGTCGTTCAAGGAACAATATAAACGCTAATCTTTTTGTTGTTGCTGACGGATAAACTGTCATTTTTCTGGCAGAAAGTCTCACGAGTTTTGAACACTTCTTCCAGGCAAATTTTGATTGCAATGGTAAGATGCATTTCCACACGAATATCTAATAATGGGGTCATTCCATGCCAAATCAATCACTTCTTGACGTCACCATCGGCGATTTTGTGTAAATGAAATACGATGTAGTCTATGTGAAATTAAGGGGGGGGAGTTAAGTCATAATTTTGCCGGTTTAGAATTTGTTTAAAACCTACAGGCCTTCAAAGTTTGCAATTTTTGCCCATTTTTGCGAAAATGGGTTTCACTTACGAATTTTTATCTCAGGAACTGTTTGTCCGACTAAGCTAAATTTTCTTTTGTTTCATCCAGAAAAGATTGGGCTATTGTATAGTAATTTTTTAAACCTCTAATATGAGCATATTTTTTTCAAAATTTGGAAAACCTTGGCCCTTTATCGAAGAAAAACACAAAAAAGAATTCGTTTACGTTTTTCGATATTATAAAGTTCATTACCAGCTTCCATTTATCGTGTTTGAGATTATTTTCTTGTTAGTTTTCAATTAACAAAACTATCATTGTGTTCTCTAATTCCCATAGTAATAAATCTATGTAAGTTTCTAGCCATCTGTATAAACACAGTTGAGGCTTTAATCTTCAAACATATCGTTGATTTATTCTAAAAATGAATGATAGTTTACGAAAGTCAAACTCTCAAGCTTTAAAATGAGACCAATTGATTGTGGTACTATTTTTTTTTTTTCTAAGAAAATTATCACAATCCAAATATCGAGGATTTTTGGGACATCGGATAAGCGTGGAACTACATTTTGGACCCCCTGTAGGTACCAGCCACTTTCAGACCTCAATAAGTTCAATGTAAAATATAATATCAAATCTTCCCATGACTGATATCCCCCGCACACGTCTGAAAGATCATGCGCGTGCCTTTTCCCGATCTCCTGTATCCGCGGATGAGACTGAAAACCGTAATTTACCGTCGAATATAGACGCGTATTCAGAAATGTCGCTCGTATTATATTTAGCAACTAGACAACAAGTAATTCCAACTACAGTTCACGGGCCATTTAAGTTGCTAACTCATCCTATCACGCGTGTTCCAACTTGTCCTTTAGCGGTCGTCTCGTTCGTGTACGTGTGCCGCGAGAGCACGACACCCCCGTACAGCGCCAAAGCTACACGCTGCCCTTATCAGAATCATCAGGGCTGCTGTTTCGTGGCCTCTACCCCGCCACCCGTTCGACCGTATCCCGGGAACTTGCCGCGCACAATAGAGAAACTTTCGCCGATTTACCGATTATCTCGAGCCGAACCAAGTTACTATGCGGCCCGGCCGCGATTTCTAGAATTCGCCAATGAACAGGAATATACGCGTCCCAAAGTGAATATCATCTTACCCCGTAACTGTGTTACGTTCGCGGACTGCTGAGTGTGCAACGGCAAAAGGTGCTGCTGCTACGGTCTCGAGACACCGGTACAGGTTTTCCAGCGCAAACAGAACAGGGAAAATGCAGGATTTGCATATTGACTGGAAAAATTTTTCTCCCGAGGAAAGAAGTTTATGTATTAATTGTTCCAATGGCGGCTAACTCTTGTGTTCGCCAACCGATGGACAAATAGTCAACACCTTTCCCGCTCGGGTGTCCCACAAATGTACTTCCTTGTAAGGAGCGATTCCCAAGGTCATTTGAAGCAACATTTTCCTTTGCGAAAATGTTCTCCGTGGCTTTGTTGAAGACTTATCACCGAAAAACACGGGCCAATCGGAGCGCAGCTACAGTGGACAGATCCCGGCTCGGCCAATGTCATCGCGACGCTCAGCGGGATCTCTCGTTGGGCCGGAATTCGTCCGTTGTAGCCGCGCTTTGATTGGTCCGTGTTTTTCGCGAATAACTCCTTAACGAAGCTGCGCACAGCATTTTCGCAAAGGAAAAAGTTACTTGAAACGAACTCAAAAATCTTCTCAAGTAGTCTTCCGATATCCCAACAGGGGCCGCAGGGCCAGCTTTACCGACGAGTCATCTAGCGGGCCTAGGACGAAACGCTCCCTTTCAAAAACAAAGAGACTATTTTGGAAAATTACGCGATCATAATTATTCTATTGTTGTAACGAACTCCATAACCACATCGCAGATAATTATTCGACCACCCTCGTACGTTTGCAACGTCATTGAAAACATTTCACGAGACTCGAACGCGCATAAAACTAATTGTCAATGGGTAAACGACAGATATTATGATTTATGAAATATTTCTACAGCAGCTCGGGACATTTCACGGAGAGATATTCCTTTCAATTTTCCCAGCAAGTAATTCTTAACAGGCTGCGACCCCGGAAAGAAGTTTCATTTTTCACTCGGCGAAGTATTTCTTTCCATTACAGAAATTAGATCAGTTATACATTTCTTCGATCTGCGAACAAGAACTTTCAATACAAATATTCCGGAGCTAATTGAAACTTCTTAAGAGACACAGTTGACGATACCACGGTGAATTCCTTTACAGACCCTATAGTGAACTTTATTCCGTGCTTTTCGTCTCCGTTCGAACTTGGTCGATTTGAAAGGGCGAAACTATCGGCCGAACTCGAGCACGAGGTCAGAGAGGGTAGAAAGCTGGCCAACTTCTTTGCTAAACACAGAGCCGAAGCCTCGCGTTGTCTCGTGGTCCGTATATATATTCTGTGTATGTGTAAACATCTGCCGGGGAAGGATATTGTTGGGAAAAAAATCAAGACTAACTACGGCTTCATTTCCTGCTGGTAACGTCCGCGTGTCCTCCGAGTTTTCATTTCGACGAGGGGTAGAAGTCAGCACAGGAAACGGCCATTATTCTTTGCCTGCGATATGTGGGACGAGAGACGTGTAATAACGTCGCGGAATTTTCCAAGGTCCGTCCGGTTCTCCTGGCGGACCCTGCGGTCTCTTCCTGTCCTCTGGCCGGTTTCCTCCTGAGATTCAAGCAAGGTGAAACGGTCTTTCTTTCTCTTTCATCTTCGTAACTTGCGGACGTCCAGCTAAGCGTGATGGAACGCGAACAATATCACACTGCGTGGGAAATTCGCGCGGATATTCCTCATCCGAAACTCCCTGTCATTCTGTTCTCGCACGTCGACTGCTCAGGAAGAGACTTACCTACACACTTCTTAATTGCTCGATGTTCAAGAATGTGGGAGGTAATCGGTATCTTTAGGAGTAGAACGCAAAGACTTATACCAGAATACAAAATACGTATTTTCCGGTTGTAGGCTTATAACCTTATATTCAGAAATCGATATACCGAAATACCGGTGTGATGGTCTATATAAACATACCGGTATATTTACCGTTAATTTTTCCAATCTTTTAATCCCATTAAAACTTTGAACATGTTTTTGGAATAGACGCTTAACACTTAAAACCAGCGGATCCTGTAGTAACCGCTCTAACCCAGATAATATTTCGGCTTAACTTTACCTCAGGAATCCAGAAATTTTTAACTTTCTTTTATGTAATCCAGTCGATTTTAGCAAGAAAAGCCAGAGATCCAAGTTTCAGTGTTAGGAATTCACTGGTTCAAAAGTTGTGCGTGTTTGAAGTTGCAATTTTAATCGTTTTTGGCAGGTAAGGGCGCCGCCATGTTGGTATGTACTTAGCTTCGCGCGTCGTCTAACGAGCGGAGCCGCTAGATGGCAGCACAAGGCCAGCCCCCCCCCCCTACACGAACCTAACCGAGATCAAACTTCTAGCGCTTCCGCTTATTGGACAATATCTGAGTACATACCAACATGCCATGCCGGCGCCCTTACCCGGCAAAAACGCTGAAAATCGTACATCTTTACACACACATAACTTTTGAACTAGTGATCTCCTAGCATCGAAACTTGGATTTTCGGAATTTTCTCGCCAAAACCTACAGGATTGCATTAGAAAAAGTTAAACATTTCTGGTTTCCTGAGGCAAAATTTAACCAATATTTCGAATTTAGTTTAGGATAATTAATCACAAAGTTCGTTACTACCCTGCATATATATGAATTACTCAGCAGTCCCGAACCATACTCTTGAGCTTCTTACTCACCGATTCGGAATCGTACCTTTGAACCTCTAACCCCCACCATCTCGTAGATCAGACTTCCGAGTTTTCGTCAAAGATAAGCTAAAGCTGGGAATTACTCATGTCTAAAATCCTGAGCTAAACACATATCCATAGATTCGCCACAATAGTTATAGAAACGTTCGTCTTCAAAAGTGCATTTAAGCTTGTAAGATTTCGTGTACTAAGTATAGTCCAATAACATGATTGTTTTACAAAATACTAGACATTGGAATCTAACACTTTAGCTTAATTGGAAATAATTTACACGATGCTTATAAATTGCATTAAATGAATTTTTTGAACATTTTGACTAGTTTCTTAAATTGGATGGTATCAGTATGCCTTGTAAAATAGATAACATACCTTCTGCAAGTTTGGGAAATGTAAAAAATTGGAGATAAAGATATTGGATATTCTCCGTTACGTTTGAAAGTAGAAGTGGTATCAATTCAGGGTCGACAAAATCGATTTTACCTAACTCAGAACAGATATTCTCTATTTAGGTCAACTCAAAACTAACAGACTCAAACTAAACCATCGAGAGGACAAACGATACCAATCAAACCAAGAACCTCGAAACTGCAATCAGATTAACTCAGGGATGGAACAAACTCAGAGAAGAGACACTCTAGGTAGAACGATCCAGAATACACAGATCGCTCGTTACGAAAGTGTTGCTTTTAGCTGGTCAGTCGTGGATCAATAATCTCGAATTCTACAAACGATCGGATTATTTCTAACTAATTGATGCAGAACTTGGAAAACTTGTGTCGAACCTATCTGGGTCCCTACTAAAACACGTGATCGGTCAATTAAAAAGAGCAGAATTTGCTCGCGAAAGTATAGGAAAAACTTGTTCACAACGAGAATCTTGATAACATATTTCAAGCCCATCAAAATCGACGAGATGCACAGTGCGAACAAATGGCCAAATATTCGCCACTTCTTTAATTTGGTTATATATATACATATATATATAACCAAAAAAAAAATATATATATATGTATAGGTAATTATTCACAGAAAATGAAATTTACCAATATAATTAGTAAATGTAACAAGAAATTAACAATTTTTATAAAAAAGAAATTTATTTTTAAATACTAACAAATTTAAACCGAAATTAATAAAAAATGAACCATGTGTAAAATTAATAATAAGAAACTTAAATAGATTATAATAGTAGTAAACGAAATTTGTTAATTTTGTTAACTTAACGCGCATTTTTTGCAAAAGAAAGGTATTTCATATCGTGATATACACGAATATTGAATTTTTCCAGTAAATTCCGCACTGTGTCTGTGGCGGACAAATGGCAAAATTTTGGATAAAAATCCAAATTTGTTTGCGAATGTTTTTGTGTTGTTAATTATTCACAGAAAATGAAATTTAAGAATACAACTAATAAATTTTCCACAATAGATCTTAAAGGAAAAGTATGGGTACTTCTTAAAAAGTTTATAAAATTAAGTGTAGCAGTTAGTTGCAAACAAAACTATAAAATTCTTAAAGTATAATGAGTAATACGTCCGAAAATGTAAAAATCTCAGGATATATGTATATTGCCGTATGTGTTATATGATAATTTGAAGTTTCATATGCAAGTAATAAATAAAAGTACCGTTTAAAATTTATACAGAAAGTAAATCTACTTTATTAGATATAAAAAGAATGCATATACCTTGGTGAGCACTTTTCATTATACAAAATTATTACTACAACACTGATCTCCAATTAATGTAATATTATTCGATTTTTTGACACTGTAGAGAGTGCGACACATGGCAAAGTTTTTTACAAAAATCTAAATTTGGTGACTAATGTACATGCAATGGTCGTTATTTACAAAAAATGAAAAACAATACAATGAATAAATTAAAAGAAAATAACAATATTTATGCATAAAAAATTATTGTTATATGATTAATAATAATACATGTATTTATAAATATTTATATATATATTTAAAAATTTATCGTACATCGTGATGTACACGTGTACTGAGATATGCCAAGTTTATCCGCACTGTGAGACATTCCCTTTTTTTTTCTGGTGTTGTTAATAACATTAATTAACTATGAATTTTACTTCGATTCAACTTTGATTTAGAGGAAATATTTGCAGTGTCGTTAGCAATGCTAATTGAGTATGTTTTAATAGATTGGAAATAATATAACATTTTTAGATTCTTTTGCCATAAATGCATAAAATCCGCAGTCTAGTTACTATGCTCGGTTAATTAAATTATCGGTTAAATTTCAACCAGGCATCCCAGAAATTTTTAACTTTTTTCTATGTAATCCAGTACGTCTTGACGAGATAATGCCAAAAATCCAAGTTTTAATGTTAGGAATTCACTGATTCAAAAGTTATACGTGTGAAAAGTTGAGCAATTTGAACACGTTAAGCGCGGTGCTTGAATCTATGGACTTTCCGTTCACGCTGCAAGTAACTGCAAGTTTGTGTCTAAACAGATGTCACCTTTTCGCGATGACGCGTCGCCTAAACGAAAAGTCTAGTGTCGGTTCTTTTGGGCCGACGTCACCTGAACGAAAAGTTCGATGTCGGTCCCCTGGGACCGACGTAGCGTTTAGCGTGTTAACCGTTTTTGACAGGTAGGGGCGCCGCCATGATGGTGGTGCTGATTGGTGCCATGATGGCAACGACCTAATCCCAAACAACTTGGATTATACCTTCTCTTTGAGTTACCATATTTCAATTACTGCTCGATGATAGCTTGTCCCAGAACAAAGTGTAATCGTTCAACTTTGAACACGCATAACTTTTGAACCAGTGAATTCCTCGCCTTGAAACTTTTATTTTCGGTATTTTCTCGTCAAGATGTACAGGATTATATAGTAAACTGTTAAAAATTTCTGGGTTGTCAAGGTGAAGTTATGTTTTCTAGATGATGTATGTTTCCAAGTAGACACAGATCACAATTTTTTCAAAAAGTGTCCACGTTTACCAAATATCTACAGTATGCTGACGTATGTAGACTCGTTCAGAAACGATCGTATAGTAAGAGACGTTAACGGTGCTGTAGAAAACCATAAGATTTTGAAGAATTTCCTGAAATGCCGTAGATGGGCGAAAAGGTTTGCCTGGCCAGATCGAGGTAACCCGTTTAAAAACACATTCCTCTGCGGACCAGGTGCTCTACATCTCCGTTTCGTCCTTTTGCCATCGGAAACCTGTCAGGCACAGCCACTTTCTTATCGCACCGCTGATCTTCCATAAAACAAGTCGGGAAAGGGGATGTCCATCGACTTTTCCTCCCCCTATTGCTATGAGTTGCCAGCTTCCCGCGATATCGAATAGTTTTTTTCCTGCTGTTTTCGTGTTTGTTAAAAATGATCGTGACGCTACGGCGACGAAAGTTCTCGTGTCATCCTTGGATCCCACCCCCTTTATTCGACGAGTTAACTTTTCCGATCAAAATACAGATAGAGCGACGAAGAAGAAGGAAATCTGACGGCGTTACGATCTCACGGGGAAACAAGCTGGATATCAAGAACGGAAGATGTTAAGGCAAGCAATCTTCTGTCCTGTTTTTCCTTTTCGAATTGTGAGAAGTCGTAGCTACGATATTGTTTCCAGCGAATCTTCGAATGTTACCTGTTTTGTCGCGTTCACGAGATAATCGTGATTTAAACGTGCACAATTCAAGAGAAAAAAGGAACTAATAAAAAAAATGACGATTCAATGACAAACACTTTGGCAAAATTACCGAAAACAAATTTTCAATCTACAATGAGTGGTTTATTGAATCTGGTGAAGGCTAAAACTGTTGTACAGTAAGTGTACCAGAAACCTAAAACAAATAAAATGTGTTCTACTATTTTGTTTTTTATAGTCAGACTGCAAACCTTTGTACAAATAAATTTTCTTTACTTTAATTGTAGGAAACTGGAGTAAATCATATATTTAACGTTATTTCTGAAAACTTAATTTCTACGACTATTCCAGGCTCTGTTCCACGTTTAGTCACGTTATTGACTGTACGCCGCCTACACAAGTTTCATTTCATTGCTATTAGTTGTATTATCATTTGCTATTACATTCTGTTCCCTCGTAATGTTGTTGTCCCTTTCTGGTACACGGTCGACCGCTATTCGAGTGCTTATCTGCTACATTGTTACTGCGGTAGAAACAGATTTTGGATTTCGGCCGCTGACCCTCTGCGACTAAATCGAATTTCCAGTGGAGCCGCGGCATTACCGTGCTCACTTTTATCGCGTAATTTTATCGTAAGGGAGCAGCTTGCAAGATCCCCCGAAAATAATTCACCGTAGCCCCGAGATTCCACGAAATACAGTTTAAAGTCCAAGCGAGATAGGAAGCGGAAGTTTTGCATGGAAATTCTTTTCTTGTCGCATTTAGCGGTAACATCCGAAAGCATTCAGCTCCTAAGTCGAAGTCGTTAAATAAAATGTATTCAAGTGGAGCGAAATCATGTGGTTTTGTAATTATAGTTCCGCGTCCTCATTGGAATAAACTTACATTTCTCTCTTTACGGAAAATACAAGAATTTAGTGACTGTACGACGAAAGAGCAGAAAAGTATTTCATCGAAATATTCACCTTCGATTGAAATTGTCTACATAACAAATACTAATAACGAAAACTAAAATAGTTGAATTTCTTTTTCTGTTTATATAACGATATTTATGTGAGTAGGCGTAATGAGTACCTGCAAGGAATCATTTTGTAATGCAATCAGCATTTAATCATACAACACATTGGAGAAAGGGTGTAGGCATTAACCCTCCGTATGCTGTGCCGGGGTCATTCGTGACTCGTAGCGGTAGCGGTGGAGATAAGCTCGTGCGACCGTCAATATGTACAATTTTATTCCGCTATAAGACGACGTCCGTTGTGTTGTAAACAAATTATTTTCCAGTAGCCCAATTCTTTCTGAATAAAACAAAAAAAATTAAGCTCAATCAGACAAACAGTTCTAGAGATAAAAATTCGTAAGTGAAGCCTATTTTCGCCAAAATGGGCAAAAATTGCAAACTGCAAAGGCCTGTAATTTTGAAATAAACTCTAAACCGGCAAAATTGTGACTTAAGCCCCCCACCCCTAATTTCACATGGACTACAATATATTTCATTTAGAACAAAATCGCCGATGGTGACGTCAAGAAGTGATCGATTTGGCATGGAATGACTCACAAATGTTATGTAACAAAGGAGGAAATTTCAATGCATGACTGAACGTAAAATGACTGTTACAATTGAACCGGAGTTGCTGTTGCAGAGTTTTGAAAAAAGTTTGATTAACTACGACACTGTGTAGCAATATCGCAAGCTCGTAGATCACGTTTCCGTCAACATTAGCGGTGGCGAGCTTGTTAAACTTGTAGAAATGAAACAAATGCTCCGGTAATTGAAACAGTGCGTTCAATTTCGCGAATTCGTATTAAGCACTGTTCAGCGGATTACGAACACACGTCGGATTTTCAACCTGTTCGTTCACTCGGAGTAGACAACAAATTGCTTTAATCCCTGAAGGGTCCTTTAAGGGTAAAATAGTCAACTTTCATGAAAAATATTGCTCTCTTGAGTTTGAATCAAACAGAATAAATACCCGGGGTACGTATATTAAATTAAGTAACGTACGCATATTATTAAGATAACGTACGTATATTATTAAGATAACAGCAAAAATTATAATGTTAATGTAAAGTTGGAACATTTTTTATATGACAATGTTCGATGAGATACAATCGATATTAATTGTACAGACACAATGAAGGATATCCATTTTATAAAAATGTAGTTTTTATAATTTATGATATAATTCATATTGTAGTCGAGGGAAATATGTTTGAAAAGTGATTTGAAAAGTAGACTTTCTTTTTTAAATTTCAATTACACCATTCCAAATTTTATTGTTTCGTTTTTATTTAAATGGTTGATTTCACGAATTCACAAGCTTTTATTCATTATTGTCATTTATTATTAATAATTTTATATTGTTATTACCATTATTTATCATTAAAGTGGACGTGTAATATATTTGCATTATAGCTCAAATAAAAAAAATTATAAAAAGCAACATTGACTACTTTTTTCGTATTTCAGACTAAATTTTCATTACATATCATCTAGTAAACTAATCCCATCCAGCTTGACAGAAAAACTGAAGTCGTTCGGTCGACTTATAGAAAAGTTATACGAAGTAAAAGTGTGCACCATCAATCATGAGACTGATTGTACCCATATTAACCGTTACAGTCGAAACTACAATAGTCGTACGGCGTTTGTATTTTAATTTTTATTCGCAAACAACGGCGTGTGTGTACTTGTAAAAATATAATGAATCGAATTCTTCTGAGACGTGTTTTCCAATCAAATATGGCGCACGTACCGGGGAACACGATAGTTGGCCCGCGTAAACAGGTGCGACACCACGGCGCCATCAAACGCGTGCTGTAAAAATCTCGAGAAGATTAATTATCCGGAAAACAGGAGGCGGAAGATCGCACGTGTCGTCGTTTTCTCGAGACAAACGACTCACTCGGACGTATTCGGAGATCCTATCGTTGACGATAAAACCGCCCGTTCGCCGACGCCATTCTATTTGTTAGGCCGGTCCCTCCTCCCCCTCCCTTTCGAATTCGTTTTTTCCCCCGGGCCATTCTACCCTTCCGCCATTAGTCCCTCTTTCTCGCCACCGATGTCTCCGTGATTTTTCTTCCTTTTTCCGATCCGATTCTGCTCTCTTTGCAAAGCCATTGCCTTCGGTTTCTTACAACTTTCAGGGCAACAGGCTTGAATTTGTAACTTCCGCCCACCGAGCACGTATCGCGTCCGATCGCATGTGTACACTCCCAGCCAAAAAGATTCCTCCTGTGGACTTGATTTAGCTGTGTTAGTTGACTGTGAGTTATAAAGTAGGTTATAGTCTAGGCATTTGTCTAATAAACATTTAGTAAACGTTATTATTAGATTTATGCATTTATATCATTCGAATCGGAAAACTTTTAGAGCACTGTTTTGCTATTTTCTGCTTGACAAAGTTATTAAAAGAGACAGGACATTTTCTCTGTTTCTTGACTTGGAAGTTAACCTCTTTCTTACGTAGAGATCCGCAGTTTAATTATTCTTCTTCTTTTAATCGTGTAGATCGTATGATTATTTGTGTTTCCAAGGAGAGTAAAGTCTTGATCTAAGCGCAACTCGGCTACGCGATCTTAGTTGCTTCGCCTATCCCCTCCACTGGGGGGCATACCCCGCGAGAGGCTAGGAAGATCGAGCTGCCTCGCTCGCCGAGCAGTGTAAAGTGTAAACACGCCGCGTAATCCGATACCAAATCCGGGTATGTATATCGGTGTGAACCACTACTAATCCAATTACAAAACTTTTTTATTTTTCATTATTTTTTCATGGAACTTTCACCAATTTATTCGCAGCATTTTTCTGTTTAAAATGATACTAAACACGATATAATTTGAACTGTATTTATTGGTTTACTCGACGCGGTCACAAGAAAATAGTAGCCCTACACGATCTACAGTCGGTCACGAAAATATTCGGACACCACTATAATTTTGACTATTATAGCCAGTACTTCCGAAATTTATGCAATAATAACAAAAAGAGGTTTCATGTATGTTACTATGCAGTGTGTACTTAACAAAAACATAAGAGATATTTATTTACGATAAGTGATTACATAAATAATAAAAGAAAAATGGACAGTACGCTCATTTTAATGTCACGAAAATATTCGGACACTATCAAAACTAAGTTTATGACACTATATATAAATCTTGTTCTTATAAATTAATATTTTGTTGGATATCCCATATGTTTTATGACGTGCCGTAATCATGTTGGCATATTACAAATTATTCTTTTTAAATAATCTTGCCCAATACGTAGCCATTCTTTTTGCAGAAGTCTTTTTAGTTTATTCTTATTGTTTATGGGAGTTGTTCGAATTCGGCGATCTAATTCATCCCATAAATTTTCAACGGGATTCAAATCTGGCGATTGTGGTGGTGGGTGGAGGACATTCTTGCAAGTGTATAATAAGAATTCTTGCACAATACGCGATTTGTGCTTTGGGTCGTTATCCTGATAAAATTTTATCCCATTCTGAAGTCCCACATTATCAGCACTTTTTTAAAAATTGTTATGCAAAATGTGCAGATACCTATTTTTATCGAGGATGTCGTCGATAAAAACTAATTCACCACCGTGTTTCACAGTCGGCTGTAAATGTCTCGGATTTAATTCTTCTTTCGATTTCCGCCCTACTATAATTCTTCCATTGCTTCCATAAATATTGAATTTGGACTCGTCCGCGAAAATTACGTCTTCTCACCACTGACTTTCCTTTGAAATATAGTTTTTTGCAAAATTCAGTCTCTGCATCCTGTTGTTCGCGTTAGTATACGGCTTTTTTCGAGCTATTCTTCCATTATAGCCCTCTGATCGTAACACTCTTCTTATGTTTTCCGGATGCACTGATATTCCACGGTCATTATGTAATTCAGCTGCTAACTTTGGAGCACTTATCCGAGGATCACATTTGATACTCCTAATTATGGAGTGTTTATCACGAGTATTGAGGATCGGTTTGCATCCGCCTTGAGGGATAGATTCAATTCTATCTTCGTTCTTGTAACGTCGCACAATATCCCATACCGTGCTCTTACTAATATTTAATAAATTTGCAATTTTGCGAATCGATTTCCCCTTTTCCCGATGAAAAATTACTAATTGCCGCATATCAAACGACGTGTTCTTACTTTCTAACATACTCTGTACATAATATGAATGATATGTTTACAAACATTGTTTCAGTCAGTTCCTGGAACCTGGAAACTTGAGAAGTATAGCAAGTGTCCGAATATTTTCGTGACATGAAAACGAGCGTACTTTCCATTTTTCTTTTATTATTTATGTAATCACTTATCGTAAATAAATATCTCTTATGTTTTTGTTAACTATACACTGCATAGTAATATACGTGAAACCTCTATTTACTTTTATTGCATAAATTTCTGAAGTACGGACTATAATAGTCAAAACTATAGTGGTGTCCGAATATTTTCGTGACCGACTGTATGTCGGATCACGAACCCGAGGATTGCGTTTAGATCCGGATTTTACTGTAAACAAGTATCACAGTTTTCTTCAGAATGTATCCAAGTTTAACCAGCGAGTATCTGAAGTACATATGTAGGTAGGAAGATAGTACGTCTTGTTAATTTTTCAGTGACACATGTACAAATTTTGCGTTTGTAACAAATAATATCTCGTTAGGTGACCATTTCTCCAAATCTGTAGAGTCAAATCGAATTATGTAGGGTCGAAACGAAAGACAAGCATGTAAATGGAAACTTCCAGAAACAGTTGCCTGAAATCGATTAGCAAATCATTCCACAATCCTCCCCGTACATTTCTCCTCCGGGTTCCATCATCTCGAACTGATTCCCTCGCACCTCGTCACATCCAGAAACTTCTATCCGACTCTTTCTAACGTCCGCACCGTATCCCAGAAGCGTTTTCCTTCGGAGTCTTCCAGAGCCTAACCTTCCGAGAGTCAAAGTTAATCAGACGTCGCGGCTGGAACATCAAAGGGGGCTAAAATTTGTCTTTTGATCGCGGGCCAGGTACCGATCGGCAGAGAGGATTCGTCTCGTCACCGGTCCGCATTTAAATGGAAATCAATGCGCCTCTTTTGATCGAAATCCAACAAGCTTATCTCTATCTTCACGTGTACACCATCCCGCCTCGTCTCATCTGGTCTCGACTCGTCTCGTCGCGCGTGCGCCTCTAAATCAGGGATATGTTCGATTTTGATTCAATCTTTCGGAGGATCAATTCTTTTGGTTAAAGATCGTTTCGAATCGATTATCTGGTATTCAATTTTCCTCGCAATCATTTTTTCGACGTAAAAACGATCTTTCTCTCTTTCTATCAGTCTTATGAGATGCATTTCTTTAACTCTCGGACTCCTGCGAGTTCTAGGCCTATACCGGAGTCATTTCTGACCCACACACCGATATTTCGCTACAGTTTTCTTTCGATACAAGACGATGTCTCGGTTTTCGTCGTATTACAGATGAAGAAGAAAAAGAGGAGATAGCGAGTTTTTTATTTCGAAATAAAAATCGTCGTCCTATATCGGAATAAAATTGTACATATTGACGGGTCGCTCAAGCTTATTCCCACCGCGACGGGTCATGAATGACTCCGACATAGCATACGAAGGGTTAAATGTGACGTTGTAAATGAAACACAATTTGTTTATTTAACGTAAAAAGCAAAACGTGTGCGGTATTATTCTAGGATTTTTAATACTTAAAAGGAAACTTTGCGACGTAAGGGGAGACGTTCATACGTAGGATTTTTTGCATTTCTAAAAAAAAATGGATTAGTCAAGTACAAAAACTATAAAGACAAGAACTTAACGATGTCGTTATAATATTCTTGAGAGTTATTAAGATTATTAAAAAAGAAAATGCTTTTTCATTTAACTTCTGACTCGCAGTCTACTCTTTTATAGTGATTCCTAGGAAAATTCTTTTCTTATCGATTCGTCGGTTCTAATTTATTTAAGAAATTCTCACATTTCGATTTCGAATCGATTCTTCGAGCTGAATCGAAGAGCCCATACTCTGAATCGGCATCGGCCTTGCAGATACGTTGACCCGTTCCAGCGCATCCTTCCTGTCCCTATTTATCACGCGGCCGGCCTTCAGTGTGTTCCGGTTCCGTTTCCGATAGCTGCTAATGCATGTCCGTCGTTTCGTTCTGCCTACCTGCGTGTATGTATTCACCCGTTCCCTTCGTTTCCGCGACGAGAGCCGGACCTCGTGCATTTAAACGGAATTACTTTATCCTTCGATCCCTACGGCGCGGCGCGGCGTATTTCCAAGCGACCGACCGTGAGACAGCTCCTCCTCCTCCCCGCCCCTACTTCCACCGCCCCGATAAGGGAAGCCTTTTACAGTTGGTACTCGTGCGAAGACCTTTTACCGGAGTGCATGCCTCGTGATCGATATTTCCTTGAATCGAGACTATCGGGATAGAACGGATGCACCCGTTCCATGGAAAGCCCAAGATATCCGACTGATATGTCATTTCTGCCTTTTTAACCCTTTCGTTACGCCGCCGGAGGGACGGACGGACGACGCGACGCGACGCACAGTGTGCAATAGTGCCCAAAAGCTGGCCAAGCATTAGAAACACTAGAAGAAGATTAAAAACCTTTCTAAAATACAATGTACTAAAATTTTTGAGGCCGTTGATCACAAATTTAATGTTAGATTAACATTTTTATTAAACGTTCGTGAAGAACAAAATTAAATTTTTATTAAAAAAGTTATTCTCTATATTTATGTAAGAATATAAACGTTTCTCTATCAATGAACATTTGTTTGAAGATCAAATTGAAACATCAATGTTTTAAAGAAACGTTCATACATAAAAAATAGTTTATATTCTTATAATCGTAAAGTGTACAAAACAAGTCAACAAAATGATAAATCCTTCTTTAAATCTGTTTATTTCTAATATGTTTCATCCTGAGAATCAGAATCAATACATTGATTTTCTACCGATGCATCCGTTAGTAGTTGTAAAACTTCAGATGGTATTTTTTTCTTAGAGATTTTATGATAAATATCACTCATGTCAGTGAAATATGTATATGGGTCCGAATGTACCATCATCCTGTGAAATATATCCTCATTTGTTTTAATTCGTAACATTTTTCGACCATGTTCTGCTTTATAGTTTTTAAATGATTTGTTTGATGTTTCCAGAACTTCTTCTGAATAGGCACCAATCGGTAAGATGCAGTTTTTGACTAGGGTAAACTGTACTATTGCTGGCACTGAAGTAGTTATCGACACTTTTGATTTAACGTTGTAAGTTTTCATAACAGAATTCCACATAGGACTACAGCAACGTTGGAGGACATCCAGTAAGACCGACGGATGACCACAGTGCAGTATAAATAGTGTTTTGTTAAAATTTTCGTTACGAGTAAGTATACTTTATTGCTTTATAACTTAATTTCGGACTGTACCGCAGATGTAATAAGTGCGTGTATGTTTAATTATAAATCAAATAGTCTGTTTAACGTTTACTTCTTACTGTTTATCAGACATAACCTCAGATTTTCAGGTGCCAACGAATGGTTTATTTGTTTGCATGGAAGTTTAATTAATTGGCACCTATGCCAATTACTAGATATACAGTTTTGGCTTTTTTTTTAATATTCGGAAGATTAATGCTTTGCCTCTTTAAAACAAATTAGAAATATGACTTTAATTCGTTGAAAGAAGTCTTCTTATCAATTCTTGGCACTGCCAATCATTGTACGTTGAAGGGGCCAATCACTATATGATAATAAGGTGCCAATCATTGCAATTAGAGAAATTGGAAATTGCAAAAATTTGGAAAAAAATTGGAAATTAAAGAAATAATCGTTGTACTATTTATTTAGCTACTTGTGCAAATTACTCATATTCTTATATGTGAAAGAAATGGAAAGGGAAAAACGAAAAAGGAAAAGGAAAGAAGCTAAAAAATTTAAAGAAATTTTGTCCTGACAAAAGAAAATGAAAATTGCAGGCTTAAAGACTGATAGAGATATCGAACTTAAAAATACTGACGACGAATACGATGACTTACCCTTAAACGAATAGATACACTTGAGTACTTTGAAAATACTGGACGCAGCAATAAAAATGTAAAAAGGATAGATGCCAACAAAAATACTAAAAATACTGATGTTAATCTCAAGACAGAGAAGAAAGAAGAAAATTCAGAAAAGGCTGCAGTAGAAAAAAAGAAGCGTGAGATCGTATCAGTCGAAATGATTATTCCACCATGTACATCATATAAAGATCTTCTTTTAAATAAACAAAAAAAAAAATTGTTCGAAATTTACACAAGAGGAACATTCACCAAAAAGGAAGAGTTGAATCACATGACCCATGTAAATCTTAAAATATTTTTCTTTTTTTTTCTTTGAGCATTATCTCCATCCCGATGATATTAGTTCAGTCATAAATTATACATTATGCAGAATTTACGCCTACATGCAGTAGAAACTGTTTTTTTCTTTATTAACACTACGTTTACGGGACCCGTCAAGATGACAGGTTCTAATATTTTTAATTTAAAATTATTAACATTTTAAGGTTGCATAAGTACATGAGAAATTATTTAGCAAATTTATTTCTTTGGGTGTATATTATTTTTAAAATATTGCTAAAAATGTGGGTAGCACGTTCTTGTTATTTTTATAAAATAATGCAAAATAGTGATAAGTTAAGAATTCCTATTCAGTTCTTCAGTGCCAATAACTGTTACCTGTATCAATAACTGTACCAAATGTGCCAATGACTGTACTAATTGTCTTACGATTTTTATTCACTGAATATATTTTGTCGTCAAAGATTTATTTATAGCAAGTTAAGCTCGTTTAAACATTTCAAAAAAAGTTTATTACACAAGTAAATAATATCGGAATTATATCATATTGGGTATCATTTTCAGTAGAAAAATGCCACGAATATGTTGGTGAAAGTTCCATAAAAAAAATAATGAAAAATAAAGAAGTTTTGTTATTTTGGTATTATGTTTACACTCCTTGGCGACCGAGGCCACTCGAGCATCGCTGTCCTTTTATACGTTCGGCACTGCATTTTCCGCTGTGACCTTTACGAATAAAATATAGGACGAATGTATTTACACTCCTCGGCAGCGAGCATCGCTGTCCTTTTCTACGTTCGGCGCGGATCAAAGAATAGTGGAGAACTCCTGGAGAATAAACGGCATCAAGACCCGTGTTGCTGACATATATCGCGAGTTCACTGTATCGTCGACAAAAATTTAATCGAACACACCGATCAGTAATATCGATATTTCACGTGCATATGCAACGTTCCGTGTCAGAGATATTCCGGGCCGTTCAAATTAAACTGTCCGCTGCCTGTATCTTGTGCCAAACGTAAACGTTGTGTACCCGGCGAGCATAGGTAGAGTGGCGAGCACGTTTTGCTCCCGGTTAGAATTCTCGAAACGGATGGTGTCCAGGGGCGCACAGAATCGCAGGAATCGGAGGGCCCGTTAAATTATTGTTGGACGACGGCGCGGCGGTGGGAACGGTACGTCGATACGGGAGGCGGAACCGAAAATTTCGCTATCGTTCGACATACGTAGATCCCTTATAAGATCGTTATCGAAATCGTTAGACCATCGAGTCTGGTTGCGATTTCGACATACTTGGGTTCGTGTCCTGGTCTCTATCGCGTTGGATATCCGGCCGCGGATCCCAGGTCTAGCAGACATCCTCTTTCGTGACCTGTCGCAGGATTTGCCGCCCCAATAAAAGGATTAACGGGACGAGGGTTAATCCTATTGGAAGGACCGCCCTCACACTCTCCACGTACGGGGATCCCCTTTCTCTTACTGTCTCTATTTTTGCTCCTACTGCTTCCATCCTTTCTCTCGACCCATTTACCACCTTTTCGTCTCTCGCTCTATTTCTTTCTGCGCCCGCGCCCCCCTCTCTCTCTCTCACTCACTCACCCCTCGTTTCAGGTTCGTTGTCCTCTCGATATTGCAGTCTGATTAGCGGCCACCCCATCTCGTACCACTGACCTTAACGCTGATAACGAACGATTATTTTCGTCCTGGATTATCCCGAGACCTCTTATTCAATATAATTCACGGCGCCGACGCGACGGTCTGAGCGGCAACTGTTTCAGTACGTACATTCCCAGCAAAAAGAGAGCATGTGAGTGCTGTCTTTAATTGAACCGAAGAAATGTGCGATCTACAATGCCCGGGCAGAGTGGTCAGACACTCTATAGTCCCCGGCCAAAAAGTTAGGGCCACTTATAATTTCCGAAATTTTTCACGGTAATAATCATGAAATTAAAAGGGCCAGAACACGTAATTTAATAATCATTTTTATTCACTACTAAAGTACGTGCGTATACAGGGTGATTCGTGCGACTGTATCTTCTTCTTTGCTGGTTGAAATTAGAAGAACAGTTAGAGGAAAATGGAGCATGATTGAGAGTGGACTGCATATTCATATATTTTTGTTAGTGCAATTATGCATTTGAATTTTGCAGTTGCGCTATTTTTTTTTAATGTTTCTAAAAAAGTATTAACGTAAGATGTTCGAGAAATGTTACGTTAGCGAGATATTTTGAGAAAAATATGTTTATTACAGAACAATTAGAATATCGTGATTTCTCATATACAGGGTGGTCCACGCAACTTGCACACCTATATAACTTCCAAAGGATGCGTTGCACGAAAAAGTTTTGTATACAGAAGTTGCATGGTCTGAAGGGGTACACAATTTAGTGTATTTATTTTTTTACAGGTGGGTGTTTCGGAGATTTGAAGGTCGACTTTGTTTTTTTAAAGGAAATACTATATTTTTTATACCAAAATATGGAAGAATGTCGAATTCTGAGTAAAAAAGTATTGACCTTCATTAGCCCTAAACCTAATAATTAACGAGTAATTTCACTTTATTTCCTGAAAATTTTCTTCGCCTAATGTCAGGTTAGAAAAATAAAAAGAAAATTAAATGATTTTTTTTCTTTGTAAGAAACTTTTCAGGAAATAAAGTGAAATTACTCGTTAATTATTAGGTTAAGAAACCTTTCGTATAATTTGTTTATTCGATTTTAACTTAAATGTCTCGAATTTATATTCTCTCTGATGTCGCTTATATTAACAACGATAAGTTTCTTTATGTCAACATTGCAAGATAAAGAAAACAACCAGAGTATTATTGTATTAATGTTATATCTAAGGAAGCTATGGTGCATGCTCTCAAATAGCGTTTCGTGTACAAGAATTTAATATCTTACAAGAAATTTACATTTTTATAGAAAAGCTTGAAGAATTTATTTTCCGCCCCACCGGTTCTAGCGAATAAGAAATAGGATGATGTTAAATTAAATGCCAGTAAACTTTTTTGCAAGCTTCCGAAGAGTAATTGAAATTTGAAATTTCCTAATCGATAAACTACTGTGTTCAACGAGACTTCGCCGTGCTCGACTTTGGTCGCGCGATTACGAGTACAAAATACTCGATTCATAGAATGTTCAATGGCAAACCGGATAATTGTTTCCACACAGGCGCCGCGCAGTTTATGCGATCCGAACAGGTTGAACAAAACATCGATACATATAAATAACTTAACGGTCGCGGGAGGAAAAAAAAACAGGAAGAAGAAAGGGAAAAGGGAAAAAAAACAAAAAAATTATACGAACACGGGTAATATACGGCGTGCTAGTCGTGCCAATTTGGCCGGCGAATGAACTTCGGTGAATTATAAAACGTAAATTTCTCGGCCATTTTGCGTGGAAACGAAATCGATAAAACTGGCTATCCAGCAACGATTACGAATAAACGAAATATTGAAGCACCGGGCACGCTCGTAAATCTTCGCTGTTCCAGGATTTGTTCTGTTAAATTTCAGGATTATTATTATCGGAGAATATTTCGGATTATGGTTGTTTCATCGATCGCGTCCCCGCATTATGTTTACAGCCCCGTTGATCCAACGATTTGTCGTGCCGCGAAACACAAGCGGCATTTTCAATTAATTCCGTTTTAATGGATGTAATACAGTGCCGATGTAATATCGATGGGAACATCGTCTGTCCTATTTGGCCTGTGTGTAATTCAGGCGAGGTCCGCGGCAAGAGGAGTCGCCACTAAACAAACGGAGGAATTTCGGTTTTATTTCTGATGAATTTAACGTAAAACATTAGTAGTTTTCGTGGAGCTTTTTTTCTGCAGATTCTAAAACACCTGTTGCTTAAGAATACTTCTCGAAGAAGTACAGTGTTTACTCGATATATGTCCAAAACACGGGTCTAGCCAGGGACATATTATAGGAGATACTATTTTTTTTATCCATGCCGAACGTAGAATAGGACAGCGAATCTCTTGGCCCCTCACAGGGTATATCCCGCGGCAGTGGGAATAGTTCTGGGACTTTTATCGGCTAGGCATTTCGGACATATATCGAGTAAATACTATACAGGGTGGTCCTTTTAAGCAAGGCCACCTATATATCTTTTTAGGTTATTGTGATGGAAAAAATATTTGTTATGTAATGTGCATGGTGTCAATGAACCAAATATCTGGTAAGAATATTTTTTCAGAAGGTCATTTTTTTCGGAGTTATTAAGGTCATCGGCGTTCTTTGATACGTAATTATATATTTTTTATTGCATTGTGTAACTGATCGAAAAGTGCATCCAGATATGTATATGAACATGACCTTGAAATGACCTTGATCTTCGAAAATTAATGTTTTAGCTAGGACTGATATCGAATATCTTCGGCCACGACTCCTGAACCTGTGAATGCGAAGAAAATATTTTTTATCACACTAAAAATATTGATCAGCAGATATGTGTGTGTGTGTGTGTGTGTGTGTGTTTACTGTTAAAACAACACTCACGTACTCTTAAGTTATCATCAGAGATGTTCAAAATGATGTCCTTCTACGGTGATACATTTCCTGAAACGTGCAATGACCGACTGTACAGATCTTTCAATTGTTTCGGAATTAATGTCAGCACAAGCTCTAACTATTCGGTTCTTCATGTCCTCTGGTTGTTCATTATAAATTGTTTGTTTCAATTTTCCCCGCAAAATAAGTCCATTGGTGTGAGGTTTGGTGAACGCGGTGGGCAACACGCGTACAACTCCAGTACGACCAATCCATCGATTTGGAAATTTTAAATTCAAAAGTTTGACAAGGCGTAGGAATGAGCCGGACAACCGTCATGCTGGTACCAAATTCTTAAATGGATGTCTAGTGGTACATCGTGTACAAGCATTTGTAGCTCATTTTGCAAGAATGTTGCATACTTTTCTCCATTTAAAGTACCGTTTATGAAATAAGGACCAATTATTTGATTATTTAAAATGCCACACGATGTTTACATTAGACGGTCTTTGTTTATCCACTGATCGTAGCCAGTGTGAATTGTCAATTGACCAATAATGCATTAGTAAATGCTTCTCTTTTAAAAAATTATTCGTCATTTTCGTATTTCTGCAAACCCCACCGAGAAAAATTCGTACGATTTACAAAATCTGTTTCATAAAGATACTGATGTAACGATAAATGAGAGGGATGAAATTTTTCTTCTTGAAGTATCCCTATCATGCTTGTTTCAGAAACGCCAGTTTCACGCACAAGTTGTCTTAAACTCACATGTGGATTTTCGTTAACTTTATCTACAATAGTTATTTTGCTTCTTTCGTTCCTAATAGTTCTGGTTCTTACTCGTTTTTTCACAACACTACCAGTTTCACGGAAATTACTGATCACTTTTGCATAAGTACAACGTGATGGACAATTGCGGCCTGGTAATTTATCTTTGTACATTCGAACTGTTTCCCTCAAACAATGATCAGCTTTACCGTAAATGAATACTATATCTACTTTCTCTTGCATTGAGTAATTCATTTCAAATAGTAACAGATCGGTACTTCAAACCGTTAGGTATCATCAGTATTGCACCAATAAACACGTTTATTTACATGCACTCTCTTGATTGTAGAGCCTTGGTCATAGCCGAAGATCTCGATAGACATCAGTTCTCGGTAAAACTTTAACTTTCGAAGATCAAGGTCATTTCAAGGTCACGTTATTATACATACCTGAATGTATTCTTCGATCAGTTACACGATGCAATAAAAAAAATGTAGTTATGTATAAAAAAAACAGCGATGACCTTGATATCTCCGACGAAAATGACCTTCGGAAAAAAATATTTTTGCCAGATATTTGGTCCATTGACACCATACACATTACATAACAAATATATTTTGCATTACAATAACCTAAAGAGATATTTAGGTGGCCGTACGTAAAAGGACTACCCTGTATAAAAGTAACGTACAAAAGTTCCTCAGGAACAGATCAGGAATCAAATATTTTAAATAGTTTGGTAGACACAATAATACCATGCAGTTTTCGTTTGAACTTCCTTTAAATATCATTTGTTGTTCTTGAAATATTTCACGAACAAGAGAAAAATGAACGACAATATGAAGGACTGATTTCACCACTTTAATGCGAAAAGTAGCACGAAAAAAATAGGTTTGTATTACGCGTAACTTATTCTACTTGTGTGCAAAGTTTCATATTTTTTTAAATTTACGGGTTTTCTAACTTCCCTTGTTAGTAAAATTATTGAAAGAAGAAATACATTTTTATCCGACTTCTATTCCTCACGATCGACTCGGACAATTTTTATTTTGCATGAGTATTCGCAGTCTAGTAATCACACGTACGATTTAGGACAGTTAATCAATCGAATCGTTATGCATAAACCGAAGCTACTGAATCTATAAATCGAAAACGTCGATAATTTAGTGTGCATCAGCGAAAGGGTTTACAGCGATAGTTCGATGCACAGTGGAACACGACAGAGATCACCACAAGAAGAACAACGTCATAAAGCGAACAACATCTGCAACAAAGCGGACGGACAAGAAAGAAGGAAAGAAAGTTTCGTGCCTGACGCGGAGCACATTGGAAACGAAAACAAAGCGCGTGAAAAAGTAAGCAAGAAGCCAAGGAACTTTCGCGGATTTGACAAAGACCGTCGTCGGGGTTGGAGTTTTTCAATATCCTTTATCTGGTAAAGGGGTTGGAAAATTTTCGGCACACTTCCGAACGCGGATAGCGTCTCCGGCGAGCAATGGAAGTTATGGGGAGGACGCGGCACAGCGAGTTCATCTCGAAAACGCATTTCAGAGCGCGTCAACAGCCCTTAGACCTCGCGGCAAAACTTGAATGTACTGCTTGCCATCGCCGAAAGACCAAATTCTGTCGAAAACTTTTACCTGCCACGGTAAACATGGAACTTTCGTGTTCATTTCCATGAGACCACCTCGCGAGTAATTTAACTTCCGGCGTGGATGTAAGCTCGCACCTTGTTTTTTTTTCGAATGTCCCCTGTTGCTGAAGGGCAACATAAGATAACGGTTGCTAGAATAGAAAGCACAGGACATACGAAGAATCGTGGAAATTATATCTAACGGTTAGTTTAACGTTCGCGCACGTTTTAAGTTGCAATTCTCGAGATACGGTACGCAAAATTTCCATAATGTCGCGTAATACTTTTTTGTAGCATCAGATAATTTAGGAGAATTAAATGAATTCTTGTTACAAATGTAATATGTTTATCGGAAAACAACTGAATAATTGTAAAATTAATGTATGTCCCTATGTAAGCAATTACTGAAAAATAGTAGTTAGTAACAGTGCAGGATAAATTTTGCATAATCACATTTAACCCAGAATAATAAAACGTTATTCAATCACTTAATTTTTGATGATGAAGTGAATAAATATCAAATTAAGAACTACAGAAAAACTAATGAATCTATTGAAAAATCTTCGAAAGTATGTTCAAAGAAGTGATAAATAACGCTGCGCATGGTCGGATGATTTTTACTATAAGAATCGCCTAATTTAATAAAATTGGTAACAACGTGATGTGATCTCTTTATTTCAAAGACAATTTTTTATTATAGAATTTTGCAGTCTTTTGTACACCGGTATTTTAGCTTTCTCTTCTGGATTTAACAATTTTCGTTTCAATTTATTTTATTTAATCAAAATACAATGAAGCCAATATTTTTCCAGTAGCTCCTGAATTTACATATGAATCTCGAATTTATGTTTCGATGTTGTTATCGATCATTTGTTTGCCATAACCATCTGTATAAGAATTTATAGTACACGTATAGATGATTTGCAATAATTATTCCGTATAGGAACATGAAATTATTTCTTGTGCCGATATATGTACATACGTTATATTTTTCATTGGTATATACAAGGTGTCCCCGCCGAGGAGGGGGGTGTGTCTGCATGAGAAAATAAGTTGAAAATACGGAATCAATTTTGTGTTCGAGGCTTCGTTTTCGAGAAAATCGAATTTAAAGGTCCGTCGGGTTCGCGTGCTATAGTATATTCATATTCATAGTATATTCATATAGTATATTCAAGTAGAATTGGTTGGTCATGGTTAAACGCGTCAGATGATTTTCTCGAAAACGAAGCTTCGGATGAAAGAATTTTAATCTATATTCTTGACTTATTTTCCTATGTAGAATACCCCCCCCCCCCCCCCCCCCCACCGGAACATTAAAACCAACAGTGGCCACAATTTACATGTTAAATGAGAGTTTACTCTGATCTATGTACGAGGCTCTGTTTGATATTGAGATTTGGTTGTAATCGCGACGTGTATTTGCACGTGAAAATGTTAAGAGTAAACTTCCAAGATAAACTTCGGGGAATATCATTTTAAATTTTTTTCGAAATTTCTCGGTTGAAGAAGGATTCCATAAAAATATTTCTATTAATACTACCGTTTAAACGTAGAATTCAAATTGAAAAGTTTACGTCAATGGAATTGAAAAATTATTGAAAATCTCGCGAATAATATTAGGGGTTCCCATAAGTAATCAATTATTAGCAAAGAATTTGTTTTGCATTTAGTTCTGTACCGATCGTTGAAGAGGAAACACGTATTCTTTTACAGTTTTTGGTAAAGCAGCCTGTGTTCAAAATATTCTAAAAAGTATAATTTTTTTTACAACCCTGTAATAAAATGGCGGCGTCCGTACCTTCCGAGGATCATATTCGTCATTGCATACGTTTTCATTTTCATGCGGGATTTAATGGAACGGTAACGACAAAGAAAATTTGCGATGTTTGTGGAGATGTATTGAAGGTCAACAAGTGTCAACGTTGGTTCAGAAGGCTTGCTGCTGGTGATTATGATCTCTCTGACAGGCCTCGAAGTGGACGACTAGTTGAATTTGATAATGACACCCTACAATCTCTAGTGGAAGCTGATCCAAAATTAAGTGTACAAGAATTATCGAGAAGCCTTGAGTCCACATGGTCAACTATACAAAGGCACCTACACGAAATGGGAAATGCATATAGGCAAGGAATATGGTTACCGCATCAATTATCTGAGACCAACAAGAATATTCGTCGATCAATTTGCACTTCATTGCTATCCAGATTTCGTAGAGATCCATTTCTTAGCAGAAACGTTACCGGAGATGAAAAATGGATTGTTTATGATAACATAAAGCGTCCCAAGCAAGGGCTTTCTGCAAATCAAACCGCAATATCAACCCCTAAACCGAGAAAGTTTAAGAAAGGTGTTACTATGAATTTGGTGGTACTGTCGTGGCATAATTCACTTTGAGTTGTTGAAACCTGGAGAAATAGTTATTGCTGAGTTGCATTGTCAGCAATTACAACGGCTGTATTCAGAACTATTGGAAAAGAGGGTCCACAGAAAAGGTGTAATACTGCACATTGACAATGCCCGGCCGCATACTGCGAAACTCACTCAAGAAAAAATCAAAGGATTGCATTGGGGAGTTTTACCGCACCCCCCGTACTCACCGGATGTTGCTCCCTCTGACTATCATCTTTTCGGATCTCTGGAGCATTATTTAAGAAATAAAACATTCCACCTTGGAGGCACCTTGAGTCATATTTTGCTTCACGAACCCTGGATTTCTATAAGGGGGGGGGGGTGAAAATTTGCAGGAAAGATGGCAAACTGTCCTTGAGAATGATGGAGATTATATAATAAATTAAGAAATAAAAACTTGAATTTACTACAAAGTTTGTTTTAGATTTCAAAATAATTGATTGCTTATGGGCCCCCCTAACAATACGAGCAAATTCACATTTAGTCGACGAACATTAATAATACTAATGGCTGCAATATAATGAATAGAACGTTTCTAATGACTAATGACATTGATTAAGAGTTAAATAGCATATCAATTGTCACCGGAAACTTTTGCGTTTGATATGCACGGGTTTAATGTTTGTCATTCATTTTAACTGACGCGTCCATTGTACCAATTGTCATATATACAAAAGAGAATAATGTATATTGTTCTGAAAAAATGACAACTGCGATATAGCATCCACAAGTAAGTGTATCTATATTAGTTACAGTAAACTTAATGAACATATGCAAACTAGTACAAAGATGTAGTCAAGTGTACATACAAAAATACAATATTTACCATTTAAGTTAAAACAATCCTGCAGAAAGTTGATTTTATAAACTCAAAAAATATAGTTTAGAATATATTTTTCGACATTTTAGCTTTGAAATCTAGACATTGAACAACTGTGAATTTCCTTATAGATTATACTAGAATTTTATATGGCTGCTTCGTTCTGGTTTAATCTCAGATTGCACGCTACATTTGCCGATGATATTGTTAAAAAGTATTTAAGGAAGTTACTGTGTCGATGCATGTACACTCAAGCAACCCGTGAAAGTGTATTACGACAGAGTCTTTTACGAAACGTTTATCTTCATTGGAAACGCGAAAGCACGTCCTCAAGAAAAAAATCGTTCGGAAAGTCCAGAGAAAAATGGTCGTCTTACAATTACCGGTAACAGAAATAAATCTTGCCTTCGCGTACCTCATCCATTTCACGGTTTTCCGTCTGGTAATTTCGATTGTTTTTGTTGGAGGAAGAAACAGAAGAAAACAGATTTGGTGAAAAGGTTGACTTGTTATATTCACATTTCCACTATCATACAAACGCCAACGTATTTTATTATCACACAATGTCATAATGTCAGACCAAATAATTCTGTTATTCTCAACTTTTGGGAGTTTTCATTACAATACATGTAAGATCATTGTCGACTTTCTGTTCTTTTGCAAAGTTCAATTACAATCTGCACCAATTGATTAAATGGTATCCGCTGCAAGTAGAAGTAGCATGCACAAGTCAGACATAGCCAGCCATAAGACGTAAAAGCGATTGCTACTATTCAGTTGCTTTCATGTTCTTACATGAGTATAATTTTAGTATAGTTAGTTTTAGAGTATATTTAGTATTAGTATAGTCTTTATTGGTTAAATTGTTTATGCTAATATCTGATTACCTTAGGCATCCTACACTATCGTATCATCTTATTCTATTTATTGAATCTATATTTTGACTATTTCTTTAGAAAATCAATTTCTATTTATCTCTCGTCAACGAAAATTAATGTGCAGATTTTATATTTCTGAAAACATTTGGATTCTGGCCACTATTATTGAATATAGGGTTATTCAATGCCAAATCGATCACTTTTTTGAGCTCACCATCGGCGATTTTGTTTTAAGTGAAATATGTTATAGTCCATGTGAAATTATGGGGATGGGGGTTAAGTCATCATTTTGCCGGTTTCGAATTTGTTTAAAAATTACTGGCCTTCGAAGTTTGCAATTTTTGCCCACTTTGGCGAAAATGGACTTCACTTACGAATTTTTATCTTAGGAACTGTTTGTCCAATTGTAAGATAATTTTTTCAACCTAGTTAATTAACTTTATAATGTCGAAAAATGTAAACAAATTCTTTTTTTCGCGTTTTCTTCGATTAGGGGTTAATGTTATTTAAATTTTTAAACAAATTCTATACTGGAAAAATGATTATTTAACTCCCCCCCCCCTAATTTGACATAGACTACATCATATTTCATTTAGAACAAAATCGTCGATGGTGACGTCAACAAGTGATCGATTTGGCATGGAATGACCATATAGTAAGTTGCTACATTTGAACCGCTGGTGGTTATTCAACTTAGCTTCAAGAAATTTTTTAAACAAAGAATCAAATACAAATACGAATAGTCTTTTACCGTTTTTGAATAGTGTTGAAGTAATTACAAAAGGAAGAATTCCATTCAATTTTTCTATATCAAATTCTCGATTATTCCCAGTACAAACATCTGCTAGTGTCAACATATCATAAAATTCACTGGTTGTTTATACTTAACAGTTTTACAATCGGTATCGGGTATACGTGACTGTTTTCAGCCTGTAGTTATCGACCGTTGTCAGGCAAGCGTGATTTAGTTGTTCTGGGTACTATAGAATATCTAAATTGAATCATACATATTTCAATTGGAACAGAATAGATTAAACTGTTTGAAAAATTTCAGGAATCTCCTTCACATGACGTTCACCTCATGATATTAAATGTGGCAGAAAATATTACTGAACCTATTAGTTTTAACTAGTTTTTCAAATTTTTTCATTAATTTCTTGAATTGCATCTGTGATGTTTACTTTACACTTTAATGTTTAATCTTTGCTTTAATCTGGTGGTACAAGCCCCAAGGAGATGAATCTACATAAAAAATTAGGTCCTGTAGCTTACTGTACGAATTACCCTAGGATAAGAGATCCAATTACTGCGGGGGTACCAATTACTGTGCCTGTATTAATTATACATATATTTAAAGCATAATATATATGTTGTCTTTACTGGATATATGTCTCAAATATCTAGCCGATAAAAGTCCCAGAACTATCCCCACTGCTGCGGTGTATACCCTGTAAGGGGCCACGAACCCAGGCCACTCGAGCTTCGCCGTCCTCTTCTACGTTCAGCAGTATATCAAAGAATAGTATGGGTAGATCCGTGTCGTGGACATATACAGTGCATTCTCGATGTATGTCAACAACAAGGGTCTTGCCAGCGTCATGTATCGTTCAGGAGTAGTGTTCCTTCTCGAGAATTTCTCGAGGAAAATTCTTATGAATCTCATTTACTTTATAACATATAAATTCTTAAATTCTCTTAAATTCTTATTTAAAACTTTAGAAAAACAGGATACTGAATTGAGTAATGAGTTTCTTGTTGTTATTGAAGAAGACATATCTAAAAGAAGAGACAAGATTGTTGTATCCCTTATAACAGGGTCTCCGCAAAAAGATTCAGAAGATACATTTTTTTATTTAACATTCAAGGCAGATATGTATAAAATGGCAAAACAAATTCTAAGCAGACTTTTTGGAAAATATAACAATGATTCTTATGAAAATAGTGAAAAACTTTCAGATTCTCAGAATGAGGAACTATCACTGGAAAAACAGTTAGAATTAGAAATTGCAGAAAGCCTTCAAGAATTTAGTGTCAAGAGTTTAGCGGCAGAAGAAAATAAATTCCGGACTCTAACAACGGAATTCCAAATTTTTGAGTCCACTGAAAAAGGACACCCAATCTTCAGCAGCTTTTGGATGTTCTGTATACGATAAAGCCAACATCCACACAAAATGAATGAAATTTTTCTACGGGTACAGATTTTGTTACAAAAAAAAAAAGAAGTAGATTGTCTGATTCTACATTAGACGCATTACGCTTCTTAAGAAGTCATTTCAAAACAAAAGCGTAATGTTTCACTTTATAAAAATTTGGTAAAAGTTTCCCAATATTTTTTTATTTTATTAAAAATTCTCGAGAATTCTCGAGAAATATAGTCTTATTTCGGTAGTGGGGATAATTCCGCGACGTTTACCATCCAAGCCATGGCGACATATATAAAGCAATCACTGTATCGAGAAAACACTGTATCTCTTTTTTTAATATTCGTTATTCTTTAAAAATAAGTAAAATTAATATAGGCACAGTAATTGGTACTCCTACAGTAATTGGGTCCCTTACCCCAGCCCTTGTTTCTTCTAATCATTGCAGAAAATTTGTATTTTGCATCAAGATTCGCAGTCCGCTAATAACATAAAACGCTGCACGCGACCGTAAGAATACAATTAACAAAAAGAATAAAGGACTCGCACGTTGCCGGTTGCATCGGGAGTGTGTTACAATCGATACGTGGATACCGTGAGGGATGGCTCGCTCGGTTTCTCATCGGCGGTGGCCAGAAATAATTTTTCGCAATTTTTTATGCTTCCGACCGGTCGATCCGTTCGGGACGATAAGGGCTCCGACATAAATCGCGCAACAGGGATCGCAGCTGTGTTATCGAGCCGGCAACAGTGCGGGTGGCCGAGCCAGTCTGATAAAGTTCTGTCATTTTTATCGACGGGTCGGTCGCAGGTTCGTTAAAAAAAAAAAGAAAAAAACGATTTGACTGGTCGGCTCGTCAAACCGAATTATCGGGCGGGCTCGGGCGACGAGAGTGGCTGTTTATACCGAGGCGTAAATACCGGTTGGCGAGCTGCCTTTTTGCGAAAATTTCTGCACACTGCACGCCTCGCCTCTCATCTCCAATCCTCGCCTCGCCTCTCCTCGCGTCGCCGACCACCGGCCATTCACATTTACGGGGCGCATTTTCATAAAATTTTCGTTCACGGTTAATACCTCTCCTCGCTACGTTACGGCGTAACGTCGCACTAATTTTCAACTCCGATGTTCGCGCGAGAGAAGAAAGTAAGGAAGCGGAAGAGGAAGTTGAGGCTAAGGAGTTTACTTAAGGAGGAAACAACTCGAGACCGTTAAGTACCGTCCCTCCTTCGTCTTTCGGGTGAGGGGGCAGGGGGTGGGGGTGGGGGGTTGGACGGTTTTACATGTGGTTCGCAAATTTACTTTTTCCTTGAGAATACGCAGGGGCTGAATGCGAGACCGTTGGCTGCCGGGGACGCGATTGTCGGCGCCGATATTGAAAATGTGAAATGAATTGCTTCGTATGAAATAGCGTGTTTGAAGAAATTGAATTTCAACGTTCGATGAGCGCGCACGGTCAATCGGGAAATCTTACATGTGTCCGCCGAGTATTAAATATTTATGTTGAAAGATTTTGGATTTTTGATGGACGTCAATTAACTTGCTGTAATTGGACAGATTCTGGAAAATATTTGCGATGTATCTTCGAATTAAATTGAAAGTACGAAACTATGAAATTTATCATACTTATAAGATATAAGGAAAAAATATAAAAAGAAAAGAAAATTTATGTTACTTCTTATTAATACCACAAATTTTATTTATTTTAATATAACCATCGTACACGTTTATAAACTTTAATTCCTTCTTGTTTTCGGTTCATTCATCTTTTAACTAATAAATTAATTGATAACGAGAGCATGTAAACTTTTGATTGTTAACTATAAATAATTTAATGTTGTTGGTTGCTGTGTTGCACTTTATTGTTTAATGGACTTATGTTTCAAATGAAATTTGCGATATGATAATTACATAACGAACAATAATAAGGGTATTTCAACTGAATCACAATTATTACGTTTAACAGTGCTTGAAAATATAGGTAGAAACTCAGAAGAGATTTAAAAGAGCGAGAGCTCTCGATAATTTACTATAAGAAATATCTGTAGAAAGCATTTTGTCATAAAAAATGAAATGTTGCTATAGGGTAAAATTTCGAAGGCGAACATACCATAAGTAATAAACTATACGTCTGTATATTGAAGTAATTAACAAGCATGAATATTTAAGTAATACGAAAATTTATTTATTCGATATATTCAAACAGTAGTGAGGACACAAAACATATATAGAACTTTACACGTTATAATTAAATTTACATTTAACCCTTTGCACTCGAAGCCATTTTAACTCCGAAACGAAAAATTTCTTCCGACCCAGAATATTTTCCCTTCTATATATATTTTTTCGTGCTGTACATACGAAAATGGTGCAATTCACTCGTAAAATACTGAAATGTTTAGTAACTTATTAAATACAAAGAAATTAAATAATGTAAAAAATATTTTGAATAATGATACAGCAATTTTTAGTGGCGCCTTACAGTTGCAATTCGAGTGCTAAGGGTTAATAATAGTAATAAATGTTTTACCATAAAAGTTGAAACAAACATGGGATTCTATGTAAAAACTCGCGCCGCCATTTTAGACATCAATCACATTCTTATTGTTATTTGACTTTTCCATCTTTCTCATATAAATTAGAAAGATTAAAAACGTTTTAGCACGAAACAAATATATAAAAATAACAAACGAACGAAAGAGTTATTCATTGTTCAAATGGTAGCGTGATTTATAGTAGTCCGTCCGGTATGGAATTGTTACAGACGAATATAACGAACAAAAATCTTCTGAAAAACCCGGTGAACTATCACAACAGTCAACCAATTATTCTCACAAATAGTTGCACAAATGATTGTCGGCAAATATTCATCTAATATCCATTTATTTTGATTGTACACTTTCATTCCAATAATTATATTTAATTCAGAATCTCGTAGTTCAAACGGGTACATTGAATTGCAACACAGCAACAGTGAGCAGCACATTTTACGCCATTTAAATGGAAAAGGGTGAATTTTCATCTGACAAGTGTAGATGATACAGTGTGCAGTATATCTACCGATTCACATTCAGATCTCAAAGACCGACAAAATAAGAAATCTTCAAATTCAGAGTATTCAATTACTTTTTGACTTACTACTGGAGATCGAAGAAGAGTTGAAATATTTTTTGCACAATTCGAAATTTTTTTGTAAACGATAACAACGTCGAAATGTTTCTCAGCGTAAAAAGAAGTCTAAATTACCACACATAGTCCGAGGGAACATCACGATTTCCGGAATTCAGAAAATTTAAGCAACTCCCAAAGTTCGATTCCAATTGAGATTTCCGAGTTTTTGCAGCTCTGGAGTCTCCCAAAGGTCTCCGCGAGTTTCAGAATTCTTGGAAGTTCAGGACTCCAATGGGATTTCACGTGTCCAGCTGATCACGGGCGTCCTAAAAATTTCTTAAAACTCTTACCTTCAAAATACCGAATTCAAGAAAATAAAAATGCATACGAATAACCGTGAAAGTGATTCATCCAATAAACGGGTGTTTGATTTTACGTAACAGTAAATAAACCAGCTAGTTCTTGTTGAAGTCGATTTAAAAAAAATTAATTTTTAGAAAATGGCAGCTATTTGAATACAAATGTATAATTTCTTATCTAAATTTTGGCTTCATTTCTCGTAGAAAGGGAAGAATATAAAAAATCCGCTTCATGAAAGATAATAGAAAATTGATACTGCAAAATTTTATCTAACTGGATCCAGTCTCTTAGATATGTACAGTGTTTACTCTATATATGTCCCAAATGTCTAACCGATAAAAATCCCAGAACTATCCCCACTGCCGCGGTGTAAACTCCGTAAGGGGCAATGAAATGTTCGGCGTGGATCAAAGAATAGTGGTCTCCTGGTCGATATATGTCCCCGGCTAGACCCGTGTGTTGGACATATATCGAGCTAATACTGTATTATTGTTACCGATGTTAAAAATTTTATTTCGAGAAAAGTTTCAATTGTCCGTCACTATTATGCGCTGCGACTGTAGTGCAATAGTGCAGTGTAAAATGAATTTCCAAACAAAAAAAAAACTTTGGAAACTTCGGATGTCACTTTGAAAAATCGATTCTTTCACCAAAGCTACGTGGTCCCTGAAGGCACGGATCCAGCCTGGTCATCCGCACGGGCGTCATCGCCACGAGGATTAATCACGAAGACGTCCCATCTCCGAATCAATACCAGAACCAACCGGACGTACGAAAAAAAAAAAAAAAAAAAAAAAAAAACACCCGTGCATCAGTGCATCGAACGGGCGCGCTAATTGCCCCCGTCTCGTTAGCATGGAAAAGTGCAAGCCTCGTAAATTAGCAGAACAATTAGCCTTAACGGCCCGGCGACTGTGTCTTATGAAAATGCAGGACAAAACGCTTTCCTGGTCTCACACGACTTCCGTGGAATTCGTTCTCCCGTGGACTTGCGTACATTCCAAGGGTGATGGCTACTGTACGGTGTGCGCGGCAGTTGGACGAGGAGGGGAGGGGATTTGGATGGGGTTACGGGGTGGTGGAGGACGGAGCGGGTGGTTAGAACACTTCCCAGGAGGACGAGGAGGAAAACTGGTCGGGATTACCGTGCTAGGATGGCCAGGTCTCTCGGTATCCGAAGGGAAGGGGATTGAAGTAAGGGTCGGACATTAGAATTCATGCGGAGACATTTGCGGTCCGGCTCCTAACGACTAGCTGTAAAAAGCTAGCCGAAGCTGCGAAGTGGAAGGCGAAGAACGAACGAACAAGGTTAGCCGTGGGCTGGAGGGGGGGGGGGGGATCGGTCCAGTCGAAGCTTGCCGGGAAGGGAGATGGTAATGCGGAATGAATAAAAAAGCATTGCCCCCGAGGAGAGCCCGAGTATCCCCTTGAATATGGTATATCAATGCGTATACCCGGTTCTCTCGAGGACCGCCGGATGTGGAAGATCAGTGCGTGTATACTGTATACGGGTCACGTCTGCTCGAAATCGATAACTAGGCTATCGCTTTGTATTTAGCTCGCCCAACCACCGATACCTTGCTTTCGATTAGCCGAACGGTTACGTTCGCCGATTTCCCTCGAAACTGCCGTGCCCCGCCGTGATTCTGTTTTCCTAATGGGCTTCAAGGCGGCTCGCGAAAATCGCGAGGCCGGAGGGATTTGTTTCGTTTTGTCGACTCTTTCTCTTTCGGTGCGAACAAACGGATTGAAAGTGGAGAGTGCTTACATCTTTTCTTGTCACAGATTCACGAATAAACGTGCACCGTAAACGTACAATTTGTTAAGTTTATGATTGTCAGGTCAGTATTTCTATTTCCTCATTAATTGAAAGATTCACACTGAGCTGGCCTAACCGCATTAATTTCTCGTTTCGTCGAAGGGTAAGAAACTTATGTCGTTTCGCGTCATTAGGAACATGACTCACAATTCGATATCTCGTTAAACACTCGGCTGTTGCAAAACCGTCGGCCCTCGATTCAGGGAAATCTTGTTTCGAAGAGGGTTCGAGTTTCTTGCACGTTCGAAGAATCGCAAGAACTATATGGGATTTTAACTACCCCGAATCGTCGGTCCAATCGCGGCGCAATTCGTAAACGGAAAGTTCGTTCTCAGCCATAATACTTCCGAACATCCCCTAACTTCCTAATACGTTATAATACGAATTTTTCTCCACAAATATGGTCAATACCATGCTTATGTTTCCTTTCGTATGACATTTAAATACTATATTTTTATATTTAATACTATATTTGGAGATCGATTATTTTGTTATATGATAACGCAAAGTATGTAATTATACGTTAAATAATTCGAAGAAGTAAATGAATCTCCTTTGAATTATTTCATTCGATTATAGAATTAAATGTTTTGTTATTTCAACTGTGTATATAAAATAAAACACCATACCTTTTCATTATACTTTCAAACAACATGAAATAATTATCCGGCCAATTAGTGATTAAAAAACTTTGCACGGCATCGTAAATGAAAACCAATAAAGTCCAAATTTGTATGAAAACTCTTGCGGAGATATGTTGCGAATAATTGATAATGAATCACACATACACGCGCGTACGCACACGTGCACGCACGAATACACAAATATACCTAAAGTCGATGAGATTGACTAAAAAGAAATTCTCCTGAAAGCAAAATTCGAAGAAAGAAGCACTACTGTTACCCAAATACCTTTGCGCGACTACGCGATCGAGATCGCGTCTCCGTCAAAGCTTAATCAAAATGCACGTTCCATTTTAATTAAGGCGCGTTCTATCGCGTACTGAAATCGAGAAGACTATGAAAAAGTCGGGACCGGACAGGCCGAGGGGTGGGGTGGCCGGGGCAGTGTTCTTTTTGAACCAGCGAATATTAATACCAATGAAAATTGATTACCCGCGAGAGCACTTTTTAATCATCAATATTAATTAGTCCATTGAACCGCGCACGAATTAAGAAAGTTCCTCGACAAGAGGCCGACGAAAGAAGAAAGGACGTTGGCAAGGGGGGCAACGAGGGGGAGTTGAAAGCGAGAGCTGTCCCTACACCCTTTTTGATTAACCGTTCAGTTTACCCGATCGTCGAAAGCAAAGTTCAGCTTTGATATTGTACAGGGTGGGCCAATAACTGTTGGAAATTTGCCCTAATATCGCGTACCTTGCGCCATCTTTACATTCCGTTGTTTTATGCTCGATACTATGTTCGATACTACGATCGATGAATATAACCTAACTTTTGTATACGCAGTTCTGTGTTCGTTCCATGTGTAATTAAAAACGTTGTTATTGGCAAGACCAGTGTCGTGTTTCACCCAGAACTTTTCCACAATAACTTTACCCGCCTTGAACATTTCCGTTGCTTGTATAGTATAAATATACAATTTAATTATATGTATACGAAAATTGCATGGTGGAGAATATTGTGATGCAAACACTTTTTGTGCGCGTAAAAGCATTTCGCAGATATCAAGGTCAGCTTGACGTCATTCCATGCCAAATCGATCACATTTTGATGTCTCCATCGGCGATTTTGTTCTAAATGAAATATATAAATAATTTAATATAAAGAAATTAAGTCATTATTTTGCTGGTTTAGAATTTGTTTAAAATGTAGAGGCCTTCGAAATTTGCTTCGGATTCACGTACGAATTTTTATCTCAAGAAATGTTTGTCTGATTGAGCTAAATTTTTGTTCGTTTTGTTCAGAAAGGATTGAGAAATTATAAAATAATGTTTTCAACCTCGAATATGAACATATTTTTCTCAAAATTTAAATAACTTTTTCACCTCATCGAAAAATACGGGAAAAAAGAATTTGTTCACATTTTTCGACATTATAAAGTGTATTATCTAGGTTGACAAAAATATTTTACTGTAGTCCAATCCTTTCTGAATAAAAAAAAAGCTTTAACTCAATCGGACAAAGAGTTCCTGAGGTAAAAATTCCTAAGTGAAGCCCATTTTCGCCAAAATGGGCAAAAATTGCAAGTTTCTAAACTGGCAAAATGATGACTTACCCCCCTCCCCCTCCACCCCACGTAATTTCACATGAACTACAACGAATTTCATGTAGAACAAAATTGCCGATGGTGACGTCAGAAAGTGATGGATTGGCCATGGAATGACCCCTTGATTTATTTAAATGAAAGGACATACCTTTTGTATCGTGCATCAACATAGTATCAAAATTCTACGTCGAAAATTCGATTTCTACTGTAGTATAATCAAGAAACTTGTAATTCATTGACAGAATGTGTTGATTACAATGATGCTTACTTTGATCAATGAAGGACACAAGTTATATTTAATTAACTTTATTGTTTAAAATCGGACGTATGTCATATGCAACAACCTAATAAAACGGTTTGAAATTCCAATCGATTCTCGCAGTCGGTGATCACAGTTCGAAGTTATTGCGAACTCTGAATTCGAGGAAGGTAGATCTCCTTTTCACGACGCTCGTTATATCGAGTTAGGCAGCGGCGGAATAACGAGCGCTCATTTGTCAACCGCTGATAAGATACTCGAGAAAACGATTTTCCTCCGGTTCTGCATCCAATCGGTAGCTCTTATCGATTTCTTATTACTTAGACAGCGAGCCCGGCCTGCCCGACGAGATCCTTTCTCGGATGCTGGTCTTCAGGGTGTCGTTTCTCGCGCGTCTCGACCCCTTTCTAATCCCCCGCAGAAGCTTGTGTTTCTCGGTGTCAGCAAGTCCGTGTAACCAACTCAATCCTTGCTGGTGCGCAAATACAGCAAAAATGGTTGCTAACTCCCGCAGAACTCGCATAAAGCCAAATATTATAATCGATATGTCACTCGCTAAAATTAATACGAGGTATGTCTGCGAGACATATGCGAAAGTTCTCCATTACATATCCTTTCATTTATACGTGGCACATGAGCTATGCTAACAATTGATAATGAAAATTGTCCGCATCGATTGCAAGAAACAGGAGCCAGATAGAAATGTCTGTTTCTTCTTAAGCGAGTACAGTAGTGCCTCGCTTGTTACGCGAAACGAGACCGGAAATGCGTGAAAAAGTCGAGGTTGCGCAACGAGGGTGCCATCCCCTGTTATTCTTATATAAGGATACAGTTTGTGATCAAAGGTTAAAGCTTAATCTATTTGTGATATTTATGATTTTGGAATTGTTGTAATATTTTAGACGGTGAGATCGGAAACAGCAGGAGTTACCTAAACACAGTGTTCACATTAATAATGAATTATTACGGGGGTTGCGAGAACTGTCGAAGTAGTCGGTGATTCTCACGGGAGACTTGAAACCTTTATAAAGTTCGTGGATGGGCAAAGTAAAGTTTGCTGTAGCCGACTGTAAGTAACCAGTGAGAACGAGGTTTCCCGATAGCGTCTAATCCAGTGACCGATAAAAATTTCCCGAAGTTGGAACACTTCCGTTGCTCAATATTGTGAATTAAGTAGCAGTAAGAAATATACTAATTGTTAGGCGGAATGCAGGAAGTTACTAAAGATCGTACAAAATAACGACAACCAAAGGCAATAATAGAAATGTGATGCTACACCTCTATTCCCTTAAATTACTTTTAGAGTATTTATTATAGTAGGACAGATTCGGATAATCGAGGTCGTACTGTATCTGCAAAGTTGTCTCAAATAAAATTATATCGCTCGTTAAGCGACGCGCCAAATCACTGAAAATCGTACATCTTTACACATGCATATCTTTTGACCTAGTGATCTCCTAGGATTGAAACTTGGATTTTCGGCATTTTCTTGCCAAAATCTGCAGGATTGCATTTAAAAATGTTAGACATTTACGGTTTCCTGAAGTAAAGTTTAACAGAATCTTCTGAATATAGTGTAACACTTTGCTCTTTAATTTAAAAGAGTATGGAACACGCATCAAGATTATTAAGATGTTTGAAGCTTTAAAGACATCCAAGACTTTCAGAACTTCCAAAATCGCATTGATTTATGAAATATTTTCTGTTTTCCAAAATTTGACGCTATCACTGACATTACGACTATCAAAGCTAATTCAACACTCAATTATAATTGAATTGCTTGAAAACTGTCTTTTTATGAGCATAGAAAGAGACAGCAACGTGCTCTTCTCCTTTAGCCTCAGCAGACAATCTCATCAGCCCGAACTATACTCTCTTAGGTATTTTCTACAATTTATCGCGTCCCACGCGACCCCTGATAAATTTCTAGAAAAACGTGACCACCAGCTAAGCTTTTGACTCTATACCGCAAGGAGAACCAATTCGAGGAAACGATCAGGTTAAACGTAACCAGCGACCCTATTCGAAGTAAGTACATTCGTAGACAAAAGGGTAGTACATTCTTACTATTTGCATATTAAATTTCATTGTTTTAAACGTCTTTGCAAACCAACAAGTAACCCCAAATATATTAATCTAATAATTTCGTTTGGTATTACGACGCGAAAAGAAGATTTGGAAGAGCACAATTATTGAAAATCCATTTAGTCGGCTACCGATAGATAAGCCGACAAATATCATAGAATAATTCTATGAAATATACATATTAAAAAATAAAATGTACATATTAATTTTTTAACTCAATACACAAGTTGGGTCAGGAAGATCCATGAACCGAATTTGTCCTGTTTCAACATTTTAAAATTATCTTAGAATTACATAATGAATTTTCGTGTTACCAGGAGCAGTTTTATGTAATGTAGCAACAAATTGCAAAGTCTCTTGATTCTGATCGAAATAAATGAAATTTAATATCAGAAAAGTGATTGTTTCGTTATCGGAACACTCGTCTATCTATTAGTTCGGATACGGGAGGCTCTGCTCTATACAAAAACAATTGTCGAATTTCTCCTATTTCTGAACCGTTCGAAGATAACCTCCTAGATTGACCGTTACGCTATAGCTTTGACCGTGAATGTAACTAATCGAACCACGAGAGCTCGATCGACAGACGCATTCCGAATTTATCGAGTACACTCGAATGGAGAATTAATCGGGAACGGTGGTCCGTCAGACTGCGAGCAATCTCGAAGAAACGCGATCGAGCCGGATGTACAAACGATCGGAAGTAATCCTCGAGGGAGATAGGGGTGGCTGAGAAGGGGGGAGGGAGAGTGCAGGTGAGATTCCACGGTAAGAGAAACGACAGTCACCGTTGAAAGTAAATATTGCAAGCGGAGCGAACTTTTAAATGGCGTCTGTGTTCCGCCATGTAATTCGAAAGTTTTAAACCGAACGGCTGATGAGCCGACAGTCGTCGTCGTCGTCGTTCCCATCGTCTTCGCGACTTCTCTTACCTCCGTCGACGTTGATCTGACGTGCAATCAGAGAAGCGAACGATCCAAGACCGCGAGAATTCGTTCGCTAATGCCACGGCAAGTCTTCCGTAATCTTCGCGAGAGATATTCCCCGGCGCTCGTTATTCCGTGCCGATTTTATTTGCCGACGTTCGTAACGAAATCACAGGCACATACAGCTAGTATATTATAATGAGTTAACGGAGTTTGGAAATTCCTAGGGAACGGGGAGAAAATAGTATGTGTTTCCGCGGTGGTAGAAAGTATATTATGTATTTGAAATTTCAGGAAAAAGAGGGAAAACCGCCAGCGGGAATCGAAACCCGCGACCTCACTCTGGTTGTGGCGGCTGATCAGCTAACGCACACAACCACGGAACCCTCCGACTTTTTCTAATCTTTGTACGTAATTTGGTCTGGGGGTTCTGATCCAACGTAATCATAAACACAATGACTATTACAGTGTTTACTCGATATATGTCCAAAACACGGGTCTAACCAGGGACATACGGTGACTCACGAAAGTATTTGAACACTTACCATGAAATACCTTATTTATTATAATAAGTATATTATACAATACTTACAGAAATATTATTAACATTGTAAATTGGTATGACTCTCTAGATTATACAGGTGTGTCGAAATATGTGTACAATAGTTATGAATTATTTCTTACGAACATAAACTTTGCCGATGCCACAAAAGTATTTGAACAGGTACCTTTTAAAGCTTTAATATTTAGTAGGTCCACCTTTGGCACGAATAACATGTTGTAAGCGAGTATGCATACTGATTACTAACTTTTCTGTCACATTCGGAGATGCAGAATTCCACACTTCGAGTAATTTTTCTTTTAAACTTGCCTTGGATGATATATTACATTTTTTTCATTATTTTCCTATTATTGCACATAGAGGTCAATCGGGTTAATATCGCGGCTTCGTGGTGGTGTTATCAACATGTGAGGGGTAATGTATATGATCCATTCCTTATCGATCCCTGCGGTGTGTTTAAGATCATTATCCTGCTGAAAGTAAAAGTGTTCGTACATACCCAATTTTCTTGCACTCTCTTTTAAATTTTCTTGTGAAATGTTCAGATATTTGTATTTATCCATTATTCCTTCTACGAAGACCAAATTCCCGGTACCGCCTGCTGACATGCACCTTCAGATCATAATTGAACCACCCCCATGTTTTACCGTAGCACGCAAGTTTTTCACTTCCATTTCAGTATTTGCTTGTCTCCAAACAAAACTGCGTCCGTCCGATCCACAAACGTTAAATTTCGATTCATCTAAAAAGATTACTTTATTCCAGAATGCATTATTTTTACTAATAAATTCCTTGGCAAATTTTAATCTCTTTTTCTTATTAATATCACCAATGTACGGCTTCTTTCTAGGAACTCTGGCATGATATTCATTTTCACGTAGCACTCTTCTACATGATTCTGGATTTACATCTTTCTTGAAGTAATTTCTAACCATCGTTGCAAGTTGTGTCGCAGAAATCTTTGAATTTTTTTTATTTCACCGATCAAAGCTCTATCTCCTCTATCCGTTAGTTTTTTTTTTGCGGCCTGAACGGTACTTGTTTTGTACAGTTCCTTCAGATTTCGATCGTTTAAGAATACAATGTGTTGTAGATCTATTTATATTGAATAATTTACTTATTTCACAATTAATTTTTTCTAATTTTAAGGAATTTCAGATGTTTTGGGACACATGTTCAATAGAATATTTCACGATGAATGCTAGACTATGACTGACAAGCGTAGAACAACTAGCAACAGTGAATTTTTACATTCAGTGGTAAGTATATAACTATTTTAACTCACGTATTTTCATCAACGAAGTTTCTAACTTTCTTTCTTTGGTACAACTTTAATCGATCTTTTACTAACATGAGTGAAATTTTCGGGTCGGTTAAGTACACTGCTCGATTGAAAACGTCTAGGATTCTATTCTTTCGGCTATTTTGTCGTGAGTTTAAGTATCATATTTTTAGATTCTAACTGAGCTTCTAACTGAGAACTGCATAATGCTTCGCTCTTTTCCAATTAACTGTCTCGTATCTCAAGTACGTGTTCGACTAAGTTTCTTATTCATCAGTAATTTCTACACAAGAACAAGCATTTTAGAATATCGGATTTAAGAAAGAAAAATATTAGTAAAAGATCGATTAAAGTTGTACCAAAGAAAGAAAGTTAGAAACTTCGTTGATGAAAATACGTGAGTTAAAACAGTTAAATACTTACTTCCTCTGTAAATGAAAATATAATTGTGGACAATAGATATCTAATTTATACTACATTACAGCCACACACAGTCTGCAGAAAGTGCCAGTAGCAATGACAGCGAAACGTCAAGTGATGAGATGCGAAGTGCTTCATGTTTCGTAAGTAACTCAAAACGTTCACATACTTCATTATTATTATTTTTATTGTGTTTTATATATGAGAATACGATATACCTTCAAACTGGTGTTCTATCAAATCATTTCAACGAAAAAATGATTTCATTAGTTTTTGTCACAAAAATCTATTGTTTGCAAAATCCTGAGATCGTAGACAAATTTTGAGATCAGATTTGAAATCAGCGTGAAAAAATCTATGGGAAATGATGTATAGCATGTTAAAAAAAAATTTTTTCCGCGCGTGGTATTGGAAAAACCACAATTTTCTTGAAATTGTGCAAGTTTAACGAATTTTCTCAAGGTTAAAAGCGTTCGTACCATAATTTCCCAATTTTTCCCATATTCTACAAAGTTTCAGCTTAAATTTAAAAAAAAAATGTCATCGCTCTACCTCATTTCTATCGAAAGTTCCTTGATGTTGAATCCGATTTCGTCCAAATTGCCCACTGTGCGGCATAACTCCTCCTCCAACACATCCTATCACGGCAGAGACAAGCTATCAAATTCGTTTCGAAACAACAGTTTCCGCGTCCACGTTATCCGCTTGTCAAAAGTTTCGTCACCGACGCGACGGCTAATACGCGAAGTTTAATTTTTTGAAGCGCGAAACGGCGCGCGAGTCAATTTCGTCCGGAATTGGACAACCGTCGCGCGTCGGCCATGAAACTCGGAAATAATGTATGCATGCTTGCTCTCGCAACACCGTTACCCAACGGCAGGTCTTTAACCGGAGAGGCGGGAGCGACGGCAGCGGCGGCATCGCGACGCTTCTTTCCGTGAGAAACGACGATCGGAAATGACACGATCCCGGTGAAAACCAGAAGCGCCGCGGACCGTAGGCCAAACAAATAACGTTCCTCCCGCGGTGACACGCGAACCCTTTCAAACTCGATCGGAACGAATGTCAAAACGATGGGCTCCTAACGTGCCCGCGGCCCGGTCCGCTAATGGAAACTGTCTCCACGGCCCGAAAGGAATTTAATACTGTACCAGAGGTTAACGAGGTCTTGGACCTCTTTTGATCGTGGTGCCGGCTGTCAGCTTACGACCAAAAATTTATCATGAGTTTTTCATACGGAACTCTGAACGACTGAAACGGGATCTGAACCGTGGGTGGAGGGGGGGGGGGGATGAACATGGAATTCGTGTTCTACGTGACTGGGATTTGCGCAGTATCGAGAGTGGATTTGCTGCGTTCATTCGCTGAAATGAATGTTGAGGTTGCTTCATCGTGGTTCTCGGGCGGAACGATTTATCGGCGGCGTGGCTCGGCTTTGAGACGGGCGCAAACGGAATTGGCGGGAACAGGGACCATACGATTATTCTTGTGCTTCTACTACAAGCGTTAAAGGATTTTCGTTAACCTGAATCTTCATTAAATTCAATGAAGAATGGCTGACACATTGGCTTAGATGTCTGTAGAAGTTTCGAGATACGTTCATACGTTGCCCGCTGCAGACTACAATATCGCCGAATTTGTATGCACAGAATGATCCAAGAATTAAATGGAAATGGGTTTTTTTGTTTGCAAATCTTTGCAATGCTTTCACAGTTTGACATTTGAACAATTAATTTTTGCTTTAGAGTAATTCCAGGAGAGACACACCATAGGCTGAGATACACCAGTTGTTATTGTGGCAATACTGGACGATTCTCAATTGTTTTTCTGTTATCATTTATAACATTTTAACATTTCTAAATAATCTCAAAACGAAGTATAAAAACTTCTTAGCGCTCCAAACTTCTGTTGAAATATTTTTGTAAGTGGTCAGTACAAATTACCCTCTTATGGTATGGTTTTATCAGTATTGATTTGAATAGTGACAATGGTTTCTCTCTTACAATTTTTCATCGTGTTTTGACAACATTTTTTGTATTGGTTCTTGTTTTTGTATAGCTGCGTTTCTCCCTAAATTGAGAGACATTAATGTATGTTAATGTGCTAGGCAGTCATTTTTATGAAAAATGAAGCACCTTTTTTTTTAATTAATTAAGAAGCGATAAATTAAACCTGAGACTTGTTCTTTGCCACGCTATTGGTTAACATCTTACACTGCAATTAATTAAAGTTAATCAATTTATATTTATGACTCTGTAATTAGGTAATTAAAAAGGAGATGCTTCATTTTTTACAAAAACAACTGGCTTGTAGATTCTAATAATTATTGTATTGAATGTTTAGAAGATTAGTATTCAACCACATCTAAAACAGATTGGATTTCTTGTTTAGAATGCCTCAAATGGCTCCATGAAACATGTACTACGTATTCTCCTTTACGTAATATGTTATGTGCGTCCAACCCCAGGCCCTAGGGAGAGATGCACTTTTTCGAACATTTTTAAACTGCATATTAATATATTAACACATCTTGCGCGGGAAGCGACTAAAGTCGTTTTTCACGGATTATTGATGGATTATTGTTATCGATGGGTTTTTGTGATGTTTTTACAATAAAATCGGATAGACATGCGTTGCAAAAATACAAAACGTGCGTTGCAAGAATTAATGCAACACGGTAAGACTTTGGCGGCAAAGTGTTCGCGCAAGATGTGTTAATATAAAAGTTTTACTGATTTTACGTTATATTTTCTTAAAGAGATTGAAATAAACAATTGAACAATGCCGGCCTATTTTTTCAATTATTTTCAGTAAAATTTTTATTGAACAGAAAACAGAATGTGGTGCGTCTCTCCCGGAATTACCCTAAATACTTGGTAATCCGTAGTCTCTTGATCTCTAACCATTTCAGGATCCGAGATCGATATAACGGTTTCGAAGTCACCGTGAAATCAAAAATCGCAATCCCACGGTAGAGATAACGTGCGAGCAGGGGTATGTTGTCGCCGTGGTCGGTTTTTGTCCACGTCCCGGCGTCTCGGTCGCGGTGACGGCACACCAATGTCTGTTCCCCAATAAACCGCGTGGGAATTGAACCCTGGGATTCGTCTCTCGCTTCTTGGTGCAGCATGCCGAGCCGAGCGGAGCAGAGCGGAGCGGAGCCGAGCAGAGTAAAGCTGAGCCAGAGCAGAGTCAGGGAACGGGCCAGACGAACGTCGGCTGCCGTCGAAGATGGAAAGAGAGAAGAGGAATGGAGAAGAAGAAGAAGAAGAAGAAGAAGAAGAAGAACGGTCGGAGAAACGGTGGAAGTCTATAGAGGGAAAAAGGCGGGAAATACCCTCGGGAGCCCTCGGCAGATTTATGCCGCCCCTGGCTGGTTTGCTCGCTGGCTGGCAACCCCAACGTCCGACCTTCATCCTCCATCTCTCCACGTCCTCTTCCTACTTCTTGGCCGCGGGGGTTACCTCCTAACCAAAGGATCCTGCAGGATATTATACGATATGCACCGAAAGTTGATAGACGGCTATTACGTTCCGCTAAGACGAGCACACTACGTTCCACAGGCTTTCTTCATCTCTTTTTCCCAGTGATTTCTCGCTACGTTCAGTTTCACGATGTGATTTTTCGGTGGGAAAGTTCCCTTGGTCCTCGTCTATCGTCGAATCCGAGTCGTTCCATAGGATTCCCACTCGTTTCGAACTTTTTGTCTTTCGCCGGGCCCGCCTGATATTCTCCGTGGATCTCTCCTCTGAATGCAGTGGGTCGTGGAATAATGCTTTTTGCACTCGAACGTTGCGGCAAGTCAATGGTGATTTAACCCTTTGATCGCACCCCGCGCGGTTCAAGTCGAAATCAGAGTGGGTTCTAGGCTACCCGCTGTTCGATTCTTCGCAAGAAACTAGAATATTTTGTCATTTCTAACGTTTTCACAACGCTAATGGATTCCGGGGCGAGTACATTTTTCATCGCCGCTATTTCAGAGGTTTGTTCTCACCCTTGAAATGCGAATTTCCCGTAGCCGTGACCAAATAACGTGTGAAATGTATATTTGTATTAAGCGATTGAAAGAGCTCGAGAGCTTTCTGATGGGTTTCATTTAAAGCACGAACCGTGGAACTGTTTTAAGAAATGTTCCAAAACATTAGAAGTGTCGACGAGAACAGATCAAAATAAGTTCTTGAAAATAAAGATTGTATAATAGGTTTGAACAGGACGTATGAAATATCAAAGTATACCTTACTCACGATAAAATATGAAATACTATTCAATAAGTAGTACTAGAGCAATATTAGATAATTAATAGTAACTTAATTAATTAGATAACTAATATTTGATAATTAATAGTATTTAATTATATAATAGAGACCTCTATTAGTTATTCAGATATCATGGCAGCTAAGAAAAGAGATATCTCACGGGAATCATGGAATAATTTAAATAATAATAAATTGTATAAAATTTACCTCTATAGATAATTTTTTAATTCTTGATCTATAATAACTAGACTGCGGATTTTATGCATTTATGAAAAAAATTGGTAAGTACAATTTAAAACAGTGGACATATTTTTAAAAAATTGAAGAACATCAACGTATTAATTTCTGCTTAATTAATCGATTAAAAGGTAAAGAAATATTTATTTAGCTTCTGGGTCTTGAAATCGATGCGAACATTTTTTTATTTTGCATAAGGATCCGCGATCTAATAATAACCTAACTATCTTTTATCTCGTAAGTTGTCTAAAATTGACGGCCCCGAATCGAAATACCCCTCTAAACAACTGGTATTCCAAATACGCTTCCTCTAACTTTGACTATGTACAGTGGCAGCCATTTACTTATGTACAAATCATATTTTAAATTCCAAATGACTTATAACCTCCTGGAAAGCTTGCAAAAATATCTAAACTGTTTTCATAAAGTTTGTACCTTCGTTTATCAAATGTATGTATGTAACGTTTCAATTCAAGGATATTTATGTTTACTTTGTTCTGAGCTGACGCTTTCTTGGCGGACAATTACTTACGTACGTAGAGTAGTTACTCTGTAGGTCTGAATATCAGCGGAGTAAACAACTTTTGTCAGTATCTGTTGAACAGTCCAGATAATTGAAAGCGTATTATGAGTGACCACGATGAGTAAAGGAAAGAAAATAACACCAGATAAACGACGTCAAGTAGAAATGCTTCGTACGGTTGGAAAAACATTGCGAGAGACATCTAAAGAACTAGGAATATCTGTAATGGCTTGCTGTCAAGCAAACCAACGTATTAACCCTTTGCACTCGGCGCTATTTTCATTCTAAAACTAAATTTTTCTTCCGTCTTAGAATATTTTCGTTTTATTCATACGAAACTGATTCGATTTCCACATATAATATTTAAATGTTTAGTAATCTATTGAATACAAATTTTGTAATGTAACGAATATTTTGTAATATTTTTTATAATTTCCTTGAAATGTTGCCACAACAATTTCTAGTGGTGCTTCAGAGTCACCACTCGAGTGCTAAGGGTTAAGTATTATGGAACTGTAAATAATATTCCTCGTAAAAATAGAACACAAAAAACGAACGTTAGAACCCATTGCATTGTTCATCACTTATCTGAAGCGAACAGATTTAAGACAGCCGTTGACACTCATAAAGAAATAATACCAAATCTCGACAAAAATATTAGCGTGAGAACAGTTCGCTGTCGGTTAAATGAATTTGGATGAAGAGGGTGCAAGAAAGAAGCCGTTCATTTCAGAGAAAGATCGTCGTGCAACAATTGCTTTTGCGAAAGAGCACATCAATTGGACACGAGAGCAGTGGCTTAAAGTATTTTTTACAGATGAGTCAAAATTTAACAGACTCGGATCCGATGGCAAAACCTATGTTAGGCGTCGCATTGGTGAGGAATACCAAAAAAATTGTACAAAATCAACGGTCAAAGGAGATGGTGGATCAGTACAGTGATTTCTCTATATACAGGGTGGCCCACATAACTCTGAACAGCTCAATATCTCGAAAACTGTGCCATCGATTTTAAAGTTCTTAGTCTTAAATTGCATGAAACTGAATGGCCTTTCTGACCACATAAACGTGAAGTGGCCTCCCTTCCCCTTTAACGGGGGAGGGGAGGTACCTTTGTAATTTTAAATGGAACCCCCTATAAAATGTTACATATTTAGATTCTACAGGAAAAAACACGTCAATTTTGTCTGAAACATTTTTTTGTCAGATACTTCCATGATGAGATATAACAGTTTGAAGTTTCGAGTTGTGGGTACTTGAAGCGCTCGGAAATACCGTTATGGAATTATACGCGCTTGAGTCCTTTGCTTATTCATGAAGAAACACAAACAATAATATTTACAATTCTTGAGTTTGACTCACTTATCTATGAAAACGTTTTCAGTTTAGAGCTGTTATTCAAGCAGTAACATTGTGATTATGGCTACTTTTGACACAGAAGTGAATACGTTATTAACGTTAGGTGAATGCCAAAAAAATTATCGGCGTGCAGCAGTGATGTTTTTTGAACGTTGTGGGATCAAAAAATGTCATGCAACATTTCATAATTTAGAAAAGCGGCTTCGCGAGCACGCTGAATTGTGTAAAAAAACTCGCAATAAACCTAAAGCTGTCACTAATGAAAATATTAGTCAACGTACACTTGCACAAACATCACACATTAGTCGTTCATCAATTCAACGAATTTTGAAACGGCAAAAGTATCATCCATATCACATGGTTTTATCACAAGAGCTTTCGATAGCAGATTACGATCACCGCGTAAGATTTTGTGAGTGGCTGCAGGGTGTTGTGGAAAATGACTTTTTGTGCAAAATACTTTTTTCCGATGAGGCCACTTTTATGAATTCAGGGCATGTAAATAGACATAATCTGCATTATTGGGCCGTGGAAAACCCAAATTGGATGCGATGTGTTCCCTTTCAACATCGATGGTCTTTAAATGTTTGGTGTGGCCTAATAGGAGATTTTGTGATTGGAACTTATTTTTTTCAAGAAACTGTAACATCTGCAAGTTATTGTGATTTCTTAAAAAATCATTTGCCTGCGCTTTTGGAAGATGTGCCACTGCACATTAGAAGAGAAATGTGGTTCCAACAAGACGGCGCTCCTCCACATTTTGCAATCATCACCAGGCAATTTTTGAACGAAAAATTTGGGAACAAATGGATAGGTCGTGGGGGACTTCGTCAATGGCCTCCTCGATCCCCCGATCTAACGTCATTAGATTTTTTCTTATGTGGATATGTAAAGGACAAAGTTATGTTTGAACCACCGACAACAAAAGAGGATATGAAACAAAGAATACGTGACGCTTGCGCTTCAGTGACTCCCGAAATGTTAAAAAATGTTAGAACAACTTTGATGTTTCGAGTAAATAAATGTTTACAATCCCGTGGTGGACATTTTGAATATTTAATTTAAAGTACATTTTATTTTTTCACGAATAAGCAAAGGACTCAAGCGCGTATAATTCCATAACGCTATTTCCGAGCGCTTCAAGTACCTACAACTCGAAACTTCAAACTGTTATATCTCATCATGGAAGTATCTGACAAAAAAATGTTTCAGACAAAATTGACGTGTTTTTTCCTGTAGAATCTAAATATGTAACATTTTATAGGGGGTTCCATTTAAAATTATAAAGGTACCTCCCCTCCCCCGTTAAAAGGGAAGGGAGGCCACTTCACGTTTATGTAGTCAGAAAGGCCCTTCAGTTCCATGCAATTTAAGACTAAGAACTTTAAAATCGATGGCATTATTTTCGAGATATTGAGCTGTTCAGAGTTATGTGGGCCACCCTGTATGTCGCTATAGGCCTGGATGATAAACGTCGCGGAATTATCCCTACTACCACAGGGTATACCTCGGGAGAGGCCACGAATGTATCTCCTGGACGATACACGACGCTGGCAAGACCCGTCTTGTTGACATACGTCGAGAATTCACTGTACTTGTTTCGGGTGTGATGTCCATAAATGGTGTGGGCCCTCTCCATCAAATACAGGGAATTATGGATCGTTATGTTTATTTTAATATAATACAAGAGATATTGCTGCCATATGCAGAGAGATGCATTGGTAATGATTGGGTCTATCAAGCCGATAACGATCCAAAACATACCACACGTGTCGTTAAGTCATTTTTATCTGATCAAAATATTAATTGTTTGAAATGGCCGGCACAATCTCCGAACCTCAACCCAATCGAGAAGTTGTAGGTCGATGTAGGGAAGTACATATAAAACCGAAAAATTTGGAAGAATTGTACACTACAACAAAAGAACCATGGAAGTCTATACTATGGATAGATGTATCAGATTGATTGATTCTTTGCCGCGGAGATGTGCAGCTGTGATAAAGCAGAAAAGACTAGCTACTAAACATTAAGTGTTTACAGTTATGAATTAACATTTAATATGAAAGTATTAGGGGGACCCATAAGGAATCAATTATTTTGAAATCTAAAACAAACTTCGCAGTAAATTCAAGTTTTTATTTTTTAATTTATTATATAATCTTCATCATTATCAAGGACAGTTTGCCATCTTTCCTGCAAATTTTCAATCCTCCTCTTATAGAAATCCAGGGTTCGTGAAGCAAAATATGACTCAAGGTGACTCGTTGCATCTTCTACAGAAGTGAATGCTTTATTTCTTAAATAATGTTCCAGAGATCTGAAAAGATGATAGTCAGAGGGAGCAATATCCAGTGAGTACGGGGGTGCGGTAAAATTTCCCATTGCAATTCTTTGATTTTTTCCTGAGTGAGTTTCGCTGTATGGGGCCGGGCATTGTCAATTTGCAGTATTACACCTTTTCTGTGGACTAGAGATGCCCTCTTTTTCAATAGTTCCGAATACAGCCGTTGTAATTGCTGACAATACAACTCGGCAGTAACTGTTTCTCCAGGTTTCAACAACTTAAAGTGAATTATGCCACGACAGTCCCACCAAATGCACAGTAACACTTTTCTGAGTGATAAGCTAGGTTTAGGGGTTGATATTGCGGTTTGATTTGCAGAAAGCCATTGCTTGGAACGCTTTATGTTATCATAAACAATCCATTTTTCATCTCCGGTAACGTTTCTGCTACGAAATGGATCTCTACGAAATCTGGATAGCAATGAAGTGCAAATTGATCGACGAATATTCTTGTTGGTCTCAGATAATTGATGCGGTACACATATTCCTTGCTTATATGCCTTTCCCATTTCGTGTGGGTGCCTTTGTATAGTTGACCATGTGGACCCAAGGCTTCTCGATAATTCTTATATAGTTAATTTTGGATCAGCTTCCACTAGAGATTTTAGGGTGTCATTATCAAATTCAACTGGTCGTCCTCTTCGAGGCCTGTCAGAGTGATCATAATCATCAGCAGCAAACCTTCTGAACCAACGTTGACACTTGTTGACCTTCAATGTATCTCCATAAGCATAGCAGATTTTCTTTGTTGTTACCGTTGCATTAAATCCCGCATGAAAATGAAAAGGTATGCAATGAGATATGCAATGGGTTGTAAAAAAATTATACTTTTTAGAATATTTTGAACACAGGCTGCTTTACCAAAAACTGTAAAAGAATACGTGTTTCCTCTTCAACGATCGGTACAGAACTATGGGCAAAACAAAATCTTTGCAAATAATTGATTACTTATGGGTACCCCTAATATATAAATTACTCACTTGTACGTAAGTAATTGTCCGCTCCAAAAATGACTGTTCAAGGTATAATACTTAAAAATTTGTTAAATCATTCAAATAAATAAAAACCTTTTTAGTATTACATAAAACCAGGTTCAAATTTGATAAAAATATGATTCCTATATTACCTATATTACCTTTCCAAGAGAATGCTGATAGTGCAGATATTCGGAACTGTTCTGACACGCGCGCTTGTGTGCCACTAGCACTTTGTATAGTGAATAATGAACATTCGATGCAGCGTCCCGCATCGGCGCAGGAAAATCGGTATTCGTTACGCTGGTCCGCGGGACGCGCGAAATTGACGGCGCGAATCTCGCGATAACGGCGAGCGCATTATCGTGTTACGTTTCACTCGACGAGTCGCGGCCAACGGAAATGAGGACTTATATCCCAGCCGCTGCGCTGGCTTCTATCTACCACAATTTTTTTCCGGTGCACGGAGAAATTGGCTTCGCAACACGTCCGTGAAACCGGAAATGGATAGAACGAATTTCGAGAGACCGAGGGAAGCTTTTTAATTCGCTGAAAATCAATTTCAAAGAGAGGATTCGTTAGCAAATCATTGAACGAAATTTACGGAACGGCTGGAATCGACAAAATCGAGCCTTTTATACGCCGATTACACGTACCTCTGAAAAATGTTACACAACAGGCTCGACAATTAAATATCGCTAGCGGGATATCACGGGAAAAAGCAAAATCCGTGTTATGAATGTCTCGTCAAGAGAGAAAATCTTTCTTTTTCCAGTGTTTTTGCAGTATATTTTATAAAATCACAAATCGACAGCACTTTCATTTCTTTTGTCGATAACTACAGTAGTTTAAATATTACATTTCTGTTAAGTATGTTATTTGAGCATGTATTTACAGAGAATGAACGTATTTGGTTTTATACTTAAATATTTAATTCGTGGAACAGGATTAAATCGAGATAAAATTGAAATTCACTTTATTTCCTGCGTATACGTTAACATATCTAAACAAATCAAATTCTTGCATTCTTTCAAAATTTATTGTACGATAAACATGTCCAACATGTCTAACTGAAAATATACGAACGATCTCGTTCGGGCAACGATATAGTGAATGAAATCAATCACTTTTCTTTTGTGTGCTTTAGCGTTATAAAGAAAGGCCATATTACCTCTGCCTGGCGATTTCTATCTGCTGTCCATTTTAACATCGAAACGATAGAAGAGTGTCACGAAATTTCAAACGGTATTTGTTCTTTTTATTATTACACATCATATGTCGCGCAAAACGTGACAAGTCGAGTAGTGTTATATGTAGAAACAAATATGTCTCTTTCACTGCAAACACATGGACACGTATGTCCGTCACTTTTCAAAACCAATGTATGCATGTGTGCAGAAGTGCAGTTTATGTAACACTGGATAATATAGAAAAATGAAATGTTTCCAGTGGGTGTTTAACTGTTCAATTGTTTTCTGCGTGCAAATTCTAATAAAACGCTCAATATACTAATATTGTAATGTGCGTAATAAACATCTAATCTCGAATGTTTTTTTTTTACTAATTAAAAAGATAATAAGGTCATTCCATGCCACATCGATCACTTTTTGACGTCACCGTCGGCGATTTTGTTCTAAATGAAATATGTTGTAGTGCATGTGAAATTCGGGAGTGGGAAGGGGGGTTAAGTTATCATTTTGTCGATTTAGAATTTGTTTAAATATTATAGGCCTCCGAAGTTTGCAATTTTTGTCCATTTTGGCGAAAATATGCTCAACTTACGAATTTTTATCTCAGGAACTGTTTGTCCGATTGAGCTAAATTTTTTTTGTTTTATTCAGAAAGGATTGGGCTATTGTAAATCAATCTTTTCAACCTGGATAATTAACTTTATAATGTCGAAAAATGTAAATGAATTCTTTTTTTGCGTTTTTTTCAACGAGGGGCCAAAGTTATTTAAATTTTGAAAAAATATTATCATATTTGAAGTTGAAAAAATTATTCTACAATAGCCCAATTTTTTCTGAATAAAACAAAAAAATTAAGCTCAGTTGGACAAACAGTTCCTGAGATAAAAATTTGTAAATGAAGCTCATTTTCGCCAAAATGGGCAAAAATCGCAAACTTGGAACGCCACTAATTTTTAAACAAATTCTAAACTGGAAAAATGATGACTTAAACCCCCTGTCATTTTACATGCACTACAACATGGTGATGTCGAAAAGTGATCAATTTGGCATGAAATGACCCAATAACCTTTTTGAGATCGGACTATACGACTCGATTTCTTCTTTCTGAGGTAGAAGGATTAGTGTATCCACTACCGTGAAAAAATATTTTGAAAAAATGCAATCATTATTGCAAGTATTTTATAACAGTTTTAAATTGTATAGAACCCAAGAATACCAGTTGTAGAACTGATATAGACGCTGGTGATTTACAAGCAGTAACTGAAACTGATACAGTTCAATTCTCAGGTTCTTTGTAACAGTTATTCAGAATAAAAGTTCCTTGTAACTGTTTCAATCAGAATCTTTACACGTACATATATAAAGGGTGATCCACGAACTTGCGTGGAAAAAGTTTTATATACAAAAGTTTCTTGGTTTGAAGAGGTACATTATCTAGTGTCTTTTCTTATAGGTATAAGCGTTACGGAGATTTGAAGGTTAACTTTGTTTCTTTAAACGGAACATTATATTTTTTATACCAAAATATGAAAGAACGTCGAATTCCGAGTAAAAGAGTAATTGGCCTTCATTAGTGCTAAACTTAACAATGAACGAATAATTTCAGTTTATATCTGGAAAATTTTCTTCGCGTAATATCAATTTGGGGAAATCCGTGATAAGGTGGAATCTCTAACTTGATATGAAGTGAAGAAAATTTTCCAGAAATAAAGTGAAATTACTTGTTAATTATTAAGTTTAGAGTTAATGAAAGCTAATACTTGTTTACTCGGAATTCGACATTCTGCTATATTTTGGTATAAAAAATATAGTATTCCATTTAACCCTTTGCTCTCGAAGCTCTTTTAACTCCAAAACAAAACATTTCTTTCGACCTAGAATATTTCTCTTCTATATATTTTGTTTTCATGTTCTAAATACGAAAATGGTGCAATTTACTCGTACAATACTGAAGTGTTTTTAGTAATTTATTAAATACAAACAAATTTAATAACGTAAAAAATATTTTGAATAATGATACAGCAATGTTTAGTGGCCCATTGCAGTTGCCATTCGAGTGCTAAGGGTTAAAGAAACACAGTTGACCTTCAAAGCTCCGAAACGCTTTCACTTATAAAAAGGATCAATACACTGCATAATGTACCCCTGCAAACCATGCAACTTTTGCATACAAAACTTTTTCGTACCACGCATATCTTTGAAGTTACAAAGGTGTGCCAGTTGCGTGGACCACTCTGTTTGGTATGCAGGGTGTCTAAAAAATGTTGTACTTCCTTGAAATGGGTGATTCCGGAGGTCATTCGAAGTAACTTTTTCCTTTGCGGAAATGTTCTCCGCGGCATTGTTAAGGAGTTATTAACGAAAAAACACGGACCAATCAGGGCGCGGCAATAGCGGACCGATTGCGGCTCGACCAATGGCAACGCCACGCTCAGCGCGGCATGTCGCTGATTGGTCCATGTTTTTCTTTAATAACTCCTTAACAAAGCCGCGGAGAACATATTCGCACAGGAAAAAGTTACTTCAAATTCCCTCGGGAATCACTCCTTTCAAGGAAGTACATAATTTTTGGGACACCCTGTATGTATATGTATACATTCTGTGTAAAAAGTACCGGGAATTGATAATTTAAAAGACGGGCATAAAAGATATCATTAGATTTTCGTTTCTGTAAGTTGGTAGCACTGTACTGAGCTACGGAGCGGAATTTGATCGTCATCTGCCAATCGGTTTGTTGACATCGTCTGTTTTTGTAACAATACTTTTGAATACTCTGCGATTTTTATAATGGATACAGTTGCTGAACATAGAGTACGCCTAAAATTTTGTGTTGCAAACGAAATTTCGCGTGCCGAATCGCTGAAAATGTTGAAGAAGACCTACGGTGAATCGTGCGTGTCAAAAACACGAGCATATGAATGGTATAAAACATTCAAAGATGGCCCAGAAGTTGTAGTTGATTTGTCTCGAACGTCAAGGTCATGCTGACAGTTTTCTTCGACTACCGTGGTATGGTGGACTCCGACTTTCTTCCAAATGGACAAACGGTGAATAGGGGCTATTTAGGCGTCATGAAACGTTTGCGCAAGAGTATCCGCCGAAAACGGCCAAATTTGTGGAAGGACAATTTATGGATTTTGCACCACAACAGTGCACCATCGCACAAAGTCATTGTGCGAGAGTTTTTCACTAAAAACTCAACAAATGTGATCGACCTAGCATCGTATTCACCGGATATGCCTCCGTCTGACTTGTTCCTGTTCCGGAAGCTGAAATTACCAGTTCGAGGAAAGCGTTTTGAATCGATTGAGGCCATAAAAGAAAATTCGCTGATGGAGCTAAAGGCCACATCTCACGCAGCCTACGAAAAATGTATGGGCGATTGAGTCAAACGCTGGCGTAGTTGTGTCGCACTAGATGGGGCCTACTTTAAAGACGACAAAATAAATTTTTCTGAATAAATTAATTTTTTTGTGTTTTGTTCAACAATTCTCGGTACTTTTTACACAGAATATACATATTCGTTGGATTATCTTCAATATACATAGTGCTAATTTATTCCAGAATATTTAATTTGTGGGAAAAGAACAAAAGGCATTAGCCACAGAATATGAACGCAACATAGTCGAGAGATTTCCATGAGCAATCCGGCAGAATTTTGTGAACGACCCAATAAAACTCGATAATAGTTCGAAACACTTAATTTCGGAACAGTTTTACAACCCGGTGGCTACCATCGCGTGGACCACGCTGCATTTCACCGTCAACGAATTACTCATTTCGCGGTTTCGCGTTGACGTGAAACGCAGACCGCGCAATCCCGATTGTTTTTGCGAGCAATGGCAACGCCCGAGGATTTTCGCGTGGCTTTACATTTCAGCGTTCGCCGACACCCAAGGAAGTCGGTTGTCTCGGGGAGCCAGCGAGTGGAAACATTTAAACGGGCCGCATCTCGACAATAGATACGGCGGGCCAGCAACATGGCTTACTGTGGGATTATACCAACTGGGTTTTGATCCGGGCAAACCGACTAGCATTAATACAATTAGCGGGGCTTTCCTAAGTACCGTAACGTGCTGCGGAGAGTCGGCCTCTGCCTCTTGGACTTGGCCCAAATATTCACGATTCCGAGGCCAAGCCACCGGCGGGGGCGACCTGTCCACGAATTCTATTACTGAGCCCGTTGTATTGCCCCGATATGACCCATTGTGCCCCGCATATTTTCGGGCGGTAGTCGTTCACTGATCAGAAATTGGGGGCAATGTATTCAAAGGCGAAGTGGGAGCCAGTGCTCCGAAAGGCGGAAGGAAATAATAGTAAACAGTAAAAAAGTATGCAAATCGGAACACTCTGAGAAATCGAAATTTAATCTTTGTTCGCTTTCGTGATTGATTCTGTAAGACAAATAGATGCCCCTGATTGTTATTATATTTATCGCCATGCCTACAAAACATTAATAACCGATATAGACATATATCAACAGTGCATAGTACATTTGTACATCTTTTAAAAACGAATAGAATTCTCAAAATCGGACCAAGCTTACTTTCTTTTTAGCAATTACAAGCATTGGTTTACTGACGCTCAGAAAAGATTTTTAAAAAATTTCAATTGGTAGGAATCACGTGAGAAAATATAGTAGGCACTTTTTAAAACTTGTTTACTCGAGCCCGTAAAGAAAATGTAAAATATGCGTTTTGTAGACCTATGTTAATTATACACATGCTGAAAATTTCATGGAAATTGATTAATTCGACCGATTTTAGTGTTAAAATTCTATGTCAATAGTTTTTTTTGTAGGTAGACGCATATGAGGGGACATATGAAGGTCAACTCCGTTTTTTAAATTAGAATGATATACTTTGCCATTTACTATCTAATGAGGTGTTTTACGACGCATACAGTGATCTACGAGTCAAGGTCATTCAAGATCGTTGAAGGTTGGAAAATATTGCAATGGAAAATATTGCTACTTCGAGGAACTGGTCGAACACTTCGGTGATTTACTTACCTAATGATACACTGCTAATCTACCTGCTCTAAATGATGACCTTGAGCATCAATGCATGCTCTAAGCGTACTAATGTTCGCGTATGTCTGTTATTAGCCCTTTGAACTCGAAGCTATTTTAACTCCAAAACAAAACATTTCTTCCAACTTACATAGTTACCCTTCTATATATTTTTTTTCGAGTTATACATACGAAAATGGCGGAATTTATTCGTGCAATACTGAAATGTTTAGAAATTTATTAAATACACACAAATTTAATAATGTGAAAAATATTTTGAATAATGATACAGCAATTTTTAGTGGCCGCTTACACTCGCTATTCGAGTGCTAAGGGTTAGTTGTTGTTTTAGATCGGTTACGTGTATAAAATATTTTCCATCGCAGTTGACCTTCAACTATCTTGAATGTCCTTGAGTCGTAGGTCATTTGTACGCGTCTTGAAACACCCTATTAGATACTAAATAGCAAAGTACATCATTCTAATTTAAAAAACGGAATTGACCTTCATATGTCGTCTACGCGTCCACTTACGAAAAACCACGCAAGTTTCGTATGACATATTTTTTCTATCGTCAACAGCAAACCGAGTTATTCAGGAGGCCTGTTTTAGGTGACTCACCCTTTATAGGAATGGGTGCAAAAATGTTGACTGTCAATGCGAATCAGTCGGTATCAAAAATGTTCGTTCGTGTGCTCATGAGCGGTTATCTCGTCGAGCAGGCTAACTTGTAGAAACCCAAGAACGTTTCAATTGAAAATCTATCGTCCCCCCTTTCCCCCCTCCCCTGTTGCCAAGAACTTCTACAAGGATTTCATTGATGACAAGACACCAATACCTTTGGCACCTAGATGCCCATTCGTTTACGGTTTAGAACAGACTCGATCAGCTTCAAAGGCAATTCCAAGCGCAGCTCGATTGGCCAACACCCTCAGGTTAGAAAGCATCAAACGACCCTGTGGATGGCTGGTCAACTCGGTCACGTTTCAAATCTACACGTTCCAGGACAAAGTGAACAATGGCTGTATAGAATCCCCAGACGACGACGTGAGAGCGGTTGAAATCGATTTCGCGTCGAGACTTTCGATCTAAATACTGCCGCGGCTACTTCTTGTTTGCGCAAGCCCCATGATTGATGCCCTCGCAACTTCGTCCCCCGCCTATCGGACTTGTTGACTTTTTATAAACCAAGTTGGAAATATTTTCGGCAACGGCGTACGTTACACGACAGGAGAGACCTGTGTATTTTTACTCTTGGTTTATTCTTTTCAGGGTATGATACCTGCCAACTAAAAAATAAAATGTTCTGTTGATCATAGCTAACCCTTTGCGAACAACTATTTTTTTTTTAGAGTATCGAAAGCAAGAATCAAAAGAGTTACGGGAACTTTTCAACAGGTTCTATTTACACCGCAAACCAATGTGAAAATTTTTAATAGTCGGTATCAAAAGTTCCGATGAGGACAGATAAAAAAGATTTTTCAAAATAAAAGTTTTAGCTTGGATAAAACTTACACAATATAACAATGGCAAACGTCTGAAATTGATATTAATAAAGTTCTCAGCTATAGTAATATTAAATAATTGTTACTGGGTCATTCCAGTCAAATCGATCACTTTTTTACGTCACGTTTCTAAATGAAGTATGTTGTAGTCCATGTCAAATTAGGAGGAGTTTAAGTCATTATTTTGCCGGTTTAGAATTTGTTTAAAAATTTTCCCATTTTGGCGAAAATGGGCTTCACTTACGAATTTTTATTTCAAGAACTGGTTGGTCGATTCATCTAAATTTTATTTAATTTTATTCAGAAAGGATTGAGCTACTGTAAAATAATTTTTTCAACCTCGAATATGACCATATTTTTTCAAAATTTTAAAATCCTTGGATCTCATCGAAAAAACGCAAAAAAAGAATTCGTTTACATTTTTTTACATTATAAAGTTAATTTTTTATGGACCCCCGGCCCCTAATTTCACATGGACTACAAAATACTTCATTTAGAACAAAATCGCCGATGGTGACGTCGAAAAGTGATCGATTTGGCATGGAATGAGCCTGCTGTTCAATATTCTGAAAATACTATTAGCTTGTGCTACAATATTTATGTAAATATTTCACAGATCTATAACAATGCAATATATTCTTACATTTCTATAATTTTTCAATCATACAACCTATCTGTATCCATTTCTCTATTGGCATTCTACAGCAGTGTGGGTTTACATGAACACCTATTCCAAATGCGCTTCGTATTTAACATTATAATATTGATTGTAACCAGACCATACAGTTTTATACACAATAAAAATTTTTACCTGGATCGTATCAAACTAAATTCTCTTAATATTCTCATTGTTTTATATTTCCTTTGTTCAGCTCGATCAGAACTACTTTAAATTTAATATTTCAAGTGATAAAAATACTTAGTCACAACAAAATTCACCTTGAAACAAATAAATGTCCTTAGCTATTTAAGAAATAAGAGTGATGCTCAAGATACTCGGTTAAGCGGAATACTCTGTATATTAGCGCTCCTATTAATTGCCAGAAGAAATAACTGTTGTCGGAAAGAGAACTCGAACATTATAGAGGAATTGCCCGAGTTTGTTCTACACAGTTTCTTCTGTCCCGCGAGAGAGTCGATTGTGTTCATCGAGCTTTGTAACGCGACGCCTGGGTACATCGCGGAAGTTATATCCGCGATAGTGTTTTCTATTTGCGGTCGATACGATAAGAAGCGGCCGGAGTCGCGTGTCGTACGTGCACATCTTCCAAAGACGAGGAACAGACGTGTTCCGATAAAGCAACGAGATTAGTATCTTCGCCGTAACAGGAGCGAAATGTTACTTATTTCGTGGCCCACATGCCGCACCGATTCGGTACGTGCCAGATTCAATAGCGTACCGCGTCGTCGCGTTTCCGGCACGTACGAACCTAAGCATTGTTGATCAGTCGTCGTCCCTGATACACGGCCGATACCGCGAACAAAAGTGAAATCGATTTCTATTCCAATACCGAAATTTCATTCGACATGCGAAAACTACGATAACAAAAATTCCCCAAACCAGCCGACACTAATTCTTAGGGAAGATCCATTAAAATGTGCTGGAACATGTACCGTAAATTCGTTCGATCGGAGAAGTTCATACTTACTAAGGCGAGATAGCTTGTAGGCATCCGCGGTATTAATTACGTCTACGAACGCCTGCAACTCGAACTTCCGAGTGCTGTTTTGGTTGTGGTTCAACATCGCATATTTGAAGGCTGACTGAACTTCGTCGGTGCCCTGCTCGAAAATTGCTCCTGGAATCAGAAAGGAAGAACGTTCACATACTTAGAGAAACGATTTCCTATATAAAACAGGGCAGTAAATATTTCGCTTTGTATAATAGCATGGCAATAAAACAGGAAATAAATGCGTTCCGCACGACAACAATGTGAAACAATAATGCCATAACATTTCATCGGTAGAGAAATATTAAAACCGGACTGCAAGGTAAGATCATAATTGCAGATCTATATCTGAGTCCCACAGCAATTTATTTAGTAGTACTACTTGAAATTACTTTGAATTAAAAGGAAAATTTTATTTTATTGAATGGTTCTCAGCTTTAACCCCTTGCCCTACAATATCGAGTCATACTCGTGACCAAGATTCTGAACAGAGTCTAATAAATATGTATGTTATTAATTTCCTTTAAACCGAATGAAAATTCTATTTTGTAGTTGTTAATGTACAGCTATTGAAGAACATGTAGGCATACAATAGATATAAATTTTCTCCTTGTTTTAGGAAATTACGAATTACAAAAAAGTTTTAATCACTCAAACCGTAAAATAAATCGTAGTGCAAGTTGTTAATAAAGATTTTAAACCCTCACTACATTTTCCCATAAATATGGGAAGACACGTGTTTTTTATAAACACTAGGTACAGCACAATGAAGTATTAGAATTTAGTATGCATCATTCGCATAGGTTTATTTAACACCGTGACTGCCAAACTAGAAACCTCAAAAATTCCACAAAAACAAAGCAAGTTATTTATTAAAATAAAGATTGAAAAAAAATTGAACGTATCCTAATTGAATTTGGTACAATGAATGTATTAACGTAAAAATTCATTTTAAAACCTGGACAAATAATTCCGTCACCCACATATGGGTGACATGGCAGTCAACGTGTTAAATATAAAAGAAATTTTTCGCGGGGACCTGGAGACTTTTGCCCTGTATTTTGTAAAAAAGTCTTGCAATGTCTCGATGAATACAGTCTTCTTACTTTAAGAAGGCAATGCAAACCAGCCAGTTTTAGTGTTTGACAAATATTAACGTTTCTTTTATCCGCCGCTGTGTATCGATAACGAAGGGGAGGCATGGGGTCAGCGGGTCTCCGTGAATTCTTCGGACCCGTAGAAAATACGATTATTCCATATATGAACCGCGAAATAGGGTGTAATAATCCGACGCAGCACCCTGTATTGGATGTACGATCGCATAGTGCTCCGTTTGCCAGTGGCCCTCATGTGGCACAGTGGTACGAGCCAACGTCTGCTCCGCCACTGTCGGCACGCGACCCTCGTGTAATTACGTCGATCCATTCCCTGTTAATAGTCAGTAATACGCGCTGATATTAATACTATCGTGTATTCAATAGTTTACCCTAAACTATCGTATATATTACCGATATTCTGCTCAATTTCTCATTCTATTATCCATCAATGTCTCGAATGATTCACTATCGTCTCGGCCCCACTCACCGTTAATCTCAAAAATAACAATCACGTTGCAAGCACATACATTCAGAGCATCCATTCCTTCATCTAGAAATTCGAAATATTAAGATAATTAATGGAATAATCTCCTAAGCGACCACCTGATTTATTTGACATTGAATTACCTAATAAAGCATGACACATGAAATTTTTTTATCGATAATGTAACTTTATATGAATCTAAAGACATTGTTCATTATTTTTGTTCGGAGTTCATTTCTGCACATTTCTAAATCGATTGATTTATGTATTATGATGTTAATCAGTCTACTTAACCCATCAACAGATAATCATTCTTGCAACTATAACTGATGCTGATTAGGACTATTAATGTTTTATATTATTTTCCGAGGTAATTGTTCTCAGTCTTTCTGTTGCTCCTATTGTAACAGCTGTTCGTTTAATCTACTCGCCAGAAGCTGAATAATTAAATGACGATTGTAATATTCTGGGTCCAAATAGACCCAGGCTCCGCCGTCGGAGAGTTGAGTATAACGAGCCGTTTTCTATCGGTAAAGGAATTTTGTATGAACTTAAACGTATATCGTTCATTGGTTTCGTATGAATTAATGTGAGCACAAATTGAACAATTAATCAATTTATGCATTGCTTTGTAATCGAGTGCGCTTAAAGAACGGTTCGTTACAATTTCATTGTTTTGCTTGAGCGAACCTACATAGGGAAACCCTTTTGTAAGCGTCGTCGCCGGATTTTTTAAAAACAGCAAAAGATGGTGCGAGAGATATTTTTAGAGTCACAGGAAAATAAGCGGTGGCGTACCCATTGAAATGATTTTCTTTATGGTTGTGGAAATCGCGCCGCTGAATTTGACTTTATTTTAGGCGTTCCTGTTTCTTTTCGGAATGAGAGAACTTTTCACGCGGCTGGGAAGGTGCGCGCCGTAACGTTACGTAATATTATTCCAGGATTTTTCTTATTTCTCAGTCGGTTTCTTTCGCGCCGGGGCCCGCTGTTAGAGGCACGTTCCGCTTTTCACAATTTCTCCTCGTCGTCGGGAAGCCGGGAAATCCTTAAAGAATCGCGTATCACTGCAAAGCGAATCACGTAGCTTTATAAAATCAATCGTCAGAGACGCGGACGCTTCCCTGCAAAATAAACAGTCAACAATCATGACATTTAAACACTGCTACGTCCACTTTGTATTATTCCATAATCTACGACTAGGACATTTACAATCTGAAACAAATTATGGCACACTCACACCACTTTTATTCATTTTTTTTAAATCACTTGCAAGGATATCTATCTACAGGGTGAGTCACCAAACGTTAGCACCTCAAATATCTTTGTTGTTTCTAAAGATACGTAAAATATGGTAAGGACAAAGTTGAATGGTACAATGGGGCTGACACGATGCAAAAAAGAATTTTGTTTTTATGTCATTTTTTTGGAGATATCAAGGTCACCTTGACTTTTTTAAATGGAACCACCCTTTTTTAAACACCTACAATGATAGTCCCTTTCATTAGGAATTCAGTGACTATAATTAGTGCAAGGTCATTCAAGGTCAAGGACAGAAAAAACGTATAAAACTAAAATATGAAGCAGAATACGTTTATCACGGTTGAGACTTGTAGGAAATAGTAAACATACTATGGTCGTAGTTAAAGTAAACATACTAAGGTCCTTCAATGTTATTCAGCATTCTTATTTACTATCAGTATGTTTCCAAACGCGATTCCGCTATGTTATATTCGATGACTGAAAAGTGTGATATGATCACGATTTACTGAGAATGTAGAAAAAATGCAGTGCAGGCTCGACTACTTTATGAAGAAAGGTACCCCGAGCGAAACACTCCGTCTAGACATACTTTCACTAATACGTACAGGTTGTTTCGAAGTACTGGAAGTGTACATGCAAGACAGTACAAACGGAAGAATCCCACGACTAATGAAGACAATGAAATTAATATTTTAGCAGCTATAGCTGTCAATCCTCGCGTGAGTACGAGAAAAATTGCCCGGGAAGCAGGCATAAGTCAAAGTAGGGTAATACGAATTCTGGCCCGACATTTTCATCCGTTCCACATATCGCTCCATCAAGAATTGCACGGGAATGATTTTCAAAATAGAATTAACTTTTGTCAATGGGGATTGCTTCAAAATCATTCATTTTTTTCTAATGTCTTGTTTACGGACGAAGCAACATTTACTAATCATGGCCAAATTATACATTTATAAAATACAGATATTCTGCTTCCATATTTTACTTTCATACGTTTTTTCTGTCCTTGACCTTGAATGACCTTGGACTAATTATAGTCACTGAATTCCTAATGAAATGGACTATCTTTGTGGGTGTTTAAAAAAGGGTGGTTCCATTTAAAAAAGTCAAGGTGACCTTGATATCTCCAAAAAAATGACATAAAAACAACATTTTTTTTTGCATCGTGTCAGCCCTATTGTACCATTCAACTTTGTCCTTACCATATTTTACGTATCTTTAGAAGCAACAAAGATATTTGAGGTGCTAACGTTTGGTGACTCACCCTGTATATACATTTTGATACTCTGTACCAGGGACCAAAAAGAACAGTCATTCTAAAATTTTCTACGATAAAAATCATTAATAAAAAGTTGATTGTTATTGAAATTTAAGATAATCTACACAAAATATTATATTTGTTGGGAACTTAATTGAAGCCACTCACGAATGTATTTGAACACTCAACTTAATTCTTTATTGTTCAAATAATTGATTATGAATATAATATAAAGAAAAAAATTCGAAGAACAAAATGATTAAAAAATTTCGATTTTTATACTTTTTGGTTACAAATAACAGTTATTAGTGTCCAAAGAATTGATTCCTCCTCGATAACTGTTATCGATGATGAAAAACTGTTTCGATTGCTCAAAGCAGTTATCGATGAGAGAAGTTAATTTCGAACGCTCATAACAGTTATAAATTTCTCTCATTGATAAATGTTATGAGCAATCGAAATAAAATCTCATTGAGAACTGTTATGAGCGATCGAAATAAAATTCTCTCATTGATAACTGTTATACATAAGCGAAATGAATTTCTCTCAACGATAACATTTACCAACAAGACACAAAATTTTCGGTTACTTACAATCTTCATTTGTAACCAATACGATTTTAGTCGATTAAATACTTATTATTCCATGACTTTTTTCTTTTTGGTTATAACAACTTTTTGGTTATATGGTGCTTGCTCTATACAGTAAATAATAAGACAAAATAAAACTGTACTAAATAAATGTAAATGACTCTAAAATGTGAAAAGACTCGAATGGTGGGCACAGAAAATCGTATTCGTGTAATACGTAGGTGAATACATAGAAGCCAATCTTGGTGGGACAAAATGAAAGCATATTACATAATAACTCTGCATAAGGAGTAAATAGTTTGTTAACCCTTAGCACTCGACTGATGACTTTGAAACACCACTAAAAATTGCTATATCATTATTGGAAATGACATTACATTTGAGTATTGTGCGAGCAAATTGCATCAGTTTAATATGCATAAAATCAAAGATATTATAGAGAATGGAAATATTCTAGGTCCGAAAATATATTTAGCTTTCGTGTTAAGATAGTTCAGAGTGCGAAGGGTCAACACAGTCTTTACCCAATATATGTCCCAAATATTTAACCGATAAAAGTCCCAGAACTATCCCCACTGCCGGGGAGACCTCTAGAGCATACCTGCCCTTTTCTACGTTCGGCAGTGTATCAAAGAATAGCACATATCTTCCAACCGATGTATGTCCCAAACCAGACCCGGATTTGGGACATATATCGAGTAGACACTGTATTTGGTAACAGTGCCATTCCTCTGCAAAACTTAGATCCAACAGTTTAGTACTTTTTTGACAATTCCCAGTACGCTTCTACCTTGTAAAATATTAGTATGATGAGCAAAATCCTGAATGCAAATGTTTTCAACAAGCACTGTAAAGGGGAATTTGTTAACTTTAGAACATGTAGAGGAAATGTTTCATAATGAAGTGAAGTAAACTGATACGATCGTATTCATTTTAAATCCTGGAAATAATTATCCTCCAAAGATTACAAGTCCAAATGATTTTATATCCGTGTGGATAGTCACAAAGTCAGTAACTTTAATATTAAATATGCTTGTACTTTAGCATAAGTGATTGTAGTATTAATAGAAATTTTTGTAAGATTATAAAATTCTGTTACTCTAACAATGCATACCATGAGACAGAATACTTAATGTCGAATAATCAAATTACGTTAAATTTTAAATTGCAAATGGAGTTTTCCCTTCATAGTGATATTTACGGAACACGTAATTCGGATGATGAAAACATTACTTTAATGAAGAACAAATGAATTGCGCGTTATGGAATTAAATTCTCACAAAATACGCACAGATTTTTGGGCAAACGCAATTATATTTTGAATCCGAGTTTTACATTCAGACGCGTAATATAACAATGGTAAAGGGAAAGATGATGAATGCGCTAAATTAATGTAACGATGAATATGAGTTTTTTTAAATGAGTTAAATTCCAACATTCAAATTGCGACAAATTTTTTTCAATTTCAAGTAGCTTGGCACGAGATTACCGAAAACTGAAACAGCTCGAATCATAAGTGCCTGATTGTCGTTGCAGAATTTCATCCTCGCGACTCGTCAAACTTTTCCCAACTACATCATTCCAAACTTATACTTCCGAATTAGCAGTGTCTTAATCTGGATTTCCACGTGTGTAATACACGCTATGAGAAGTTGTGAAGAAAGTATTTCAGATGGCTGTATTACCAACGTTACCGTATTGTTCGACGTTGTTTGTTAATATTTCCATTTGGTTTTTTATAGCTCCAATAGCTTATTCTGTATAAACTATTTAACATTAATATAAAATCCGGTTCCGCGAATTATTTTGTGCGTAATTGCGCCACGTAAGCGTTTGATCTAATTAAGTGCAGTTAGTTTATACTCGATAATAATTACTACTAGACTGCGGGTCGTTATGCAAAATAAAAATTGTTCGCATCAACTGCAACACAAAAATTTCTTTCAGCCTTTTAATAATGTTCATAGGTTGCAACTAGTCCAGTGATGCTCTTAAATTTTTAAATGTGTTTACTGCTTTAAATTGCATCTACCCATTTTTTGTCATAAATGCATAAAATCCACTAATTATTACATTTCACAATATATTAATATTTTGTAATAAGTTATGAATAACCTGTAGAGATTTACACGTATACTTCCGATTTCAGTCTGAAATTTAAATGCGTGGAGGAGTTAAAATGCAAAGAGTGCTACGTAGAATTTTTCTCGTTTATGTCTCGTCGGAGAAATAAATTTTTGACTCTGGTGGAAAAGCTTGCGCCTGGAAATGCACATCTTATGTACACATATCACATGATCTTCGTATAGCGTGAACCATATAATATACTCAATCCCGCTATTTTTATTTTTATTCAGAGTTTATAGGCACTTCCAGTTAAGTTTCCACTGGAAACTATTATATGTCATTTTATGTTTGTAGTGCACGAGGAGAGGATTTGTGTTTTCTGCACTCTATTTACGGGTGCACATAACATAAATGTATACATAATTTGACAAGCTCAATCTTCCTTGCATTGCTGAACAACGTCTGGAACGACGTGGAACTATTAACGACGGTGAAATAACAAAATCGAGATTAAGAAAACATTTCTTAATGGAGATCCAACGGAACTGGCCAGAGTGGAAAACATAGATTAATCTTTTCATTTTCTATGATATCCTTAAATGGCTCAAAAAAATCCATTTTTTCTTTAAAACAAGATCGTGTATAGAAGGGCTCGTCATACACAGTGTGTTAATTGCATTCCTCAAACTGAAACTGATTTTTTCGCCTTCAAGGTCACGGTGTATAGGCCGATGAACTTATTTTGACGTCGACTACCGCATCGCGTTAGAAAAAATACATGTTAATATGCAAAAGAATGCGATGATCTTGAAGAAACCGTTAAAATTACCGTTGATCACACCTTGAAACCATGTACGATCCTATTTAGTAATTTTTTCTTACTTTCAATAGTAGTGTAAATAATTTATGTGCTCGAGTTAAAATTACCACCCTGTATAAGTTAGATTAAAGATAGGAGGCTGTGCTTAGTGAAAATTTGGTTGATTTTATATGAAAATAATAATGTTCGTACTGCTATAATGGCGACATTCGTCCGCAAACGAAAATATAAGGAACTTATGAGAGTACAGTGTTTACTCAATATTTGTCCAAAACACGGGTCCAGCCTGGGACATAGATCGGTTAGGAGATACTATTCTTTGATGCTCTAGAGGCCTCGGTTCACGGCCCCTCGCAGGGTATACCCCGCGGCAGTAGGCATAGTTCTGGGACTTTTATCGGCTAGGCATTTGGGACATATACAGAGTAAACACAGTGATTATTATGCACAACTGTTTCTGAGAAGGACATGACACGAGAAAGGAAAACATAATGTTCATAGATGTTACTTCGCAAACTAAGGTCCACACTCTAATCGCAGCGATCAATTCGAACCCCGGATTTTTCTCTCCACCCTTCCTGTCCCCGAGTTTCCATTATCACTCGAGAAAATCGTACGAATGAATCTGAAAGAAGAGAGCAGTGGGCTCTGCGTTAGATCTGCGTCAGACTTTCCTACGATGCTAGCAGTCGTTCCTGTGTCTTCGATGCCTGGTCGGAAAATCTTGTAATGAGTCCGAGGAGAAAACAGTCGGGCGAACGAATAACAAGCGAGTCGAAGGAGTCGAGCGTTGAAGTGGAAACTCGACTCGTCTGCATTGATATTGCATTCCCTTGTTACATAAAAAGGGAGCGATAGCCGAAGCACGCGTACTCGATACTTTTAAATACCAGTCTAGATACCCCCGTTTATCTCGGGTAAGATTGACAGGTCGGGGCGTCGCCTGTTTCCAATAGAGTATTCTTTAAAACTTACTTAACTTTAAAAACAAATTCTTAAGGCACACATTCTTCCAATATCGCACGAAATTCCCTACTCTATATCTCTTAATATTAATACAATATTAATTATCTATATTAATACCAACCTGTACTACTTATCCTATTCTAATGCTAATGACATTATAACCACCACCTGTCCATTTCGGTTTTCTTATTTTGTCAACTTTTCGAAAGCAGTCTATTATTTACCTTGCAATACGCAAATATGGTGCTCGCGTATTTTATCCCTGTGGTTATATTATGTGTATTATAATGATACGGAGGATATAAATTGTCAGGCCCAACATCTCAGATGGGTACCAGGTTGTGAACAGAAGGGTTGGACAGAAAGAAAGCAATAGCCAAAGTACGCGTACCTGAGACGCCGAGTACTTTTAAATACCAATCTGGATACCCCTGTTTATCTCGGGTAGCGTTGACAGGTGGGGCGCCGCCGCGCGTCTATTGATTGGTGCCCAGTCCTCCCCCCCACCACGGTCTCACACTCACATCGATTCCTCTCGCCCTGCACCCCTGCGACTCTGTCCTTCAACCCTATCCCACCCTCTTTCTTCCACCTAGCATTTTCTGTCTGCCATCCTTCACCCTTCTTTTTCTCGGTCTTTCATATTTTTCTTTCACCTCCGTGGCTCGCGCTTCTCTTTATCTCTCTCTCTCTCTCTCCCTCTCTCATGGTTGCGCTTAGACATCGGTATTCGTTTGCTTCTAGATCCTTGGCGCTTCTTGCATTCCTCGGTTCGCTTCTTCAGCTCGTTCCGGTGTCGTTTTTCAGAAACTTCTTCGAGCGATCTATGCTCTTTTTTCTTCTCTCTCTCTCTCTCTTTCACTTCTTTCCTCTCCTCTCATCCTCAGATGGCATTTGAGAACGTAGGAATTCGTACCCTGGAACCAGTTCTTTTCCCGTTCTGGAATTCCTCCCACTGGTTCTCGTCGCTTCTAGCACCACGGACCGCCTTCGCAGTTTCGTTTTTCTCGTTGGCCACTTAATTGTTCCCCTCTGTTCTGTAATTTATTTCAATTCGTTCCTGTTGTTCTTTCACCGGTCTGCTCACCGACCGCTCGTCCTTTTTCTTTTTGCCCCTACCACTCTTTCTCTCTCTCTCTCTCTCTCTCTCTCTCTCTCTCTCTCTCTCTCTCTCTCTCTCTCTCTTTGAGCCAATCAGCAGACCACCCCCGCATACCTACCCCTCCGCCCCCTGGCACCGTGAATTCTTAAAACTCTCGAAATCTCTTTTCCCCCCTCTGTGTGTTTACCTTTTCTTCCGCTGGTCTTTCGATTTGCTCGCTCCCCTCGCCGCGGCCGGATCGTTTCCGCAATTCCTTCGCCCTGTATACTTCCTGTTTCTGACACTTTTCGGTTTGCTTATCCGCGGAATGGAGGGAGCTTTCCGAACCCATAAGTTACAGAATAAGAAATACACCGAGGAGCGAACTTGAACCGATGAAACCATTCTTTCAGAAAATCATTGTTCACGTATTTATTGACAGGTTAACTGCAGAACAATTATCTCGCCTCCTCTAAAAAAAAAAAAATATCTCACAAAATCAAAGTCATTGTAGTCGAATCTGCAGAGTTAAGATTTAGATCGTATAGTTTTGCATTGTGAAAGAGAATGTACTCGGACAATGGTACCCTCTGTTTCTCGTTGACGATCATATATACAGACTTTACTCGATATATGTCCCAAATATCTCGCCGATACAAGTCCAAGAACTATCCCCACTACTGCGGGGTATACCCCGTGAGGGGTCTCTGGCCTCGAGAAATGAAAAATGTTGAGAAATCAGGAACACTAGTTGAAACCTAAATTTATCGACAGTATCAAACGAATCCCAACTCCACCCCAGTATCAGAGCTTCACTGTATTAGAATCGTCATTGGTTTCGTTGAAAGTAACATGTTGATAGGCGTGTACTACTACGGGCAAAGTAATCGAAACCAGAACCGAGTTATATCGATCCATTGATCGAGTCATTACAGTACACCGATTCCTGACTGCGCGTGCACGCTATAGCGAATCGATTTCCTTTCTGCCGATAAATCTTTGTAGACTGTGGTTAACGAAATAAGAACGATCCAGGAGAAAATAACTCCATTGGTATCGCTGCTTCGAAATCCCGTTTAACGAAACTTCGAAATTCGGTATTACCACCTGTACTTGAACGCATTACATACCATCGATTATTTAATATATTTTTAGAAATACATAGCAATTTTAATCGTGAATCTACGCACACTTCTTTAGAATTTATTATATTAATCCACATGTCACGATTGTACAATGTTCAATAACATAGGACATAGATAGTTCTTAATTTTAACGTATATTTTTATGCCGCAAATGTAAATCAATGAAATCTATAAGAGTGTTCCTACTTGTCGACAAGAACATAAACCAAATAAAACTATTTTGATATGCACAGTAAACATGTATCCGCATAAAAGACATCGAAATAAAACACTATGAATAATTCCCCAATTATAGAACATTAATCAATATTTTATTGCTTTTCAATTATTTACATACAGTAGCCATTGTGTGTAAACATCTGTACTGTACACACGATTATAATTGGAGCTTCTGTAAAAATTGTTGGTAAGCTGGATCAGAACAGAAGGCATTTTATATGACTCGTTCCGAAATTATTTATTAAGCCCGGAATTTGTACCTTCTCTTTTAATAATTTTTTACAGAATTTTGTGGATTCTCGTTGGCTTTTTAATAAATTTAATGAAAACATTTTGTGAAAATGTCAGACATCAACTCCGTTATTATATAGAATATCAACGTTTAATTGCACAAAGGGTATTGCTATTAAAACAAAAGAATTCAGGTTAACGCGGAGTTTCATGGTACTTTAAACAGTGGATGCATAATATAGTTCGTATAATGCTTTATTTAATAAGTACATGTATTGCGAAACATTTCGTGCGTCTAATTAACCGAATTCAAATTAGGCAGGCGGTATTTCTGTTCTATGTATTATATAATAGCTCTCCACCCTGCACCGTATAAACACATCGTTATCCTCGTCATAATGCTTGCAATTGAATCCGTTTGGCCCCTTAAAAGCGAGCTAGAGAAAGTGTGTGTGCGAGAGAGAGAGAGAGAGAGAGAGAGAGAGAGAGAGAGAGAGAGAGAGAGAATGATCAAAATAGGCACGCGTCATTAACCAATGAAGCAGTAGTAAAGTTTGTACATCGCCTCCTATTAATTATGTTATAAGCTCAGAGTTATACTACAATCGTGAAGAAGAGAAATTATAAAAGCTACAGTCAACTACAGTCAACTCATAGCTGCTGGTAGGTAATTAGTGACGATATCAGTTTAAATCGATAAATTGTTGCATTTGCATGTGGTGCGTCGACTTAATTTCTCGAAAGCTCGAACGATCATCTTCCGTTTTGAGAGGAAAAGAGTGAACTTGTATCTGGCCATTGATAGTGTGTAAAGCTGAACCTTTTATGTGACTGATAATTATGATAAGTAAATATTTTTAATAAGACACACAGTCAAAAATCAATTTGTTTTAAAATCTATTGTACTTGTAATTATTAGATGTGTATTTTTGAATACACGAATTTTGAAAAGTCCCTGCCGTATTTAAAGTTTTTCGATTACTTTTTTCAGCCAAGAAGTCACGAAGTTGCAACGATTCGTATATGCCTAATAATGGATTCGCTCTTTCTCGATTTTCACTTTGACTGCAAGCATAACCTAAGAACAAACAGATACAACAAAGGACAGAACCAGAATCGCTAGATTACGACTTGTCCCCCCTACTCTACCTTCCCCTTCTACGACGCTGTTCCACCACACTTCAGCCACGGCCTGGTCACGTGAGGCCTCTTATCATCTCTGTCGTGCACTTAGACCAATATATACTTATACATCGGCTTCGGATAACATAGCCTGTCCCAAGATTATATCATCTACCAGATGACGGTTATGGACAAAGTGCTATATAGTCTGTTGAGAAGTCGCAGTTCCACGAAGCTAAATTGTGTTAGAGGGGAAAGGGAGGAGTTGCCGTATCTCATTCTGTATAAATAATTTTATTTCATATCTCATTAATTTTTATTTTATTCTTATTATTTTAATTAGTGCTCTAACTCATTTTATCAACTATAAATTATTAAATTTTAATGTAGATGTTGATAATATGAAATCTGTATTTATTTTTTCACAACTTACTGTACTAAAACAAAGGATAGTAAGAATAATACAGGGTGGACCTTTTAAGTAAGGCCACCTAAATATCTTTTCAGGTTATTGTGATGCAAAAAATATTTGTTACGTAATACGAATTTGTTACGAAATGTTACGAATACACTGTCCACCATTTTGAATTATCTTGTGACGTCAATTAAGAACACCAGTACTCCGTTTTATCTTGGAACGCTGCGTCCTGTGCATATACTATACCTATGCCGGGTAGTATATATGGTCTAAGGTCGTGCATGTGTCTCAATGTCACGTGACTAATTCGGTAGTGACAGAAAGGAGAGGATAACTTGTTCCCCTCTATTCAAAGAAAGACGAAACATTGGTACTTTAATGTACTATAGGAATGTAACTGAGTCGAAACATCGCTTCAGAAAAATCGTTGAACCGATGAAATCCGCAATTATAATTGCGCTAACCTAATACAATGTTTACTCTATATATGTCCTAAATACCTAGCCGATAAAGGTCCCAGAACTATCCCCACTGACGCGGAGTGTACCCCGTGAGGGGCCAAGAAGCTCGAGAGACCTCGGTTGCCGAGGAGTGTAACATAATACGAGTCGGGCATATCGGTGTGAGACCTCTACTAATCCAATAACAAAACTTCCTTATTTTGCATTATTTCCTATTTACACTATTGTCCTATTCCACGTTCAGCATAGATCAAGGAATAGTATCTCCTGGCCGATATATGTCGCTGGCTAGACCGGTGTTTTGGACGTATATCGAGTAAACACTGTACATTGATGTCCACGAATTCGTTGATCGTTTCAAGCATTTCTGCAAGTGTCATATATGGCGTTTCGTTCGAACATCCGGTGTAATTCGAACGTTCGACCGAAATGCCCGGTGAAATTTTCTAGAACGGTGAACGCTATTTGAACACTATTCAACGACCGCTCATGTTTTCCAGTTTAACGAGAAAACGCGTGGCGCGACGGCAAACGCCCGCGAAACACCATAAACTGGACCGGGATCCATTGGCGACGAGTGGCCGCCATACTAAAAGATAAACAGATAAAACTAATGGAAACCGTCGGGGCGAGTGGCAGTAACCGAAACGTAACTACATTGTCGACCGACCGGCGTCATTCGGGTTGTAATGAGTATTATTCGAAATCTCTCCGGTTCCGCTCGCTGCGTCGATCATTTCAAGCCTCGCCGATCAAACTTCCAGCCAGTTTTCCTTCCGCCTCGAATCGTTCCGATTCAGCTCGATCCTCGAGTTTCCTTGGTTACTTAAACGTCGTGAGTTTTGTATTGACGGGCCAATACCACCATCCCAGTACGACGGAAGGAGCTCTTACAAGTTGTCGCATTAAACTATGCAGTTGTAACTATTATTCGATTTGCGATTCGGTTCGCTCCGCTAACGCGCCACGCTTCCAATGATGCAGAACACTAAGGACAAGGACCGTTCGATTGTAACGACTAGACAGCGGAAGTTTATGTACAATTGTATCTGCACCAGGTAAATTCGTTGAAATTTCAAGTGAATGAAGATCCGACATCCTTTGTGGAATTAATATATGAAAAATATTATTAACACTAGAACTACCACAACAGTCAAAATGACTGGTTTGACAACTTTAATTTAGAATTCCTACTTCATGTTATATTTTATCTCCGCAATGATGTAATGACTTTTGCAGGAACAGCTAAAGGAGTAATATAATAACCTTTAATTTTGTTTTATTCATTTAAAATAAAAGTAATTTTTTATCATGGCTACTTATACCAGTACCAGTCAATTTAACTGGTGTGAACTTATTGAACCGTATAGTATGAAGGGAAGGACCATAACAACCGACAATTTTTTTACAAGCTTGTCGCTGGCATATAAATTATTAGCCAAAAGAACCACACTGGTTGGCACAATACGCGGAAACAAAAGAGAACTCACAAAAATTTGTAAAACGAAGAAGGATACCATGGCTCGCTTTTCGTCGCTGCTGTATCGATCAAATGAGATTACGCTCACAATTTATAAAAGTAAGCCGAAGAAGAAAGTTTTTATCCTGAGCTCAAAACATAAAACCGTCAAAATTGGAAAAAGCGAAAAGGGCCTACCTGAAACGGTTGAATTTTATAATAAAACAAAATTTGGGGGAGATATAGCAGACCAAATGGCAAAAAAATATAGCGTGAAGTCGGGATCAAGAAGATGGCCACTTCAAGTATTTTTTAATATTTTAGATTTAGCTGTCATAAATGCCTGGATTTTATTTAAGGAAACCACAGGTGAGCAGATATCCAGAAAAGATTTTATGTTTCAATTAGCAGATGAACTTGCCGCTGACTATGAAAAATCACGAGAGCATCTGAGATCCAAAGTACGCCAAAGAACTCACCTTATTCACGCAAATGGTGTCGGATAGGGTACTGTAATAATAATAAGACTACCACCATTTGCAATCTTTGTAAACAATATGTATGCGGAAAATGCACGCAGGAGAAACTTTACGTTTGTAAGAACTGTGACGAATGATAACTTTTGTACCTAATAATTTAAGTTACATTTGTACTTTATTTATTCTATTACGTTTATTATTTTTATATTATTATATCGTACTTCTTATATTTACCAATGGGAATTTATTTTAATATTCTTGTTACCAAAGATTTTGGTACTAAATATTCTTCATTATTGTACTGATTGTTATTATTATAGTTGTTATTATATAGTTTTTATGATCTCAGAACATGCAGTTCCTTTCGTAAGATAATAATAAATCAATAAATATAAAAATATTCTACTCATTTTGACTGGTTTTGGTAGAGATAGCTACGTCTCAACTGTCGGTAGTTCTAGTGTTAAACTTCCGTAAGTTATTATTTCACGTCCCAAAGTCATTTGTACTCACATTTTACTATTTTTACACGCCGTTTTAGCGCAATGAACGTGGCACAAAATATTTGCTTGTGTCGTCGATTAAGAAATTTCTTCGAATAAAAGTGAAGAAATAAATCCCGTTAATAAATTGTGAGTTTGTTATGGCAGGAAGAAAGTGTAGCTATACACGAAATTCGTTAAGCTTCTATGGTGAATCATGTTGTTTCATGAATATATCATATACCAGTGACTGAAAGCTTATTGATACATTTCATTCCTCGGATCTTGAACTACATCTAGAAACAAAAATTTTAGGATTCACGCAACATTTTTGAAATAGGGTTTTGACCGGCTTTTCGGATCAAATATCCCACTGTGCGGCACACCTATCCCGCGGTCTCGGTGTCGCGCGACACACTTTCCATTTCCCGTATCCCGGCTATTCTCGCGTAAATCCGGAAATCCCGAAAAATGCTTGACGAATCCACCAAAGAGCCGTAAACTCCGGTGTTAACGGCGTTCCCGGCAGAAAGTCACACGGGTGTCCCTCCAGCCGCCCTAATCAGAGCTTCAAGCGAAATAATATGCACGCGTGATCCCCAGGACGCGTGTCCTGTTCCCGGCGCATCTCGGGTAATCCATTTGTCAAGGGAGTCGCACAGACACGTGAGCTACGGAGATTCATAAGGTTAACTGTGCAGAATCCGTCGTCCACCGGATAGACGGTGTTCCGTGAGCTAATCAACGCGACGCGTCGCGTCGGCTCCATGACAAATTCAATTCGCCGACAATGACCTAATGAGCTAACTCGATTTAAATCTGCGGCCGATATCCTTCCGCGAAGTCTACTGACTGAATAGCGGAGCGTGCACGCTATCCACGGAGACGTCTTGTCGCTGAGAAGCCCCGACGATCCGATATTTTGTCCCTTAAGATATTCCGGGGATTTAAATTAAGTTCTTGCCCGCAGATATTGAATCCACTTTATGTTAATACCGAATGATCCGCGCCCCGCCCCGTCGACGCACGACGCCATTCAAGCGAGGGGATGGGGGCCCCCAGCCGAAGACGAACGGCTGAATAATTTCCGAAAGCTTCTCGCGAAGAAGAATCAGCAGGCTTCGGGGGGAGGAAGAAATGCCCGGCCCCTGCTGATCCGTTCCTTTAAAGAATGAACTTCGTGAATCGACTGGATGGTTTGTCCGTCGGCCTTTCTCACGGGCTTTTCTTCTCCCGCACGGTAATAATTCGATTAAGCGATTTGATGAATGGTGCCGCGGAGAATTTTCGTTCGACCTGTATGCACAACAGTGCCCATAGAAATTGCGCCACTCAAACAGTCATGTTTCTTGATTTCAACGTATATGTGTATACGCCAATCAAATCTATTCGATTAAATTTTATTGATTTTTAATGATGTTTTCTATCTACTTGTTGCTACACTCTTCAGAGAACAGAAATTAAGAATATCTTGATACTGTGGATCGAAATCAATCTGTACATCAGGGGGTGAAATAAATTGAATTGTTTTATTTGTAGCATTTATGTTTTGCAGTAAAGCGAAGTATTTGTTGAAAGGAATTCTTGTTTATAAAGTAAAATCGTTATTCCACGGAATTCGTATATTTAGAATTTTACGTCAATTATAATTCGTTATAAATAGACTTCTTCTTTGTGTATACACGCTTTTGAGGACCGCTATATCGTGGAAATATGTTAGGGGCAATGTGCACTAGAAATTGGTATTATTGATGAAGTTTATGGTCGAATAAAACAGGTCGTGCCGTTCTACACTTCGAGTTACAGGTTTAACCGGGTTATAACCGAAATAACATTTTTCAGAATGGTAGCCACGATAACTGCCGTGCCGTTTATCCGATTAATTTCATCTTTCATATATACAGACTAAATAAAATTTATTGTCAACACACGCGGTCATTTTTAACTAAACTGCACTATCTAAAAGAGATAAGTAATTCATACGATGTAATTTTTTGCTTTTACTAAATAATTCCTCAATGTATCTGGCACTATTATTCTAGAATCT